>NC_088202.1:38504511-39114243 GCF_037126465.1 Ornithodoros turicata | reverse complement strand
GGGGCGCTGACGTTGCTGCTCAATCGCGCCACATGGCCCAGAGCGGCCGTCTGGATGACGACAAAAACGCGTCAGATTTACGTTATTTGTGGGAAAAGGGGGCAAAGCTTCACAGCGGTGACAAATGCTGGACCATATAGGAACGTAGTAACGTTCTGAGGACGAATCGAAGCGAACAGCTTCACGGACCTCTTTGCCGTGCCAGTAACCGTGTGTTCACACGACAAATATTCCCCAGGATACTCCAGCGGAAGGTGTGTAAAACGTCAGATTGCTGCTGCCACCTGAGAGCGAGCGCTCAATGTCATGTCAATGTCGTGCCCCGGAGACTCAGCCGGAAGATATTCCGTAGCAGACGACAGGGCCGGTGGTGTAGTCTGCTGTGTGCGCAGTACGCCGCTTCCGATATTCCGGCACCGTGCGAATATTCAACAGAAGACGAAGCGGAACTTCCGCCCCGTGAGCAGCTTTTTACTCTTCTTCCACTGGAATATTCCGCGAAGATGTCGCTCGTGCGAATAGTACCACACAAAGAGGTTCTCTCTTCACGGTGGTTGGCGTTGACAGGTTTCGGTAGCAACGCTGAAGACAGCGTGGGACAATGTAACGGACCCTATTGTAGCCCTGAGCTTCTCATCCATCAAGGGATGTCGCTGGGAAGCGGAACTCAACGAGCGGCACGTGACCTTCAAGTCTCCTTGTCGTAGGTAGTGTAGCGATGCTTCGTCCCTATGGACCACGTGTTAACTCGACGCCTGAGAGAATGCAAAGGAGCGAGATAAGCACAATGTGACTGTTTACCACTCCCAAAGAGAGGTTTATCTGGCGATGGTGGCACTCATATTTTGATTTCGAAACCACAGCGTACGCCTCTTGTGTCGCAAGTGCTCAATAGCTGCTGCCCGTGATTCTTTTCACGCAGATTATACCGAACGTATAGTATACAACAGCTGTACATGTACATCGCTTTATTTCTAGCACGACTTTCTTTGCAGGTCAGCAACGGTGACGCTCCGTGCTCGTGCACTTCTTTACGCCTGCTTCTCCTTTCGCTCTAGACTCGAAGGATACCTGAAGGACGATTGACACTGCTTTTCTCGTACGTGACATATCGGGTTCTGCCTACTTTTCTTGGGACTCATTTCAACGCAAGAAACTGCACGTAAAGCACAGATATGTCGACTCGCTCGGTGAGTCTCATGTTGTAGAGGGTCACGTCCCAGTTCGCCTATTCCCATTTCGCCTAATGCGATTTTTAGGAATAAAAATGCGAGAGGTGTGCCAGGAGAGGACTGCCAAGAAGCGAGCGTTACTATCATTGATTGACGTCTACAGGGAATGGTTCCGCCTCTTTGAGCAAGTCTGAACACCTTACAAAGTTCTAATCAAATGTGGCAGAAAAAGCAGGGTGTTCCGAGAAAGGCCATTTTGAGGTTCGTGTCTCCATGACATCAATGAATGAGCAAGAAATTTCATTTTTGACAACGCGGCGAGGAGGGAAATAAAATAAGTGGGCGAACGAAGGCTGACCTCATAAGTGATACTGTCGGACATCTAAAACATTGTGGTTGAACTGTTCTCGTTCTTGAACTAGGCTCCTTCGGGCTTGGTGCATGCCAAAGCCTATACAAAAAGCTTCGCGAGTGAAAACTTTGAATGCAATGAACCCCTCTTAAACACGGGGAATTTGTATTTGTTTTCGTGTTTTTGGGTGAGGCCCTTTGCTTAAAATGCGATCTTCAATTATGATCAAGCACAGGCTGCAACGGAAAAGGACAACCGCCTTCTTTCTTCGTGTGGCACGCCTCAGTAGGCGAAATGGGACTGCTTGGTACATACATTCGGCGAATAAAATGATAAAAAGCATTAGGCGAAATGGGAACAGGCGAAGTGAGAAGACACGTTGTAGAGATCTGCTTCTGATTTCAAACTGTAGCCATTTATACGTACCCTGCTCACTCCTGCCGCAATGTGCCTCACAAACCTGCTTCAGCAAGCGGCCGATTAGTTTAGACAAGCCCGTAAGCTTCTGCCCACGTGTGATACACCACAATGTCATCTACAATATGAACAGCTAGCCTATCAGGTAAATCAGCCAACCAGCAGGCCACCTGACCGAGCTTTGATTTGATTTTACTGGCGCGAGGACAACAACCTGTCCGAGCCGCAGTAGGGTAAAGAGCTTTGCTAGAGATCCTAGAGCATACTAGAGAAAGGATGGAACAAAGAGGGTGGCGTTTTGGTGCAATATGGCTCAAGAGCAACAAGGCCAAATAGGGAACAAAGAGGGGAAGAACGGGGGCACGTCTGGTAACGTTCGTCTCCATTCCCCTATCTTTTCTGTTCGCAGGAAACACCGGTTTAACTCCAGCTCAAGTGTAATTATTGCAAACCATAACAGTACAGAGATCCAGGAAGTGAGTGACACTCATGCCCGACTACAAAGGACAGACGCTCTTGCACTTCGACGGAGTCTCCTCTAAAGGCTTTTGGGGAGATTGTCTCTTTCGTACTCTCAGTACAGGGATATATGAGAAAAAGCTACCTCTGGAAGCGAAACGGTGCATCAGATTTCACACCACGGTCAGGACGTTGTCAGAGCCCGTGTCGCGATTCATCGGTGTTACATCAGACGCTATGCCCGAAAAGCCATCAGCAACAGCACGACAAGAACCACGTTTCGCGTAAGTAGTTATTTTTCAACTAGGAAATCCAGTCTTGAAATGGGTGTCCACATGAGCAAACAAAAAGTCATCCAGAACATCCAAATATTGTACACCAGCGCCCAGTTCAGATCGCACGCATTTGGAACACAAAGTGCAAAAGCAGACACCGGAAAAACACAAGTCACTCACCACCATGTCTGGGAAGGTCTGCTGAACAGCGGAGCGTACGCACGTGTGGAAACAATGAACTTCTCGTTACGAAAGCCTCGCTACCTTACAAGCAGGTCGGAGGCGGGATTTGTCCGTACTACCGTTACACTGTCATAATTGACGCTACTGCACGAACATCACTGTCAGGTCAAATGAGACGTCTTAGAAGAAAAAAAAAAACAGGGAGCACAAAATGTCGCACAGATGGCAAGGAGGTTGCTCTCTGCTCGTCCGAGTAGTCACAGTGATGACTGAACTGAAATGACCCTTTCTCGTGAATACGACACAGGAAGCGGAGCGATATTTCTCAGGACGGAAATCTACTTTTTTCCGGTGAGGATGTACCTAGACTTGCAAGACACATGCACAAGAACATGAAGCCGCCAAGAGGAGAATCTCGGTGTATTAGGCAAGCTTTGCCCCGATATTGTGAAGGGAACAGAGGTACCGACGATGGAATTGAGATGCAAGTTGGCGCTAGTGTTCCCCAATCGATGTGGTAAGTAACTCAGCCATTTCGAAACGACATTATACACGCACACAGCGGCTGGTGTAAAAAGAACATTAACTAGACCCGACGGCACCGCCATTCCTTGAGGTCGAGTAAAACGTTCTCCAAAATGCTCGCGCACGCTCGAAGTATATGTACGAAGAATATCGTGCTCAAACACCGGGCAACAGCTCACTCAAGATCATCACAAAGGTTATTGTATGTAAAGCGCGTATTGTCGCTGTAACGGACCTTGGATTTGCAGTTGCGTGAAGTCTGTAGATATTGTTTGGATTGGATTTCACTGGATTGATCGTACGGCCGATATGGAAAGAAATCAGGGGTCGGCTCTCTCCATTTGAGGTGTTCCGAGAATTCGGGCGTAGAATTTAGTTAGATGAATTGTAGACTTAACCCAATTAATTTAGTAATTACACAAGGAATGAAAATAAATTACACGAATCCTTATACCAAACCGTAACATTGGAAAGAGGTAAATTCTACGTCAAAAGCGAAAAGATTGACATGGATGATGTGTTTTCGATGCAGTAGTTCTCTTGATTTGAATCCAATACCTGGTTCCTCGAGGACCTCACGGGCATTGTCCTTCGAAAGTAGGGGTTCAGTTTTATACACGTGAAAACATATTGCAAAAGGTGTAAAAAACGACGTCAAGTTGCAGACATGCTAGTAATAAAAAAAAAGAAAAAAAAAAGAAGAAAAAAAAGGAACAAGACTGTTAGGAGCACCGATCTATTTATTAATTACGAGACTTTCGTGCATGAAACTGCACTTGAGGTGGAGCCTGAACGAACTGAGTTGATTTTTATTTACGGTCTACTGAGTGAACAGACGCTCGTAACAGCTCTTTCTTAATTTGAATTCAAAAAGCCTGCCGCGAATTATCAAACGGCCCAATATTTTCAGTTGGCGAGGGTCGAAAAACGCATTTTCGTGCAAGGGTAGCTCGGTGTCAGTAGGATCTACTCTCAAATCTCAGGGCACGATGACGTCGTTGCCCACTGGGAGTCCTCGCAAATACCGTTTTGTGAACGGCATTCTATTACGAATCTTTAGATCCAGCTTAGTTCTATATAACGAATAAGTCATGAAATGATAGTAGCGAATTATGCTATACGTACACCATTAGATACCCTGGGTGAGATTTTAGAGACATCGTGCTGAACCCTAGTAAGCACCAAAAGACTAAATGCTGATTAAACACATCAGTTCTTGGATATAGGAGACAGGTATTTGCGAAAACTACTTCCTCAAACACCGATCTGTTGTCCCGAAATTTAGCCCGTCCGCCAAATTTATCGCGTCCGAGAAGTTTTTCCGGACTTAACGCTGGACTTGGGATATCGCCAGACAACTGCAGGATTTTCTAATGTAGAGTATCCCGCTATAGCTGTGTGGTATTCTTAGTCAAAAATACTTATCTAGAAAAAAAGGGGGCGAACGCTCGAATCGTTTAAGTGTCGTCCTTGCCCTTTCCGAAACCGAAGGCTCTATAAAAAACCTACTATACAACGTTTTACGGTTCCGATACAAAGAAGGCGGCTCGTATTTAACGGAGCGTTTGCTCAAGCGCAGTGCTGCTAACGGAGCAGCCCACAGCGGGTTTTCATTCACGCGGCGCAGACTGCAGTCGAGGCGCAGCGGTTGCCCTTTCCTGTCTCCAGTACCGTAACGGGGGGATAGTTTATGACGAGTTCGTATGTAGGAGACTGGAATATCCCCTTCCACAAATACACTACCGCGGCGAGAGTCAGTTTTCTTTTTTTATAGGTTCAGCAATACTGTAGGTCCGCCCGTGGCCTTATAGGCCCACGTGACAGTGCAATACCACGTGATCACCACACTGAGTTTGCGGTGCGCCGAAATTGTAACAATCAAGCATTGCCGTAACAATCAAGCATTTCAGTAAACCTTAAATGTTCATTAAAAGAATCCAGTACAATAATAATTCAATGAAAAATATATGCAATGAAACAATTCAATAAAAACGTTATAGCATTTCAAAGAGTTTCGCAAAAAATTTACCGCCAACGGTCATAGAACTACAGCATTCAAATGAGTTTGGCACAATGCCCAAAGCAGCGCACGCTGTTTTTATTTCATTTTTTTTTTTTTTTTTCTACTGCTGACTTATGGGAGAGGTGTGAGCAGGAAGGCACTACTTGCAGCCGCCCTGAACGCCGTAGCAACATCCCAGACCTGCATCGGACTCGTAATTAAACTAACGCGCACGTTTCCGACGGAGCAACTTCATTTGGATAACGCGCGATGAGCGGAGTGGGCAGCGCCAAGCCTCGTCGGCGAGCAGGGCAAAAAGTGTCCTGTCAGTCGCACAGACTGCTTCGAAAACGCGCGGGTGGCTATAATAAAAGTCAAGGTGCTGCCCTGTACACCATGCGGCCTTATTTTTAGTCGCAGATGCAGTCACTTGGCACACCCAGCGCGCGTATGAAACACCAAGAACGGGACGATACAAGGGGAAAATGACAACCCGTCAGAAATAGTCGCGTCTCAGTGGCTGCTGTCAGGCCCTGGCATCCGCAAGACGTCGTGTAATAAGATGCGCATGCGGTCTTGGAGGCACCGTGCGTCGGTTAAAAGGTGATTGGATCGGGGGTAGCTAGAGTCACTAAATAAGCTTCGTAGCTTATTTAGCGACTCTAGGGGTAGCAACTGTTGTGGCTGACCTGCGCCGATACAGAGCTTAGCACGCAACCACCGGCATTCTTCTATGGGGACCGGTAGCTGCAATTATTTTACCGGGGGCGTAAGTTTCGCGATCATAATTTTCCGCGACTCACTTCAGATATTGTTAATGATGACAGGACAGGACAGAAAAAAAAAACTAATTTGTAATGAATTATATTCATTAAAGTGTGTGTGTGTGGGGGGGGGGTCCTAAGACTTTCCAGACGAATGTCGGCACAGTTCCCCCTGAAGTCGGCCCAGGACACATACTAACCCCTCTGTCCCCCACTCCTTCCTGCTGTCCTCTCTCCATCTGTCCTCGTCTGTACGCCGCTCATAGCCATAGTTGCTTCGCGGCGCTAATACGAAAAGAAAAATTGGGACTCCGGAACAACAACATCACAAACGTTGTGGCATCAAAAGAATTTATTACGAAGCGAGCGCTTCGCCTATGTGAAGCGAGATGGCACTGAAAGCAACACACTGCTGACACCGTCCGGCAAGGGAGAATCCAGGTTTCGAAGCAGACGACAATGCTGGGTGACGTCACGGTATCCTCCTCCGGACGAACTGCCGTAGTATGGAGCACGGTTTCGGTTTGCTATTGTAGTCATTTACGAATTACTCGCGCAAAATGCGTGCGAATATTGTATTCGGTATCGAGGGGGTGGTTCCTCTTTGATATGATGCTCACCCATTTTCCGAATCCTTGCGAAGTCTCCCTTTAAGTCGCACTGATCCACTGAGTGGAATTTATTGTAGCGCTATTTTAGTACACAGATGGCAACATTTATACACTAGTGAACATCGATCCCTCACTCACTTGAACGCAATTTTGTCATTTCACTTTCGTTCACAACTCGAGAATATGTATGGGGGAAGGGTTTGATTCTACGTGGGTATCGTAAAAGCACCAACAATTCCCGATATCCAGAAGGAGCCTCAGGCTCACCCAGCATTCTCACCCAGATGATCTGCATGGTATGTCGAAATTTATAAAAAAAAAAAGTCCCGCGAAATATTCGCTAAACGTTCCGCCTAGCGAATTAACCACTTTTACAGTGTGCAACTGTATCACGAAGAACGGACGTGCAGAGACTAACGGCAAGAAAGAAATACTGCAATAATGGGGTCCGTACGTTACCGTAACCACAGTACACAAGTGTAATTCTGCAGCGACCGAATCTATCCAGCAGAAACCGCTAGTTCTCCCTAAATGATCCCCCTTATATACTGTATACGGCGTTCCTATACGGAGAAGAGTACGGAGAACGAATAAATAAATGGCACAGTGTTTGAGCAACGCAGAAACATCAAGTCGTTTACATCACTCAAGAGCTGTTGACAACAACCACGACAGGCTGCACGTGTAGAGCCCACGGCACGGCGTGCTAATATTTTGGGATTAACGTCCCCAACGCACATGAAAATACAGGAAGCTTGACGCTTAATGAAGGGCACACGTCTCCGTAATTGCTTCACGACCTTAACGCAGCCTCTTGGGTTCTGGAAGCGAATTGCGTGTTGCACGAATGCGGGGGTACAGGATGAGTGCAGCTGTAATATGGTGAAGCTGCCTCCGGAAATCTCGAAACTAAATGTGCTGGCAAGCGCAAGTAAGTGAAGCGTGCCACGAGTGTCTAGATTTCTAAACGATTATATTCAAGAACGACCCAGAAGGGCATTTGTTCCTCCAACAGTATACGACACGATATGGAGTATGCACTGTATGGTTAAAGGCCCTCGAAAAGTAGTGCTGACAAAAGGTTAAAGCATTAGAATGCAAATATTTATTTAGTACCTGTAGGCTTAACAATGCTCCACTGGAGTTTGAGTTTGATTTGCAATTTTCTGGTGCAAAGATATCTAATGCTCCACTGGAAAGAGTACTTTGTCAACGTCCGCAACACATGTCCCGCTATCGCAATGTACATCACTGAGGTTCCAGAATCGAAGGAAAATGCTAGGAGCCGCCGATGATCTCGGGGAAAGACTGTTCTGGGACACTAAGGTTCCGGAACGCAGTGTAGGTTGTTTTTTGTTGTTGTTTTAAATCGTTTCACACAGCAAGAGTTGCGTGGGAGAGGAGTGGGAGTTTCCTGGATTGGGAAAATTACGGTTTAAACTTCGAACGTTTTCAAATGGAAAAGTCTACTTTCTGCAGGCCTTGAAAACGAACGCAGAAACTACAAACATGAGCGACACGTCGATCATCCGCAGGGAAACATTGATCGCTTGTCAGTACTTTTTATATTACTTATATAAGAATTACAATAAAGCACACGTACCAACGCATGCTGACTTATGACACTACAGGCAGAGCACGTCTCCTTTAGACCCGGATGTCTTGTGTGTAACGTATACCGCTGAAAGCTGCTTGTACACATTGTTATTGGGACAGTATTTGCGAAAACTGAAAATGAAAGACCCTCTGGCGAGCCTAATCGGAACAAAAGCAATATAGTTGTTACATCAGGCGATGACGCTGGCGGGACGGACGCCCGAATGCAGCGATAAGCAGCGACATAAGACGACCTTCGTGGGGGTGGTGTTCCGCCGTATAGTCGCATAATAAAAGACCCCTGGACTGGTCGAGAGCACGGAAGCCCCACTTTTACGTCAAGCGGCGTTCACTTTCCTGCGGGAGATAACGGGAATGTACACCCATTAAGTCTGTGACGAAAGATTCCGAACAGGAGAGAACGGAAGTTGCACACATTCCCATTCACGTCACAGCAGCCACGGGTTCAATGGTTAATCAATACGAAGTGTACCGTTCGTAGCTGATCCGGCCAGGGTTCGAATCGATTAGAGAAAGGTTCTTTATACTGTGAAGGCACTCCCACTGCAAGAGACCCTGAACAACTGGCCCCGTGCGATTGCAGCTCACAAAACCCGCTATGCCACCGTTACAAGACACGCAGGGCAATCTGTCCCTGCCTTGTTGCGAAGAAAAATCGAAATCACGACCGTTTCAGTGCCTTGCTCTCGTACGATGCTTGGAATGCCTGGATGCCGGCTACATGGATGCGCTTTACTGGAACTATCCTCGATGCTTGCAGCTAAATCGAAATAACTTGGTGTTAAGCTGCTGGTTTAACATTTTTTCTTTGTCGTTGGATGCGTTAGCTAACGATTAAGGGTAGACGAAGTTCTCTCTATCGCTCACAGGTAGCGGGACGTCTGTCCTTTCGGATGTTGTCCGCGGGAGCACCGGGCAAAGACCTCTTGGCTCACAATGGTGTGTGTTAACAAGTGTGCAACAGTTAGTCAAATAAGAGACCAACATTATGTACAGTAGATAACAGTTTACAGAAAGACTATTGACCAAATATGTATTTCGGCTTTCTGTGCAGGACTTTGTGTGTGTGTGTGTGTGTGTGTGTGCGCGTGCGCGTGGGATTGTAAGATACCTGGTGGTATTGGAGGATCGGGATGGGAGCTGCGAAAATCCTTATCACTGTACGTAGTATGGGCGCTAAAAACCGATGCCATATAAATATATTTGACTTCCAGGACCCCAAGATAGAGCTCGAACGACTATCCTACACACTCCAGAAGCGATGCATTTCATGGTTGCCACTGATTTTTTGAACAAACATTCGAGGGTCTTTCAAGGCTCCGCGGTCGTTTTGTCGGCGATGTAACACACGGTTTTATGAAACAAAGTTAAAATTTGGGCAGGTTGGCGAGTCATCTTAAAAGCGATAAAAACAGTGCCGGGGGTTCGTCCTTTTCTCACCCCGACACTTTATCGCTTTTAACATAACTTTAAGATAAAGGCTTCAATATTTTACTAGAATATTTATAAACTACAGGTATCACATGAGAGAATATAGTGATCCGCTCACAAACACGACTGAAGACCCCTGAACGATAAAGATCATAGAACAGAAAGGAGAACAGCCGTTACTTTGTTGTTGCAGATTCCTATTGCAAAGAGTGCGGTATCCTGTGGTTTCGAAACTGTAGTTCTGACTCCGTACAAGCGGAATTTGCGCTAGCAGCTCCATGAGAATGGGGATGCAAAATCTAGGGTGTTCAAGGGTTTCAATGACAAATGGGAACCATGGCATTCGTCGCTTCATTTTACCCGTGTTCATCGCCGACCATCCTTCAAGCCGTCCATCCCAGTGCCGACATGGATCTTCAGGCCATTTCGATGACCCACACCTTATTTGAAATCCCCGTATTCATTCCAAACGATAGAAATAGGACCCTCGGTTTCGTATTTGCCACCACGAATATCCTCTGATCGATTATCGCAGACCAGAGTCTCCCAATACATTGCGCACGATTTCCCGTCCGCGGCAGGTCGGGCGGTCGATCAGGAAAAGTCTGGATTTGAGTATTGCGTTTACCCGGGCAATAAGAAGCGCTGTGCACTAAAAATATGCAGCTCCTTTCACTACGTCAAGGTTACATTAAGGCAGTCCCAACAAGCCCTCCCCGGGACGAGTTACAGGGGAAAGAAATCGTCCCGAGTGAACGTCAAACGCCACCAAATGAAGCATATGCTGCCGCATTGACACACATTGCCTACCAAAATAGTGAGAACTGCATCGCCTGCTGTCGCCTTTGCGCACGTAAAGGCTAGCGTTGGTGTTTCTGCACACGCGCAAAGCACAAAGAGAGTTTCGCGCATTGCGCAGAACCACCACGCTATCCCTTACGTACGCGTCTCATCTATTCGTGAGCGTTAATGGGGTTGTGTGACACTTTGCTACGTGTGTTTCATTGCATGATTCTCGCATGGTACTGTACACCAGAGTGTTCTTACGTGCGTACTTGGTGAGGATAGACCCTCGAGCACACGTACGCCCTGACGACAGAGGGGGAGAGGGCATTGCTATTGGCAGTCGTAAGCACGTGACCTCTCCCGTGCTACCTCACTAGCGGAGGAACACGCCTGCCGCGACTGTCAGAGCCAGAGGATTCAACACAGGTTAGCATCCATGCAAATAAACACGTTTTATATTTATCCAGATGTTCGTCGATTTCTGTTCGAAGGAATATTCAAAGCTGTTCATTAGTGACACAAGATGAAACGTGCGCATCTTATCCGTGAAAAACAAGGCAAAAGTAATCTATGAAAGTTTAGGCTTTCCTATGTGTGTAGCCACGCTCATTCAACGACGGAATGATTGACAGGCGAATGGAACACTGCAACGTGAGTTGACTATCGAATTACAGATGGTATAAATAGCCGCACGACGGTGGACGAGCAACGAAAGACAAGCGTGAAAGCTACGAGATGATTTGTCCGCTATCCAATTTACGACTACACCTTCGAGGTGAGGTGAAGAGGCGCATATCGTCAAGAGTACTATTCAGTGACGAGGGCCGTACGCACGAAGGAACGACCCTTTGTCCACTCCGCGCCAGTATCGCTTGCTGGTTCGCACCCGCCAGTCCCGGATGAATTGTAGGCTGCTTTCTACACCGGTGGGTAGGATTTTGTTCAAAGACTCGCTGAATAACTTCCCGCGTGTACGCAGTTCCAGAGAGCATAAGAAACATGGCGATCGGATTGGCGGGATACAAAAGACGTGTAACGTGCTCTCGTCAGCATTAATTGCCCACATTTCACACATCACCATACCCACCGTAACACGATATAGTTTGCACACGACGTGAAACCCCGAAGTTGAAATAAGATACGCCAATCCCTCAAGCTCCATCCATTATCCCAAGCATAACACGTGAGAACAACATGCACTTCTAAACATCCGGGGCCGCAGGAAGAACCCTGGGCCGAGTCCGAGTTGACGCCTTCACCGCAAGGGTCGCCCACTAACCAGAACAAAAATGTGCGCGCCTCACAGAGGCGGCATCCAGTGACGCCTGGGTTAATTTTGCCCGGGCGCAAAGCGGCCTTCCTGTAGCACACTCATGGAATATCGGGGGCGCCTTTGACGTCACTTGTCGCAACCCAGATTTCAGCAGAAGGGAGGGAGTGTCGCAGGCGCCTCGCCAGGGTCTGTTGTGCGTGCACAAGAGGGGCAAATAAGCGCGTGCCGTTTTTGTGTTCAGTCCTTTTGCGAGGCTCCTCGCTTGACCAAACTGAGGACAGTTCGAAAGGAAATCGATAGGACGGATCAAAACAATCCCTCTTCGGCTCTTCTATGTTATTCGGCCAGTCTTTGGTGGTCCCATCTTTAGCTTTACTGCCAACGCACGTCGCCACCACGATGCAAAACTAACGGCTAAGCGACATCACAGCTTATACCCCCTCGGCATAGTATGTGCCTTAAGTGCAGGCCGAGAAAGTGATTAATTACAAGTAACCGCGCTTACTGTGATGAATTTCTGCTTACTGTGTGAAGTATAATCCGGGCAGTAATAACTTGCTTAATTGCTTATTTCCAATATCTTCCTCAAGTTCTATACCCAAATTAATTACTACTGAATGCAATTTGTAGTGCACTTGAATTTACGTTTGGGATTAGCAATTTGATACGCTCTGCGTGCGAACAGTCCTTCCCACCGGTTTCATATGACACCAAATTTCCGCCATGCTTTCGCAGCAGCAGTTCAGGAATGATCATACGTCATGGTAAGTACAGATTGCTTTGCATTGTATTGTATTCCACATAACCTATTTCATTTGTCCTTTCAATAAATAAATCCGTATTTCCACCGTGTTCCTCAGGAAAGAACGAAGCTACACATCGAAATTATGTGTTCCAATGAAGGTTCCTCACTCGGCGCAACTTACTTTTCAGAGTGACGAACTGCAATTCAATTACTTCTGAACAGTAACTTTTACAGTTCTGCTCAGGTTGAAAGCACTGCTCTCCTTGCGACTTTAGTACACATCCTGTCTTCTAGGTTCTCCAATGCAAACAGGACCGCGATAAAAGACTGCCGAATGAGTCCAAACACTTGTAGACCAGTGCCTTCCTGTTTGTACAAACGGGTGGATTTTCCCTCGGCAATCGATACAGGAAGATTGATAGACAGGAATAGAGTACTCATATAGGGAGTTTTGCAACAGTTAGATAATACAGTTGTTTCTTTACCTGCTACAATGTTTGCGTACATTGTCATGATCAATGCTGGAGAGGAAAACGTTTTCGTGTGCGTGTTAATGAATCGAGATTGACAAGGACGAGCCTAATTCCTGACACACAGCATGTTTTGGTGTGCCACTCGAAAAATTTTCACAGCGCCGTCCTGAAGAATTTCCTGGAACACGGACAAGAGGCATAACCCACTACTTAACTTTGCTAGCACCGCCAGCAGGTTTCGATGGAAACCCAGTCTGTCATATTTTGCAGCTGCCTCAAGCGGCTCTGTTGCGGTGTATCGGCGTACAGCCTGGATAATCAATGTCTTTGCTGTCGTGGTTACGTATCCCTGCAGGATCTGTGTTTAACACACCAGCACACCGTTGAAGGTAGACCAGTTGGCTCGAATTCGCGGCAGCAAAGGAAACTACGAGATTTTAGTTGTCTCGTGCTCTTTGCTAGCCTGTCCATCATGAACATATCAAGATCGTCGTCTCAAGCTAGAGCAGAAAACCCTGCAACGCCCGCAACTCTTCTTTTGCCCGAATTGTTAGTTGCATGATGTCAGTAATCCTAGCAGCTGTCGTTCTAGTTCTCTCTCTCTCGAAGACAGTTACTGCGGAGTCATTGGATGCGTGTGGTGTCTCCTCTGTAATGGATACCGCCTTTTTGTGTGCGAGCGAGCGACTCCCATGTGAAACACACGCTCTGTACCCTAAGGTAATATATTTTTATACATAAATGGTTTATGAAGTTTCACAATTTTTGCTGTCGACGGAACATGTAGGGGTTTAGTGGAGGATTCAGAAAAATACGCAAAGTACGATTTGTAGCATTAAGCCAAATCTCATCGGGCTAAAACTCGAGGTCGTTAATAATCCAACTACTGCACTTCTGGACATTATTGGGCAACAGCTCAGTTTTTGTTATCGTTTTCTTTCACTGAGAACCGACAGGGTACAGCGTCGCCTTCGGGGTGTTTGTGGCAAGCAAAGATTCGTCCACTGGCCAACTACCATGTTTATTTATTAATTTTTGCGCAGAATTCACGTCTTTCCAACCGTTTACGCGGCCGCCACTGAAGCAATTTTAAGAACAATTTTGAATTAAGGTTTGCTGCAGGGTTAGTCTTAAATGTAATCACTGATTAATAAAATCAATCTTTCAATCAATCTTTATTTAAATTTTGACAATGTGGGAGCTCAAAGCAAAAAGCTGGGCGAACAGCTTGACGTGGCCCTGGCCCCCTAATGACAGGGGCAATTGAACATGTGCAATAATACAAAGAAAATCACATTTGTTATATACCTGAACAATCATACAACCTATCAGCATATCAAGATATACACGCTAGCAATTGCTTAAAGACGGGAAAAATAGCTGAATAAAGAAAAGGCAAAGTAAGCAGACAAACAAGTCAACGTATACTTAACGTACTAGTTCACGGATTGTGGCTATACTTGTAGCGGCATTTATTGAGAATTTGTTTAAGAGTACTGCAGCTTGAAAAGATATACGTTGATCACCGTAATTTGTTCGTGAAAATAGGACAGCCCAATTGTATTGAAAGCGCGTACGGACGGCCTGAGCCGGTTGTTCAAGTTTTAAGAGGTCAAGGAAGGTATTGTTCATTGTTTTTAATGCATTACGATAGATTGAAAGTAATCGGTAGGCATACATGTGATGGGCAGCCATAATATTGTACTTGGCAAAGTGACTGTCCACAGAATCAAGTCTCGATAATTTGGCTATACTTCCAATTCCTTTTCTTTTTTTTTCTTTTTTTTGCAATATGTAAATAGAATTCAAATGACCAGTAGTTGTCGTCCCCCAGACTAACATGCAGTAATTCAGATATGGATTCAGCAAAGAATTAAACACGACGAGTTTTATTCGTGTCGGCAAAACATATCTGTTTCTGTTTAAAATCCCCACTGCTCTGGATGCATTTGTTATGATGTATTCAACATGGTCGTCACCATATGACTCTGAAAATGAACTCCAAGTACCCTGTAACTCAAACTCAATTACCTCATCTCGTATGTAAAGGGGTTGAATTCCCGGTATTCGTTTATTTTTGGCTTTAAAGAGTATTGCTTTAGTGTTCTGTGGGTTAATTTTTCAATTGTTATTCGCTGTCCATTCACTTAAACTGCGGAGATCTTCATTTGCCATTGCAGTAATCGCATCTACGCTTTGGCCTGAGAATAACAGCGTGGTGTTCCATGATAGGCAAGCCTGAGCGATGGGCAAGAACACGTAAACAAACACAAACACGAAGGCTCAAAACCAGCAAGACGTTTTTTGGTTTTGAGCCTTCGTGTTTGTTTACGTGTTCTTACCCATCGCTCAGGCTTGCCTATCATGGAATTTATCCACCAGCTAGCCTGCATTTACGCCATTCTATCAGTGTGGTGTCGTCTGCATATATAACCAGTTTGGCATAACAACATGTGCGGACGACATCATTGAGATATACATTGAAGAGTAGCGGTCCCAAAATGCTAGAGTTAATAGTCAATAGAGTTAATTAAATTAAAAGTCACCGAAGTAAATTCTACGCCCAAAACCTCAATCTCCAATGGAGAGAGCCCTCCCTCCAATAGACATCTCCCAGTTTGTAAGAAAATGACGTCATAGTGTTCGACAGCGCCAACAAATTTGGTAAAGTTGAACTACGCTTGAAGCTAGGGGGGGCGAACAAGGTCACGTCCGAAAGCCACGGCCTTGAGGGGATTACGATGGTCCCTGAAAGGGACGCGACCTTGGGTCCTACTTTTCTTTCATTAGGAGGCAGAAAACAGGTGCCCATACGTGGAACCCAGCCCTCCCTTTCAGATTTGTTTCGGTTTCAGTCTGTCTGCCAACGTCATGATGACGTCTCTCGGGTAGAGGTCTATTATTATTTGTGTGTGAGAGTAACTCTGCCTAATGTTATCATTGTCCCGTTCCCACAAACTTATGGCTCCCCGGGTCAGTTACACCAGGACGCGTTGTGTGTGTCCAAGCGCTACTTCAGAGCGCATATACTGCATCCACGTATGTGGAGCTTTCAAAACTCTGGCTAGGAATCACTCGCAAATAGACCGCAGACAAAAAGTCGTCTCGAGTATAACGAAAACCGCGAACCACAGAGCTGCTAGACATTTCGCACCCCCCCCCCCTTCCCCAATCGGTTGCATCGATGGGAATAATAAGGCCTGTTAGGCTTATGCTGTTGTCTTGCTCCTCCCGGTTTTACTGGGGATTTCACCGATGCAGCAACTGGCGATGTCATCACCCTGGTTTTATTTTATTTTTTTCGCATTTGAACCTTCACCTGGAAGACCTAGCCGTAAACCTCAAATGTATAGTACCACTCTCAGTTGGTGAACGTGAAACTTGTTATCGCTTACGATGAACACGTTCTGCGGACATCGAAGGGGGCATCGCACTCGTTTTTGGAGCACACAGCTTATATATCTCAAGACTCGAGGCTCCGGTAAAAGTGGAGTATCGGGGAACAGGCTACGTCCGCTATCGGGCCGTGAATCGACGAAGAAACAAACTTTGTTGACAGCCCGACTGCCAGCGACGCCGCGGGCAATGTTTGCCTCGCGCACCTTGGAGTATTAGGCAATGAGTTGGTCAAGGTAAAGCACTCATCCACATTTCCCGGGAATACGAATTGAGGCGGGTTATTCTCACGCGCGCGTAAACGGTCAACCTAGTTTTGCCATTGCTGCAGATGGCGTGTATTGCGCTTCGAAGTATACCGTGATGCAATAAATAAGCGGCGGACCTCCAGCAATTTCAATTCCTAGCGTCAACGCCAACTGGTTTTGGCATGACTAAAGAATACGCACGGAGAAAGCAAAATTCGTATTTGGAAGGCTTGAGCCGGCCATCACTTGCACCTGCCAATTGAACTTCTGTGTGCAATAAGGGGATAAGTTGAAGAATCTCAAACCGAGGAAAGGGACCTTCGTCCCATTGACACACATGCATTTCCCGTTTCTTAACCTCCTGTAGAGGGTCAATAAATTGCAACGCGGTCCTAAATTTTCTTTGGCAGGTACATACTGGTAATTAATGTCATTGCAGCAGAAATAGTAAACAGGGGATTAGTCGACTTATCCCCTTATTGCATTCAGAGGTTCAATTGTGGTACCGGCACGCACATACAGAGCCGTACTGTATTGGAAGGGGCTTCACGTTTATCCAGCTTTAGGCGGCTCTGTCCACATGCGCTGATGTAAACGCAACTGGGAGGGGGGAGGGGGGTCACAACTTGGGAAGGAGGACCAGCTAGCACCAAGGAAGCAACATCAGAACACAGCAACAATCAAGGGGAAGACCCAACCTTCTGCAATTGTCCATTACAGCTAAACAAGACAATGTGAACGTATATGTTTCCTCGTCGCGTTGCTTGTGTTGTTGTCACGGAAAGAAATACGGGCTCCCTTCAGAGTAAGGAGACGCGGTGCACGAGGATGACAGCGAGAATACAATACTGGAAAAACGAGCTCCTGCTTGGCAGCTCCTCTCGCTACTATTTCTGCACTAATGAACAGGACACAGCTGACACGACAGTCAATGGAACAATTCCACGATGTCCCTTCGGTTCAGATCCCACGCTATACTACTACCTACGCTGCTCTCACGCTACTACATGAGGTGCACTTTAAATACTTCTGAATAAAATATGGCTCTAGAAAAAGCAATTATCGATTTTCGAGCAGAAAAGGGTTGTCACATACGCCGGTCGTAAAAAAACGACAGGTAGCAGTGGATGCTAGTTTTCGTACTGTGTCCATATTAGGGACCAGATTCGACATCAAAGACCATTCTCAATTTGGGAAACCCTAATATGGATCAGCTGAACCGGATAAGCTTTTCCTTTTTGCGATACAATTTCAACAGACACTGACTTCACGCGATTGGGCATAAAATTTCGTCGGTAACCAGCACATCAGTGCCAACCTCGAAAATGTTTTACACATTTTCCAACTGACAAATTAACGGATCGAACTAACAATAAAGGGTCGTTACTCTCCTTCCGGAACATACTTCCTTCAGGTTGAAAGCACAGAGATCAATATCGACAATTTCGGTGACTAATGATATATACCGACACTTTTTATCGTTGTCTGCGGAACGGCAACAGCTCCATGCACAGCCCAAGAAAACAGGACAGTGTTGCGGGGCGACGATCAGTGAAACAGTCATATTATACTTTTATCTTACCCCCTGTGATGAAATATCCGTATACGTGTACATTACAGGTTAGTAACAAGAAAAGCGAATTGCGCGCAGCACAAGCTCCACGTACATATCGCAGTCACACAAGACTAGCAGATTATGCAGGTTGTATTTCAGCGTCACAGTTCCGTTTTCCGTGCATCCCCTTTGAAACTGGTTTGGTTATGTTCGTCACGATGAATGTTACGCCAGCAGCAATACACGACGTCGACGCATGCATCGCTTACCGAGGTATCACGATGCTTTTTTTCCGGGAGGCTCGATAGCAAGTCTACAGATTCCGAGAAAGTATCGCAGTATGGAACATAGCATTTATGACAGGTATAGCGAGAGGTAAAAGCAGCATTCAGCAGTAGATCGGTCATAAATCAACAGCTTAGCAATAAAGTACTGACCGAAGAACGCGACTGATTTCGCAGAACTACCACTACAGCCGCACGTGTAATTCGCCGGGCGGTCGCTATTTGTGTTGATGGTATATAGAAATCTAGACCAAATTATCGAGAATTTTGTGGACTTTGAAGTCAGGCTCAAGTTCCCCTTTTCTAGTTCCCATATATGCACACTCTTATCAGATGCTGGCATAGGGACGCTCCTATTCATGCCCCACTCGCGTTATGTGCAATTTCGTTAAATATCGCATTACGCTGCATGACGATCGCCATTAGTGTGACAAGGTGCAAAAGAGATACGAAAGGAAACAGACGGCGCGCGCGGAAAGATCTCACAGCCCATATTCGATCGATTTTGCTGGCAACCCGCGCAACGTCCAAGGTTAAACATGGCGGCCACTAATCGGCAAAAGCTAGGTATAGCTTAGAGTAAAAAAATGCTTAATGGTATCAGAATTAACAATTCGTCATATCAAAATTCGGTCAAAGATCGGATAAGCTGATCTTTGTACTTCACAAGGAGGAAGTTAAGAAACTTGCTACCTAACTTAGGGGTAGGGTATCGCCCCTGGCGATGAAATCGCAAATCATCATCAAATCAAGTTGTTGCTGTTTGCTTACCTAACTTAAATTAGTTGACTTATGCGAGTATTGAAAACCATCAAGCGGCCTGAAAGGACAATTTTGAACAAAAGAAATGCATATTAAACGTTTTGTAATGTTTTATATCCAAAACATCGGGAACAAACCTGCGCGGTGACAACTGAAAGGTTCTCTGCAATTATCGATGTAAAATAATTTTGTGCCGCTTTCAAGTTAATTAATAATTTGGGGCTTTACGTCGAGAGACCTGCGACCGCTTTCAGGAAAGCATTCATAAGTCGGTAAACACAGACCCATTTCACGTTTATTTTTATTTTTTTTAATTGCGCACTTCTGCATTAGAAAATTGGTGCAGCACGCTCACGCTCGCAATAAAGTGTGCCTTACTTCCAATTTTTCCTTATTCCTCCTAAGTACAAATTTTCATTTGCATTATTATTGCAGAGAGTCGTTCAATTTTTCACAATAAAACGAATGACGAGACCTAGACGCCTTGGGTCCCTTAATCGCAAACGTGCAATTCGCATTTTAAACATCTCTTCAGCGAACGTGCAATTCTTCAAGGCATTTTCGCATCCGTACGTGTACATCTCTACGTTTCAAAGTGCAATCAACAACGTCCGAGTCACGGAATGAACCGCAGAAACAGCCCCATTAGCAGTGCGCTGGCCAGCTACGCAAACTGCGCACGCGTAACGCTAACCTAACGAAACAGAGGGGGTACGTAGTAGACGAATATACCAGAGCCTAGAGTCACTAAATAAGCTACGCTTCAGCGTAGCTTATATAGTGACTCTACCAGAGCCAATATAACGTCCCTACATAACGCCCCTCGTGTAAAGCTTGCACTTGTACATCACTTTCACCACCCTGAGGGAAGCTATTTGATGAGTAGTTCCAACAAGCCGAGTTTCCGCGCTGGCGCTGTCATGAGCAACTTGAAAGTAAGGAATTTATGCCTGTTAAGGAAGTGACGTATCACATATGTAGGGTGACGAACAGTGCGTTTACAGCGGACATTTATACAGGGCGTTTATTTTTAGCATTTACAGAATTTTTACTTAAAAAAAAGCTATGAGAGCAGGACAGGTGTCGTCTTTGCGATTGAGTTACACGGCCAGGCGGACATCCTCTCGAAGAAAGTATGGAAGTAAAAGATGACTAATTACCTAAAATTCATTAATTAACTGTAATTAAGGGATTTCGGGCACACGCTATTGTCGTAGAAGATAGAACGGCTTTCAACGAGGATTGTCTCCCGTTCCGCTATCTCGCTTTTGCCCAAACTTTCCCAATTAAAAAGTTGGCAATTAGTCACATTGTATATAGTTACTCTCTCTTCCAGAGAGTGTCCGCCTGGCCGCATATCTCAATTGCAAGAACACCATCTATGCTACTCTCGTAGCTTTTAAATAAAAATTCTGTAGATGATAAAAATAAACACCCTGTAGAATCTCGATGTCGTCTGTTTCAACCAATCGCCCCCAGACGATATCAAACGGACTTCCTGTGGCTAACAGGCTGCCCGTGCAGTATAGACGGAGTATCGTCCTCGAAAGCACGTCGTGAGTGGCGGACCCTCTACGTCATGGGCTGTGGCTGCTCACCTGGGACACATCGAGCAACCATCACGTGCATCACGTACTGCGCCTTTCGATGTACGCGGGTTTTAGCAAACGCAACTCAAAACCGAGGACGTTGAGAATGCACGTACGCGAAAACCTACACGTCCAGCCGCATCATCAGAGTTACGTCCTGGCTTTGCGTGCATGTTATCATATAATTTCACATCATCGGTTCTCGCACTGCTATGTCATTCAAGAGCACAAAAAAATAAAATAATAAATAAATAAAAACTGTTTCTCTAGGCACATGCAATGGGGGCTTCTAACCAAAGCAGCAATTAAGTTTGCATGGGCGATTGTCACTGAGGCGTCGTCTTTTGCCAGAAAACCAACAGAACCGCAGGCTTTTTCGGAGGACTACCTGCCTGGTTCATGAAAGTTAAACCGGCTCATTCTCAATGCTCTCTCAAAGTTACGGCATTCAATGGGACTTGAATGAATGTCCTGCAAACTTGTCGTTCATGTTTCTTTCAATGACTCGTGCAGTGCTGTGCTGGCACACTGCCCTTCTGGCATAGTGTAACGACCACTGCCTCCGCTAATCATACTGTGACGCACGACACTACGTGTCCGTCCCCAGCGTTGCCGTTCGAAGTAGTCGCCTCTAAGCTAGTATGCTTCGCACGAGTTGTGGTTCGCACAAGTTGTCCTCGCCACGCCAACTCCTTCCGCTCCCACGATCTAGATAAAACGACAGACTGTTTGACACGGTATCTTGGTTCCGTCTCATGTGACGCCCTGTCGGAGCTGAGTCTCTCTCGAGTGCAATGCTCGAGATAATGAGATTTTTTAATACACCCGCCGCATATTATTCGATATGCTTGTCCCGCACAATATTGACGCATTAGATATCGTGTTCATGGGCATATTCCTCTCGGTACAGACGATGCTTCTACTTTGCTACATCGCAGTCACGTATTTCTAAATCTGGAGCGAACATCAGTAGTGAACTCCAATATGCACTCGCTTTCTCGTTCGTATTTCTTTATAGATATATTTTTATTTTTGTTAAATTTATCGGAGTCATTTCGACCTCGACCGCCGCTTTGAGGTCGGGATTGTTAATCTGTCACTATGCAATGTCTTTCACCTCCGCTCGAATCAAACGTACCTAGCTAAGAAGGAGTGAGAGAGAGAGAGAGAGAGAGAGAGAAAGATGTAACGACAGAGTACGATCTTTGCCTCTAAATTCACCATTGCGCATCCTACGCCAACACACGGGCACGTACAGTGCCGGACAAAAGTTTACGGAACACGCTCCGGCGCATTCCTTCCTCGGAGTAACACGCTAGCAGCGAATGGGACCGCATAGGCTTATAGACATGTGCCTAGGTAACCCAGTCACATGTTTGTAAGTCGTGTACGGTACCATTCGCTGCTAGCGTGTTACTCCGAGGAAGGAATGCGCCGGAGCGTGTTCCGTAAACTTTTGTCCGACACTGCACCTTTACCTTGACGGATTGCAAGAGTTTCTCTCAAAAGCTTCAACGATAAAATATAAACATATAAAAGGCCTTCCCATATTAATATTTGCTTTTTACGCTTCCAGAATGAAATGCACACTCCCAGGAGGAAATGATACAACAACCAGCGTTTGGGAGTCACCCCCGAGAGCCGGCTACAAAGCAGCACACGTCACGAAGGCAGCACCGACAAGAAATAGAGACAAAGAGCGGCTTAAAGCAGAAAGAAGTCTACAAATAACCCTTGGGCCCATAGCCAAGCACAGAGACGACGCCTTGACAAAAAAAGGAAGCCACGAGACGGCGGGGATCACCGACGAAATATCGAGCGAGGAACCAACTGTGAGTCATTTGCTTCACGCTGACCGGCTCAAGGTTCCCGTAAACGACAAAGTTTCCGGTATAGAGTGTCGGCCAGCACCAAAGAGTGAAAAAGGTGACTTGAAGTGCTGGGATTAAGGAACTGCCAAGCAGCGCACGTTCCAGTTTCTGCTCGTGTATACGTATCTGAGTAACTGCGAAGTGGTCCTAATATGCCACACACAATAAATGCATAACGGCATACTGCAGATATTTAAATATGACTAAGGCAGCCTGTATGAATATGAAAGAGTTGCGATTCGTAAGACTTAGCGCCTCGGGTGGTTTCTAAAGAAGCAACGGATGAGAGACTGATTATCCATTGCAGCAAACAGACTGATTTACCGTATTCTGGGAGTCGCTAAGCCTGCGACGATATGGCAAACCAATCCATAATGACGGAATCCTGAGCGGGAACCACGCGAAGAAGGGACGAGCACACAACACCGGCTTCCTTCATCATGGATTTCGTCCTCCAGCTCGCCTACATTTATGCTATTCTACCAGTGGCAAACTAAATTCCTTCATTGAATGACCACAGTTAAGAAATGTCGCGACCTATAACGCTAGCTGAAAACGAAAGCGCTACTGAACCTCCTATACCTATACTCCTTGACGTGACGCGCATATCGAGTTTCGTGAGCTGCGAGTGAGATACAACAGCAAAAATACGAGCAACAAAATCCACATTGGAACTAGTCGCGCGTCACTTTGAACAACGGATGGATGTTGGAGAAGATGGAACAAAAGTTGGAAGAGAAGCTGAGGGAATCTGACGTTAACAATGGGCAAAAAGGAAAAAAGAATGCAGCATTACCTAAATCGGTTATCACGTAGCGGGAAAACAGATAAACTGAAACCGGCACCCAAACAGCACTAGGGTGCCCAAGCGCACTGCGCGCGGCACCAAAGAGTTCAGGGGTCGTGCCCTGCACGTACCCAGAACCCAAACACGTGATTTGCGCAATGCGCGGCGAATGCTTCAACTTTCACCAACGCAGTTGGATTCTGAACTCTACAAACGATCGAAACGTGGGAAAAAAGTTTGGTGTTTTGATGCTTCATGGCACAACAGCAACTATGAGGCCAAATAGTGGGAAGAAGTATTTGCGCTGCAGGGACGGGCGCGTACACCTGCTGTTGCCTTTCCGACATGCGAGTGGGTAATGCGTTGTACTGTAAAAATGCGATGATTAATGATTTTAATTCTTTTTTTTATGGTGTAAAATGACCAAAGGAGCCACCGTATCTAGTTATCCAAGGGGAAAAGGTCCGTGTTCCGTTCACAGCCGCGATAGGTAACCCTTCTCATCACCAAGCGTGCAGCTCACTTCAGAACTGACGAAAACTTCTCTCTGTCCGTATATTTGACTGTCTCCAAGGGACCGAAATGGATCCAAACCGGATCGATGGCATCCTGCGTCCCTAGGGCGATGGAAAGTTTCCGCCACGCTAGTCTGGCGCCACCCGTGGCAGATATGGCAAGGTACTTCTTCCACTTTTGGAAACACTGTCGTCGCCTGTGGCCCATCTATTTTTGGGTGGCATTAAACAGTTCGTAGTTGGGTGACGCTGGACGCGCAACGGCTCAACGCAAGTACAAAAACAGTCGGGAGTGAAATAAACCTGTGGCCCAGGGGGGGGGGGGGGGGGGGGGGGAAGTACCTATACACAGCCGAGAAAGTGAGAATCATCATGTACACAGAATTTGTAGCACTTGGTGGCTGTCGTGTCACTGGCTATCGTGTCAATAATTACTCAGTAACCTGTCGCGGGGAGCAGAAAGCGTACACTGTGTAGTGGACGACCATCTTGAGGCAACCCTTGTATTACCAGGAAGCGAGGCAGGCGCGAGATGACAAACTTCCTTATTAATGGCCGACACCGAAGCATATACAGAGAAAGAGACACTGTATGCTGCCAAATCAGCATCGTGACGAGAAGTGAAATAGATAGCCTTCCTTTCTGGTACCGTGCCTTGCTCCAGTGTTACGAGAGGTTTTCCCCTCTCGAGTCGCAGCTGCTCGCTAAGTGTAAAGACTGTGCTTGCGCAGTCAAATCTTACGACAAGTGAAATCAGTACAATGCAGGTAATTCATATGACTATGCTTTCAGCTAACGGTCGGTCTTACGCCAACGGTGGAAACGCTCCTTCGTTGGCACTTTTCGAGAACAGCGAGACTATATCGTCCGAATAGTTTTAACTGAATTCAAACAACTCAGGGAAAAGAGGTGCTCACGCCAGGAATCGAACCAGATTCTGTGCTGTTTCCGTGCTTTCCTATGCCATTTTTTTGTTATAATTAAGAAACTGGCAGAATACCCACACGAAAATATCCTTAAGAAATTATCAAAGGCCTCATTCACATCAGAAGTTCATATACTGAGGCCCATGTGGTCTTTAATAAAAGCTGTCTGAACTTATCAAGTCCCATTTGAGAAATAGGTTGTACAGTAAATTCACTTCGTTCTCTTTTTGTTATTAGTACAGATATTAGCGTTTTTCGTAAACATGAATATTTGAGATGGTCTCCAACGTCAGCTGCAATAACACCATTAGAGTTCTCTGTTCTATCCGCATTCGTGATAAATAAGTGTATTAGGCTTGGTGACGTGCTTGTTACGGGAGTTGGATGCAAGATGACGTTCTCACAGTGGTTAGACTCCAGTGTCATTGTGAGCCTCCGTTGTAAATTGCTTCTCTCCATCATATTTATATTAAAATATCCCAAATATAACTGATAATTATATTAATTAATGAAGGACAAGTGCTCATCAAAAAAGCAAAGGAATTCATTGACATCTCCATGCGGAGGGCGGTACAGTGTCGAGAAAAACTTTTGGCCAGATCGTACAGTAATAATCTCGAAATCGATCGTAAATTTTGTGTATTCACTTACTAATAGACCATTCCAATGGTTCGTTATCAGTATAGCTACTCCACCTCCTCGACCATATACACGATTCAGGTAAAAAGAGTTATATCCATCCAAATCAAACTGATCTCCATCGAGCTGACACCATGTCTCAGAAAACATGATACAATCAAAATTAATTCCTACATCATGGAACAGAAGATTAAGTATATCATGCTTATTCTGTATAGATCGAACATTAGCATGGAAATATTTAATATATCCATTGTCAGGTAATGTACTACGAATCGATGGAAACAACTGAGTCAACAATCATATACAAAGGGTGTTGTTGCTACTGCCGACTTGTTTATACAATCCGTGCTAGATCCTCATCACATTTTATTTTTACAGCAGCACTAGTTTCATCTTTACAGACAAAGATTTTTCCGTTACTAATCCAGCCATATTTTTTGCGCCGGGGCAAAGGTGTTCATTTACGAAAACGGTCTCGTTTTACTTGATGCCCAGGTCGCTACAGATAATTCGCTTTTGTTTTTCGCCTTATCGAGCACTGCATCACGCTTTACTCTTCGCTGAAATTGTACAATAATGTTGTTGGATGATGTCCTTGTAGAAACTATGACACACGGCCACATCAGAAGGTTCAATTGGCTCTCCTATAGTTTCACCAATACGATGGATAATATCGTGGAGATGTTCGCTTGGTGCAGGCTTAATGCCTTTCACTTCAATGTTCACATTACGGGAATACTCCCGAAGCTGTATTATTTGCTTATTCTGATGTTTAATCTGCTCGTCTGCCTCAGCCAATCAGGTCAATTGTGGTCTGCCTCAGCCAATTCTCGTTGTTCACGACTTTTAACTGGATCACACATGCACAGAGAACTCAAACGCAGCACCTTCACAGCGACAGCGCGTTCATTTACGAAAATTTGCAGGCTCATAGAGCGAAAAAATACGCGCACAACACTGCACCGCACGACATTGGATCCGTGGGAAGTAGGTTCCCGGGAGAGGGTTAAAGCGAGGACAGTTTATTTTCGTCGCCTTGTATAAGAGAGGGCGACTTAGACTCTGAAGTTGCAACCAGTGGCTTCCTAGTGGTCCTCAGGTTCCGTAACCGCCAGCCTTGTTTTTGTATCGCTCATTTTGCGCACATGGCCCAATTCCTTTTGGAAAGTGGAGTGAGCTTCGTTTGTGATTTTTGCAGTTGTTTTGAGTATATAAAATGCTGACACAATTACATTCAGCGGTTTATCCAAATCCAGGCGTTGCAAAAAAATTGGGCGGGGGTGGGGGTTGTTACCACAATTTCGTCACATTTTAACGTATCATTATACACCTACATGTGTCTAAAACTATAATAGCAGGTAAAAAGGTTAGGGGGGCAGTGTCGCCAGACGTACTGGAGGGAGGGGTATGGATAAATCACCGATTATATTCCAGGCAGAGAGCATGCACAGCTCAGTCAAGGTATAGTACCAAATCCACTCAAGCAGGGAGCCACCATACACATGACGCGGAATCACTCGGCAGATTTCATCACAGCCAAGTTCAGTCTGAAATGCAACACCTCGTATATACCGAACGGGCGGTGACGAAGGCTGGAATGTCGACGTGAGGTGCAAAACGGCGCAGGTCTATACGCGCAACTTCCACTGAAACACCGACAGCGTGTGTGCGCAATGAAGCAACGATATCCTTCGGAGCATGGAGGCATTTGGGCGCGGTGACAGTTCGCACTTTTGCTGCTGTGGCTTGAGCGCTGTCGTGAGTGTCTACCCCCGAGTAATAAAGCTAGTTTCCCTGACCTATAGGTCAACTTTGCCCAAATAAGAACTCTCATTCGATCGTATGCAACAATATTACTGCACGCCTTCCATGCACGAACTTTCTGCCGAAGCTTTACCACACTCGTCAAAAAGAGACGTCCAATGCCCAGTTTCGCACGTTCTACATCAAATCACGTAAACCTGACTTGGTGAGCAACGAAAAAGCTGCGGCGCGAATAACAGACATAACTAGGGTTCCGCGTTTTCCTTTTATTATTTTTGGGCGGATTCGGCGTATGTTTTTCGATGTTTATTGATTTTCACGCAATCGGCGTTTTTCGATGTTTTTCTTGGCGTGTATATATATGCTTTACCCGACAGCTATCGGCGAATAGGAATCACAATGTAATTTCTGTACGACGCTCATTCACCATGGCGTTGTTCGTTGCGGTGGCGTTTTATGGCTAATGAAAAAGTAAACGGACGTTTTACACAACCATCGTATCTCTGTATGGTTTTCTGATCTGCATCAACAACTTGCTGTGCATGTGCAGCAATTATCTCTGTCATGTCCTGGAATGTCCCTCTGTATTCGGTGCTTTTAGATTAAAACAGAAAACGCGAAACCCTAGACGTAACGTAGGCCAATACAGTTCCTCGCCGTTCTTCGAGGACACGATATAAATAATCTGCGTTCGATATCGATGGGCTTTTATCATAGGGGGGCATTCGGAAAATGTTTACTCGACAAACATCTGGGACGCCTACCTGCCACCGTATTACGCCGGAAGACGCAATGCAGCGCATCAGGAGGGGGCGCGGTCGCAAAAAAAAAGAGACCGACCGCAATTAGCTAATGCCCCACTTCCCAAATTCGCCTTCCTCCAATTTCCATTACGGCTTCGCGTCGAGTGAAAAAAGAAAAAGAGGCATCTGTGATCCTGATGCTGCCCCACTCACCGGACTGCGGAGGCGATAATCCTGACAGAGTGTTCGTGACAAATAGGCTCTCCGTTTATTGCGATCTTGTCAGCATAAGACCACGACCGGAGAAGATGCGCGCGTAAATTAATAAAAGTGATCTGCCTCTATAACCTATATAAGAAATAATATATACAGTGGAACGAAATGTTGATTTAGGAAGAGTCAGTCACTGGCTAGCGCGAACGCATTTATAATTTAGTACTCCTCATCGGGCGCGTGCCGAGAAAAAAAAATAGTATAAATGGGTAAGGTTGAATAACCCGGCGATTTTTCATTCGGCGCCAGAAACCACGTAATACCAGTTTTAAAAAGGAACTCGGGGGCTGCGCATGCGCAGATCTATGTAGGGTGATCTATCCAATGTTGGGCTTCGGTCCTCGCCGTTTCATCAATCAATCGCAAATAAAGTTGCGTCTATAGGGGAGACAAAAAAACCACGATACCTCCGACTCTTGTATGCGACGGACATGTCGCACGTGTAACACGGCTCCGTTGTCGAAGAAAAACTGCTAGAGAACCCTGACAGATACAAATATCGAGCAGTTTATTGGAAAGAAAACCGGCTTTCGGGGGGAGGGTGGACGGGGCGTATGCCCCGGGAACTCCTTCGCAAAGTCAGTTTAGTCAGTCTTAGTATTATTATTATCATAGAAATCACTTACATCCAATCAGAATTTTATGCAGTACAATATTTGTGCTGTGGCGAAATCAAAACAAATAAATGGCACATAACAATGGTCCTCATTGTAAAACGACGATAAAACCTGAGACACGGAACAGAAAAGAACAACACGACACGTTCTCAAAACCCTTGCACTTCTACCATTGAAAGGTCCTCATACCGTGACGAGTACCTCGACGTCATAGCAGAAGACAACTACCCGGTGGGAACCGCCGTTGTATGAAATATGGAGCGGCGCCAATGCCGCCAGTAAGTTGAATTGAATGAATTCGTATTTTTGACAAGAGCAACGCAATAAATGAATCATGTACTGTAAATCAGAATTTAATGTGGGCATCAATATGGTGCGCAGCAATACGGGTAGGTCATAATGAAGTCAAGATACTGCAGGCCACTTTCCATCCATACGAACCGAGCACCACGTGCGGTATTTTGCCACGCAGACAAAAACCCTCACCAGGGCTACAACGCCGTGCCCCAGGGACTCCACCGTTGTAAATCCGCCACTGCTTGCAGTGAAACTTTTCGGTAAATTGGAGCACATATTTTACGGGGGTACTTATCGACAGTGCAGACCACGCGAGTACGACACGAAGGGATACGTACGCAACATGGATTGCGCACGAATTGGACAAATAATGAGAATTATCCAGCGCGTGTGCAGCGAAGGGCACTATGAGCAGCATCCTGGGTCCCATGTAAACCGAGGCTCTTCTCTGCGTAACGTTTCCACGGGCGGAAACCGGTTTCGGATTCTGCGTACCCCTCCGCTCAGTGGGAAAGGAGCAACAATGCTACACCGCTCATGTCGCAACGGAAAGAGCACGTTTCCCCGCAGCAGGGTTGATACGCTCACTGAATGCGAAACTGACTCCCCGTGCAAAGTTCGTTATACATTTTCTTTCATCTTTCTAAAGCAGTAAGGTCCGATGCATCTTTTTGAAGTAATGAAGCGGGAAGTCAGAAAATGGCGCTTCTACGAATGTGCTTTCAAATATTTGTGGCGAATAAACCAAAATGAAACAATGTTTAAGACTTTTTTTTTAGTTTAATACGAAAACAACAGCGCGCAAGGTATGCGCCAGCAACGGCTATGAAAACAGCCTCACCGCCTAGAGCGAGAGCCGGGGGGAGGGGGGGGGGGGACTCACCCCCACACGCGTGAGCACTCTGAGTAACCAGTCTCGTTTTAACCTGCGCAAAACTATCCCGGCCTAGCCTATAACCTGATGAAATCAGTCGCCCCCTCGCCTCCTGGAGCAGCTTCACTTCTGAAGTACAGTGTCAGTTTTTTTTAACGATTTATTTTACTGCCGTCTCTCCGAGGGGACGCATCTGCATTAAAGTGACCAATCAGTGCGCGTCAGTCAAGGCACGAAGGACAATCCCAATATCAGACATGATTTTGTGCAAAAAGCCAGTCTCGTGGACAACCCGTTTATACAAGAGACGTAAATGTTTACGGCGAACGCGCGCAGCACGCCGGCATTAAACAGAGAGCGTTATATAACACGTGTCAACTACTAGATGAACACTTTCGCACTCTACTGACGAAGCAGCTCACCTCTTTGGCATCTTTCGCCGCCATACCAAGACACCCGGTCCACAAAATTCCCTATGGCACTCCAACGAGGGTGGAGGTGGTTGTCATTCTCGACCGCGTCGTAGCACAAACGCACACACCCCAATCCACGGGCACAGTCACCTTAAAAGCAGGGGAGTGTCGCCTTTTGGGCCGCCTCGTAGGTCAACCGCAAGCCGACCGCATCGTTGGAACCTGGTGGCTCAGCAGCTCCGAAAAAGAAGCAGAGCTCGGTCCCACGCGTCACGCCATACACTCTCGCGCGATACACTGTTTTCTTCCCCGATGTTCAGTCCACCGAATTTAATTTCCACGCAATTATGTTGTCGCAAAAGCCTTTCACTCCATACAACGGTACGAAAGTGTAAAAACACTGCCTCAAAATGTGACGGAAGCAGTGTGAGAGGGGGGGGGGGGGGGGGTTCACATATCGAAGTGGCGCCCGCGAGTTTATCGATTGTGACTACACCGGGGCATCGCATATGTATAAAGGAACGGACATTGTATTTTTATAAACAAACAAAAAGCTTATTTGAATCGACGTAAACGGCGTGGCCAGCTTTCTTTCCGTGTTAGCGCCGCGAAGCAACTGTGGCTATGGGCGGCGTACAGATGTGGACAGATAGATTGATTGATTGGATTGATTTGATTTGATATTTATCTGGCGCAAGGATAACACAGATCAAGCTGCGCCGAAGCAGTTGTGGACAAATGGAGAAAGGACAGCAGGAAGGAGTGGGGGACAGAGGGGTTAGTATGCGTCTTGGGACGACTTCAAGGGGAACTACCAACATTGGTCTGGAAAGTCTGCTGGAAAACCCAGGGGAAAACCCCAGACAGCGCAGCCGCTGCGGGGATTCGAACCCGCGTCCCCCTCCCTAACCTCTGCCACGGGAGCTGGTCGTCGTGGTCAGCTCTTTTTAACAACGGAGTCGTCGCGACGTAACTACGTGGACATGCAGCGTAAATAAACGTATCTAAACTCCCACTTAACTTTACGCAAAACATGCGGAGGTTACTAAAAATAACGCAGCTCGAGCTAGATATAACTTCTAGATATAAACCTGAAGCAAAGCCAACTATAGGAACCCAAATTACATATCTCAATGTCCAAACGAAAAAGCTTGCAACGATGTAAAACTCAAGCAGATGCCCTATATGTGGCCGTTCTAACGTGATTGGTGATAAGAAATCTGGGAACTATCGAATGGAATTGCGCGAAGGGCTCCTAATTTCCAGACGTGAAAGAGAAGAAAATGACTATTTGTGGTTCACAGTTGATGTACTGTAAGGATTTTGCGCAAGTACACGACCTTGCACAGCTAGTGGAAGGCTGCAACGGCAACGCGGTCGGAGATGAAAGAAAAAAAAAGGAATGACCGAGTAGAGAAAGGCCTTCCGTTTCCTGCGGAATACGCGATGAAATGACTGAAAAGCGCCCCCAATGGCTCGTTTTCCCTCTCTCAGCCAATAAAACTGTGGAGAAGAAAGGATTTCCATACAAAATGAGGAAGGAATGGAAAGTCTGTTTCACTGCGTAGAACATTTGAGAAAAAAAGAGAAAGAAAGCAAATGCTGCGCCTCTCCACAGGCCTTCGATTAATGTTGAAAAATTGTCCCGTGGGTAAAAAATTTGTAAAATAAAAAAAAATTGGTAAATGAAATTTTTTCCCAATAGACGAAAACCAGCAAATCCATCCAGAAAACAGGGCTGCGTGGATATAGTCATTCCAATGCCTAACCGAATACGAAGCGAACAGATAAAATGAATAAGAAGAGCGTTTTGGAGCCGAACTATGACGTTGGTAAATTCTTGTACAAGAGTTTAGCCACATGGGCCAGTTCTTTGTGGATAAATCGCGTAAATAAAACAAACAAAAACAAAACAAAAAGCTGCCGCTGCTAAGCCTCGTGTGTATATGGATACGCGTAGTTTCGTACCAGCAGAAACTTTGTTACGATATTCATTTTACTACGTTTCGGGAAATTTTGGGACAGAACATGCAATTCCGTTGTTGCGCTTCTAGTAAATATGCCTTCGAGAATTAACTTCAGAGCGGCATCCATACCAAGACAACAAGAAAATGGCGCACTGCAACGAGTCTGCAAGGCGAAAATTTTGGCGCGATTTTTGAGCACTCGGTATACGGCACAGCCTGCCCCGCCGTTGCTTTTTACGGAGCGGCAGCAATACCGTACTTTATTGTGGGCGACTCCGTATATCCGATGCGAATACGAAGGCAATAGTGAGTTTTAGTATACCGTTGATGAAGTTATCGTCTCTATCGGAACCAATCGCACTCGTGCGTGACTCAGAATCTTATCCACTGATTGGTTCCGGTTGATACGGTGAAACGCTAGCCACGTTATCAACGGTCTGCTAAAACCCTCTAGTGGCTACATAACCGAACCGTATCAACACACACAGGATATGTATAGATACACAGCTCATGCACGTCTTCGAGTGAAGCAGCACTTATGCATCTTCTCTTTCAACACTTTCGGTCTTGTCGGTGCAGCTGCGGTGCTATTCGGTTTGAAAGGTACGTTCCTGTGACACCAAATTCGAATATAGAATTCCATATTACATCCAAATTCGCAATTATTCGCTTCTGTATTCGAAAAATAGCCGAATGCACGCTATTTTGACTTACAGTACTTTAAATGCAACTATATAGCTACACAAAAAACGGCATGGTGTATGCTACGGCTAAGAAAATGCACGAAGAACCAGCTTGTTCCCTCCTTATTTAAGTGAAACCGTTGTAAGGAGACGCAAAATCTTAAATGTCAGCAGGCATCTCGGGCGACAAGAAAAACTTCAACGGAACTCACACGGACATAGCGTTAGCGAGCATTACGCACGTCTAATGAAATGCGACGAGGAAATCAGCATATGGAGTTGCGCTGACGCTGAGGCACCAGGACGAAATTGTTATCCATATCCGGGGCCCTTTCTTTGCCAGTCGAGGTAACCATGGCCGTACATATCGACCGGTGACACAGCCCCTGAATATCGATTCCGTTCACTCATGGGGCTCCCTCGTGACTGAAAACAAAAGGACTTTTGCCCTCGTCCAGTCCCGATATGGTCGACACATATTAATGCCGCTACTTTCTCGCCACGAACGACAAATGCTATGTACAGTATGCATGCCGCGCGAATATTCCGATTTTTTTCTTAACCGGAACGAGTAATTGCACAAGTATTCGATTCGAATATCGAAATGATGCCTCGTGGAAAGCGAATATATTCGAATAGTTCCGATGACGTACTCGTATAAGCCCTAAAAGCCTAAAGAGAAGGTATCAAACGAGATGAGGGGTGCTCCATCCAATGATCCACAGGAAGGGATTTGCGCAAGATTCTCGTCTCAGGGAGTGTTGAAATTTTTCGAGGGGGCGAGTCTCGACTGCCATATCTGCTGGCCTTTCGGGCATTTTTCTTTTTCGCCTCTTTTGAATGCATTTCGGCTTTTCAGCACGTCACCTTTTTTTCTCGGGGGGGGGGGGGGGGGTGCAAGATCTTAGGGGGTCTAGTAAAAGAGGGATTTGGGCTCGTTGGTACAGCGACATGTTTGTTCAGTGTTAGCGCCGCGAAGCAACTGTGGCTATGAGCAGCGTACAGGCGTGGACCGACGAAGAGGGGACAGTAGGAAGGAATGGGTGACAGGGAGGGGGGGGGGGGGGGCAATGGCATAATGATTGTCAATGGAGCAAGAGAGACGCGGATAACACGCAGAAGACAGCTTCTCCACTACAAAGTACACTACATGGTATCAGAGGAGGCGAGCACAGGGCGCTCAAGCGTCAGACAGCAGTCACAGGGGGGGTTGTTTAGGGCGGGACGATTTAGGGGGGAATCACTGTCCAAATGTATCACCACCAACATACGCTGTAGAATCGTATGTATGCTGTATATGTGTTCGGTTCGTTTATGGATATTCGCGTCGTATACGGTCCGGTTTTGAGATTACTATTCGCACTGCCGTAAACGTTCATCGCGCGCCTTTGCGTGAACACCGTGGTAGAGGCCATCTGGATACGCAGACATATTCCAATGTCTCGAATTCAATTTTGAAACGTGAGCGGAATATGGCTATTAACATGCCAACTTCATTCTTTTTGTTTGCGACAACGTTGTCTATTGATCTTGTTGCAAGAATTGAGTACTGGACATTTGCACGTTTTGCTTAACATCACAGAGGTGCTGTTTACGTCACCGACAGAGTAATTACCTATGTTGCACGGCATTATTCTAGGAAAGGTGCATTGGCACTGACGTCACGCAGGTGCGGTTGAGAGGGAACACCACCTGCGCGGCCACATGTATTTTGTATGGGACAAACATTGCATCGCGTTTCGATAAGTATTGATAGATTTTCACGATACGGATCTTATTCGATAGCTGTTCAAAATTCACATATATTGGATATAATGCAAAACAAACTTTCTTAGTTCGTATTTCTATGGACGATACAGATGTTTTAAAAAATCGACACCCTAGTTTCGGAGCACACGACTGAAACACAGGCGAAAATTTTTATTATTCGAGGGGCCCCGTGCCGGCAAAACTTCAACGAACCATACAATGGCAACTGTGTTGAAGTAGGTCAGACGAGCTAGATGTCGTACAAGTGCCGAGTAATTGGTTTCGATTTACTTATTATTTATTCGATTGTTTGTATTGAGGTTGGATTGTGGACTGAATCAGACGGTTACGACGACAGCTTTCTGGTACTGCTCTCTGCGACACCCAACGAAGAGATGTCGGATACCAAAGCTGGCCGAACGCAAGCCTTGGCACGCACTGAAGCTTCACTCGTGGAAACTCGAGCTCCCCAGGTTCGCGAAACTCCGGTTGAGAACCACTGATGAAAAAAGAAAAATAAAAATCACCCCTCGTATTTGACACTGTTCTGTTACGGTACGTATCGGTCTCGCCGCATATTGGCGGAAGAATTCACATTCGGCGTGGAGTGTTGCGAGTTCCATTAGCTAATGTCCAATTCCTTGCGCGGCCAGTCTGATCTCCGTTTGGTGAACAAAACATTTTCACTAGAGTGCAACGGTTTGCTTCGCCGCAGCATAGAGGAACTGGTTGAGCGCTTTGCGGCTGGTGCGCGCGCACACACACACACACACACACACACAAAAGAGAAACAGGAAGCAAGTCGGAAAACGTTGTCCGCATGCTATAGGAACAATCTTGCAATGTGCGACGCTAATTGGGTTCATGATGAGTGCTCTGCCGGGTCATGTCCTTCCGCACACGGTGATGTCACACATGGAAGTAGCGGCTTTCATTCGGGGGACTTATACCCTCTGTGATTTGCCACGTCAGGAAAATTACAAAGTCGACTCTTACACTGTTCCAACCGAAGCAGCACAACATCTTGGCCAAATATTGGACCAAGATTGGACCAGTACTGGGCCAGTATTGCCAATATTAGGCCAAGATGTTGGGCTTCTTGGGAAGTTTCATGTTTTCTTTCCTCAACTAACCTTCTTTGTACACCTTCACGCCAAGTTTCGCTGCTAGAATATGCCTGCTTTTGCCACATTCGTAGATTATAGTTTGCATTTTTTTCAAGCAAACAATTAACGACTGTGTCCGTGGTGAACTATGCAGTGCAAGGCTAGTGTTGTTTTGTTGTTGCTATTGCAAGAAATGTGCATCGGCCAGCTAGCTGAAGTTTGTCGTACAGCAGCACGCGAAAACGAGGACAACGCTGCAGTATTGCATATAAAAGGACAATTAGGAAACTCCTTTTTTTAGTGAAAAGACACACACTTTCCCCTTGTACCGACATCCCTGTATATTAGCGAGTTTTAGTATACCGTACGCTATCGCCTTTGCGTACGTAAGGAATAGCGTGGTGGCTCTGCGCAATGCTCTGTTTATGTCTTGCGCGTGCGCAGAACCACCAACGCTGTCCCTCACTTACGCAAAGCCCTGTTTTAGCTAACCTCTCCCATAACCATATTAAATAAAATAACAAAGGCGACAGAGTACGTTATACCAAAACTCACTATTAACAAAACATTGGGACGATACGCGAAACTTCTTGGGCGACAACAAGCTTCTTGCGCCTACTCCAGTGTTAGACAAAAATCCCCCTTATCAAACTCTTGCAACATGCAAACCCTCTCGAATAGCCACCAACAGATAAGCTACATACACGTTCCGACACATAGTCGATAAGGGAGCAGCGTTGCCCGTTTCATTTATACGGCAAGACAAAATGTCGACGAAAATCCCCCTGTCACCTGACGGAAGTTTTTATAACGAGGGTGCCTACGAAAGAAGATGTGACTTTGACCTACGCTACGACACGCCGAAGCCCTGCCGTCGACAGGAGTTACGAAACCCAACACGGTTGCTGTTGTGGCAGACAATGCATGAGCGACCGTGGGCGACCTTGCATGCGATATTGGAGGCGTCCGAAGTGCTTTTTCACTGCACGAAGTCTCTCCTCCACTGGAGTCTGGCAACTTCAGAACGCCACACGTTGCTCAACTGGATAACCGTACAAAAGCAGCCATGACCCAGTCTCGCCGTTTCGATGACAACGCAGGCCGCTGTTGACGGCGCTGGATTTTCCTTGGCGGGTTTCTTTCCACGAAGTCAGAGCTATTGAAGCCCGCCTCGACCTTTTTTTTTTCTTTTTCTTTAAAAAGAAGTGCCAGTGAAATTCTAGCTCTAGATGAGACTTCTGCAGACGTTCGCTTCTTCCGCAGAATAGTTGTGTCCGAACAGTTGAACGACTTCGAATTCGCATCGTAATCACGGACCACAGGGGTGATCCTCGTGGAGTGGAGCATAAAGTCAGAATTCGTCTGCTAACACGATTGGCTGTTCTGCGAATTCAATAACTCGCAAGTGATTGCAGCTAACTTCGCAAATTTGAACCAGTAGACTAAAAGTGCAACACGCTTCCCAGAAAATCAGTCTTAAGAAAAAATATGGTACCGTTTTGCGCTTTATTTTGTTTTCCCATTCGCGTTCGGGGCGTTCACTACTTGCAGACGACAGTGGCTGCCCATGTGGCTAACAGTGGCTCGTCTCCACGGCTATGACCGCTGAAAGCATGTTCGCGACTAGCTACAGCCACTGAAAACACGGTCCTGATTGGCTTACTCTTAGTTATTACGTCACGCCGACGAGTAAGCAGACTTTCTCTTTCTCTATCTAGGTGGTGTTGGCAGTTCTCGCTCGTATTTGCACTGACGTTGCAACGCGCAGCAAACTCCATCACACCAATGTTGTGTCTGTTACGTTTGCGGCAGTGACGTACATTATGGAACGGGTGTGAGGAAGGATGATACATTTAGCGTTCGAAAATAAACCGTATTCCTCGCGGTAATACGAAAACCAAGGTTTCCACGCTTTCCTGCAACCAGGATTCCAGGTGCACTTGGAGTGCAGCCAAGCGCAGCGTCTCCAATACGGTGGATTGCCGAGGTGCAGTTATAAACTTAAAAGTGATAACACTCGAAGGGCGTTCGTGTATTCCATGAGCGTACGAGGACAAGATCCCTATTATTCGTATTTTCCGCGTTCTGTACTCCCGCCACGATCTCGTCCATTTACAACGGGGGCTTCAATTTCGCAACAGTCAAGACTCCAGAGCGACGGGAGCTGTCGTTGCATGTGAATGCGATATACGTCTGCATGTACACATTCGAGTCTCCCGTCATTACGCGTGTCTGCCACGCACAGTGGGGCGTAAGAAAGCGAGAAACAAACCCGTCTTTATCCACTACGAAAATGTGAAATGACATCAACGCACAAGTATGTCTCCGCGTCTTCGGAGGAAACCGAGCTAGAGACGTTGATCGGGTGAGAAAGAGGAGACCATTTCGTACAAGTGACACGATAGGCTCGTTGGTGTAAACGATTTGCGCGTTCAGCTCGGAATGATTGCAGGACTCGGCGGCACAACCCGACGCGAGTTTTGCGAACTTCACCGAATAATGCTGGGCAGCTCGTTTTAAGGGCGACTGTTTGGTGCAGGGACGGTTACTTTAAAAGATAAATCAGTGAAGGAACCGGGGTGACGACTCGCGCTTTAACAAAGGCGCCTATGTGAAACCCGAAATTAAAAATCACGTTTTCCTGCACACGAGTCGATTATGACATAATATGTGGACACTACAAGTTGCAAAACGCGCGACAACCAAGATTATCAGAGGCTTACGCACCAAGCTACGAGCTAGAAGAATCCACGATTGATTATTTAGATAAAATAAACGTATCGACCAATAATAAAAAAAAACTGAAAAACAAAACGAACAGATGCCTGATAGTAACAGCACGACTTGAGGAAAGGATGTTCCATTAAAAAAAAAGGAAAAGAAAGGGGGGAGGGGAGGACAAGGCGGGACAGGCTCGAAGAATGAGAATAGGTACAGAGCGTGAAGCCTGCAAGTCACATACTAAATTTTAATCCAAGCCACTCCTAGCTGGCAAGTGAACGTAAATCAGTCAAATTCATGCACGGCGAAATTCGCGCTCGTAAAAAATCTCGACTACGTGGAGTTCGTTTCGTTTGCAGCCTCAGTTTGAAACTTATCACCCTGACTCCTGATCAGACACCCTTGTCAAACTGAATGACCTATATAATCACTAGTGGGGCTTTGCGTCGCGAGGCAACTATGTGAATGACAGAACCCATGAACGAAAGATGCTCCACGAGTCCATGGAATACAAACAGGAGCTGCGACTCGAGACAGGCAATATACATAAACGTAAGCGAGATTAGATACCAGAGCATCGGCGCACGGCTGTCACTGCCAAATAGACGGCTGTCAAAGGTATGCGCCAAAGTCCAAGCGCTGGACGAACTATACAACCTGACAGACGGATCGCACATTTATAGATACGTGACGACGAAAACTACGTACATTGAGAGACCCGAAGCGGCAAAAAGCGGAGCACGACGCCCGAGCTCCTGAGTCTATATAGCCAGATATGCATAACGGACAGACAAAGGCTTTCTTTCATATACTTGCCATCCAATCACCATGGTTTTTTCCTCCCCATTACGCTGTACTCCTGAGTCCCCTAACCGATACACGTGACCAATTATTACTCTGAAGCTGTCGAACTGTACGAGGGCGCTGCATATAACACTTTATTCTTCAGACATTTTCTCGCACACTGTCTGCCGATACTGTTTCGACACTGTCTACCGACATTCTACCGACATCAACTCGCGTTTGCCAACCATAACAAGTCCACCGCGAATTTCCACGTGAATTTTGTTTAAACTTCAATTTCACTATGCATTCCACGCACCGTCTTGAAAGGCCCACGATTGCCAGCGATAAAGAAAAGCGGCACGATAAAGAAAAATCGTCTGCGCAATATTTCATCTCGCCCCCTTTTCAACGAACTTTTTCTCGCTAAAATATGCATCACATTGTACAACGCACGCGGAAAGTGACCGAGCGCTCCTGTTCATCATCTGTCACATGCGCTTTATATTGTCCCGTGTATATTGGCTAGTATCGATCAGAAGCCCGTGTGCGCGAGACAACCTCCCCCCCCCCCCCCCCGCACACAAGACGACCGAAGGTCCGGCAGGTGACAGAGATTAATAGAGAGGACCTAAGAAAAATTGAATCCTTTCCAACGAAGTTCATCCCATCAGATAGACGTGGGGAGAGCTACATTTCTATTGCCTGCGCTAAGTTAGCAGTCTGCTGGTGCAAGGTCGTCCGCTGTGATATTGGCAGAGCAGATTCTCACAGGCAGACCATCCGCATTTCGAATGAAGGGTATGCGAGGCAGGGAACACTTCACACACACTCGCACTGGTGGCGAAGCTCTGTTACGTATCTGTTTTCTCTGATTTGTTTACAGGTGGACCTACTCCATAAGGCATTTGGACATTTCGAACGTAACCATGTCCACGCTACACTCAGCAGCATTACTGTCACATCCAGAGTATAGAGTTCGCGCATCAGCAGCAATCAGCAGTTGTTCTGCACGCAGTACGATCAATGAGAGACTATATTGTCTGTTTTATGTAGCTAATCTTACAAACGATTATGTAACATGCTGGCGGAGCAAGTTTCAGCGTCTGGCTCTTTGTTGGCGACAAACAAAAACACCGTGCTCGTGAGCAACGTCACCGTGTGGAATATTAACTGGCGATGGCTTAGCAATGCACGCGCACGGCCTTCACCTACTGTGGACGAGTTGCAAGAAAGTGCTTCGTATCGCGAACGCAAATTAAGCGAATGTCGAGAACGTTTCGTCTTCTCGCATTATTTCTCCTGAGTGGAGAAACTGCTTGAAGGACGTCTTGGTCATGGCTGCCGTCTTCCAGAATATTACGCGTTTTGCTGCACGTTCTTACAGTAGCTCACCAGCCACACACCCCAGTGCCGTCGCCGCTTGAACGTCGGGACGATGCCGCTGATAAGGGCGCAAGGACAGCTTTTCAGCCCTGCATCATTATCGCGAGATGTGCTCTCGTGGGGGATGGTCACACAGACGCACTCGCCAATTCCCGTTTTATCGCTGTGTAGCAGTAGTCTGCTCTCCATAGTGAATAACTTCTTTGATATCAAACGGGCTTTACAGCTTTCCAAAGTGTCTGCATCCTGTTGTATCGCGCGGAACGTATCGTGTCCAGGTCACCCTGTGTTGCTGATTGACAATGTCTCCAAGATTTCTACGACCTTCACGTTATCCATGGAGCAGATATGTTCAATCATGGGACGGTTCACTTGGAATAAAACATTCGAATTCAGGAAAAACAGCAGTGAAGCTAATACTGTAATAGCTGTAAGATCAGCAAAATGGGCCTGGTTTTAAAAGTTCAGAGCTATGCTGAAAAACAGGAGTGAAAAAGGCGAAGCGTTTCCACTTCTCCAAGCAATACATTTTATGCAGAGGTCGCGAGCATCACCGTGTATTCACATCCAACGACATTTCCCGTAATACTCCAGCGGAAGATAATAGACTCATGTAATAGCATTCTGTTGCCACGTGGGCGTTCAGCGCCACGTCTTTTCGTGCTCTTCTAGTCATAGGAATGTCCAGCCAGAAGATATTCTGTAGCAGACAACAGGGTCGACGGTGTCGTCTGCTCTGTGCGCGGTACGGCGGTATTCCTGCGCCGTGAGAATGCTCAACATAAAATGCGGCGGTATCTCTACCGCATAAGCTGTTTTTTGCTTTTTCTTCCACAAGGATATGCCGTGAGGATGACACTCGTGTGAATACAAGGGTAAGTCCATACTGTGGCGAGCATATTCGGACGAATGCAGCACCTTTTTGTCGCCTGCTTATTCGGCACGTTCAATGTGGCATGCATGGCGCTATCTACCATCCACTACATGTCGCGTCTGCGACTGGACGCAAATCGTCAGCAGACAGAGCCATCGCTTTCGGCATAAGAAAATAATAATAAAAAAAATGGTCGAGGCAATCTGGAGCGCAGCCAAAAATCGATGAACCATCGTCGGAGTAGTCCAGGGTTCCCCGACATTTGTGGAACCACTTTCCACCGAGAAGAATGAAAATATCCAAGGTAGAAATCCGTGAATGGAAGGACGTTTGACAATATGCAGGTCCACACTGTATGTCACAAAACAAGCCCAGAAGCTGTCGGCAGGTACAGCAGGCCGACATGTTTAAATGGCGGACTCCAGCGCGGTTCGCAGCAGCACTCGTCGGTTATGTCCTCGCGCACAATCATGATTTTCAAAAGTACGCCCGACGAAACGTCCGAAGCAAAAAGGAATGAATGAGGGAAGAAGAAAAGAAGACATGGGCACACACATCAGTCCCACATATCAGTGGTGCACGTAGTGCAAGAAGACTTCCTGCGTGAAAACTCATGTAATTTAGATCGTGCACCTGCCCCGAACAGTGAAATATAACACTTTTTTTTTAAAGGCTGATCGACAGTGAGCATCTTGCCATCCGGTTGAGGTAGATTACGGGCGGAAACTTCACATCCGGTCTTTTGCACTTTATAGGCTATAAAACCCGCGTAAATGTGTCTCAGCTGTCGTGCAGCGACACACAGACACCTTGCGCGCAGAGCGAAGACATTAGGGATGCTCAGCGCTTAAATAACCTTCGCAAGCTACGAGCGTGACCTTAGGTGTAGCGCGAACGGTGTGGCATGGATCTGCCACACCCCATCAACAGACGTGCAACCGTGCTTATCCTCAGTAAACGGGTGCTAATGATTCGGGTATAAGCAAAATGCAGCGCGCGACAGTGATCCGAACGGTCCAGTGAAGATGCTAGAGCAACCGGATTCGCCGGAGAAATGAGAGGAATGGAACGTTCGTCAGATGTGTTCCGTCGGCAGTCCATAGCTGAGATTTAAGCCGCACAGTGGCCTGATTTTTTTTTACGAAGCACTGCAGGCCTTGCAAGGGCCGCAAGAACCGCACAATCAATAGAATCCCAGGTGATGAGTAGGACCCCGGCCGGCCGGCGATCGCCATTTGCACCAAAAATGACCGCATCGCTCTCCGGCCGATACTCCGCGCCGCAACGAGAGCTGCCCGCCATGTTAGATGGTAGGGAGCAACTTGTACCGGAATATACGCTCTTTCCTTCCTTAGCAGATGAGCAACGGAAGAGTAAAACGAAATAAAGTTACCTGATCGTCCTTCCCTCTGTCCGCCATGATGACACCGTCAGGAAGTGTTCACTCTGCGCGGAAAGCTTGTATAAGTACGATGCGCACGAGTGCTGACGTAACTGTGACGCGCCTCCCGCTACGGCTAGCCACGCAGTTCTGTCTGCGGAGAACCGCCGCTGCTAGCTAGGAAGCACGGTGACCCTCCGGAGCAGCACCGACGCCTGAGTCGCCCTCTGGCGCAAAGTATGCAAACTTATTGCTGGCTTTCGCGCCCAAATATCAACTTTTGAAAAGTGATAAAGTTGCACGTGTAGTGGGCGTGCGTTTTGTGCAGCGTGTGGAAACTTACAACGAAAGTATATCGGTCCTATGGCAAGCAAAAGCTTTATGGGAGCAGGCGATGCGACCTTGCATTTTGTTACTTCTGCCACCAAACCGAGCGAACAGCGCGTCATTCATTTCTACTCTGTTTTCCTTTGCATGTAACTAATTTCACAGTAACGAGTTACATTCTTGGGAAGGTAACTTGTAAGTATAATTAGTTACCACTTTTGGTGAGTCTAGTAGTAGTAGTGGTTGGTGAAAGGTAGTATAGTATTATATTAATTTTATTAAATGACCCAGCAAGTGCCATATTGTTCGCTGCAACAGTTTTCGAACGACATTTTGTCGTTCTTTTGAACGACACATCGAGAAAGCCCGAGTGCTCCTGTTGGAGGAGTTTTTAGTGGGAGAAGGGATACCTGGACAGAGGCGACTGGACTCACGATGACAAAAACAAAGAGTCAACTACTGCGAAAAAGTGTAACAAACGTGTGATATAATTTTGTGATTGGATTTGAAGATTTGATCGGTATCATATACAGGTACGACTTCATTCCTCCATAGGACATGAACCGATTCTGCCTCACAGGCATGTTGTGAACTAAAATGTTGTTTTCTGTTTATGTTTCGAATTTGTTGGATTGATTGATTTGTAAAAGAAAAAAATTTAGATGTTAGTCTCGAGCCACTGGATCTCGCTTCGTGTCCCACTAGGTTCTGGGCATTTTGACCTAGGGGCTCGAGGTACGAGGAAAGCAGTTGTATTTATACCAGTCGTGGTGAGAGGGGCTCAGCGGTACGCTCTAGGAAAAAAAAAGTGATTTTATTCCTTTTGCTAAATGTATTACTACAAAAAAATAGTCCCTTTTGGGAGTAAATGCACGGGGGTAAATGAATGCCACAGAGCGGGGACTGCATTTCACGCTCTCTTCTAAGAGCCCCAAGCACATAATTCGTGCGCATGCATGAAAATACTTTGAATCAAACCGTCAACGGTGATAAATCGAGTAATATAAAACTTTGTGGCGTACAGAGGGCACAATTTGCGAAAACAGAAGCGCTAACTGTTTCTTACTTTGTGTGGGTGGAAAATTGCTAAGTTGGCTATGTTATACAGCCTTATGCCATCACATTGACCAAGAGCACATATACGCAGTGTTTGCTCTAACGTGTCCAGAAATTATATTTAAAGCGAGCGATAAAAGAAAAGCAAGTGGTACTTTTCTGCTACTTGAGTAAGGAACAGGTACTGCTTCACTAGTATCACCTGTTTCTTAGTCAAAGTAGTATTAACTAGTATCACTAGTATCACCTGTTTCTTAGTAGCCCAAAATGAGCGCTCATTTCTCTTTTATCGCTCGCTTTAAATAAAATTTCTTGACACGTTAGAGCAAACATCCTGTATACGTACACGCTGCATTCGGAAAACCATTTGCGAAGTTCAGTGACAATTTGCATTCCTGGGGAGTAAATGTCGTGTTAGGGGACTAAAATGGAGAGTAATTGCAGTCTAGGGGACTAGAAGCTGCAATTACTCCCCATTTTGCTATATTTCTTTTCTTTTTTTTTTTTTTTGCTTCTTAGGATGTAACTGCCAGAAAGCAAGTATTGCTCGAGAGGTACTGTATATGCCTGCTGCAGGACTTTACTTTCTGGTACGCGTATCTATTTTATGACCTTCGTTATTCGTAATTACTGTACAAAGCAGGAAAGAAAGAAGGAAGACGTTGGGCTACGACCGTTACGTTTAGAACAGTCAGTCCCGGACTCTCGTTTCGGAAGATCCTATATATTTCTTTTCATTTCTTTTCGTCTTATTATTATTATTATTTTTATTTATTTATTTTCACTTTTCGCACCTGCCTTTTCTCCTTTCCTTTGCACGCTGGATTTAAAATTGTGCCAGGCGTTACGACTTTATCTGATTTACTGATGTAGGTTTTCGAGTTCTTCGAGTCTCACTTCTAAACAATCACTATACTATTTCCCCCGACGAAGCGTTGACGGATAACGGGGGCTGTCCCCGTTAAAGAGCGGAAAACCCTCATTATTGCAACGAACGGTAATATCACGGGGTACAACAATCCTACCGACAATGAGTTGTGACTTTGATAGCAACGAAGGTTATATCTACGAGGGTTGTCCTCCACGCCGCTCCAGATTATGTGTTGAGCAATATTGCAGGGGCGTGACTATATCTGTTCGCTGCAACGCTCCGATGTTTCGTCATGTATAGTAGACGCTACCTATATTTTTTTATTATTTCGTGCTAGCGCCGCGAAGCAACTGTGGCTATGAGCGGCGTACAGATGTGGACAGATGGAGAAAGTACAGCAGGAAGGAGTGGGGGACAGGGGGGTTAGTATGCTTCCTGGGCCGACTTCGGGGGCGGAACTGTGCCGACATTAGTCTGGAAAATCTTCGAAAACCTGAGACAGCACAGCCGCTGGTAGGATTCGAACCCACCACCTCCCAGTCTTCAGCACGCGCGACCTTGGCTACCACCAACGAGCGGGACCTATGTTTATGTTTGTGTCACATATATTACATATTTCTATTTTATATATGTACATATATTCGTTTTTAGGACATGAACCATCTTTCTTTTTTCTTTTTTTTTTTCGTAGAATATACGTCCTTCCGGTCTTTTGTGTGTCTGACACTTAAATTTTTTTAATGTTTCCACTTTGGTGCCCCGGTATGAAATTTCATGTTACGTTTTGGCGTGACAGTTCGGTATGTCGGGTTAAATTAAATTAATATAACGAATTAAATTTTCTAGTCATTATTGAATTTATCTAATGCATTTTCTGAATTATTTGAACTGAATTCAAAAGTCATCACAATAACTTTTTTTACGGCCATATCCCCGCAGACGTCACCAGAGGAGGGAGCACCCTTAAATTCTTCGTCATGTCATGCTCATATATCTCATGCCAGCACATGATGACAGTGAGGCAGCGACATGAATGCAACCTCGTTAACTTGGGCCTATAAAACGGTCGTCGGAGCACTATCCTGCGGTGCTGTTCTCGGAAAGATTTCCCCCAAAATCTGGCCTGGCAGAATGGTGGTGTTGATGAAAAGGCTCGCCGTTCTTGGCCTCACAGGTGTGGGCAACGTCATGGCTGATGCCCTGGGCCGATTTCTAAGGGAACTGTGTTGACATATGTCTGAAAGCGTCTGAGGAAAACCAAGGAAAAGCCCCAGACAGCACAGCCGGCACTGGGATTCGAACCGGGATACCTCCCAGTCTCGGCATGACATGGCCAGCACGCTAACCACTGAGCTACGCGAGCTGCTTCCTGGCACAACCAACAGAATAACCACGTTGAACTCTGCAAGCTGAATGAAGCTGGCTAAAAATTGCGACCGACGAATTTGGTTCGTGCGCTTACATTTTAGTCATAGTAAACAAAATTGAGAGTGTTCACACGTGAGGCGCAGGAAGCAGAATGAGGCAAGCCAGCTGACAACTGACAACAACAACAGATGATGACGACGAGATGGGGTGTTTCATCGCAGTGGTGTGGTACCCAATACCCCATTGCACGTGGAACATTATATGAAGATGATGAAGGAAGGATGAAAATACGAGAAAGAATTAAAGCGTCTGAGCTAATGAAAAGTCCATGAACAGGTGAGGAACCCGACGATGGAGCACAGGATCAGCAAGCCAGATGACGTAAGCAATGTCCAGGTACCATTTCCTTGAAAATAACAACCACTTTATTTGAATGATGGTGAGTGGGGAGTTTCATCGGCAGGGACGATACTGTACCCCATTCCTGGTGGTGTTGTGGTGAAATAGAACCATGGGTGGCCTCACACTGAGGACCCAAGTCCTACGGTGTCTAAAAACTTTAAAAGTGCTTTTAGGACGGTGCGTTCTCATGAATACACTGAGAAGTGGACAAGACTCGTCTTATCCACTTCAATGTGTGTCCATAGTGCGTTTCGTCGCCCTCAAGCTCAAGGAGATGCCTCTTTCGACACAGTAGAAGTGTTGGACTGCCTAACCTTGTTACCCCTCTCTCGAAGAAATGATATCTGGCTGGACACGGGTGAGTGTGCCGAACGTGCATCCCTCACATGCATGAGGTGCAATGTGTATACGGGTATACCGCGTCCAGAAGGCATACGTCGATTGATGACAGAAAGCGTTTGAATGTAACCTGTTCTTAGTTGATTAGTAGATTCATTAAATAATTCCATATAGGCGGAAAATACCCACCTTTCCAAAACGTTTCATTTTATACTCAGTATCGCTGCAGAAGATATAATTGATTAGCGTAAATTATTTTACCTCACGTATCCATGTATATGTCAGTTACAAATCGTGACTACTTAATGTCCAGAGCGATATTTTCTTTTGTCAGTGTTTGGCCAGAACTTGCTTATTGCTTAGGTACAAGCACGGTCACCCAATACTAGTATCGAAGGACCGTGGTACAACCAATTAGGGGCGGCGGAAGGGGGTTACAGGGGTTACTGTAGACCCCCGAATTTCCGTAGGGGGCGCGAAATTCCCATGGAGGTGAAAGGCCAAAGTGTTATCTCAGGTGCCGCATGCGAATGAAATGAAATAAACCCTTTTTCTGAATAGATGAAATTGCAAGCATATAGTCGAGGCTTTGTCGATTGATACGGTAGAACTCACGACGACATGACCTGAAAGTGTTGTAGAGAGGGAGTCTTTGCGATGCTGTGATCAGTCAGAGAAATAGGGCTTGCGTGGTGTGTCTTTGTTATTATTCTGTATATATACTAGCTGAAACATTCATATGCAATGCAAATACATTCAATCCATACAAGATGAAAACAATAAAGCATTTCTCGCTTTTTGTCATTCAGACTGCCTCGAATTTTTGGGACCCGCGCATGAATTGGCGGTGGGGGATGGAAGGGGGCTCTGGTTGGGATCTGGGGTCCCCCCCCCCCCCGAATTCAGGGCGTTGCGCCGACCCTGCAAGCAATGGGCGATACGTTACTTGGGCATTATTGGACCAGAGTTAATACCAGCATTGCGTACATCCATCTCTTGAGACCACGCAATACCGAAACATAGCCGTCTCCGAAACAGAGAAATCTCCGTGCCATAGAAGGACAATGCAGTGTGAACCTTGTGTTGCCGAAGCTATCTCCGTGCAACCTGCAGAATCTACGAAGGCCACCCCTTGCCCCAGTTACACCTTTCCAGAATAAGATACCTTATCTGGCGCCTGTTATATACTTGTGCTCAAGAGCGTGCTCTCTGTGTCCACTGAGGCTAATCGATGTTTTCTCTGTGTTTGTTCGTGAGTTGCGTTTCCTTCATCCCAGTCTTTTTCAAAATCATGTTTCTTTCTTCCTTTTTCGCTCCTAACGTCATCATCCCCTGTGTACACGAATGTGTGGGGAGCGGCCTTAACCTTAATTTGACCTTTCGAGTTCTCGTTTAGCTGGTGCGATCATACTATTTCTGAGCCGTTTTACTTCGTTCAGAAATGTAACATGGATATCATCTATGAGTACAATAACAAGCGTGAACTCAAGGTTGTAGGCTGTTGCGATGATATTTGCTTTCCGATTTTCCCGCAGTTTGAATATGACATGTGGTATTCAAGACCCAGTACACTCATCATCATCACCTCATCCGTTCCCATAGGGGAATGGGGCAGTGTACCGCCACAGCGGCGGTGAGTCACTCACCTCATCATCATCCAAAGCATGTGTGTGTGGCTATTTTCACACTTTGTTTGGCACATGTCAGACATTTTGATCCCAAATGGCTATTTCGGCTCACGATTTGGAACCGGGGGGGGGGGGGGGGTCCTGTGTGGGGTAGGGTCCTGCGCTCAACGCAGGGAAACATCCCACATCATCAGGCATTACGACCCAAAATGATTACGCCGTAATATCATTCGCGCCGTGCTATACGGATATTTAATGACATTCGTCTGAATGACAGTTTCCGCGTAATGAGGTCGCCACAACTCATTCGCACACGAAATGCATACCCTCGCTCCCATTGTCTGAGCACAAGAGCAATTTGAAACTTCCATAAGCCACTCTGTGCCGCGCACCACGCAATTATTTCATAAATTACGCGAAAACGAGCATTATTTTTGGGGAAACGTCTGAACGTTGTTAACTATTGCTTTTTTTGGATATTTGCTTTTTGCGTATAGACTGCCCCCTGACAGGCAAGATGACAACAGCTTTCCGACATAGTACAGACAGTCGATTATGAAATAAAGAAAATTTTTTAATTTTGTGGAATATTATGGACAATTCCAATCTCTCTTAACACGTTTACGCTCTTCAAGTGCCGCATCTGCTAGTGGGAGACCCGCATCGACGTCATCGCGTTTATAATGTCATTCCAATCTGACGTGTAGCACGACTATCGTATGAAGTGGCATTCGGGATCCGATTGATATTACAGGCTAATGTCATTTTTTTCTGCCCGTGTGACACGGGTATTAGAACTTGTGGGGCCTTTACTCTAAATTTTCTACCTTAACTTATGGCATTTATTTGACTTATGACTTGAAGCAGGAAAGCAATTTAAAGCGCACTTCGACCACTTTCTAAACTTTGCGTGTTAGTTTCACGATTTATCAGAATTAAAGGGGTTGAGAAACAACGTGCAACCCACTAAATGTATGTGGCTGTGTTTCATACGTTGTAGCCCATGGATTCGACACGCGCAAAGTCCCACATTCCTCGTTTGAACGCTTTTTCTAATTGCTGAGTTTTTGAAACCGCACTTTTTTCGAGTCATCGCTGATAGTGGCGCCGAACAGCGCTGGGAGGCGTCGGCAGATAGACGGGCAGTGCTCTGCGCGCTTGCCCGAAGTAACCGAAGACAACCGAACAACAACAACAACATAGATGAATGGATGATGATGATGATGATGATAATGATAATGATGATGTGGGATGTTTTCCTGCATTGAGTGCAGGACCCTACTCCATTCCAAAAAGATTCACATGAAAGGATGACGAGGGAACGAAATCCCTACAGTTCTTGAAGGAGTCCGGTGGCCCTCAGAAAGGAAAGAAAAGCGCCAAGTGCACGGCACTGATGTGCAGGGTTACTCCATGGGCCGAGAACTTTGCAGATGTTGAATGGTCTCTAATCCAGCATTTCAAGTTGACATTTAAAGGCCCGTCACTCGCATACGTACTGACTACAGTCTTCTATAATGTGTTCAATTTTTGCCGGGAAACCACAAGTTGTACACAGCGCTGTGTTGCTGTGGCCCAACCGACCGACAACAGAAGGTGACCATAACGAAGGCCGTTCTCCGGTGGCCAGCTCCCTTCACAACTGCCTGCGTCGTCATGGAGACGGAAAATTATGCACTTCCTTTTTCCACTGTAAAACGTTACTGCAAAAACGGGCGAGGAGGTGAAGAGTTGAGATGGACAGAGGAGCTCGCCCAGCCAACGCCACCTAGATACAGATGGCCTCCTTAACCCCTCCTCTCCCTCCTTCGCAACGTGGCCACATATAGTGAGAATTCGTCTGCTACAGCGATTCGCCATTCTGTCCGTTCAAGAACTCGCAAATTGATACCTATACACTGAAAGTGAAACAAGCTTTCTGGAAAATCCGTCTTGAGAAAAATGTGGGACCGTTTTGCGCTTTATTTTGTTTTCCCATTTAGTACGCGGGGACGTTCATTACTCGCAGACGACAGTGGCTGCTGATGCGGCTGACGGTGGCCCGTGTCCATGGCTACTACCGCTGAAAGCTCGTTCGCGATTGACTACGGCCGTTGAAAACACGATCCTCATTGGCTGACTCTTAGTTGTTACGTCACGGCGACGAGTAAGCAGGCTTTCTCTATATACAGGCGGTGTTGGCCCAGCGCGCGACCTTCGGGGTGAAATAGCTTCGTAACGGGGGATCGCAGAAACATAGCGTTTTGATGCGCATGTTTAGCAGACATCAACCAGACAAATCAATATAACAACGTTATTTCTTCAAAAGTTTGGAAATGGTTTCACAACCTGGTTGACTGTGGTAATACTGACTGGTGGAAATATTCGGCAGGATTCGCTGGGAACGGCGAAACAATGCCAAGAATGAGCGCTTGGGGGGCTGATGAATTACAATAGAAGACAACGAGGGAGGCAAGGATTAGTGATAACAATAGAGAGTTGATTTACACGTATAAGGTGAATCGGCCTACCCTTGTGTGCTTACGCTTCACGTGCCACAGGGTTACGGATACTGCAAAACCCTTAATTTAGTTTCGCTACCTCAATTTTTCGCGAGTCAAGCATAGGTCACGTATTTCCGGCCACTAGCTCACTACATTTCGCGCCGAACTAATTTTCGAATAAATTTCGCGAATTAATTCGTTTACTTCGTGATGAGCTCGAGTTTGCACGTATAGCACATTTGATGAAAGCGACATTGAGCACGCTTGAGCTACAGAGCGGCTGAAATGCTTACTAGGAACCCCTACAGCCAACTTTGAAGATAAGGTTGATTATTTCAGAATAAAGTTTTCAAAGTGGCAAATCTTTCTAGACATTTTCGCGTGCGTTTCGCGAACAATAAGGATTTTACTGTAAATTCCACTTGGGGTTCTTTAATCAACGTGCCCCGAAAATCTCAGAAGAAAAAAAAAAGTAATGGTGCTGAGATGTTACACTTTCTCCGACACACGCTGCTGGAAGCTATGTTGGAGATAAGATTGACATAACCGAAGCGGTGTCTCTATGATAAGTGAAGTTATGAGCAGAACGCTGATCCGGTGACTGTTCTGGGGCAGATAGAGCTGCAGCTCCGCGTTGCGGCAGGACTCTCAGCTAGACTTTACGTAGCTCTGCTCTATAACGCTCCGCTTTCACTGCTTTTCTTCTTATCTTATGTTTAACCTCCAGGAAGCAGTCATAATTTGTCTTTTAGGATATCATAGAAATATACACAAACGCACCAAGTTCATTATAACAGGTAAACTGCGGACGTTTAGAGCAGGGGTTTTCCCAGGATTTCCATCTCGGAGGGGGGTATTCCGTAGAGGGGTGCGACACCCATACTCTTGCCCTATAGCGTTTTGTCTTCCTGGGGCACGTTCGTGGCCCCGCGAGGCCGTACCCACTCCCCGGTCTTGCCGCCACTGGCGATAGCATCAGTAGCAGGCCAAGAGCCACAGCCTGGACCACGCATAGGAGTATTACTCGGCAACTACAACAAGGCACGTGGAAAGACACCCTCGGTAAACCCGAAAGTTTAGAGCGCGGCATGCGCAGTTTCACAGGCACATGTGGCGACAGACAAATACGTGTTGTGCGCCACACATGAGTTGTGCGGGCAACCACTTGTGTTGTTTTCCCGCATCATCCACGGATATGTACTGACTAGAGCAATATAATACCCGGGTTTTTAGTCGACTGCGTTTTTAGACTTCGCGGTACACATTACAGACCCGCCGAGACTGGGAGGTGACACGGGTTCGAATGCTGTCACCGGCTGTGCCGTCTGATGTCTTCCCTGGGTTTTCCGAACACTTTGCAGACGAATGTCGGCGCAGTTCCCCCTGAAGTCGGCCCAGGACGCATACTAACCCCCCTGTCTCCCACTCCTTCCTGCTGGCCTCTCACCATCTGTCCACGTCATTACGCCGCTCATAGCCACAGTTGCTTCGCGGCGCCAACACAGAATAAAAAAAAACATTACAGACCCCAGAACAGAACACTATGCCTTCGAATGTGTCGGAAAAGTGATTGTCGACGCGAGTTAGGCCGTGTGGACGGGCTTTTGCGGTACTGTGCTGTGTCACATATGGTGCTCCCTATGGTATAAATATTACATCATTTGACTCGCGTGACATTCGCTCGAAGGGCTCTGATACTTGCTATCTATCTTTTTTTCCGCATATGGTGTAAAGCACGATATGACATCTTCATGGGCGCGTTTATTCTCAGTGGAATACACGGAGGACCTGTATTCGTGCATGATCGGAACAATTCTGTCGCGAGGACGTCAGAGACAATGATTGTCGCATGGTGGACATTTTCCACGAGTGCATAATCCCTTAGGAAATAACATCCGAAGGTGAAGTTAGAGGTTGAGGTTAAGGTTGGCGAAAAAAAAAAGAATAATAGGGAAAGGTTGAATTCGTCACTCCAGGTCTGCGTGAAATTAGAGACTCCCTTCGTTGCATTATCTTACGTGGTAAGTTCGTATTCTCGTTCAGCATTGACTAGAAGAATGTAGATCTGGGAATAATATTTAGTTTGCAAATTTGCGCATAGCTCAGCAACGAGATGATCAGCAATCATTCCATTTCACGTAAAATACAAGTTACTCAAGAACGCACAAGTTTTCATGTTTCGTGGACGGTGGACGTGACCTCGTGTAAGGGAATTTTGCATGTTGAATATAGAATTACGTCGCTCATTCTTTTGGAAGAGGTGTCGTTTTGTTTCATTTCTGGCCAAGTACATAACGAGTTACACGCTGAAACCTCCAGAGCCTACTGAAGCTGTTACTGCAAGGTATGCCTTTGTCATACTCTTTGAAAACTAAGGGCTCCACGTCTTCTCTTCTCTCTCTCTCTTTTCTACATCTCGATGTGGTGGGAATCACGACACCCTAAACGAAACGGTACCGCGAACAACGATCATCGACATCCCATGTCCTGCACTGACCGGCACGTGAAAGAAAAAAAAGAAAAAAAAAGTTGAAAAGGTCAGCGAAACGGAGTGTCGGCGTTCTGTTCCGCAAGTAAATAAATAATCAGAAGGAAAACAGAAGGATGAAAGAGGTAAAAACAGAAAGAAAAAAAAAAACGCATGAGAGTATAATGTGCCTGAGGGTGATGTGTGAGGGTGGGGCACTGACGAATGAGATTATACAAGACTTGTGGTCACAGGCTGTGCATGAAACCTGTGTCGCTGAGGAAGGCCAGAACTGCTTTGGTCACAGACCGCTGTGCCGGATGTCGTACTGGGCCGAGTAGAGTGGCCAGAGAAAGGTCTGTGCACCGCAGCTCGAGTAGGTGCCGTTTGAGCGGGGCTCGAGGGGTGTCGAATCTGCGGCACTCGAGGAGAAAATGTGGGATATCAACTTGAACAGCGCAAATGGGGCATTTCGTCGAGGGGAGAAGACCCATCTTATATAGAGAGAAGCAGAGGGGTTCTGGCGACATTAAGTCGTAGACGGTGTAAGGTGGTCGCTTCTCTACGTGGGGCAACGAAATTCATCGTCGGATCGATGAACCGGAGGGGCGCCCTCTTGAACCTGCCAAGTGCCGCTGTGGCGGAGCCGGCATATCTGCAATTGACATGCTGAGGCCGAAGGTGGTCACCCCAGCTAGTGAAGGTGGCATCCCTGTGGGCACGACATGCTAACATGTCTGCGCGATTGTTTCCGTGCAGGCCGGTGTGGCTGGGTACCCGCTGGAAGCATATAGGCTATGACTCGAGGACAGAAGCTGGTTGTATATGTTGCGATTGTATGGTGTCTAGGCCGCCGATTGTTCTGGTGCAATAATTTGTCAAAAACCTCTAGCGTCGCCCTTACTGTCCACAAACAAAGTCCACGCTCCATGCGCTGAGCCCCCAAAGTGGTTCGACGCGGTCAGTATGGCGAAGAGCTCCGCTTCGGTAGGTGACTTTTCGTAGGGAAGTTTCTGCGCCACTTCGAGGTTTTCATGTGGGATGTAGAAGGCTGCTGCTGATCCTCCACTCTCGTGTTCCCTAGTCTCGGGGTTTTACATCATGCATCATCTTCACCAGCTCGCTTGCTTCCTAGTCATTTTTTCATTGCCATTTTTTCACTGATCCATCGTTGTACACTGGGAGCCGTTGATGGTAAGCATAGTTGAGGTGCTCCAGCGTATGAGCAACAGCGGGAGGGACAGAGCTCTTCTTCAGAAGACCAGGAATGTGGTCACGTACAGGAGGCCTGCGCAGAGTCCACAGTGAAAAAGGGCCCTGGCTACCAGTGCTGTGTTTATGTCTACTCCCGCCAGGGCGCGTAGAGGATTACCGACCTTCTTGTCCCCCAAAAAATAAATAAATGGGAGTATTTTAGGAGATGAGTACGGGTCACTGCCAAAAAATTGAAGTTGGGATACGAAAAACTAGCCTTTCAAAATATTTGTTAAGATTCATGTACCTCAATTGCAATTCGCTATGCAAGTAGGCCAGCTGTCTGCTCAGCTCCCGAGTTTCCCTCTCTCCCTTACTTCCCGTAGATCAACCTCATTGGTCCTAAATAAGGGGGTACCATCTCAACGTGGTTCCTTCCGCGGACCGACGCAGAGAACCATGCGGGTCAACGAATACCACCTTATTGCTGCCTTGTGATTGGACGGACACTTCGTCAAATGGTTCCTCCAAACTTTGCCTTCTCTCCGGCGCAGAGACCAACTGTCGTATGTATTTACCACTTCACAAGAGCGTCGTTCAATAACGGCGTTTACATGGGCGCGAACGTCGACTGGAGTCCCCAGTTGACTGATCGGGAGCGTCGACCACCCACGGTTTACATGGCAACTAGATAAGGCGCCTTAGCGCTCCCGAAATTCAGGCGACCTTACTCGCCAGCAGCAGCGCCGCCACGTCGTTAAAATGTTATCTCGGAAGTAAACATACTTTATTTTCGCAGTATATTTATTTACGAAAAAAGTGTCTTATAACGCATATTACAGGCTTTTCGTGGAGTCCCCTCTGCCATTTTTCGTTCCACAGTCTGAAACATAGCTTGGTTCCGCTGCCCCTTCGAATCCAGCTACGATGCGATGTCTAATTCCCGAATAATGGACAACATTAATTTAGTGCTTTCGTCGATCCATACGCATCGAGGTGGGTTCTAAGGGGCAGTGGGAACATCGCTTGCTTCCGTCGCCATGGTTGTTTTCCTCAGAGAATCCGGAATTTCGCGTGCAATATGGGAAGGGCTGGCTGATGGCGTAACGGACACCGATCGCCAGGTTACAGTGCCCCTTCTAGGGCACTGTAGCCAGGTCGACTGAACCAGTTTACATGGCAAAGGGAAGTCGACCATTGTCGACTGAACTACACCCTCCAAGCGACCTTTCTCCTTTGCGTTGACCTCCCTTTTCAGTCGGCGTAGGCCGCGGTTCACATGAAGATGGGAGGTCGACCTATCTGGCTAGGTCGACCTTTGTCGCCTTCATGTAAACGCGCCGAATGTAACATAAAACAAGATGAGACGATATTAAACCGTTTTATCTACGCCGCTGGTAATGTCACACGTGAAGTTGTCGTACCTACCTCTTCCTACGTGATTTGGAATATTATTCGGACTGGGTGCTGAAAAGATACGGCACTTCAAAGACCACCTGTTATCGACGGTCTAGTAACGACCGCTCACTCAACTATGCTGTTCTGGCAAAGCACTGCTCTTTTCTCTCTCTGTCTCTCACCGTCTAAAAAAAGGGACAAAGTGTTACACATGCTGGCACTCATAGCAACGAGGTTAGGGGGGCTGTCGTCACAATTCTCGTTCAAGTCAGCCTAGCAGATTCTGCTCCATTTATCGATACATGGAGTACTCTGCCGGACATCCGTGTTATCAGTCCCTGTTTGTATGACTTCCTCGATAACGTTAGTCCATCTCGCTGCTTGAATACACATACGAATATTTTGTTGCTGTCGTATCAAGATGTTTGTGATCTGGACGGCCTGCCGGCCCAGCTTGCTGCAGTTTCGACACCGGCAGTTTCGAAGCCGACAGCCTTAACTACATAGCTCTCGGAACTTAAATTACTCTTGGTAGGGTAGAAAGGTAGCAGATTCCGTTCCATCTTCTAGGCCCAGAAGAAGAAAGTCTCTGTTGAAATATCGCCGGCTCTCGTCCTGAGGCTTTTTAACTCTTCGTGGGGTAGTTAGTGTTACACTGGTAGTTACACTGCAGTCGCAAACAAGAATCCCTTCTCCACCGCCAACAACTCAATCTTGCCCATACATCTCTCGCTTCTCTTCAAGCAACAACAACGGATCAATTAATGATGTTGAATGGCGAAATTCGCCACATGGGGTGCGGCCCACTACCCCAAGGCACAATGGGCAAAATGAGTCAGTTAAGTTCCCCTAACTGCACTATCTGCGGCGTGGAAGCTGACATCCTCCACCATCTCCTGCATTGCATGCCCATAGCATGACCATCATCGAAACACCCTACGACGCCGTCTACTTCAAATTGGCTGTATGGACTTCTCTTTGGCCCGTCTGCTTGGTCCCGTCCTGCACCCCAATCAGTGGGCTATCCAGTACCGGATTTAAGGGGGCAGACGGGACGTATGACCGGGGGCCCCCACCAGTGCAATTGTCACTGTCTTCTGTAAATGATGCGCCTTTAGGTTCATGCCAAAATCACATATGCAGCAAGACCTTTCGTGCACTGGAGGAACCCGTTGAAAGATATGCACGGTTCTGTACGGTATATACGGTACTGATCAGGGGCGAAGACTGAGGACATGTTCAAAGCTTTCATGAGTTTCTTCGAAGCACATGGCATAACCAAAAGGTATGTCGCGGGCAGTCATGCGACAACGCTGCGTCCATGACTCGAAAGTACAAAGGGCTTGGAAAGTGCAAATACTTGTTTCCTTGTGTCGCGTTTTTGTGCCTTCTTGATCTAAACATGTGTAATATCAAACTACCCCACTTCAAAACTTTAGTAAAGTACAAACGTCCTCAAGCACTATAGTACGGCAGAAAAATCCTCTGGCAACGTGGGTTGATTTTTCAGCGCAATCTCTTGGTCGGCGGACGTTCATGGCCATCTGTTGCTCAACCGTCGAATGACTAATTACCTAAAAATCGTTAATTAACTTTTTAGTTATAAAAGCTACGAAGTTGTCCCAATGAGAACATCTGTTCCTTTCGATCACCTGACATCGTAGCCGTTTTCAGAACAAAAATCCGTTCCATAGATCGTCCGCATAAAATTCGTGAAGGAACACCATTTTTTTCTTTATTTTGTTCATTGCTCATCTTCGGAGACCCGTGTTTCCTTCACCCCAAATGTGAGAGGGTGAAAGAGCATACTGTCGCCTCTTGCGTCCTGGAAAAAGATTAAAGGAAAACAGAAAATGCAACCCAAGATAAGGGCAGTTCCAACAGCATCACCCGTTTGTTTTGTTTCCGCAAGTTAAAGCTCATCTTCGACGCATGAGGCAGCACCGTGCTCCTTCACCCTCTCACATTTGGGATGAAGGAAAGACGAGTCTCCGAAGATGCGCATCGAACAAAATAAAGAAAAAAAAAGGTGTTCCTTCACGATTGTTTTTGCGGACGATCTACCGAACGAATTTTTGTTGTGAAAACGGCTACGATATTAGGTGACCGAAAGGAACAGATGTTCTCATTGGGATAACTTCGTATCTTTTATAGTTAAAAAGTTAATTAAACATTTTTAAGTAATTATCCATTCGACGGTTGAGCAACAGATGGCCAAGAACGTCCGCCGGCCCAGAGATGATAGAAGTGAAAACAGGATGTCTATAGCCCTTACAGTTTTTTTTATGAAAAATTTGTATAAAAAAAAGGGCACCCTGTATAGTGCTGGCGTGCGGTGCTGAGGTAACCCATTGTACATTGTACAGTTGATTAAAGATGGTGTCCGCGAGGAATCCGGAATACTAAAGTTAATGTGATATCCACTTAAAGATGCCCTCCAAAAACAAACCACCAAAAAGTAACAGAAAATTCGTTCGTGCTTTTTCATGAAACATCACATACATCGAATTCGAAACCAACTGCCAGCTTCCGGTTGAATCGGCCCTTCCCTGCTTCGCTTCCGGTAACGTAACTGGCATTGCCGGCGAGATTCCCAATAGACCTCTACCTGAGAAACGTCATCATGACGTTGGTAGACAGACTGAAACCGAAACAAATCGGAAGCGGAGGGCTGGGATCCACCAATGGACACTTGTTCGCTGCCTCCTATAGACCTCTCCCTGTTTGTAAACAAATGACGTCATAGTGTTCGACAGCGCCACCAATTTGGTAGAGTTGAACTACGCTATGTAGCTAAGGGCGAACAAGGTCGCACCCGAAAGCCATCGTCTTGAGGGGATTACGATACTCCCTGAAAGAGACGCGACCTTCGGTCCCACTTTTCTTTCAATAGGAGGCAGCGAACAAGTGCCCATTCGTGGAACCCAGCCCTCCCCTTCCGGTTTGTTTCGCTTTCAGTTTGGCTACCAACGTCATGATGACGTTTCTCGGGTAGAGGTCTACTGAAAGCAAAGTAGGACCGAAGGTCGCGTCCCTTTCAGGGACCATCTTAATGCCCTCAAGACCGTGGCTTTCGGGCGCGACCTTGTTCGCCCCTAGCTTCGAGCCTAGTTCAACTCTACGAAACTGGTGGCGCTATCGAACACAATGACGTCGTTTGTTAACAAACTGACAGAGGTCTATTACTCAGCTGACGGCGTCGCCAGGCTGGTTGAAATCCCATACCACCTAAAGCACGCACGCAGATGTTTCTAGCGACTGTTCGGCAGCAGATTGCGAGTCAGAAGACAGCATTTTGTGACGGATAGCCTGCATTCATAACCGACTCCAGTGACGTCGGTCCGCACACTCTTGGCTGAATTCATCCGGGAGCGCGAAGCCCTCTGCAAAATCCAATTCAATTCATTTTTAAATGTTTCCGACTGTTCCAGAACGAAATATTCTCGTTACATGTATTTCAGGCCCCCACTATTCTGATCGCACCTTCAGTTCAACTGCGTCTTTTGTCAGGATACCACCACTAGCAACGGTTGCACAACAGCTACGGTTACTCAGCTACTCAAGCAAAGCCGAAAGTGACCTTTCAGGAGCTGTATGAGTAGGGTTCTTCGTTCTCGTGTTTTATGATTATTCAAATTCGGGAGGGAAAAATCGGGTGCTATTTACACACGAGAATTCTGGGAGAAATCGGGCGCTACGATCTCTGTTTGATATGTTACCGGGGAATTATCGGGTGGAACGAGAGGCATATGAAACAAGGCACTGCTGTGACACTGGGACAAGAAACAATCATTTTTATATTTCCGCTCGGAACTGGGATAGTGAGTGACCACAGTATTCGAACACTTGCCCGAGCTTCACAAAAGCTCGTCTTTGACTCCTGCAGGAGGGAATCATAAACGGGAGACAAATAGGTTGTCACAAATAGCTCTCTTTGCTGATATGATGATTCACTTTGCCGATGGTTTACCGAGAACGACAAGTTGAAGGACCACAACGATCTCGGGTAGATATCAGATTCTACCCGAATTCTTGAACATTTGTTCGGGGGGAACCATCGTGAAAAATCGATTAACCCGAAAATGAAGAACCCTATGTATGAGGAATCCACCCTTCGCAATGAGCGGAGGCCCATATCATCGTCATCATGTATCTCTCTCTCTCTCTCTCTCTCTCTCCCCTTCGCTCTCTTCTAGTCGGACTGATAAAGAATGCAACCGCTATAGTTAGTGCGATTCTAGCAAGTCGATACCATTTTTTTGTCGTTACAGAAATTTTATTAAAAGCTAGCAGAGCAAAGTAGATGCCGTTTTTGCAGTTGAGTTATATCGCCAGGCTCTCGAAAAAAGTATGTGACTACAAGATCGCTAATTGCCTAAAATTAATTATTAATTAACTCTTTAATTAGCGGATTTCGAGCAAAAGCGATGCAACAGACCGAGAGATATTCCTCGTTGAAAGCCATTCCATGTTTAAAAAACCTTTATATACACGCGCACGTGTGTTGAAGCATGGGGTTAAGGAGTACAGAGGGCCACCCAAAAAAATTTCAGATTAAGACATCTGATGAAAGTGTGTGTGTCATTATACCGAGTAGCGCGAAAGGTTTTGATGTGTGCAATTTGTTTCCCAGAAAAAAACTCACATAAACATAGTTCCGCGCCTTCACCCTTAACCAGCTATACACCTTTTCCGAGTGGGCGCCGCCATATTGCCGTGCTCCGAAGCGCCGCCAAGCGTCGGACTGTGCCGCGCCACTTTCGTCCATAGGAAAGGCAGACGCTTCACGGACGACGGGCCAGTTTCTTCAAATATCTAATTTGATAACTATGCACCGACTGTAAAATTGCCACTGTTGCATTCAAATGGCATCGGACGACGCAGCGGACACGCAAGAAACTGCTGACACCATAGATATTGGTGGTAAGTACAAGTTTTTCGCACATGGTTTCGGTTTTGCCGCGCAACGCTCCTGTGCTTGGCGGGATCTTTGTATTGCTCTGAAAAATAAAGGAGTTGGAAGGGTGTTGAAGCCAATGTTACACTTCCTCCCGTGTGCAAGCTCTCTGCGGACTCCTTCAGTACACACACGTGGATGTGTCTTTTGTTATGCTCTTATCTTTAGACACATTTGAAGGAGGTTAACGCTGCTGCGAGAAGTCCGCTACTGCAGCACTAAATTTTACTTCCTCCCGCACGTTTTATGTTGCCCGCCCAGGAGTTTATTCTTGCTCTCTAAAAGCCTAAAATGGCACTCGCAGTAGGATTACTTTACCCCGCAGAAGAGTTTAATTTGGCATATTTCAATCCCTTTTGTCTTCAAACAGGCAAAGTTTGCAACTGGAAAAATGGCAGTGGTTGAAAAGGTCAGGCAGGGACGTGGTGCGATCCTGCAGCCTTCGGAATTACCTATTGAGCTTCTCTGACATGACTCTCCAGCCACATACCAAGCGCCTTGCAGAATCTGGACGGAGCTTGTGAACCATTTAATTACGATCCTGATGTCCTGAGCTGCATGCACTAACGTCCACAGTGTTGCTCAAGCACACCTGGGGAACGTCCCATTTTTATTTGTTGTCCTGTCCCTTCTATACACATTCCCAGCCATAAATGAAAGTAAATGGCGTAAATCATGTTAGGAAAATGCAGCTCTCTGAACATATGCTCTCTTTTGCTCACTTTTTTTACTGCAGGAGGGAATTTCTACACACATCCAGATAAAATATTGGACTGGACCGAAGACACAAAACTGTGGCCCTGTGTCCGTGGACCGGACATTGTTCTTTACCTTGTGGAGAGCAGAGCGTGCGACATGCAAAGTGCCAAGGCCTGCAAGAGCCTGGACTCTTACAATTACCTTCAAAGCGGTTGAGTGGGAACGTTATTTGCGCATAAAGTCAGTGCGGACACGACACTCATAAGAGGAACTGTGACCCCATCTCAAGCTGTTAACAAACAGCGACATAAGGTATGGGTATGTGCCAAGAACAGTGGGGAAGTCGTCACAGGAGGTTGTTCATGTATGGCGGGACGTGCCAGAGTTTGTAGCCATGTGGGGGCTGTCTTGTGGAAAATCGATATGGCCTGTGAACGCAGACTTTGTGGGGTGGAATGTACAGACGCTTCGGCCCAGTGGAACCGTGGAACAAAACGGAATGTACAGCCAGCACTGCTGGAAGAGATATCCTTCAGGATGAAAAGGGCGCACGTGGACGAGCCAAGCGTTCCTGTAACTGAGCAGAAAATTCGCTCCTTCAAAGATGACGACGAACTGAGAGCGTTTCATGAAAGCTCCCCATTTCCTGATCTCTTCAAGATCCCTGGTGGGTCCTAGGTACAAGTTAGTTTGCATACAGAAATATTCAAGCTAATGTGTATACCTAACAAGAGAGCTAATTAAGTTAAGCATAGATTTCAACTTATCCAATCTGGGCCTAAGGGGGTTCACTGTAACATTCGTTCTGATGCATACAACATTTTTTAGCTTTGTTGGATTGTCTTGGACATTAGTGAGGCTTTGCGCTGTGTCGTTTCTGTGTTTCCTGACCCATTTACCACAGGGTGTGTTAGCTAGGCATAAGTCACTACTTAACCAGCAATATGTCAGTTACAGTTAAGACTGGGAGGTGGTGCGGGTTTGAATCCCACCGCTGACTATGCTGTCTGGGATTTTTCATGGGTGTCCCTCACACTTTCAGGCATTAAAGTAGCACAGAAGTCCTTTTTTAACACCCAGTTTTCTTTCTATAAAACTGTTAAGTAGGCCAGTAAGATGCACCGTGCGAAGTAATTTACACCACAGAGTCATACCGTAATTATCCCAGAAATTGAATTTAAAAAGCACTGCAAAGCACTGCTGCAAAAAGCGACTGTGCGCAACGGTGGTGAAGAGCAGTACCTGCCTCTGATCTGCCTGGAACCTCGCGCTGACGCTATAAGGAGAACGCTCGCTGATTGGCCTAGAGAAATGTTGTCTGCTACTCCGCTGTCGTCTGCTACTCGGCTGTTCGGGGTTCTGATAAAGCCTTTCTCCTTACTCGGTAATGCTTCAGCCGCTCCTTCTATTCCCAATTCTCCAGGAAAACTGGCAAAACAGGTTTACGGCGGCAAAGGGACAAGGCGCTGACCCCCACTGACCGGCAAACCAGAACGAGTCTCCTTATGCCGTCATCGGTGACGTGGCATCATACCTCCTCATCCTCGTTATAGCTGGAGTGGCGAGTTAAGGGCGAAGGCGCGGAGCTATGTTTATGTGAGTTTTTTCCTGGGAAACAAATTGCACACATCAAAACCTTTCGCGCTATTCTGTCTAATGAAACACATACTTTCATCAGATGTCTTAATCTAAAATTTTTTTGGATGGCCCTCTGTACTCCTTTAATGTTGGCACAGTTCCCGCCTCAGGTCGGCCCAGGACTCATACTAACCCCCTTGACTCCCCACTCCTCCCTGCTGTCCTGTCTCCGTCCGTCCACATCTGTCCGCCGCTCATATCCGCAGTTGCGTCATGGCTTCTAACACTGAATTTAAAAAAAAAGTTACAGTTAGCAGGAAACCTATGTGATGCTACTGACGCACAGGAAATCATTGTTGGCTAAGCACACAATTGGGATGGAAGTGCGCAATATTTGTTGGCGAGTCACTTCTGTTTACTGTATACATATTGAAGGAAGTAAAGATGCGATGGCCTGTAGACTGGATAACAATTGCACACCAGCAAGTTGATGCATTGAAATTTAGCAGCAGGCATCTTTGTTTGCACACAGGAACACTAATGCAGGTTACCCTCACGGCACCTGAACGAGTTGTTCGACAGAAGCCATCCCAACCGCATAATGACCACGCTGTTCCCGAGACACTTCCTGCTGGTTGCCCTCCTTGCCAGGCGTTTTATAGCAAATACATTGAACTGTCTCCTGTGGGTGCACAAAGGCTTGAAGAAGAAACAAGAACGCAAGATTCAACGTTGTGGCACTTGTCAAGGCGGTTGAGGCTGACAGCATCCAAAAAAGCGAGTGCCAAAAAGTGAGAAAACTGCAACAGACAAAGCAGTCTGCGCACTGGTTTGCCCAACCTTTCGTGGGAGCATTAACACAGCGTACGGCACAAAATATGAGCCTGTTGCACGTACAGCATTTGCAGAAGAGACCGGTTTCAACGTCGCACCCTCAGGTACTGTTGTGTGTCCAGACCACCCCTGGCTGTCAGCCTCTCCAGATGGTATAATTCCATCAGAGCATGCAATCCTCGAAATGAAATGTCCAGTGGTTGAGGACTGCAAAAAACTTATCGAAGGTGGGAAATACGATGTGCAGAGAGATGGGGAGGGCTACATGTTAAAAAAAATGGACGTAATGGATACTATCAGCAAGCTCAATACCAGATGCTCTGTACGCAAAGGGAGCTTTGCTATTTTTACGTTTGGTCACAAAAAAGTACTGTGCTCGTGATTGTTCCTTATGACAATGACCACATGAAGCTGGATCGCAGGAGAATGCACAGGTTTTATTTCACGTCAATGTTGCCTCGACTTGAGCAAATGCATCATGAGGGAAGCTTGGTTATTTGTGAACGGTACGAGTTCATTGCCTCACTGTAGGTACACAGACATGCATTATTTATGTGCCTAGGTCCTGCATAATCTTCTTTCTAATATGCTTTGGATCTTATTCTTATGGCAGATATTTAAACAGTCCAGCTTGTATGGGCACATCTAGGTCAAAAGAGTGACACGGTACGCCGCAGTCAGTCGTAACAATGATGGAGGAATACAACTTGTCCGTCTAAGCACAATAATTTTGGTCGTAGTAGGATTAGCGAGTTTTGAAAGTAACCAGGCGCATTTACACAGGGGCTATGTTTACACCCTAAAGCTTTCGGGTCTAATTTTGTTTATTTCTCAAATTCTGGATCAAAAACCGGGCTGACAGCTTCATGTCATAAATTCATGCAAATTCAGGTGGCAAAATTGTTATTGGACTGAATTTGGGGAGGAATCTGGTTTCATTGTAGGATAAATGTCTGTCGTACCATTTATGAGGAGTTTTAGAAATGTCTTAGAAGCAGAGGCCAGCTGCATATTTTGTGAAAGATTAGTATGTCACTGCACTGAGATGCCTAGCGTACAGACAGTTTTTTGGGTACCCATCGGGTTTAACCGGAAACAGTCGAACTTTGATTCGGTCATAAATAGAGCCTGAAGTTTTTGGGAAATATTTTTTCCTAAATTCGGTGGGTAAAGATCGGGTAAATAAACATGTCCACTAAATTCATGAGAATTTAGGTGGAAAAACTTCCAGTATGCTAAATTCGGGGAGAAATCGGGCTCAGTTACTTAAACTAACTGTAGTGGTTTGGTACAAACGGTGATGTAACTGCATTTGTTGCCAAACAATTAAGTTGGTACCTTTCTACAGACGTCCCAGTGAGGCCAGTTTGCCGGGTAAAAATTGGGTTTCACCCTAAAGAGGCAACCTTCAATTCGGAGTGCAAATTCGGGGAAGAATCGGGTTAAACCCTAAAACTTCAGGCTCTAGTCACAAAGTAAGGATGTCATACTAACAAGCACCCTAATAACGAGTGTCAACTCTATACATTTTATGAAATTTGCATGTTTGTGCCAGGTTAAAAGGTTTGCAGTAAAAGTCTCAAATTTCTTCATAATGGAACTTAGTCACCAGGTTGCTTGCTTTTTAACCATTTTACCTGCATTAGTGTTACAGGGGTAGCACCGTTTAATTATCTGCCAAAGAAATCCAATAGTGTTTACACCTTACTTTTCCTTGATAAGTACAGGCTTCAGGTTGCACAGCCCTGCACAAACATACATCATGCCACTTATCCGTTGCTTTGACTTGATCGGGAGATCTTGTTTGAATATCCTGTATGTCTTCAGACGGTTTATCGCTCTTTCCACATGTATCCGGAGTGATGCAATGCGACGAGTCCTTGTTACGTCCTCAGTGCTCAACTGTTTCAACCCTGTGAGTGAACCAAAGGTAACTGCACAGTGTAAATAAAAAGACAGCTAGTCACCAGATAGTTGTCACTGGAGTTGTCTCAGTTTAAAAAACAAACAAGGGATCATCAAGGGAAAATCGTGCACCTTTTGTGAATGCTGGGACGTTGTACTTTACTCCACGTGCTGCAAGCTCTGGGTCTTGTGGGAAGCCACGGTCGGCCATCACTTCGTCTCCCGGTTGGAGGATGCTGCTGAGTCCTGAGCTGTGCATGATGTATTTATCAGATGCTCTTCCACCGTAGCCACGCGAGACAAACATGATGTATCAATTTGGTGCTATAGCTACCAAAAACTTCACAGTATTGTGCACTTTGTATGCACTATAAGTCTGTGCCCTCGGCATCAGCTTTCTTGGCCGCCGTAGCATCACTTCAGTACAGTCCAGGATACAAGTTGTACCCCCATAACCTGTGTCCACAAACACTTGAGGCATGCTACTTGCTATTCGTGACCGCGGCAACCAGACAACAACATACTTCATGACGCGAACGAGCAAACTAATAATGTACTTAAACAGTTCTGCCGCCCTTGTGACGCTGATGTCGAATCGTTGTGCCAAATCTCCATAGAGCAACCCCAGTCGCAGCCTCATCAAACATAGCAGCACCTACTCAGGCACTGGAATCCAAAAAAACCTTGTGTGATATTTTTCGACTGCTTTGATTAGTCCAAGGAGAACATTCTTTTGCAGCCCGGTGTAGAATTCAGCATCGGAGTTTGTCAGCCCTGCCACAGTGACTTCACACCGTGGGGTCTCGTGCGACGAATTCAGATAGCAGTGGTCCATGAGAACTACACAGGCACTGTCACTGGTGCTGTCATTTTCCGGCATGCAAAACAGTAACACCAAGGTCATAGTGGATAGCTTACCTTCTGCACAAAGAGTCAGCCCAAAACTGACTGGTATGACTTACGATGTCAATTGCCTCATCTGGAGGCCTTTCCTCATTCACAGTCTCTTGTGACATTGGTCCCTGGAGTAGAAAGGCAGACAATAACACAACGAATTGAGTTGTATCATGTGAATGTAACATACAGGTACAATTTCTTCATGGGAGACTCCCGGTATTTCTTGCTGGTAGAGGATTTCGGTGCTGTTGCCATTCTAAACATGGAAAATCAGGACCTTTAGCACGAGGACACATAGTCGGTTCACGCGAATAATACGTATTTATTTTATTTCTGTTTTGCATATATTCATGCAGAAGCCACCGCACTCACAATGTAAACATTAGTGCTGCTGCCGGCATCTTCGAATGGATGAATTTCTCGCATTCCAACTTCGGCAGCGGAAGGGTTCTGTGAAACGATGATGATGTGATAAGACGGTGTTCTACACCCAGCAATTACAGGCAGTAAGGTGCACCGCTCACCTGTGGCTTCGTTCGCGACGTTGCTTCGGGCTTCTGTCGCAGTGTTCGCGATCTCCCACGAACCACCTGCACATACATGTGCTTATGTGTCAGAAAACGGCCACTAATGTGAAATTAATCAATGTAAGATAAACACACACCTTCTTGTTGTAGCCCAGCCTGACCATGGGAACAGCGTTTTCTTCGGAGCGTTTACCGTCGACGAAATGGATTGAACACACTCGAGATGAAGCGCTGTGTTTGAAATCCTTGCGGTGTATGCACGACAGCCATCGACGGCAAAGTTCAGGATCTTTGGGAAACCGATGCAGCTTGAACGTGTTGCAGCCGCATTGTCCCTGTGGCACGCTGTGGTCACCGCACACTGTTTCCGCGGCAATCTTCTGTTTTTTCTGGTTGTTGTGTTGTGGCACCCGAAGACGACACAATGTAGCCCCGAGGACCGAGAAATGTTGTACGGCTTCATCAACCTTTTCAGGAGCACAGTAAGGGTCAAAAAGAGCCAAAAACCACTATACGTCTATGCTAGATATCCCGCCGGCATAGTCCAACGCGAGGAGGAGGAGGAAACGAGGAGTCGTCCTCCTCTCCTCCTGAAAAGGTGTATAACGAGGAGGAGGAGGTATGATGGCACGTCACCGATGACGGCATAAGGAGACTCGTTCTGGTTTGCCGATCAGTGGGGGTCAGCGCATTGTCCCTTTGCCGCCGTAAACCTGTTTTGCCAGTTTTCCCGGAGAATTGGGGCTAGAAGGAGCGGCCGAAGCATTACCGAGCAAGGAGAAAGGCTTTATCAGAACCCCGAACAGCCGAGTAGCAGACGACAGCGGAGTAGCAGACAACATTTTTCTAGGCCAATCAGCGAGCGTTCTCCTTATAGCGTCAGCGCGAGGTTCCAGGTAGATCACAGGCTGGTACTGCTCTTCACCACCGTTGCGCACGGTCGCTTTTTGCGGTGTATTTTAAATTCAATTTCCGCGATAATTATGACTCTGTGGTGTAAATTACTTCGCATGGTGCATCTTACTGGCAAACTTAACAGTTTTATAAGAAGAAAACTGGGTGTTAAAAATGACTTCTGTGCTACTTTAAACTCCATAAAAATATGCCTGGCTGCATAATAAAATGGGGTAGGGTATCGCCCCTGGCGATGAAACTTCCCAATCATCATCATTAAAAAAAGTTTTCGTTGTTTGTTGGCTAGCACGCCAAGCAAGTAAACTTTTGCAGTCACGTATATACAGAGTGTTTATTTTTATCTTTTACATAATTTTTATAAAAAACTATGAGAGCAGCACAGATGTCATTTCTGCAATTGAGTTACACGGCCAGGTGTAGATCCTCTGGGAGAAAGTATGCAACTATAAGACAACTAATTGTTGCGGCTGCTCAAAATCCTTCCCCTTGCTGCAGCTGTGACTGCGCTTCTGGGCCCATAACCTTTTGTCTTAAGGTAGACTGTCACCTTGAATCTCCAAGTCGGGTAGTTGTACCCTTCCAGCTTCTCGACATGGGTGCTCTTTGAAGCCTCGTTCATCTTCGGTCGATCTCTTCCGGCTCTTCTCTTCAAACTCTTCTGAGAAAGCAGTAGCAGTGGAACAAGAAGGATGAGGAAGTTCTGAATGTGTGCTATCAAGGAGCCAAACCACCTACGTGATTAACCAAACGAGCGCCAAAGGTGTGTGGGACCGTCTGGAGCAAGTTAATCGAGGACGAGTCCTTGAAACGAAGTTAGCCCTCCGTCGTGAGTTAAACTCAGCGAGATGGGGCAAGGAAGAAACGGCCATCCAGTATATGCAGGCGCATCGAGTCGCTTGGGGAGCAGTTGTTGAGGATGCTGAGAACGCATCAATTGCCATTCAAGGTCTACCGAAGGCGTTCCATGGAGTAGCGCGAACGTTCGATGTTTGTTCGATCCCAGACCTTACACCTGAGAAAGTTAGGCACGCCCTTTTATGGGAAGAACGACGACGGACCGAAAATGAGGCTGCCGACGAAGCCGCCTGCAAGGCTCGTACTTACCACAGGCCAAGAGAGGAACACTTCAAGTGTTACAGTTGTGGAAAACCCGGCCATGTTGCAAGGAACTGTCGCTCCAACGGCAACGGACTAACGAGGCAGTCCAACTACCGTGGAAACTTCAGGGGACGAGGAGGATCCCGCCCATGGACCAGAGGTGGGCAGTGGCAAAGAGCATGGTTTGCGAGAACTGAAGAGGCAGAACGCCTAGCGGAGAACTTCAAAGACTTTGCCTTGCGAACCACTTCAAGTGATGAGCTCCCATTAGGCAGAAACACCAGATGGTCAATAGACTCAGGTGCAAGCAGTCACATGACCGCACTCTAAGAAAAAAAGGAGTAAAATGGGGAGTAATTGCAGCTTCTACTCCCCTAGTCTGCAATTACTCCCCATTTTAGTCCCCTAACCCAACATTTAGTCCCGACGTTTACTCCCCAGTACAGCAAATTGTCACTAAACTACGCGAATGGTCTCCTGAATGCGAAAGTCTACGTAAATATGTGCGCTTGGTCAATTTGAACGACATAAGGCTGTATAACTCACACAACGTAGCAATTTTCCAGCCACACAGAGTAAGAAACAATTAGCGCATCTTTCTTCGCAAATTGTGCCCTAGTATGGGGCAAGATTTTATATCACTCGATATATCACGGTTGACGGTTTGTTTCAAAGTATCTTCATGCATGCGCACCAATTATGTGCCTGGGACTCTTACAACAGCGCGTGAAATGCGGTCTTCACTCTGTGACATTCATTTACTCCCGTGCATTTACTCCCGAAAGGGACTATTTTTTGTGGCAATGCAATTACTCCCCAAAAGGAGTAAAAGTACTCCTTTTTTTCTTAGAGTGCGGTTGCAAGGACTTGCTACAGGATTTTAGAGACGATACTACCAAGAAGGTAGCTCTAGCGGATGGCACAGGCGCATGGGACACTTAAACTACGACACACTGAAAGTGATGGCCAAAGACGGGATCGTACGAGGACTCCCGAGTTTCCTGTCACCAAATGATGACAACTGCGACTGTTGTCTGCTAGGGAAGTGCACGAGGCTCAAGGCGAGGAATTCAAGCCAACCAAGAATGTACCCCGACAAAAAATACTAGAACTGCTTCATATGGATCTGTGCGGTCCTTTCCCGCCATCCCTCGGAGGAAGCAGGTACATGTTACTCATAGTAGATGACTGCAGCAGGAAGGTGACTGTTCATTTCATGAGGAGGAAGGATGAGACACCGTCGGTTATACAGAACGCCGTTGAGCAAGCTGAAACTCAAACCGGCGAGAAAGTACAAAGAATCCGGACGGATAACGGTGGTGAATTTGTGGGACGAAAATTAGAGCACTTTCTTAAGGCAAAAGGAATCGCGCATGAGAAGAGAGTACCATACTCTCCCGCGCAAAACGGCGTTGTCGAACGCAGGAACCGGACCTTGGTGGAAACTGCGCGTGTGCTCCTTGCGGACGCCAAATTGCCGGAAAAGTTCTGGGCGGAAGCAGTAAACGCAGCGGCACATGTGCGAAACCGGTGCAGCAAGAGGGTACTGCAAGGAGCCGTACCAGAAGAGGTGTACACAGGAAGGAAGCAGACAGTGAGCTATTTCAAAGTCTTTGGATGACAGGCTTTTGCATGGATCCCGTCACAGGAGAGAACGAAACTCCAAGCTAAGAGCAGGAAAAGCATTTTCCTAGGTTACTGTAACGACCGGAAAGCGTACAGGCTATACGACCCAGAACGGAAGGTTGTCTTCATCAGCAGGGACGTCAGATTTCTTGAGCATCGAAGAGGTTCGGAACTCCTACAAGAAGGCAGCACCGCTGAGAGGACAGCTCCTAGCGTCACCTTTTACGACACCATTCAGAATAGAGAGGCAGATGGCACCGACACCTTAGAAACCCATCCCCGCTCAGAAGAGGACTCTGAAGCCACCAGCGAAATGTCTACAGCTTCAAGTGAGGACAACAGTTCGAACAGCGAGGACAACCCTGCACGAAGATCCAGTAGGGCATCACGCCCGCAGCAGCGATTGCAAGTTGATCCTACAAAAAAGGTGATCTACGAAAGGCGAGAGAGACGGAGTCGGTGGAGCCTTCTACCTACCAGGAAGCATTATCTTCACCAGATAGCCCAAAGTGGAGAGAAGCAATGGACGACGAGCTAACTTCACTTCATGATGCGGGCACTTGGACTTTGGTCGACAGGCTACCTGGAATGAAGGTTATAAGATCCAAATGGGTCTTTCGGATCAAAAGGAACGAAAAAGGAGAAATACAAAAATATAAAGCCCGTCTAGTCGCCGTGGGTGCAAGTCAGGTCCAGGGTATCGACTACTATGAAACTTTTTGCCCAGTGGTGAAGCTGACGAGTCTCCGTATGTTACTAGCTCTGGCAAACGAAGAGAACATGGTCATGCGACAACTAGATGTGAAGACCGCCTACTTACACGGAGCCCTCGAAGAAGAGGTGTATATGGAACAACCACCAGGCAGCAGTAAGATGGGGGAGAAGGTTTGCAAGTTGCAGAAGCCCATCTATGGATCAAAACAATCTGGAAGAACATGGTATCAGACGTTGGACAAAACGCTCCGTGAACTTCATTACAAACGACTTGAGACCGACAGGTGCGTGTACGTCTCGCAAGACGCAACAGACAAGGTTCTCCTCAGTGTTTATGTCGATGACATGTTGATGGCCGCAAACAACAAGAGCGCACTCAAGAGAGCGATCGACCAATTAGGCAAGAAAATCGACTTGAAAGACCTGAGTGAACCGAAGTACATCTTGGGCATCGAGGTCAATCATGACAAGCGCCAACGGAAAATAACCATACATCAGGAGAAGTACATAAAGGAGATTTTGGGAAATTTTGGAATGGAAAATTGCAAGCCAGTGAAGACGCCAATAGAAAAGGGACGCCACGCGCAACTCACATCCAAGTCAGAAGATGGTACCGCAACGAGGGACGGTAGAGACCACGAAGGGAAAGAAGTGCCTTTCCAAAGTCTGATCGGAAGTCTCATGTATTTGGCACAAGCGACGCGACCTGATATTGCCTCCGCAACGAACTTCTTAAGCCAATTCAACAACTGTTACAACGAGACACACTGGAAGATGGCAAAACGTGTACTTCGCCACTCAGTCAGTGAACGGAACACTACCGTCTACCTGTAGCTGCCCAACACTAATTACCTAAAACTCATTAAGTAACTCTTTAATTAGGTGATTTTAGGGAAAAGCGATATAGCAGAATGAAAGAATATCCTCGTTGAAAGCAATTGCGGGTCTAACAAGTCCTGAAACACGCACGTGCGTTAAAATATCCGTCCCCGAATTTTGATACGCAAATAAGCCGAAACCGAAACCGCGGCGACCAGGAAGACAGGGAGCATAGCGCTCATTTCACGCCAGAGGGCCACGTGATTTGGAGCGGTGAAGGGGTACGTTTTTTTATTCTGCCCGTGTAACCCCCGGGTTACGCACCGCGTGACCCAAGTGAGATGTCACGTGACCTGTGGGCAGGTACCCCCTTTAGAAATGTTCGCCAATTACGAGCTACGCCCGTCTCAGCGAAGTTGCGGCACTTGTGCTGCTTGACGCATTTGACGAAGGGGAAGATGATGACGAAGGAAGAAAAAGGCATGCATGCAACGAAACAACAGTCGTGCTAAAGCCACCGAAATATGCTTGGAATCCGAAAGTTAAAAGACGCGGGACTCTCACTTGACATCGTATGACGTCATAACCCTCTGCTACCCACCTGCTGAGCTGGGTCAGTGAGAGTAGGTACCCAGAGTAACCCTCGAGCGACGAGAGCTGAATTTTCACCGGTAGGTTATGACGTCACTTCCGTCACCCCCGATTTTTCGCCGAGTAAGGGTTACCCCCGAGTTACACGGGTAGAATAAAAAAACGCACTCAAGATGATTGGAGTAGGGGCCGACCTCCTGGCCAGATAAACCGCTTTCCAGCCCAGATAAGGTCACGCAGGACTTCTTAGTAAAACCCGCGCAGACACAATGGTGAGACTCGCAACCTCTACCAGAGCTCTCCTCTACCCCTAACTGCCTCTACCTGTTCCCTGCACATTCGCCGTTGGTTCTGTGTCCGTACCCGGCAGTTCCGAGCACACTCTGCATCATATAATCATTTCTTACGTCTCATTGACCCCCTGCCTTCGAGGACGGAAAAGTAGCGTGGTTCCAAGCCGCCTCAGCATTTGCAAAAGACGTCAAAGCTTATATGGTATACGAGCAACGAGCAAGTTTTCCTTGATGAAGCTTTCTGGAACATCAAGAAGGTCAAAGAGCGTACTGGATTAACGTGCCTATTTTTGCATTTTATTCCCTATTTTGATATTTTTGAGGGACTAAATGCCTGCCTAAACGTCGGTTTCAATGCCTAAATTTCCGGCCCTAGCCATGAGTGTATCTGGGAGACAGGTTGCAGCTCCACGAAACCCTCGGCCTCAGTATTGCAGTATTTTTTTGTTTTCTTTGCGTTTTTTGCCAGCTAGAAAATCGTCGAAACTGAAACGGCCGTCTAGGAGAGACAGAAACAGCCGTTGTGTCCTTGCACGGTAATTGTAGGTAATATCTCTATCCGGGCCCCACGTCAGACAGGGATAAACCAAACGAATCCGCGAAACCTCGAACCCTAGGCAGGGATTCGAGATTCAGGAATACGAATCCCAGTGTGCAAAAACAGCGAATCCAATCTTTCGAATCCACCAACCACGTCTGTTTGTTTCTTTTTAAAGTTGGCGCCTCCGGAGTCCGCCGAAAGCCTGATTGGCCGGCGAGTCCCGGGGCGCGCCAAAACCACAGCATACGGCTCCGACATTACAAGTTTAAAAGTAACACGGTTTTGTTTTTGATTTTTTCTTATTTTTATGGAAAGAATTCGAACTGGAGAGTTTATGTATGTATTCCCTGTAGTCCATGAACATCATGTTAAATAAATTACACTTAGGAAGAAATAGAAGAAGTATATGGGTGCGTTGTATCCCGAAAGTGAACTATTATTTGATTTGCTTTTCATTACACAAATGTATCAAATTCTGGCCCGAAACACTTTTCAGTATAAATGTTCTTTCACGGGATTTTTAAACTCCTTTTTAAAGAAAGGATTCGACAGATTCGAGAATCGTGGATTCGCAGGACCTTTCATGGATCCGGATTCGGGAAGTTCTGGATTCGTCCCGTCTCTACAATAAAAGTACATACAATAAGACAGAAAATACTGAAGGCAGGGCGCTCAAACAGTTGGAAATGAAAAGAATTAGATTAAAGTATCGAATACTTAAAAAAGTATTCAAGGCGCGATTAAGATAATTGAGTATCGGTCGTCGATTATCGACTTGATTTTTGTTTCAAGCACACACTTTAGTGGCTCCATGTAGGAATTATATCTTTTGAAACTTCCATCTTTCAGCTTTCCTATCTAATACCATATCCACCAGAGGTGGGCACCCTCACGAAGGCGTGCGATGGTGAGGGTTTCCTCACCCTCACCTCACGATATTTGTGGTGAGGTGAGGTGAGGGTCAATTTTTCTGGTGATGTTTGAGGTGAGGTGAGGGAAATTTTCAAAAAACATTTTGAGGTGAGGTTAGGAAAATTTTCAAGAAACATTTTGAGGTGAGGTGAGGTGAGGTGAGGAAAACTTTATGAAAACTTTTTCCGCGCGTACACGGGATATCTTTCCTTCTTTTTGCAGCTTCTGTCTCTCACCTGGGCGGAGACTGTCCTCCTCTCTCGCCGGTGATACGCGCAACTTTTACGGGTGTAACAATCGTTCCAAGAAGCGTTTTCTGTGATTGATTAGGCCAAACCTACCAGCAAAAAAAAAAAAAAAAAGCAAAAACGACTAAGCAATTTCACGAGTTCATTGGCAGTCACTCAAAGCCAACGCGACTTTAATGATGAAGATTCTTCAATCCCTGCGAACGTCACATCGAATACACAAATAGCTTGGAAAAATTAAGGTGAGGTGAGGAAAATTTAGAAAAAAATTTGAGGTGAGGAAACATTTTCAAATTTTTTTTGAGGTGAGGTGAGGTGAGGAAACATTTTCAAAATTTTTTTGAGGTGAGGTGAGGCGAGGAAAATTTTTCTCCCAGAAAATTGAAGTGAGGACGAAGCTCGTGAGGACGAACGCCCAACTCTGCTTGCCACACGGCAAACTTAATGCATTAAACGGAATGGCATTTACTTCACATCCTAACCAACCATCATCACGAATGATATCGTTCTTTTCATCGACGTTGACATCGTTCATCATCGTACGCCTTTTTGTGACAATTACGCCGTTCATAATTGTAACAAGACAGGCGTACACCTCCTGTTTTCAACAAATCAGGGTAGAGAACGATGTCATTCGAGATTATGGTGGGTTAGGAGGTGAAGTAAATGCCATTCCGTTTAATGCATCAAGTTTGCCTTGTGGCTAGGGTATTATATTGAAAAACGTTCCCAGTGACGCTAAGACGCTCACCCGGGTGTAAACAGACACGTGCCGGCCTCGGTAGCTCAGTCGGTAACGTGTTGGCTTGCTGAAATCAAGATCGCGGGTTCGAACCCGGCTGGGGAACTGTTTGCATGTGGGGGAGGTGAACATTGGCCTCCAGCACCGTGCGTCGGAGATTTCTAGCGCACGTTAGAAGTACCCCAGGTGGTACAATTTATCCGCACACGTATATCCGACACCTGCAACATGTCGCCACACTAGGCCGACGAACCTTACGTGTTACATCACGGTACCATTATTATACACAGAAACGTGGTCGTCGTATTGCCAACTGTAGAATGGGACAAGCGAAAGCTTGCCCAGTAACGTGGTCAGCAGCTGTAGACCAAGCATCATGAGAACTTCTATCGCCTGCAAGCATTATGAGACGACGAGAGGCCGAGGTAGAAGAAGAACAACAACATTCCCGGTGTGCGCAGCAGCAGCGTCAGCCGGGGTAAACCATAACCGAAGCAGACAACGGAGCATGTACCTCAAAGTTCCCATGCTGCTTTGCGCCGCGCATCTTTTTCAAGTCGTTTATTAGTGCTTTTCACCGCCAAAGGTGGTGGTGGTGGTGGTGGTGGTGGTGGTGGTGATAGGGCTTGCCGTTGTCGGCCTCACGTATGTGGTCAACGTCACGACTCACGCCCTGGGGGAATGTGCGTCCTGGGCCGACTTCTAAGGGAGCTGTGCCGACATATGTCTGAAAGCGTCTGAGGAAAACCCAGGAAAAACCCCAGACAGCACAGCCGGCACCGGGATTCGAACCCGGGTGCCTCCCAGTCTCGACGTGGCATGGCCAGCACGCTAACCACTGAGCCACGGGAGCTGGTGACCGCCAAAAAAGTGTCTATGCCGGCCGCGTTTCTGAGTCGACAACATGGCAAATGAGCAACGAGCGCACTGCTGACGTTACATCTTTATTCTCTGTTGCAGAAACGTGGCGAGCGACCCGTTGGAAAACTCCCACGCCAGCCTTCCTTCCACGACTGAGTGCATATTTAGGAAGAAAGGAACTTGGCAAAGGAAGAACGTCCAGGGACGAGGCCCGGGCTCCAATAACGGCGCAACCCGCGATGCCCGCCTCTTATTCTCTCATCGATCTTATAAACGCCAGTCTAGCCTTCCTTCTCTCACACATGACATGCATCGATCAAGCATAGAAAGCAATGTGCATGCTTTGGTGGTTAGGCAATACGATACTCAACACACACACACATACATTGGATGATGATGAGGTGGGCGATTCACCGCTGCTGCCGCGATACTCAACAAGTATAGAAGCAATAGCGAATTTTAGCAGATCGGAAGGTGTTGTTCACGATAACCGTTCTGAAAACCTGATAAGCCAATCGCCGTGTTCCTTTAAAGCAGGTGACATCACATTGCTATAAGCACTAAGGGACTAAGCATTAAGGTACCGTGCTATAAGCTTGGATTTGATAACTTTCTTTATCGTATCGTTTTCTTAATATGCTTCCGAAGTTCAACGCTTCCAATCGGTATTGATTCGATAAAGGTTGTACGTGTCATCAGTCCACGTCATGCAGGCGTTTGTGCGATTTTGCGCAGACTCCAAATTAGAGGAGACAGTAGGAGTCTCTGTGTGAGTGACTGACTGAGTGTCTCTGTCGTTCATTGTTCTTAGTGTAGTTAGCCATTTTTGTTTTGCTAAGTGATCCGGAGTAGCCGGCTCTCGTGATGAGTGCCACTTTCTCCATTTTTTTTTCTTCTCTCTTTCAGCTCGACTCAACTCAAGATCGTACGTATGTAAACAAAGCAATGGACGACACTCGAGCTTGTGTATCGAATTTCATTATATTCTGAGTTTTATTACGTCAAAGGTGTTCCCTAGGCGACACACTAAATGAGGAAGACATTGTTGGTGGGTATAAGTAAGTTCAAAAGTGGATTTGTTGAGTGACATAAAAGAGTCTGAATTTATGGTGGTCGAACTCGCGAACTAATTTCTTGCGGGAGTTCAAATCGCGAATACGTATATCGCGAGTATATAGGGAAAACATATAAGCCGCGTTTTCATGAATGCGACAGACGCGTATCGTGTCCAAGTCGCACTCCGAATGAAGTCGACGCGTCCTCGTTTACATGCACGCGCATTGAGTGCGGCGCGAAGGTGGTGCCACGCTGTGTCATATTTGAAAGTTAGAGGTGAGCGCGGATAAGACCGACACTATCTACATTCGTGCAGTATCTCCACACGTAACATCCGCGTCCGCAACCGCGCTGTTTGAAATAAATGTATCCGCACCCGCGCGGATATTGAGTGTATTGCAATTCCACGGTGACTGCATTTGCGCGAGCGTGCGGCAACCGGCCGCCATCTTATTGTACCCAAAACAGTCGCCGCAGCGATCATGGCAACTTCTTGCAATTACGGTCGTACCAACCGTACCGGGAGGATACAGGGCGGAAATTTCTACAGGTGAGTCATTCTTTATCAAGGAATAAATAGGCGTCCATTCTGTACATTTATTTGACAATTATGAAGTGTTTTTTTGCGAAAACCAGCACTGGGTGCAAGTTGTTTGATCGCTCTTCCGAGGTTCAATCGAACACACTTGCATTTTACCCGGCGGCAAGTACAGTTTGAGTGCATAATATGCTGGAGAGAACATGTTACACTACACTGATAGTGATGTCATCAATATGTGCGAGCACTCAAGCGTTTTTCTGCATACATTGCTAGCACGGTACACGGTATTCTCTACGGAAGCAAGTGCACAGTCATTTCTTTGAATCACTTTCGCGCACAAGTTCAGTATTACGACGTAATGAGACCAAGAGAGTCAATCTTTGTCATGTATTGGTATTGTTTTGTGCCTTGGTTTGAATTGTGACAAGGAATCCTACGCAACGGTGGTGTGGTGTGACTTGGATACCGCCTTTGTGTCTGAGCTATGTTGTCAGCTTGTTGCGATAATAATATTTTTTAGCTTGTCGTGTTATTTGTAGCAGCGTTTAAGGCAAAGGTGGTCTCTCAATACAGCCCAAGCAGCACAATGTACTGAAAGTCGAGTGCAATAGGGGTGGGCGGTATGTGTCTTATCAATATTCTTTAGTTTTACGAGTCTGTTCAAGGACTTCCACCTACCCGTCCACCCCTAATGCACTCGACTTTCAGTACATTGTGCTGCTTGGGAGGGTTCCTCACGGGGGCTACCCAGAGGATCGTCTGTGCAGTGTGATGCGATCGAGCTTACAGATAAGTATCATGTTCCTCATCCACGTGTTCCTACATTACGGGGAGGAACCACTTCAGTGCACGCATTGTGGTGAGCCCCTCTCAATTTTGCACATTCTCTTTACATGTTCACATCATAGAACACATCACTTCAGAGAGTTTTATATACACCTTAGGCCCCTTCACCCAGCATTCTGTCTTGGCGATGAAACTATAATTCTTTTTAGAACACCGTTTAAACGTTCAAATTTTTAAAAGATATCTGGATTGTAAACCCTCCTTTAAACTGATGTTTCAAACATTTATGCAATGATTTTACTAAACAACATATTTATTTTTAACTAGTTGCATCCTAACCAATGTTCTCTCCTTCGCAGCTGCCTCGACATACACAAGAAATGGGTGCAAGACCTGCGCAGTGCCCACAAACTTCGATCACCGCAGCACCTCCAAAAAGTAAAAGCATAAGTGTCACATGATATTTTTAAAGGTATTCATAGTATATAATACCTTGTATTAACTGTTGTAGATCTAACCCACCTCTACAGTATACACCTTCAGGAATTAAAACTTGTTGGAGAACTGTGATCATTGTTTCAGCTAATAGGCATGCACATATATGCTATAAGAAGAAAACTATTTCTTGAGAATGCACTACTGTTGATCACATTCATGCAGCTGTAGGTTTACCTTCGGCCTCTTGGAACTCTCTGTAGTTGCCTTAGCTGCAGGAAGAGTGTCTTCCAGCATGTCAACTACTTGCAAAAATATTGACGTATTTAGGATTATTACACAGCTTGAAGGATTTCAATTCAGGAAATTTGCAGTGGCAGGGCCTGCCAGAGTGAAACCTACTGAATCTTTTATGGTGTCGAAGTGGCAGTTCCTTCAGGATAGGAATATCTTAGATGGGAGCAAAAAGCTTGAAATTAACAAAGTGGTGTTTGCATTAAGCAATTTGTAATACACTGAACACATAGGCAGCAAAACAAAAATTTAAAATTCAGCATGTATGAAAATTTGGTGCAACAAATTTACATAGTGTACCTGTACACTGTCATTCCTGAGATATATGTATTGTCATTGCAGGGAGGGCACAAAACAATAAACGTATTGTATTGTCACCTCCCTGCACATTCCTCCTGCACAAGAATAAATGTTGAACTTGAAAAATGTATATTCTCTTTATTCATAGAGCATAACATCACTTATCTTCTTTACAAAAGCATATCGTGTTACATCTTTGTCACGCAGAATGCACAACCAAGAAAGCCATCTTCCACTAAACATCACGTTTGACATGATTCAGTTGGTATCATTTTATGGACAGGGTACACCAGGGCTCCAGTTTCAAGATCGAAATCGTCATGTTGCAGTTTGGAAACCGTACATGTGTAGTGCAAGAGAGCCCTCGCACATTAAAATGTAAGATGGGAGTCACTGTTAATGCAAAGTGACTCCTATGAGAGAGACTGACGCTGAAGAAAAGTGTGCAAACTGCGGAAAGTGTCATAGAAGATCTTCAGAAATCGTGCCAGGTTTCACGTCAGCGCTACCACACTCCCTTTTAGATGACGATGATAATGATTGGAGTTTCGTGCTCCACATAACAAGCATGACAAAGTCAGCAGTAGATGGCAGGTCCCCGTCCCTACGCACCTTTGTTCACGCTGCAGTTCTATTCAGCAAAAGCATGTGAGTACGCGAGAAGGACATTCAATTTCACCTACAAATAATCAGAGCAAATGAAGGAAGAAAAAAGAAAAAAAGAAGCGCTGTACTTCAAAAGGAGGTAAGTCTTGTGTCTCAAGGAGGTGTTACCACTTACTAAGTACCTTGATTATGTTTACATCCATACCTAGATTAACTGGCCCAAGCGTGATCTAATTGCGTAAAGTAATTATTTGGGCTGCTTCGGTGTGTCCATATTTGCGAAGCAAGGCACCGCTGTCGTTCACTAAGACTCTTTCTGCTGCGATGCTTGATATAAATTATACTAAACGCACACACGGCTAACAACGGCTGTGATTCAACAGAACGATCTCTTTCTGCCATGCGAGTATATCTTTTCCGGGACCGTTCTTTGTTGAACAATTTTTGTCCAGAACGCAGCACGGGAGATTATATACATGGTTGTTGTTAATCTCACATCGTTTCTTATTGAAATATTGGCTGGGAAACGTGCTGTAGTACAATCCCCAACGCTGCACTGCAGTGATGGTCTAGTTTCGAAATGCAAAACATAACGTAACTAGGAATCGAACGGCAGGACACCTGTGAAACACTGTTAGGATACATCAGTATACTGGCACCTTACAAAATTGTGTGACGACAAACAACGATCAACGCCCGCAGCGCAATAAATACTCACAATCTCTGTTGCCTCCCATTGTTTTCTATGGGCACACACAGCGCTTTAGGGCCTCTCAACATGGCGGCCCGAATGCGTGCCTCTCCCCCACGAGCCCCTCTCCCATGCGCGATCCAGCCATTATACACAGAGATCAGTGGTTCCATCACTGCTCGCAGACGACGGTGGTTCGCCTCCATGGCTACGGCCGCTGAAAGATCGTTCGTGGTTGGCTACCACCGTTGAAAACACGATACTGATTGGCTGACTATTAGTTGTTTCGTCACGTCGGCGAGAAAGCAGACGCAGCAGCGACGCTTTCAGACATATGTCGGCACAGTTCCCTTAGAAGGCGGCCCAGGACGCACATTCCCCCAGGCCTCAGTCGTGACGTTGCCCACATACGTGAGGCCGACAACGGCAAGCCCTATCACCACCCACCACCACCACCGGCGAGAAAGCAGACGTTCTCTATCTACGTGGTGTTGGCAGTACCAGCCTGTGACCTTGCGCTGACGCTACACCGTTCACGCTCGCTGATTTGTTCAGAGTATCGTCCGCTAGTCAGCTGTTCAGGGCTCTGCCCTGAACAGCTGACTTTTCGGGTCTCTGGACTTTTGGTCTGACTCTTGGCTGACCAAGTGACTTGACTAACTCTTGGCTGACTCTTCAGGTCTCTGGAACAAAAAAAAAAAAAGCTCCCGTGGCTCAGTGGTTAGCGTGCCATGTCACGTCGTGACTGGGAGGTACCCGGGTTCGAATCCCGGTGCCGGCTGTGCTGTCTGGAGTTTTCCTCAGACGCCTGCGCACGTTCACGCTTTCAGTTCGGAAACCCCCCCCCCCCCAAGGGAAAAGGTTTACCAACTACAAAAGAGGAAAGCCCTCACCCACAAAAAGAAAGACAGGAGCTGACCGCATAGGCAGTATGACGTCATAGTTCGTTCCTCTCCTCCTTGAACCCTGGGGGCGAGTCGAGAGTGAACGAGCACGGCTGTGTTTGTGTACGTTTTCTTTCCAAAAAAGAAAAGAGAAACTGCATACATAAAAACCTTTTGTGTTGTTCGGCAAATTGAGGCATATACTTTCATCAGATGTCTTAGATTGATAATATATTGGATGGCCCACTGCACTCCTTTAAAGGCAGAGAAATGCAAGGGATGACACACTTCGATACGTCCTTTTGGATTCGCCGCGTGTTCTCAATTATGGCTCCCTGAGGGGACGTCGACGGAGGCACTAATTCTTGTTTGCGGATTAAATGCGGATATCCGCGTGCAACGCCGAGGCGAGCGGTTTTAAGAACATCTTACACCCGCGAATTTCTAAACGTTATATTTCTACCCGCAAATCAAGATGTCGTGTGGGTATCCGCGCGGATTCGCGAACATCACCTCATCTCTACAAGTGGTTTCGGGTGTTTCGCCGCGTCCGCGCCGAACGTGAAAGCAGCCTCCTTTAGCCTCTGGCTCGATAAAAAGTCGAATGAAGAATAACAGTGGGAACATGAGCATCTTGTGAACATGATGGATAGTAACGGCTCAGAAGCTGAAACACACAAAACAGACGAGCACAACACAAGCCTAATTGGACCTTTTTCACATTCGTGTCGTATCCACGTGGCTTTCCAGCAAACCACACTCAGCACGCGCCAAAACAAACCCACGTGGGCAGCATAGAGGACCAAAACTGCTCTTGAAATCAAGCCGACGAATTAGCGCAGTGTTCCCACTGGTTTCTGCCATCGGTAAACCGTCGGCCCCGTCTAGCGCCATCTATCGAATACGTAGATAACCTTGTCCGGCGCACCCACGACCAACTGTATTGCTGATGAAAGATGGAAGTCACTGAAAAGGTTAGCCAGGCTGTAGGATTCGAACCCACATCTTCTGGATTTCTCATGTTCAACAGATGAGTGAGAGAGTGGTTGGTTTGTCCCTTCAGATGACGCGCCCTTGGAAGTCGCTGTGGAGGTGTGTTAGCTTAGCTCAATTGGTAGAGCCCTGGACCGGAAATCCAGAAGATGCGGGTTCGAGTCCTACAGCTGGCTAACCGTTTCAGTGACTTCAATCTTTCATCATTAATTTCTTAGGCACTTTGAGGCTTTGTATGTATTTGTCCTTTCTATGTGTTCCAGCCTCAGAACATTAATTTCTCATGTTCAGCTGTATTGCGTTACTGTGGGCGCACCAAGGTCGCAGCGCACGCGCATAGGTGGCTGGAAAAAGATCCATTGAAAAGCGAGACAGCGGTGGGTATGGAACCACCCACCTCTCGATTGTCGGTTGAGTGCGCTAATCAATTACGCTACGCTGGCATCTGCTTTCCGACGACTTACCAAGGGACCTTATTGCGACCGGCAATCCAGAGGTGCGTGGTTCGACTCCCGCCACTGTGTGGCTTTTCGACGACCGCCATATTTCATGGCGGAAGCCCGAATGGAAGCCAGCCCCTGGAAGCCAGAATGACGACAGAAAACCTGATATGTGACATCCACCACCCTCATGCTTTAGTATTTACAGATGACTCCATTGACGATCGTACCAGAAGCGCTATAGTGCATACTAAACCCCATCAATGAACGTGGCCTGGCAAGGGAGACCCGCACGTTACCCGATATCCTCTACGGCTGCCGAACTCCTGGCTCTTTTACACGCAGCTGCTGCGGTCCAAGTGCGGGAAATAGCTAAGGCAGTTTTACTTACGGAAGTCCCCTGTGTAACGTGATGAACCCTATGTGCGATAGCAAGGAACAATGCGAAAACAAATAAGGCATCCGTTGTATCAGAATATGTTGCGCCCGGGTGAAAATAATTCCTTCACCGCGTTCCGGCTCTAGCCATGACGATGCCCACTCGCGTGTGGCCAACACAACGGCGAGCCAAGTTCGCCCCCCCCCCCCCCTCGCTCGACAGAATACGCATAACTTTAGAATACGTCGATTTCGAGCGAAATGTTTCGGAGGAGAGTTATTTTGAGTCAAACGTTCCTGACAGACAGATATCTTTCCATTACGGTGGGGAGCGATCTTTTCCTTTAAGGTGCACGCTCCAACTATTACGTGACGTGAAGCGATCCCCACGCACCTCCAGTTTCTTCCGGGTTCCTTCGGCAAACCGAGAACTCAAAGTAATAAGGTTTAGGGACATCCGATAAAAACATTGTTGAGTTGAGCAAGCGTGCTCCATTATACGTGGTGCTCATCTCATCTCGCGACTTCCACCCGCATGCGTTATTATGAGATGGACGGAGCGCTTGCGAGCGGGCGCCTCCATTGTGACGAGCGTCACGCTTACGTCATACACGGGCGGAGTCTTCGTGAGTAGAGGCAATTCTCTGGAGAATAACTGTGGAGGGCTATATGGAGGCAAATCACGTAGACAAATGTTGATAAAATTCGCGTGGTAAACGGTCTGGAATGGAAAATGACAAAAGTTGGATCCGTCGAATACATGAGTGACCTATCAGTGATGTCTATTTATTGCTACAGATCCAGGGATTGGATCGCCTGTGAAATAAATAAACTCCTCTAACTCAACATCATAATGGGTGCGACCGTCCGGCACTGATGGGCAGTACGAACAACAGCGTGCCCTCACGGAAAAGGATCTGCAACGAACCGATCATCGTCTGTTCAACACGGCGAAAATTTTCGGGTCGTAGTCGTGCCATGCAAAACAGACGCAGAGCCTCCACACTGTTCTTGAGCTCCTGTCCCACATCCGCTATAGTGGAAGAACTCTAACAGGACACTTTTGCGTAGTCATTCCTCCCTCATCCCTTTCGCAAAAACAATGGGACAGTGAACCGCCAGAGCGACGATAATGAATGGCCCATCACATCATCATCATCCCACGTCATGCGTATGTGTGTGATGGGCAGCCTCTGCCGCTGTGTCGGCATTTTAATTCGGCTCCACGAAAGACCTTGTGCCTCCGGGCAGCGAAAACGACTAGGACTAACCTCCACGAGCGCTCGAACCATGATGTTTGGAGTCTGCAACCCTGGAAATGACATTTCAGATTGCTTAGAATCGTGCTGGGTTCGTGAGGCATCATATCGTAAAGCTATCTTTGCAGCGACCTGTCATCACGACCCATTTAATTCACAAGAGCGCTATAAATATGCGGCGTATAGCGAAGGGCATGTCCAGGAGCGGCCAGCACGGTGACGGCGGACGGGGAGCGTTATCCCATTCCCTATGGCAAACTCGTTTGCTACGGACAGGACGTACGGCGCTATAGGTCATGCAAGTAGGTCGGTTGTCTGCGCAGCTCCCCAGTTTCTCTCTACCCTCTATTGCCCGTGAAGCGACCTCATTAGTCTCTCTCCCAAACAAGGTGGGAGCACGTGGTTTCTACGCGGAGTACCATGCTGGTCTACGAATGCCCCGCTGATTGCTACCTTCGTCATGTGGTTTATCCAGACTTTACCGAGACTGGGAGGTGACACGGGTTCGAATCCGGGCGCCGGCTGTGCTGACTGGGTGCTTTCCCTGGGTTTCCATCAAACACTTTAAGACAAATGTCGGCACAGTTCCCTGTCAAGTCGGCCCACGACGCATGATATCTCCGGTGATTGCCGAGACGTTGCCCGCCTGAGCGTGGTCGACATCGGCAAGCGGTTCCATCACCACTGTACCACCATGTACCACCATGAGTTTACGCTCTCTCATGCGCAGAGACCAACTGTCTTTGCTGGTGCACCCGCCCTGCATCCTACCCGCTCGGGTTGCACCGCACCGGAATGTGTAGAGGCGGTGAACAGAGGCGGCTCCCCTAGAGATGCAAAATTTCCGGAAATCTTGAATCGCTCGAAAAGAAAAAAACGTATTTTTCCAGTTTTTTTCCCGAAAAATTGGAACAAAATGGAAACAAACGTGGTTAGAGCGTCTCTTTTCCATTTAAAGTGGAGTCGTAGCATTGCCCGCCAAACAACAGCATATAATGAGCGAGAAGCTTTAGTAGTGTTCATCCTCTAGGCGTAAATGCAGAGCAGAGCATCCCATGAGACTGCTGTTTACTCAGCGATATAGGCAGACATGTACAAGATACTCAAAAATGTATTTAAGATAATAAATACTAACGTTAGAATGTAATTAAGATAGAGTATAATTACATGAAAATTAAAGTAATTAAGATAAAGTACAAAATACTTCAAAAAGTATTTGAAATACAGTTAAGATACTATTTATCCTTGAACGCAAAAAGTCACCAGTCACTGGTCAATGCGGCAGATCGTCGCTATGTGAGATGAATCACCAAAACCCTGCGCACTAGCGCAAGCCGCCGTTGTGTGGCAGGAGTCATCTAAACACAAGTCCCAAAAAGATGACAAAGAGATACCACATAACTCCAATAAGTATATGTGACCCAGAACCACGACCTACTTAATAAGAGAACGACCAGTTCACTTGACCCCCCTTCCAGCGCCGGCTTTTTTGTTTCACATGTTTGCCGCAGGAGCATTGGTGGCGCTGCCGACATTCCCTACTTCAATGGGGGTTGTAGTGCTTATGCGGTAGCTTTCTACGGACTTCTTCGCAGCCGCGTCAGATATTTGTGCCTTCTTTTTTTTTTTTTTTTTTGCCAAACATATCGTAATCTTTACGCACCAAACCGCCACGAAGACCTCAGTTCTCATGAGCATAGTTTATTCCGTAGTGCCTTTTTGCAAGGCAAGATGCTTCCTCGCGTGAAAAGCGAAAAAGTGTGCTGTCATCCATCTGAGATATTTCTCCAAAACCTTGCAATTCAGCTGCGGTCACTTTTACTTTGCCCCTTAACATATTACTAACATTTCTTCCTTTTCTTTTTGAGCATGTAGAAGAGATTTCCTACAACAATTCACTTTGGAGATACCGAGTGTGTACATACAGACGCACTTGTTCAGTGCGTGATGGCACCAACTTTAAATTAATCTTAAATATAAATAACGGCATACAGGCGCGTATCGCCACAGGAAGAGCAGCAGGAACTGCTCTTAACCTATGGCCCTTTTTTACCAACAGTGGTTAACTTTGGACTAAGATCCAGCGTTGCGTGATCTGATGAATATTCCAGTGACAGTAACTTCCTTTAGTGTAGCATAGTTAAGCGTTAAATTCAAGTTAAGACACCGTTGTTCTCGGTTCAAATGCTAATTGGTGATGGTGAAACCGGGACTTAGTCTATCACTGAAGGACTGGAACCGAAGCGGATATCGGTTTGGTTACGGTTCAGTGTCAGAACTCTGAAAGCGGTTACAGGTAGGAGGCTCGCCGTTTTAATGCTTGTGGTTACCGGTAACCAAGCAGTTGAACCGGTACTTTTTCGGTTTTCTGTAGGATGTATCTGCTGGCTGCGTGGATGTCGCAGAAGCACGTTCAACGCCACTAATCAGAGTTGTAAAGAAATATATATCGCATCCCAAGCTGATCGTGTTCACGCATGAGCATATTCTTATGAACCGGTAACCGAAATCACATAATTCGGTTCAGGTTGCGGCTTTGGTTAGTTGCGAATGAATGGTGGATTGCAGATGTGGATATGGAAGAAATTTGGATTCCAAGTCGTCTTCGGTTTCGCCCCGGTTTCAGTCCCTGCGCGCACTTCCACGTGCCAGAGCATGATTGTCTCCACTGCTGGATCGCCAATGAGTTGATTGGTTTTTTACAGCGATATGGGGGTGGGGGTGGTGAAAGGTTTCACTGTTATCTGCCTCACAGATGTGGGCAACGTCACGACTAAAGCCCTGGAGGAAAACGCGTCCTGGGGCAACTTCAAGGGAATTGTGCGGAGATATGTCTAAAAGTGTCTGATGAAAACCCACGAAAAAATCCACACTGCACATACAGCTCCGGGACTCGAACCCGGGTACCTCCCAAGTTCTCCCAGGTATGGGGGAACTTGCTTTTCAAGGACGGCGTGGTATCAAATGAAGTACCTTGTACTGTGTACCAATATGTCATCGCACGAGAAAACAAAATAAACGGCGTCCATGTAAAGTATACCCCGACAAAACGAGCACAGGAGTCGATGTTGTACACTACAAATCAATATGGACGTCGAAAAGATGTACACGAGTCAATACGAACACCGTCTCGTCACATGTCCCAATGCGGAGTCCCCCTGTTTTAGGGAATGTGGGCAGCGCGCCAAGCGGGCGTTTCACCTGTGAGAGGAGGAAATTGCGAGGAGGTTCCGCGGACAGCCGCTCCATAGGGATTTGGGAAAGTGACCTGGTCGCTCTCTTATTAAGTAGGTCGTGCCCAGAACAAAGCAAAATTCTAGCAGGTCCCCGCTCGACGAGGTCAGAATTCGGCGTCAACGCGTCAGGGTACGCATAATAGGACCCTCACTGGCAGAGGATTAAGACACACGGGGCAGGATCTCTAAATGCAGACTTCCAAGAAGGGCCAATGTCCAGGTCAAGTCCGAGGGACTCAGGAAATTTCCACTGAACAAGCAAGATAATGTAAAGACGAGACACAGCAAGTTTGAGAGGGAGACCCAAAATATGTAATTAGAGTATTGAGTATAAAATACCATAAAATGTATTTTAAATAGAGTACAAATACACAAAACAAAAAGTATTGAGTAGAGTACCAAAATACCGCAAATTGTATTTAAAATATGGTATTTTAAATACAATACTCCAAATACGTACAAGTCTGGATATAGGTAATTAGGACAACCCGTCCACTCCAACCAGAACTCCGACATTATGCGAACGCGATGACGACCTCTTGGAGCGGCCAGACGGAGCTCTAAGTTGGTGGTTATTGGCGGACTAGAGGCATCTAAGGCACTGTTGGCGGGTTGCAACGCATCAAAGGCATGAGACTTTCTATTTTTGAAATTTTTCTCATGGAAATTTTGAGCAATTTTTCAGGAGACGAGGAAAAAAAAAACGAAAACTGTTTTCCCCCCAAAAATTTCCGGGTTTTTTCCGGGGCTTCGCATCTCTGCTCACCTCGACATCACGATCCTCCTGGTGGTGGGTGCTCACATGGGGACAGCACACAGCTGCGCGAATCTAGGAGAGTGGGCTTCGCGCAGCTGTGAGCTCGGACGTCTGCTGTGCACGATGTCAGACGTGCCAGGATCGTGTTTCTCACATGAAACTGTTATGGAGTCATCGGACGGTCCAGCGCAATCGAGAACAGATTTTCTGTCAAGGGGGGGGGGGGGGATATGTTTATTAAGAAAAAGAAAGGAAAGGTCAGCCAGACGAAGGTCGACTTGCTATTCCAAACAAAAAAAAAAGGCAAAAGAAGGGGAAGGGGAAGGAAAGGGTCAAGGGTCTTGCTCTGCTCCTTTGAAAAGCGATGCGCACGTTCTTTGAATTTAATTAAAGCTTCTGGTATTGTCACCTGCATCGGTTTTCATGGTGCTCTAGCTCACGGACAGAACAATATTAGCAATATGTGGGGCCGTATGTGGATTGACGTGAAGAAAGTAGGCGAACAAAAACAGGCTATATCTCGCGCAAGTCGTCCTCATCAGGCTACGACGGACAATAATCAGGCTATATCATGCTGTCCGTGCTTTGACATAATTGAATTCGTAACCTTACGTGACATGAAGAAATATGCCCGATGACCCTTCCCTAAGAAGAAAGAAAAGGTGACTCTGCTACCGTAATCTGCTGCAAAGTTCCGCCATCTTGTTTTGTCGCATGGTAATCTATACTGTATACACGTCTACTACATCAGCAGGCGCTATACCCTAGAAGTGGCTAGACAGAAAGGTTGGGCTTCATAGTTCCGTCTTGATATGTTCCCTTTGCTTGCAGATATTGTAGCTCTCTTTGATGAACTGTGACAGATTATGGTATTATCTATTGGTCCGTAAGCTGGTCTGTTCTGTTGTTTGTAGCTGTGCCGGTAAGTTGCACACGATGGCTCGGACACAACTTACCGCTGCAGTCGAAAGTCTTCGCGAGTTGAGTTTGATTATAGAAAGAAAAAGAAACAGAAGATATTGAATTCGTCGCATGACGAATTCTGCTACTCACACAAAGATCTTCTAAATGAAAGGAAAATGAAAAGACGAAAAGAGCAAAAACATCACCCCTCCGGGCACGAAGTCTTCGCGATAGATTCGGATAATCGCATATTGACCGTTTATCAAACACATGCGAGTTTTCCCACAATGTTGAATTTGTATGCTGTGTGCGTGAGAATTCACTACCACGTGTCACCCACCAAACAATATGTCGCATCAAATCTGAAGCTCCCTCTCGCACGTAGAGTTCGGCAAGAAATTCAAGCATGCCCATTGTTAGCTTCCTTTTATTTTCACGCGATAAACTACCTGTTGTGCTCGACAAATTTCGCACGCCATCGCACTGGAAAGCCAGGGAAACGCAGGAAAAGGTTAATAGTTTTCATCGACTTCGATACGAACTTTCCGTGTAGGATGCCCGCCGACTCTTCAAACACGCACAGTCAACAGTGCCCGTATAGATCTACGAACACGTGTCGCACCGTAGAGCGTCGGAAGGCGGGACAGAAGCGTGCCTGTGCAAACATAATTCAATCGTCGGATCTGCAACATTCATTAAGCACGTCGGCGCCCATGGCACAGGCTTAAACCTGAAACTCCGTACATCGCTGTTGGAGAGCCTGCTGTCGCGAGGGAAATCGTCGTGATGAAAATAAGGGGATCCTCCAGTGCGCGCATGTAAATGAACAGCCCAGCCCGTACCCTGAACAATAGGAGCACCGGACCGTAATAAAGTCTGCTCCGGAATGTGCGGAATCCTACTGTGGGACTCCCCTGGGATGTTAGCGCCTCTTCAGAGGCTAGGACAACGAGGAATGCGTCCCAAGGACGAATTGGATCTAAAAATGTTGTTATCTGGTCATCTCGTCGGTCTGACTCTGTGGTAAAAGTGCACGAGATTGAATTCAGATAACTGGGCTATGCTTGAAATGTTCGAACAATGGATTTCTGAACTGAGAAACGGTACAAGTGCACTGGAGTAGTCGGTTCCACTTGTGGAGCCATATCCATACTATTATTATCATTATTTTAAAATCAAATCAAATCAAATCCAAATGAGAAACACAAATGTTCCGTTCATTAACGGTACGCGACTATTACCTGGAATCTGGTTCCTAACAGGCTCACAGTGCGAACGCGTCAAAGCACGAAATGGGGCTGAATAAGCCAGAATTTCAGAAGAGAACGTCAGTACCGTTGCCGTGGTGAAGATTTTCTCACCGTCTCTACACAACGGTAATTTCATAGTTTCGACAGTTCAATTCGTGACACTACCAATGAAATAATGCGGAACACAATATGTTATGGCCGCCGAGTGACCTGCGCGGTGCCTGCAGTATGCTTCTGCAAAATCCTCTTCGTCAACAATAACCGGTTCATCGTTTAAATAAGGATATCTGAAAATCAGAATTGACACTCTGCACGGATGTTGGATTAACGCAACTGACGTGCGGAATACTCTGGCAACGTATTACGTTCATTGCAATGCTGTCAGGAACGTACCGAGGCTTACCACTGCGCAGGTATAACACGGCGCCGCAATATAAATTGGATGTCGCGAACAGGTGACACTGCCATGATGATGCGCTATGAGACACCGAATTAGGTTTCGTGGTGCCTAAAGGCGTTTCGAGGCGCCGATAGCGTAGACGGGCAACACAGCGACGTTTCATCCCACTGCATTTTGTTGTCTGTCGTCGCCAGGTGTCTTTTTGCAGTTAAAGTCTTTGAACGCGGTGCAAATACTTAGCGTATACGTCATAGAGTGAACCTCTTTAAACGTTTGTAAAGTTGCCTGCTACACATTGTAGCCGAAGCCTTTTGGCGACATTAGTACCTGTCACGCACCGCTTAGTTTTGTTTCTTTCTGTCATTAGCTTCTGTGCCTTAGAAAATGTTTAGAGGGCAGTTGTGACAGGTATGTGCAGATCATTACATCCACTTCGTTCCAGAGTATTGAAGAAAGGATAAATATTTTCATTCGTGTCGGGCTCAGCTGTCGAGACACAGGACCTTGAACTCATACTCGCTTCAAGCTCTGACGTCAGAGAAGCGGGAGCTACGGTCATTCCCATTGGTAAATGCAAGCGCGTCGCGCTACGTCACTGGCGGAGACGCATGCAGTGATGGCAGAGCCCGATGAGTTCCGGTATTCGCGTCCCGATTTTCTACACTTCTATTTCCTATTTTCTGTGGAACTCGGAACGCAGGTCCACATCCTTGCAAATAATTATAACAATTTATCCCCATATCTTGGGACGAAGTGTCGCAACCCATTTCAACGTTCCGCTGTACCACGTCCCAAGACCGTATAAGATAACGTTTCTGTAACCCCACTATAATTTGCCTGGTTTCGTCCGTTGTAACTGCTATACATTTTATACAAGGGTTGTCCCGTCTTACTGCTGAACAACAACAACAACATAGATGAATGGATGATGATGATGTGGGATGTTTCCCTGCGTTGAGTGCAGGACCCTACCCCATTCCAAAAAGGTTCACATGAAAGGATGACGAGGGAAGGAAATCCCTACAGTTCGTGAAGGAGGCTGCTTACCGCTGAAATGCTATCGAAACACTACGAAAACATTAGTATGCATTAGAAACGCAAGTGAGCAAGGCGTGCTTTCGGCTATCTAACCGCGGCTGTTGTGCTAATGCCAATCAATAGAGAGTTTTAGCAAACCGTTAATAGCGTGATTTGCGACGAACCAATCAATGGATAAGAACCTGAGTCACGCACGACTGCAATTGGCTCCGATAAGCATGGTAGCTTTACCAATGGTTTGCTAAAGCTGCCTAATAGTTACACTGTTACAGACGGTTGTACATGTCACGCAGTCATGTAAGGCTGTCTTTTGCCTTACCCACGGTTACACTCGACTGTCCACCTGTCGGGCTAAAAATACCTGCATATATTTCGTATTTAATCCCATCCATCACAGGCGCCATACGTAGCGGGTTTTCGACGGTCGTTTACCGCGATTCATATCTCCCATTAATGCTCAAGATCGCTCACATGTGGTGCACTTGAGGAGGGCGAAGGAAGCAAGCTATCGGTCAATCTATCCCCGAACTGGAAAAACCGGCTGGAACTGGAACAGATTTTTCTATCAGCGTGCAAACACATGCGGCTGCTGACGGGAAGTGTAGGGGAGACCGGGGAGGGCTGTGACATTTTTTGCTTGTGATTTTGCCGTGATGAAAGTACGTTCGTCAGGAAGACGAAACCAATTGTGGATTTTAGAGCAGTTCTTTGGCTGCACAATTAGATATTAAACTAAAGTTGGCTTCAAAAACAGCCTGTACAAAACAACACTCCGCGTGGAGGTCGTCAAGCGTGACAATAGATTTCTACCCGAGAGACGTCATCATGACGTTGGTAGACAGACCGAAACCGAAACAAATCGGAAGGGGAGGGCACGGTTCCACGAATGTGCACTTGGTCGCGTCCCTTTCAGAGACCATCGTAATCCCCTCGAAACCACGGCTTGCGGGCGCGACCTTGTTCGCCACTAGTTTTGAACGTAGTTCAACTCTACCAAATTGGTGGCGCTGTCGAACACTATGGCGTCATTTGTTTACAAACAGGGAGATGTCTATACGTCCCAGGAGCGGGGCTGAGGTTGCCACACGGACTGGGGAAGGTTGCCTCATCTGCGTTCTCTCCTAATGTTTATTGTGGACATGTACCGAATAGAACGCCTCTTTGCAGTGCATACAAAAAGCAAGCTAAACGAGAAGACAGCTCACAGCTCATGAACACCTGCAGAACTCTATGCCCATTCCCTTCTGCAGCACATAGTTCATTTTAGCCCCCGAGAATGGACAGCATCCACCGACTCGAAATCTGCATTGCAAGCTATTGAGAACACAGATATACGAGGTTCGTCCGCACCTCTATTGACGGATGTGCTAATGGCTTACCAGCATGTGCACGACGCAGAACACAGTCTGGCGTTCTCCAGTGGGTTCCAGCCCATTTTGGTGCGTGGGGAATGAACAGGCTGAGAGCGCCCCTGAAGCAGCTCTCTCATCTAGTAGGCGCCCATATTAAGCAAAGTGGCCATCTGAATAAATTCGAGCGCCACCTGAAAAAATCCAGGCGCCATTCAATTTAATGCGGGTGCCATCTGAAATAATCCATGTGCCATTCAATTAAATCCGGGTGCCATCTGAATTAATGCATGGTGTTTTTAAGCACTATAACCGTGTATTCACACGAGGGAGATATCCGCGGAATATTCCAGTGGCAGGAAAAGTAAAAAAGCTGCTGACGGGACTGAAGTTCTGCTGCGTCTTACGTTGAGCATTCGCGCGGCGCCGAGATATCGGGATTTAGAGCGGAAGTACACTCTTAGAAAGAAAAAAAAAAAGGTTTGGTACTTATACCCTTGAGGTGGTAACGGGCTGTCACATATGTTAGTCCAAAAGGGTATCAAAGTTAAACTCCTTGAATGGGTGACAATATTAAACCCTTTTGGCAGGGTGTAACATTACCACATTAAAGGGGCACTAAATTGCAAAAACAACTTGTTCTCAAATGAAAGTCCGTGCTTCAATTAGTACAGTGCAATCACACAGCGATACCATTTAGAAGAAAAACGCAATGGCAACCAAAGAGATCTTCAGGAAGCAAAGATTGGCGGCATCCAATGAGACAGCAGAGAAGCGCGCGCATGCCTATCGTGTGCGTGTGGATTTGGAAAGGGCCGGTCGTAATGTTCCGTACATACGCGGCATGATGCGCGTTGCTGCATTTTTCAACACCGATTTATTGAATTGTAGCCCACAAAAGTTATCACAAATGTTCCACTGACAACAATTATCTTCACGTCCTTAGGACAGCGACACCAGTCCCCTTCGTAACTTCGAACTGCTCCAATGGCGTGGCACGCGTGTGCACGCGCAGCCAGTGCCGCGTGTATGCCAAAGGGAGTCTGGCCATTAGGAGGAGCCTAAAAAAGAGGCTCGACCTGTCAATCAAACTTGGGCGAATTTCATTGGCTGCTGTTTTCTACGCGGGCCGTGACGACACCAAAATTTTCCCGAAAATGGCGGTGTAGTTTGGAACGGCAAAGCGAGAATTTCATGACAATTTTTTTCACAAATTAAGTCAATTTTATTCCGTAAATGTACATTCTGTTGCAATAATCTTGCAAATCACCTTTAAATTACGCTCCAGTGTCGATGCTTACCTGAAAATACAATGTTTCGTCGTCCCTGTTAGGCCTAGTAACGACAGCGAACACAGGCAAGTAGCAAGAAAAACGCTACGGATGGCCAAAAATATGCATTGTGTGACATACTTTTATTCATATACACACCTTTGCCCGTTCTTGAATCAATCTTGTTATGTTTCATAGTTAAAATACGTATAATACCGGCAGTCTGTTCCAAGTTGCGGTTCTGCTGGCTAATCAGTTCTGATAGCAAGCACTTCTGCTTCTGCTATACTTCTGCCCTTCTGCTATTCTGCGTCTGCCCGACATGCCCCTCTGCATCCAGATGGCGCCGTGAAAAGTGGACGCAAAATCCATAATGTTGCTAGGTCGTCAGGGGATATCCTATTCAATCTAATCCAGCCAGTTTCCCGAAAAAGTCGGCACCCAGTAAATACAGGTAATATATAGCTTGGATAGCTTGGGATTAATAGCGAACTGTATTTTGAATCGTGATTGGCCAGAGAGCTCAAAAAGTGAGTGGAGCTCCAGGTAGTATATATATCCGCGGATGGCACCCTTACTGCTTGCCTCTTCCCGGCGCATTTAGCCCTTTAGAGCTACAGTCTGGTATGCAAATGTAACGTATTTAGTTACTATTTTTTCGAAGGAACGAGTAACGTATTTAGTTCCTTTTTTTGGGTAACGTGTACTGCTCTGGTTCCGTTAACGTTGCTCCAGTTGACATCGTTGAAGTTGATACTGCGAATTCGCACTGGTTAATGGCCTGACTCTCTCAACTGTTATAGCGTTAATTCGTTAAGATAATAGAGGCCATGTGCCCTTTTCCAAGTCGTACCCATCAAGAATTGAAAATTTACGCTTTTGCAACCCAAAACTGAAAGTAGCCTAACGAATTATTGCAGTCCAGATCTCTAGGGGAATCAACCAATAACCATACAAAACCACAGTCCATAGTCGTATTTGCGTTGTCGCTATATTCTATTTTCGAAAATGACAACCATCAAGCAGGTACTCATTTCTTGAACAGAAGAGTAGGTTACAAAGAGACAGCTCTATTGGTTAGGTTCCAGGAGGATGTCTTTCACGGACATTAATAGCTTAGCGGATATTAATAGCAATGAGCTTAAATATCAAGAAAGACGATCTGAATCAGATAGAGTCCAGTCTCATGACGCAGCGGCTTTCTCCGACAGCGGTTTCAAGCGTGGGTTTCACATGCACCCTTTGGAACATGGTGAACCGGTGTAAAAACAGTGACATCTTCGTTTCTGTTACCAACTCTGACCACAGGAGCTTTATTCTGATTTGTTAACAGGCTTTATCCGGCCAACGTTTGATCTGGAAGCGCTGGAAAGTCACGTAGAAAGTATAGCTGTCTCCTGTGAACCTGAGACATACATAAAATTCCTATCGCGCTGACCAAGACAATGGCGTCGCCTCTGCTATATTCAACACCCGATTTCCCTTGTTTGTAGAGGCGGAGTGCTCAGTCACACATGTATGTCAGTCTCAGTTTGCTTCTGTACATATACTTATACACAGGGGCGAATGTAGACCCTCGGTTTCGGATCGGCGGTTTCTTTGTCGCAGCGCGTAGCGGGCGAGGGAAGAAAGGAAAATCCAAGGTATAAACTGGCGTTTTGGAGGGAAATCCTCCATCCCCCCCCCCTCCCCGCATCCGCCACTGTACTTACAAGGCTCTCTGCTTGTTGGACGGCTGCATGTGGCCTTCGTGCATCCTCCTCAGGGAATGAATGCTGACGCTTCCCTAACAGCTACCGTGGAGAACGCATGAGAAACCACAGTCCTACATGTTTTGAGTCTCGCACCAGTTCATATCGTGGTCAGTGGTTCTGTCAAAATCTGAATTTGCTGTTTTATTTCTCAGGCATAGCCTCCGCAAAGACCGTACCCCAAGAAAATGGCATCGACAGAAAGGATGTCGATGCAGCTGTTGTGCCCGTGACAGCAGTGCCAAGACCTCCACCCTTGTCGCTAAGTCCTGGCACAGAAGACACTGCCGAAGACCACGCGATCGGACTGGGTCACGATGAGTCAACCTACAGGAGACTGTGGTATCCGCCAAGACGCCCGCCTGGCTTCGTCATAAGGCCTGGTCCAAGACGTCCATGGTGGAGACGTAGATTTGGGTGTCGTGTATAACATAAAGAACACTGGCGCTGTTGACTTCAGAACATGGTACTAGCCACCACTAGTATAGTTATCCGTAATCCGTAATCATTATTTATGCTCACCAACAGCTCATACCTTGGACTGTGTTGCACAGGTACAATTTACACAAATACGCATAAACAGCCAAATAATATAACATTTTGTCATCAAACTGCGTTCAAGTAAAGCCCCAAACAAGAACCAAAGCCACGAACTAGTAAAAGTCGTCATAATAATAAAATTATAATTTCAGCACATATCGTACTGATTGTTATGTTAAGTGAGACAATTTTATGTAAAATAACTCGTTATATGTCCCAAACATTTTCGCACATTGCCCTGTTCGTGCGATGTGACTGAAAAATTTGAGTTTATCCGTAGAACACGAATAAAGTATTATGCACGCCATAAATGTCCGTCGTAGTCTCTGTTACTGAGAAAGAGCAGCACGTGAAACATACCACGTGTACTACGTATGTATTTGTCCCTTCTATGTTGTTCCAGCCTCAGAACATCAGTTCTTTCATGTACTACGGACTACACGATTCTCAACTAAAGGCAGAATGACTTGAACATATTCGTGACTAGCAGTGCTGTAGCCCAGAACGCACGAATACGTCATTATTGGCTAATATCAATGAAAAATCAACAGTGTTTGTTCGAGGCAAAGCTTTGTTTGAAGGTTTTCTTGAAACGTGCACATTCTTCAGAGCTAAGAAATGAGAAACAAACAGACCGGGCAATAGCAGGAAGCACGACGAGCAACTAAGGACCGAGACCAGAGTTGAACCTGAACCGAAACTGAACTGCATTGAACCCATACCATCTTTCTTTTTTTTTTTCTACTGCTAAACCGAACCGGAACAGGACCGAAATAAATCTAACGCGGTTGTTTGTTTGTTACGAGGCGTATAGAAGTTAGCCTTACTAAACTGCTTGCTACTGGCTCGCGAAACGGTTCAGAACAAATGTTTGCTCTATTAACAAGCCAGCCCCCAGTGTTTCCATAGCAAAAAAAAAAAAAAAAAGTAACGGAGCTTCGATTGTTGTTCCACTTCGTTTTGAAAACCTTATTTCGAGACAAATTAGGTGCTCTCACGAATTAACGAGCCGAAACGCATATGAACGATGGCTTAATGCGGTACTAAAATCCTAAAATCCTTCCGTTCCTCTAGTCTGAAGAAGAGCCTTCGCTCGAAACGACACTCTCGAAACGACACTCATTGCTCCCCTCTTCGGTACCCACCCTCTTTTTTTTTTTCGGTGTTTCAATGTGGCACTGTTTTTCTTACAGCGTACCTAGATCTAGAAGAACGTAGTGGGTTGAGTCAAGATCCACTTTGCAAAAGTAACAACAAAAATATATAACACTGAATCCTTCCTTTACAAGCTCCTAAAATTAAAGAACAACTTCAGTAATTTATATTTTTGTTGTTACGCATACTAGATCTCATAGGAATTCCTTTCTTTTTTTTTTTTTTCTGGCAAACTTCAAATTCCGTAGATCTAGGGAAATTTTCGTAGAGTTGGCAACACTGATTTTGTGTCATAACCGTTGTCGTCTATGTTGATTCGGTAGTTGGCTATTTCGACGTACGGTGGCGTCCTTATGACGGTACCTGCAGGCAACTCCCCGGACTCCGCCATGTTGACACCTGTGTACACCATCCTGGTGTACGGAAGCCCAATTTGCGTGGCGATGTTTATCTTGATACGCAAGGTTTGATTTCCACGATTCGTCTGCAGCTTCAAATCCCGTGTAAAGGCGTTGTCGTGTACCACTTATATGTACTAATAATGATAATGTAGCACTCTATAGCAGAATCGCATTTTGTCAGACGCAATTCTATGTTCATACTCGAAAAGTAGATATGAACCGATAGGGGCACCACCGTCCTGATGAAGCGATTATTAATATACAGCACTGGGTGAAGCGATAACCATGCCTCCGTGCGTCGAAACAGCCAACTACTGAATCACCATAGACAATGAAGGTGACGACACGAAATGGAAAACGGGATTGCCAAACAAGCGTTGCTTTGCAACTGTCTTGCCTTGCTGTCTTGTCAGCTTACTGTGCTTGTCAGCTCTCTTGCTCTCTCGCTCGTAGTTGATACTTGTGCTTGATTGTACTTTGCTCTTTAGCAATGGATAGCTTCCTAGGCCGTGTCTACCGGATCGTATGCTTAACGCTAGCTACGTTCATTATCATCTGTGCTATATACGAAACTAACGTCGTATACCTCGTAGTATGGTGTACTTGCGCTATCGCTCTAGTGCTACTAGCCATATTGGACTACTGTTGTTGAGATAACGAGCTCTCCGAGGATCTTATCCCGCAGCTAACTGTAGATCACAGTGCGTCAGCGTATCCACCTAGTGGATGGGAGTCTTCTAACACTAGCACTAGCATCACGATAGACTAATGTCAAGTATTACTACATAATACTACTAATACTACCATAATAATGATATATAATACTATATGCTATATTATTACTATATGATATATATTGCTATATATTTTCTACTATGGTATATATTATAGAATAATGTCTGATACTATAGGATATACGACTATATAATATGATAATAATTATGATAATACGCTAACATATCCTCTGTGATAGTAATTATCACGACGGACTCTTGTCTGATACTATAGGATACTGCAATGTAGTACTACAGGCATGTTGAGTCTAAGAACGGCATTGTCAGTGCATCCTTTTCTCCCCATATTTAACTAACAGTATAAACATAGGTTTTGAAGTGCTATATATAAATACCTCCTTTAGCACCCGAGATGCCGTTCTTAGGTTCAAGACGACTATGCATATGCCAATTCCCTATTCCTATTTCTTGGTGGGTAAAGAGAACAACGAAACGCATATTTGCAGCATATACGCTGCTTGAGCTTATGGCTCAAATGCTGCTCTTGTTCTCTTCCACCAAGCCCCTTGAACACTGAATTTGGAACACCAAACTGAACACCTATGCAATATGAATAAGATACCATGATGGCGTATTCGACATAAATATATATATATAAAACAATAAATAAATAAATGGGTGTTTACGTCGCGAGACAACTGAGATCATATATATATATATACAAAGCAACAAATATATAAAAACATATATGAATAATATGAATAAATAAAATTAAATATATATCATAAACAACAACAACAAATAAATCGTGACTATGACCTGATGGGGTGAGTCGCCACTACAGAGCAGTACACTACCCCATTACACGCGAAACATTAGATGTGAGATATGAGAATGAAGTTATAGTTATGTGCAAGTACATGAGCTCTCCTCCACTGGCTGAGCCGCGTTACGCCACAAAAAGAAAGGAATAATTCAAAAAACACACACATGAAAGAAGCACCAATGGTCATTGAGATGCAGAGGAGTACACTCTACAGAGTCCGGAGGAAAAGTGTAGAAACGAGGAACTCCAAGAACATCAGAAGACATGGACGGTGTTTCACATGGCTCTGACATGGGCCAAGCATTGCAGCCAGGTTGAACGTCTGTCGGCTAGCAGTATTCAGCTGAGCACAGAGTTGCCGCCCGTCTGTCAGGGCTCACATTCTGTAACGACTTGCTCTATGTTCGCTACGACGCCACATTTGGAGCATAGGCTGCTGTTACAGTATCCGATCCGGTACTTGAATTGCGGAGCGAAGGCTACGTTGAGACGAAGCCTGTGCAGGGGGGACGTAAAATAGCGTGGTAAACGGTCTGGGACTGAGAAAGACAAAGTTGGATCCACCGAATACATGAGAGGCCTGTCAGTGATGTCCCGACTCCACGACCTGTGGAGTACGAGAAACATATAATGTACCAGATATGGTGTAAGCACATTAAGTGCATGCACATGGTGTAAGCACACATACATATGGTGGAACCACACCATCCACCGATCTCAACCAAGCTGAGATAATGTTTATCGATACTAATTTCTAGTGTTCACTGGTTCGCGATATGCCTACGCCATGGAATTTTGCTATTTAAGTGTGTCAACAATAAAAAATTTCTGCAGTTGTGAGTACGCAGCCTTCCCGTCAGGTTCTCTGTCCTTGTCTCTATGCTGCGTAAAACTAAAAAAAAGCATGCTGTATGAACACACGCGTTCAACACGGCCACCGCCGTTGCTAATATGTCAGTAAAACTGGGAAACATTCTCCTGAGCAAACGTGCCACAATGTTTCTCAAAGAACCCAGTTACGCTGCAACATGTATTTCCAGCGCGTTTCTAGCTACGTCAACACAGACTTCAACGTCACGTAGCGGTTCTTACATGCTTCAGAGCGACGTCTAGGCGAAACAAAGTGTCAATCACCACCGTTATCTGATACGAATTGCCACGGTATGTCTCTTTCGTTTCTGAACCGAGAAATCCCCCCCCCCCCCCCTCTGTAACGCGCACGCCGAAGCCACTCCATAAATACCATAGGCTCTTCCCCTGGGAACCATATCGTGCCACCGCCATGAAGACCTTGTGCCTTCTGCTGCTTGCAGTTTGGGGTAGGTTCCGTTAACTTTTTTTCTGATTCCGTGTTAGCGCCGCGAAGCAACTGTGGCTATGAACGGCGTACAGATGTGGACAGACGGAGAGAGGACAGCAGGAAGGAGTGGGGGACAGGAGGGTTAGTATGCGTCCTGGGCCGACTTCAGGGGGAACTGTGCCGACATTCGTCTGGAAAGTCTTCGGAAAACCCAGGGAAAACCTTAGACAGCACAGCCGGTGGTAGGATTGGTTCCGTTCAGAGCTGTACGTAACGCGTTACAAGGAACGCGTTACTGTTTTTGTAACTAAGTAACGACTTAGTTACTTGCTAACGAATATAGCTAGGAACGTACTTAGTTACAAAAATTGGTAACGCGTTACTGCAAGTTACTCGTTCCTTTTCTTTTCCTTTTTGCTCACTGTCACCAACCACGGCCGCCAGTTGTGGTTTTTCCAGCGCGCATGGCGGTATTCCACGAGTCTCAAGCATGCGGAAAAATCTCCAGCGAAGAGAAAAGGATACCAGAGAGCAACGCCCTTCTCATTGCTCTATAGTGTCCACAGTGTTTCAGCACACTCAATGTGTTCCTTCTTTCAAGTATTCACTGAGCTCAGGGCGTCTAGTGCTTTGTCTCTCTGTCCCGTACTCGGGAACTCATGTCAATGATCATGTGAAGGCCTCATTGTGAATGAACTCCGTTTTTTTTCTCCTGAAAATCCCTCTTACGTATCATCGCCTCCAACTCTGTTCTTCGTATGGTGTACATTTAGCCTTGGGCTTATTTGATGCAAGCCCGAGTCGACAGTATACATGAGACAATACAACGTACAAGACAACATATGTAGGCGATATAGATAGGCGATGCTTTCGTATTACTGCTGTCTGGTATGCAAATGTAACGTATAGAAGTAACTCGTTACTTCCAAGTAACGAGAACGCGTTCCTTTTATTTGTGAGTAACGGGTAACGTATTTAGTTACTATTTTTTCGAAGGAACGAGTAACGTATTTAGATCCTTTTTTTGGGTAACGTGTACAGCTCTGCTCGAGCTCAACTCACTCCGCACGACGGTGCGCTCTTTCTTCCTATGCTAAGAAACATGGTATTCATTCGGAAATCCAACGAATCGCTATCGTCACTTCCGGACCTTACGGGGCCGCGCAACAGCGAGCGTTGGACCGACATGCCGAGTTTGACAGTCATTTGCGACTATAGGGTAAGGTGGGGCAAGATCAGACAGAAATTTGCGATTGAACATGGAATTTTTATTTTTCGTGTTTCTAAAAAAGAAGAAGCAAAAAAAAAAAAAAAAACTAGCCATAGGTACATTCTCAGATGTCTAGAGCTTCTGAACTGTAAATCAGAATGGACGCAGACAGTTCTAATGCAAACACAGAACACGGAATTCAAAAATGCAGATTGTCTCATCTTGCCCCAACCATCGGGGCAAGACGAGACATCACGTGGGGCAATATGAGACATGCCGTGGTAATGAACTATACAGATTAGTGTTTGTAGTCTAAGCACTTACACATCAAGTTCATGAAAGGGGATGGCGCGCCCGTGACTGACTTCATAGGCCACAACGCAGCGTCATTTGCCTTTCAAGGATCATGGAAGCCACTTGGAACATATGTCTTTTTACTGCGTAACATGAGCGTAAAGATAGGGATATAGGGATAGGGACGAACTATAGGGGCTTTCCTTACACAGCCTCATTGATCCCACCGCCCACATGATGTGCAATAAAACCACACAGCACACAGAACGCGTGCGCTTCTGCTTTGCTGGAAATGTCATAGGAAACAGGAAAATTTGCTGGAAAATCCTAGGCAATATGCCAAAAAACAATCTCTGAGGAACAAGCAGAAATCCGCCTAATAGTTGACTTATCAGTTTCTAAATTACATTAAATTTCAATTGCTTCAAATTTAAATTACATTAAGTTGTCGCGTCATGCCCCGTGCATATCATCGAATGCATTAATGTTCCCGTTAAACACCGGATAACCAAGAGTGCCCATATTTTGCATATATCTAGATGAATGAATAAAGAATTAGGATGTGGACTTACACCGACAGAATAAGCCTGCGACACGCTGTTCCACAGCTAACAAGAAAACTGGCTACAGAAAATCGCGCTTTCTTTGTGGGTCTTTATATTCCAGGCAGAAGTAACCGATTTTTTTTCTCTCTTCAATGCAAACACCAATCGGGACAATTCTCACGTGCAATAAAGCGGGCATACAGAACCACCTATGAGTAAAGTTTCAAGCGCATGGAGCAACGCGTCTCTGAGACAGGCGGCGTCGAAAAAAAAAAAGAAAAGGTCTCATCTTGCCCCGTGTCTCATCTTGCCCCACCTTACCCTACTTCCGCCAGGCCGCTGTCGTGTGCGCGATTGTTTTTGCTGGTGGATTCGAATTTGATCCCTCCGTGCCGGATTGTGTTGTGTCTGTAGCGCACCGGGTGCTCGCTCCAGATCGACCAGTGGATTTTGTCATAAATGTTTGCTTCAAAACGGTACTCTCCGATAAGCCTATTGTCCCTGACGCATGTGCATTACATCGCTCAGAGGAGTGGGCCATTGCCCATTGCCAATGCAGCGCCAGTGGCAGCTTGTTCTGCACGCTGGTGACTATCGACCCAAATAATGAGCCGGGGCGCTACGGGAGCGGAGAAGGGCTCGCTGAATATGCTGAGCAAGTAAAAAAAGAAAAAAAAAAGAAAAAGAGTTTTATCGATGGGTGAGAGGGTGTAGAAAAGAAAGGAGGCGCAGGACTTACCCATCGGTATGCATGCATTAATGCGTTTCACCTTTTGTTGCTTCATCTAATGTTTGTATTTAAGAGCGCACCGAAACTCAAACATTAGAGAGCTGTAGTGCATCGTACGCTATCGCATTTGCGTACGCAAGGGATAGCGTAGTGGTTCTGTGCAATACGTAAAGTTCTCTTTATGTATTGCGCGTGCGCGCAGCCATTAACGCAATCCCTTACGCACGCAAAGGCGATAGCGTATTGTATGATGTACTAAAACTCCTTTATAAGAGAGTTTTAGTGTAACGTAACGCTACCGCCTTCGTGTACGCAAGGGATAGCGTTGGGGGTTCTGCGCACGCGCAAACGATAAAGAGAGCTTCGCGCAGTGCGCAGAACCACCACGCTACCCCTTACGTACGCAAAGTTTTCAAATGTTTCGAAGTTTACGAATGCTTTCAAACAGTGCACATTTATTGAGGTTTTCGTGAAAATGCACATGAATTCGACGTTTGACCAAGCAGGGAGCATCCACGGTTCCTCTACGCAGTTGCGATTTACACTTGAAATTTTTACGAGGGGGTGTTGATAAATAAAAACTCGGATATATAAAGGGGGGTATATATAAGTTTAATAAACAGGAGGTGGCGTCCACGCAAGGAGAGGTCAGCCAGACCTATGTCAGCTTGCTACGCCCTGGTGCAGCAAAAAAAAAAAAAGATAAAAACGAAAGTGAAAAACGGCCGTCTTCTTCGCAGTGGGGGGCGAGTGCCCAGGGCCGCGGTTCTCAGTTTACAGCGTAACAAAATAAAGGGCCTGCCAGGCTGCCTGGCCGTATAGCCTTACGTGAGCTATTCCTAGTCAAACGTTAGAGGCCCAGCTCAACAAAGAAGCCACGTCCGGGAGCTCGTTCTTTCCCACAAACCAAAACGCCCATAATTCACTTCGATTTCGCTGAAAACTGAAGAATAGCTCTGCCTACCGTAATACAAGCTACCACTGCGTGCGTGGTGACCGCTGGCAAACGTGCAGTTTTGCTGTGGTGAGCGAAGACTTTGCGCCACGATTCAGCACACTCGCTGTTAGCTTCACCGTCATTGAAGAGCGGCTTGACGAGAATGTTCCTGTTGCCGCTAGTATGATGTACGTGTCAGATGGTGCGACGAGGCATTTTAAAAGTCAGTATAGGATTTATGAGTTCTCAGAGTCTACCTTTTTCTGTGTGTAAGCGTACTGGGGTAGCCAGTTCGATTTCGTCGAAACTCACATCCATCCCCCCTTTTTTTTTCTTTATCACATCACCATCACTATCTACCTTTTTCTTTTGGTTCCGTGTTAGCGCTGCGAAGCAACTGTGGCTATGAGCGGCGTACCGACAGACGTGGACAGATGGAGAGAGGACAGCAGGAAGGAGTGGGGGACAGGGGGTTAGTATGCGTCCTGGGCCAACTTCCGGGGGAACTATGCCGACATTCGTCTCAAAAATCTTCGAGAAAACAAGGGAAAATCTCAGACAGCACAGCCGGTGGTAGGATGCGAACGCACCACCTCCCAGTTTGCAGCACGACCTTGGCTACCACCAGCGAACAGGACGCCTTAATCCGCTCGGCCATGCTGCTAGTCCAAGTGTACCTTTGCAAGTGTGACGTGGCTGTTTACAAGAACAGGCCACGGCAAAAGTGCTCGCGACGGCATCGGTGGAATAATCAAGCCCCATGCCCCGACATATAACCTGCGTTCACATGAGCAAGATGTCCTCATTCGAGCGCAAGGTATGGCACTGGTTACAGCGCGTCCATTTACTCCATCCATGCGCTGATGGCGTGGCTTCTTTTCGAATAAAAAAAAAAGAATGCGTAAATGTATTGCATCAACCTGGCATACAAAGTTTGAATGCGTGGCAAAGCAAGACATCGGAAAGTGGAGTTCGGGAAACTTCTATAGCGCAGACAACGGACAACAACAGATACACTGATGATGATGAATGGGGAAATTCGCCACGTGGGTTGTGGCCCGCTACCCCAATGCCGACGGGACTGCATGACATGTAAAATGACAATGAGTGGACGAAGGGGATAAATCGTGGCAATGCAGCACATCAGGATTAAAGAACATAAAGGAGACCACTGTCTTGCAGAAAATTCAGGAAAACCTGCAAGGCACGACGGTGTCGCAGGATGTCAGTCCAGGGTCCAAGGATTGTTACCAAAGTGAACGGAGTGACAGTGATTGGCTTTAGTCGGTTTCGCAACCTTTCTCGTTGAACCCTGAAGAGGACACAGTCCACGATCACGTGCTAGATATCTGCTAGCACGGCACACCTGGAGGATAACGTGGTATCAGAGCTACCAAGCCTGTATTTAAAGAGTGGGGTGAAGGCAACAACAGACAATCAACTCAGAAGAGTGTCATAGAAACTGAGTGAAATTATTTATCACAGTGAACACGAAATACTGCGTTCGTTTTCGCAGCCTTGTAGATACAGGTGCATAAACTAACACTTTTGGTTACATAAAGTTGTTCATCTTCTTTCTTGCAATACATGGACAGACAGCTGCCATCCTGCGTTACCGCCATTTATGCGTAAAGCACTGCCCCTTCAAATATGCAGCCACATCTGTTAATCTGCTAATCAATGCAAAAATCGAGCTCACATCAGATCATCCCGGGGGGGGGGGGATATATTTATTAGAACAAAGAAAAACAAGGGGAAGAAAGGTCAGCCAAACGACATGTCGGCTTGGTATTCCGCAAAAAAAAGCAAGAAGACCGACAAGGAGAAAATTAAATAAAAGTAAAATAAAAAGATAATAATTGGAAAATAAAGGATAAACTAACAAAAGGTGAAAGCAAGATGAGATAGATTAAAGACAAAGATGACTTTAAAAAAAGATTAGGGTAATGCGTATGAGGGTGAGAGGTGAGGGTGGAACACTGAAGAATGAGGACTTGAGTTTACAGGCTGTTCATGAGACGTGTGTCGCTGAAGGAACGTCACAAATGCTTTTGTAGGCTTCGAGTAGGCTTCGTCAGAGCGCGGCTCGCTCGAGGGATGTCGAATCTGCGGCACTCGAGGAGAAGATGTGGAATATCAGCTTCAACAGCGCAAGTGGGGCATTTGGGCGACTGGAGAAGGCTCATTTTATAGAGAAGCAGAGGTGTCCTGGTAGCATTAAGTCGTAGTCGGTGTAGAATGGACACTTCTCGACGCGAGCAGTGGTGAGTGGCAACGAAATCCATCGACGGGCCGATGGACCGGCGATGATCGTTTAATCGGACAGCGCCCTCTTGAAACTGCCGAGTGCCGCTGTGGCGGATTGGGCGTATCTGTAATCGACATGCTGAGGCTGAAAGTGGTAGTTGACAGTTATTGACGGGGACGTCCCCATGTGCGCGATGTGCTAAGGCGCCTGTGCTGGTGAAAAACCAAACCTGGTACGTTCAAGTGCGAGGCTCTTACCTTCCATGCTATTTCTTAGTTGCTTTCGTGAATACGGGAACTATTTCAGTGAATTGCTTCACACGGTTTCTTATGCACAATTTTTGTAACCTTACCAGAGCTTAGTGTTCAAATTAAGTGGTCGGTGACGTGTGTTGACACCACGGGAGAACGTTTCGTTGCTGGCTAGCTGGCTTATGTATATCTTGGTTATACATAGAAGCACTAGAAGAACACATCTACTATGAGTGATGTCACACTTGTATCCACACGATTCGCCGCCCAGAACACGACTGTCTCTTGCTGAGGGCCTCTGCCCTTCCCTTTGTTTCAACGCAGGTGGCGATTAACTACCAGAAGAAAACAAATACAAAAGCTCCAAAACAAAACCATCGCTATCTCGTGTATCAGGTAGCCCTCGTGATCAGGATGTAAACGGCTCCCCCGCTCATTGTCGGTGAATCAGAGTTGTACGTGGTTCAGCAAGACTTAGCCCGGAGCCGAATATCTCAGCATCTTACACGTGGTTATTACTAAATTGAGGAATAATCATTTTAAAAAATACGTTGAAGCAAGGCCAGCTGAGCTTCAGGGGCGGAAATCGGAACGACGTTCAGGACTGGGAAGTGCTTCCGAATTCAGGCGGCGCTTCCCCCCCCCACCCCCCGAAGTTCTTTTTAATGCGAGTTATGTCGACATGTACAAGACGTGAAAGACTATCATCTCTCTGGATCATATAAACTTCACGGTACGAAAAACCTGATTGTTGGACACAAGTAGAACTGGGGACCCGAAAGCCGTCTTCGATATCTGTTGATCTGCGCTTTCGTGTCGCTCGCTTTACTGGTTGCTCTCGCTCAGGCTTTTATCGTCATGGAAAGGGCGCATCTATCACATAGGAGCTCAGCCAGTCCACGGAGTAATCTCGTATAAGAGGTCTATAATGGCACTTCCGTGCCACTTCGTCGGGTGATGTGAAACCTAACAGGTAACCAAGGAAAATGACACGTGATAGTTATAATAGAAACTTGGGACAGTTGGTGATGCATGCTATAAGGAGAAGGTGCAACCGAACACAGACGTGGACGAAACGACAACACGAGCAAAAGTGCTCGTTTTGTCCACGTCTGTCTTCGGTTGCACCTTTTCCTTATAGCAGACACGTGATAGGACAGTGTGTATCACTGAACGACCCACAATGCATAGAGCCCCAAAAAGAGTATCCCAAGGCGAGTTGTTATTATGCCGGACGGGAAGAAAACGGGTGCCACCGGGACATTCGCAGATATTCCTTTTGAACATAGGCCTGGAAGGCGTCTCACAAGACAACAGCATCCGAACTACTGAGGAATGCGTGCTTCATCGCTCAGTCTTTTGGACAAATTGCGAATTTAAATTATTCCATAGCACCAATACTCACTTGTCGCGGGGTCAAGCACTTCTGGTCTCATCATGGCATACGCAGTAGGACGTCTGCACCTGGCCGCGGTGTGAACATTGTGTTTCACATACAGGGAAGAACAGCGTGTGTAGGACAACGTAATCCAGCAGTTTCAGGGTTTCTCGGATGTCTGGCAAACCGAACTAGAAAAAGCGAAACAACGTTTGCAAATCCTCTAGATGGCACGAACTCCACAGTCTTAAAAATGATGGTGGTGGTGGTGGTGATAGGCTTGCCGTTGTCGGCCTCACGTATGTGGGCAACGTCACGACTGACGCCCTGGGGGAATGTGCGTCCTGGGCCTTCTTCTAAGGGAACTGTGCCGACATATGTCTGAAAGCGTCTGAGAAAAACCCAGGGAAGACCCCAGACAGCACAGCCGGCACCGGGAAGTCTTAAAAATGAACTTCACCGCATAGCTTAGATCACGCGCGCATAGCACGCTCCTAGCCAACCATGATCTCGAATGATATCGTTATCCGCCCTGACATGTTGGAAACGGGGGGTGTACGCCTTTTTTATGACACTTATGAACAGCATAAGTTTCACAAAAAAGGCGTACGCCTCCCGTTTCCAACAAATCAGGGCAGACAACGATATCATTCGAGATCATGGTTGGCTAGGAGCAGCTATGCGGTGAAGTTCATTTTTAAGAGTGCACTCCTCCTCTTTAAGATGAGCCAACATCCATCACCTCTTTGCCCCACCTGTCATGTATAGAAGATGACGTGCCACACATACTCCTTGCCTGCCAGCGGTACGAAGATCACTAGTCCATGCAGTCTCCGGCGCCCTCTCGCTCATCTAGGTTACCGAGAGCTTTCGCTAGCGGTGCTACTTGGCGCTGCTCAGCACACTGAAGTCACGTCTGCGCTGATACGATTCCTTCGGGAATCTAAACTCTTGGGCACTCTTTGATGCCTCCTATATGACTGTCTGCACAACGATTAGTGAAGGAGCTGTCTTTTTCTGAATTTCTTCATAATTTTCTGTATCTGTGCTGCTTTTATCTTCCTCTTGTTTGTTGCTTTTAGGAATAGCAAGCCGACATCATGGCTAACCTTTCCCTTTTCTTTTCTTTTTTTTTCAGCATTCAACATATCCCCCCCCCCCCCCCCCAGCCACTCTCTCTAGATTCTAGAAAGTTGAGAGTCGAGAACACTTTGGTGAGACTGCTACAATCTGCCAAGAAGACTTCGCAGTTTGGATTTCTCTATTGCAGTGTACTGCAGTGCATGCAGTTTTTGGTATGATGCTGCTGTGTAATAGCTTGCAAATTCCAATGTTTCACCTCGATTACGCACGTGACCTTTGACCTTTGCGTACATTGACCTTTGCGTACCTTATGGACCTTTGTACACATTGATTTGCATGTCACCAAGTTCCAGGAGTAAAGGGCCGATAATCGAAAACCTAGTAATCACTTACGAAGATAAAGCGTACACGAGCCGCGCGCGCGCCCTCATCCAAATGAGAGATTGCTCGTTCTAGCCATATGATACAAAGTATAACACGAAGCAAGGAAAGTGGAGCCCGGGACGGCGCCGGTCTGAAACACCGCACCCGTTGATCAATGCCTCTGTGATGACGTCACATAAATGGCGTCACGTGTCCGATGACGCGCGTCGTTTCCCCGACGATGCCCCGGGACGGCTGAGCAAGTGAAGTTGATCGCCCCACTTTCGACACAGGCATCGAATAGCGTCGAACGGCAGCATGTGCGCTTCGTGCACCAAATGCAGTTCAGACAAATGTGAGGATGGGGTGCGCTGCACGGTATCGAAGAGACTGGGCTCGGAGAGCAGGCATCCAGTGCGAGAAAGATTGGTGCGATTAAGTTCTGCGCCTCGCACGGATACAATTTCCTGTGCACGCAATAGCAACGTTAGCTCGTTTGGGATGATGAATGATGAAATCAAATTTATGCACCCTTAAAGGGAACCAGAAAGAACTTGTCAGTGTTGTATAAAATTGTGGCGGGAAAGTCGCGTTGCGGTTGAGAAAAAGCTCCAATCGAGGCAAGCTTACTTACAAATACTTCAAACGCGTAACTAAATGCTCACTCAATAAAACACTGTTCTTCAGAAATAAACCTCTACCTGAGAAACGTCATCATGACGTTGGTAGACAGACAGAAACAGAAACAGCTCGGACGGGGAGAGCTGGGTTCCACGAATTGTCAATTATTTGTTGCCTCCTATTGAAAGAAAAGTAGGACCGAAGGTCGCGTCCCTTTCAAAGACCATCGTAATCCCCTCAAAATCGTGGCTTTCGGGCACGACCTTGTTCGCCACTAGCTTTGAACGCAGTTCAACTCTACCAAACTCTTGGCGCTGTCGAACACTATGACGTCATTTGTTTACAAACAGGTAGAGGTCTATTGCTTAGTCCGTAGCACTGTTTCGATATATTTTTTGCAAAAATGGCTAGAAAATGCAGAAAGTCGTCGAAAGACCATGCACCTTAAAGGCTGATGTAGCCGAACGTCTTTTGAAAACTTGTAAAAATAAGGGAAAAGGAAGTATGACGCAATAAGTGCTGACAGGAACAGCAGATGGCCGGCTGTATACGCATTGATGATGAAGCGTATGACTTGGTCTCAGATCCCAAATATCCAACGCCTAGCGGACTCAGCCATCACTGCCGTCACTGCATTCATAATTTCCTGATTTTCCTTGGTACTCCTGTATAGGTCGCAGTACGCCGTTGTACACAGGCGCAGCCGCTTGCCGTCAGCGACCCTGTGGTACATCACACAGATTATTTCAACAGGCGTCCGTCCCGCTATTCCGCTTCAAGGAGGACAGCGCCCTGCCGTCCCGACCTATACACCAGGCCGCAAAGGGACGGTGTTCCACCGCAGACACGCAGGGGAAGCAAATCTCGCGGGAATACCTTCACCTTCTGCCGCATCGTAATCCCGGCGGCCTCCTCTCTATATCACCACGCTTCTCAAAAGCTGTAGCTTTAGCCATTGCTTCTATCCTCTCGCAGCTGATGCCTCAGCATTCCATTGAAAAGCTTCCCCATCACATCAAACCCTCCGGGTGGTTGGTTGGTGGCGCGGCGCGGCGTCTTATTGCCGAGCAATCTGCCTGCCGATGTGGCAACGTGTTGCTCGGGAAGGGGGACCATGCGTCCTATAGGTAGACTTCTCGGGGAACTGCGCTGGCATTTGCCTAGGAGCGCACCGAGGAAAACCCAAGGAAAGCGCCTATAAAGCGGGGGGGGGGGGGGGATCAAGTGTATGACTTATGTTGTCACTGACTATAGGCAGCAGAGACAGGACCCACTAGCAGCATGGCCGAGTGGGCTAAGGCGTCCGCTCGTTGGTGGTAACCAAGGTCGTGCTGAAGACTGGGAGGTGGTGGGTTCGAATCCTACCGCCGGCTGTGCTGTCTGAGGTTTTCCCTGGGTTTTCCGAAGACTTTCCAGACGAATGTCGGCACAGTTCCCACTGAAGTCGGTCCAGGACGCATACTAATTCCCTTGTCCCCCACTCCTTCCTGCTGTCCTCTCTCCATCTGTCCACATCTGTACGCCGCTCATAGCCACACCTGGATTTCGGAGGTACATGGCGACTATCGAAAGCCCCAAACAGCACAGACGCGAAAGCACTCCAGAGCATTCGGTAATGGCACTCATGCAGAAGACGACGACCACGACTTTGTGGATAATATGGACCTAACTCTCAAGGGCAAGCTAATCGCATTGGCAGAGCGCAGGTGAAAGATGAATGAAAGATAGCGTTACGTTCCCCATGTATTCACACGAGCGACATTCCCCAAATGCGCTACAGCGGAAGACGCAAAAAACGTCATAGCTTTCTGCTGTCACGTGAGCGCGAGCGCTCAAAGTCGTGTCTTCACGTATACCGCTAACCGTGGGGAATATCCTGCGACACAACCCCAATATATTTCGTAGCAAACGACAGGGAAAGACGCTGGCGGTGTGGCCTTCTAAGTGCGCAATACGCCGCCTTCGATATTCCGGCACCGTGTGAATGCCCACCATGGGGCGGAACTTCGGCTCCGTGAGCAGTGTGTTTGCTTTTTCTACCACTACAATCTTCCGCAAGGATGTCACTCGTGTTAATACACGGTGACAACCACACAAAACGAACGCGATTCATTCGTTGCGTCGTGCGCAAGAAGAATAGGAGGCGTCCCAACGTCTCTTCGACAGATGAGAGAAGCGCTGTGGTGGTGATGGTGGTGCTGGGGTGACGTAGGGATTCGAGGGGTCTGCCTGAAGCAAGGTCGGCGGCAAGGTACTTAACAACGGCGCCAGAGAGCTCATTTTTCTTCCGAAGTCCAGCTTGGTATAGCTCGTTGTGAACTTCAGAAATTGTCCAAGGCGGCTCGTTCCGGGGCATTGCAGATGGCGTGGGCACTACCTCGGTGAAAGGGCGGATGGTGGCTACGAAGCGGGATTCCGTGCGGCTTTTCAGTCTCCCGGATGAGGGCCTTGCCAGCGATGGTTCTGTGTAAGCGCCTAAGTTCTTTGAGGAGCTGCTGAGTGACGAGCAGAAGAAGAGGTAGCGTTGGAGCCTCCGCATACACGGCCTCGTTACGCGGAAAACCAGAAGGGACGGGGGCGTTTCGAAGGCCTTTTCCATGGACCTGCTCCAGGCTCTTAAGCGCAGATGAGCTTGGGCGAGCGAACGGGAGGCAATATAAGATATTGGCAACGGCCGTAGCTTTATGAATGGCCTCCACCGTGTGCTGGGGCCATCCATATGCGGGGCATTCAAGTCGTCGGACGACATTCTGAGTCGGCAGACGTCGAGATTTCATTCTTTTGTGAAAGGCACCCACGGTAACCGGCTGTCGATCACAATGCCGAGGAACTGGTGGGTCATAACGCTTGGTAAGGATGTATCGTGCAAAGAAGGCGGAGGTAGTGGAGGCCACCCTTTTCCGCGCCCTAGGAGCATGGCGTGCTGTGAGCCTGTGACCGGGGAAAGCTCTAGCCCGCGTGCGGTGACGTAGTTATCCACCGCAGTAATGCCATCTTGAATGGCTTGGCTGAGCTGTCCAGGGTTCTCGCTTGAAACCCATACGCAGATGTCATAGGCATAAATGGTGTAGTGTAGTTGTGGAATAGATTCCGGTAATGACTTGGGTAGGCTAGAGGGAACCAGATTGAAAAGAAGACGGCTGAGGAAAAAGCCCTATGGTAAACCGAGATTCTGGCGTCTGGGTAGGCTGAGTATAGCCCCCAGGAGCACCCTAAAAGGCTCATTCAGAACACCGTGAATGAAGGTGGCAGGTCTCCCTCCAATCTCAGCTGCTTGAGAGCCGGCATCACGTGTTAGAAGATACGGCATCAAAGGCTCATTCGATGTCAAAGAATACTACACTGGCCTTCTTTCTGGACTCTGTCGCCTGATCCATATCAGAGATAAAGTCGAGTAAAGTATCTGTTAAACTTAGGTGGGCTCTGAATCCTGTGTATAGCATGCGTTCAGTGAGCTTAGCCAAGCAGGAAGTTGCTGAGACCGGCTGGTAGGAGCGTATGTCGCTGACCGGTTTGCTTTTCTTCAGCACAGGAACAACGACGCTCTTGCGCCACTCAGGTGTGGTGTTGCCTGATGTCCACACCTCGTTGAGGTAGCCCAAAGAAGTCGAAAGCCGCACGGCGGAAGGTTTAGCAGGGCCTGATAATAGGTAATGCCAGCGATGCCCGAGGACGACTTCGCCTTTAGGTGATGTAAAGCATGTTGTAGCTCACTCAGTGTAAATGGGGAGTCAAGGTCGGGCGCCGACACCTGTGGAATGAAGCTGGCGGCAGGGATGTCCCTTCCTTCGGTGAAGTTGTTTGCGAATTCTTCATTGAGATCCTCTACTCAAGAGTTCCTGGCCATGGCCAAGGAAGTGAACGGAGTTTGCTTACTGGTGCGCCCCATTACTGTGTTTGCAACGACCCATATCTTCCTGGCCGATGTGTATTCATTTAGCGACGCGGAGAAGGATCTCCACTGCGCGCGACGAAGCGTATTTGCATAGCGGCGTTAAACTGCGGATACTCGACGATACTCTGTCCTGTTCTCGAAAGAAGGCCTTCGCCGCAGAACGCGCTGAGCTCTTTGGCGAGATGCGCATAGGTGCAAGCATTTCAGGTCCGGCTTTGGGTCATGACAACAAACGTTGCGGGTCACCGATGCACGAGCTAAGCACTGCCCTATGGTGCTGCATATGTCCATGTTATCCGTGGAGAATCCCGCGCGGTATCTGTGCCAGTTTATGACTGTGCACCGCCTCTTAGATTTCTTTTTCTTGCACGCCAACGTGATCTCGATGGGAAAATGGTCACTTCCCCAGGTGTCGAATAAGATGACCCAGTGTGCCGGGACGTCGGAGGAGTGTGTGATAACGCCGATGGCACTAGAGACACTATATAAGCTTCGCTTCAGAGTATCGACACTGAGGTCCAAGGGAGAGTAGGGGCGCCATCTTGTTTCCGCACCACACCGGTATCAACCCCATTTGAGGATCAAAGACGGCTAACTCCCTGTGGGAAAGAGAAGCGTGTACGATTGTTGTGCGATAATCCATGTATTGTCAACCAGAGCGTCCCGAGGACGTCAAGGTGAGCTCAAGGCCGTCAACTGCTGCTTGCAAACGAAAGGAACATTTCACCCGCGCACGATAGATGGCACCGTGCGCATTGCGCGTGCGCGTGGGTAGCGTGGCGCGGAAACAAGATGGTGCATGCTCGCTCTTGGAACTCAGTGTCGATACTCTGAAGCGTAGCTTATTCAGTGACTCTAGATGGCACTAGAGTGAGGGCGACAGCAGAGCCGTATATTAAAAGGGAGTCTGGCCATTAATGGGTCATGCCTATACCTGAAGCTCCGCACACTTTTTCAGCTTTCCGACCAATGAAGTCTTGAAATATGGGGCGCTATCAATCAGCCTATCTTCACTATTTGCCCCCTTATCCAACATGAGCAGCGCCATTTTGGGTGGCAAGTGGATTGGATGGGATTGAAATGAATAGCTCTCGCAATCTGCAAAATTGGTGGATTTTTGGTGCAAATTTGATGAGCGCCACCTAGGGAGTGTAAGGCACGTCGGGAATTGTCGTCTGCTTCCGTCGTTGTACCGCTGCCGGCAGAACCACCTGCTGGGACACACTCTGTTGTCGGTATGATTTTTAATCAAATCTACATGAATAGTTGGAATATAAGAAGCAAGAATGTTTATATGCATGAAATCCAGCAATTAAATATAAGATTGTACAGCACAGCGCCGTTCTTGTTATGATTTCGTTGTGATGTTGTGATCGCCGTGTTCACTAGGCCTAACACCGGCGACAAAACGTATTATTTTCAGTTAGATATCGATGAATGAGCATAAGTTGAAACTGATTTCCGAGAAACTTATATTAGGATGTACATTTGCAGCATAAAATCAGGTTAGTCTGTGAAAATTTTTTGTCACGAAATCCTCGCTTCACTGCGTTTGTCTTCGTCGCCATTTTGGGTGGCAGTATAGTGTCATGGCGACCCCCTTGGTAAAAAGCAAACCAATCAGAGGAGCGAAACTGTGATTGACAGGTCGAGCCTCTTTTTGTGACTCTTCCCAATGGCCGCTCTGGGCGACAGAAGAATGTGGCTTCACCGGTATTAGCTACCACTAGGTTCGAGTCTCCAAGGCAAGCGGCAATGTCCTTGCCGCTGTTTTCGAACCCCAGAGCGGATGGTGGGCATTGAAGTCGCCGCATATAATTATGGGTCCACTAAAAGGCTGTCGTTTGTTATGTACGAAGGAGTGAGGTGGCGTCCCGCTTCCTGTGGCCTGATGTAGATGGACACTACGTTGATCTTGTGGTGGCTGCTACACGTTCCGCCGTGGCTTCCGCACACATTCCGCCGTGTCCTCAGTCGGATGTTTGGATGGTAGACGATGATGTGGGATGCCTCGGAGGACGAAGATGGCCGCACCGCCGTGTTCAAAGCTGGGGATGGCGGGTGAGGTGTACTTGACGAAGCTCCTTATATCGCATGCGTCGGGGACGGTGACTTCCTGTGCAGCCACGTTTTCCTTGGAGTTGCTGACAGCTTGGGACGCAGCCCGGCACAATTCCATTACAGTATTTTGTGGTGTCCCTCCATATTGCTTCAGGACGTCACTGATTGCTGACAGCTGGCAGACTACGATGGGGTCCATTTACGCCACTACTGCGTTAAAAGGACGGTCAGGGTATTTTGTAGAGGAGTCAAAAGTGCTAGAAAGTCCCGTATCCCCTTTGGAACCCCCACACATTGGGAGAGATGATGAATCGCTCTGAAAGCGAAATCGATTATAGTGATGACCACGGGAGTAGCGAACGTCTCGACGTGCTGAGTTTTCGACGGGTTAGTCGCCATTGATTCCAGCTTTCCCTTGGGTGAGCCAGCGTCCCCCTTGGTGCCAGTGCGAGTACGGGGCTGACGCTCATGTGCCTGGTCTGTCGGAGGACACAGGGGATATGGCCCTGCGCGTAGGTTGGACTGTTAGCTAGTCAATGCGGATGCGTATGAACCAGTGGGCGGAGAAGGTGAAACTGCAGAACGATTAGGTTCTGATACGCTTGATTTGGTCGCTTTCTCAGCCTTCTCTGTGCAGGGTTGTACCGGTGGTTGTGGCTGTGATTGTGGCTGTGTCAAAGTATGCTTAGCATTTCTCTGGCGCATTGTCTTCTTGGCCTCCTTGATTGATACTTCATTGGAGCGGCTGAGCCCGTATGCCGCTGTCTCGAGTTTTTGTACGGGACATGTCCTGTCGGTCATCATGTGCTGTCCACCGCAGTTCCCGCACTTGATACAACTTACATTTGCGCGATTGTGAGCCCCGTGATCCCCTGCACACTTTGCGCACACTTGGTCTCGATGACAGGCAGCTCTAACATGGCGTCTGTTGCAAAACTCGCAGCCTCGTTAATTGGCGCGAAGCACAGAAGCAAGAAGCGTCTTTACCAGTTGGGGTCTGGGTTAGAACTGTCTTTATTTACAAAGCGAAAAGACTGTACAAAGAGGGAGAGAACTGAAACCCGATACACGTATATACAATACACGGCGTTACAGTGAGGAGCGAGCGTGGGGGATCGTCCCGAAACGGTCGGCCATAAATTGTCCACCGTCACTGTCCGCTCCTCCGTTCGCGTTGAGTCCGTGTTCTGTTACATCCTCCCGGCCGGCAAAATGGGGTGTTGGAGTTAAGAACTCCTGCATTCCAATAGATACATATGTTGTGCTGCACGGCGCAATAGGGCGCCACCTGGCAAACGCAGGGTACACGAACATATATGGCCGTCCCTTCGTGCGTGATGAAAAGTGCCGTCTTCCCTCGAGTCGCCGACCTAGTGACGATGTCTTGTACTTGTTTATAGAATTTTCACGAACCACCATAATGGCGTTAAGATATGCCTCATGTTGAGCCCGTTTTTTCCAATGCTCAGACGTGTCCAAAGGCCCTCGTCTCCTGTAGCCGGCTGCGTTGCGGCAGTTCGACGTGAATCTTCGAACCCATGCGGTGACACGGATGAGCCTTTGTGGCTTGCTGGCTCGTTCGTTTCCTAGAAGAGATGCTTTCCCAGGGATGAGGTGGACAGCCACTGGCTTCGCGATCTGTCGTTCCTCTTCGACTGCTTTGTAAATCGCCTCGGATGTTGCGTCGTCCGTTTGCAAAGTCTCAGGTGAAAATTTGATCTGCGTTGACGCAAGCCGTTCCGGTCCCCTGAGCCACAGATTACTGTGAGATATGTTCTCGATTGTTGTAAAGCGCGTTAGCACGTCTGCTGGGGTTTGTGGATCCGAGCAATATGACCAGCTCTGGCTGTCATGAAGTCTCTCGCGTCGTTCATTACATGGTAGGGACACAATGTAACGGTCTTCGTTGCGTTTGAGGCTATCTGTGAAATGCCTCATTACTTCAGCACCAACTTCAGTTGGAGAGTTAGGGTCGTCTGTGATGGCGATAGCTTCTAGATCATCAAACCTTGTTAGGCACGCTTCAGCTGTGTCCACCCTAAGCACACAAATGACAAGATTGGCGTTTTGCCGCACGGCAGCTCCTGTATATAATGGGCCCTGGAATGTCCATCCAAATGTAGTTTCGATGGCTGCTAGGCTGTCGTTCGTTTGAGATTTTCGCACATGGCCGGTAAGTAGTTTCCACATTTGATCTGAGCCGAGGAGGAAACTAATGCCGTGGATCGTTGGACAAGCTGATGGTAAAATCTGATCGGCCAGGAAACCTCCGTCGCCGTGAACTTCTTTCACAAGTTCGTTCTCCATAGCTGTTTGAATCAGATCATTGCATATGAACGGTATGGCTATGGCTTCAAGTGTTACTTCGGCCAGTGTGTGTTGGCTTTTCATGCACACTTTGACAACGTTGTATTTTTTGCTGTTTGCAGTTTTGGAGTTGGCAAATGTGTTCAGACGTAGCGTTATCGTACCAATTACGTCCAGCTTGAGTAGTTTAGCGACGTCTTCACGAATGAAGGTTCTCTGGCTGCCTCCATCGATAACTCCGCGGAAGTAGACACTTCTGTCTTCGTGGACACCAAATGCCCTAAATGTTTGGAGCATGACTTCGTTTCCGTTTGTCGGTGTAGCCATGTTTGCTGATAGCACGTTAGCTTCCGCGGTACTCTTTGTATCACCTGCAGAATCTTCGTTATTGTCAGTTGATTTTGTCCAAGTTGGGTCACATAGGGAAGTCGCGTGTCTCCCGTGGCAGGTAGCACAAACAATTCCGGAACGACATTCGCGTGATCGGTGTCCGATTTTAGTGCATCTGAAGCAGCGCTGTTCTTTTGCTAGTTTCCTTTTGCGTTCGTCTAGCGGTATTGAACTGTTGCACTTCACTGTGGTGTGAGCTCCTGATCTGCAGAAGACACATGCTTCAGTCCTTTTCCTAGTGTCATTGTAGAGTACATGCGATGATGGTGGATCTGCTTTGTATGCGTCCTTGCTGTGTCCGTCATTAACGTCCTGCCTTTTATCGGCCATGTTGACACCTTCCATGCTCTCGATTTCTATCCTGACAAAGTTAAGGATACTTTTGAGCTCACCGGAGGCGTCTCCTTCAGCTTCTGACGATGTTTCCGTGCTGCCTGGATTACCCCTTGCGTCGTACAGAAGAAGTCTCTTCTTTTGGCGTTGGTAATCCAGTGCCAGGTCTGTAGGCAAGCTCGAGAGAAGAATCTCGCACATCATCGATGCATAGGTTTCGCTCGTTACACCCAGCGCCTTCAATCCTCGGACGTGCGTTTGAACATGGTCGTACAGCTTGCGAAGCCCGTACACATCACGTGATGATTTGATGTGCGGGAGTGTCCGAAGCCTTGACAAATGTTCCCTTTCGATGCGTTTTTTGTCACCAAAACGTTCTGTCAGCACCTCGATGGCATCTGTATAACACTCCTCCGTTGCTCGGAGACCAGAAATTGCGGTAGCTGCAGGCCCATCCAGCAAAGAGCGTAGATAGTAGAATTTCTCCGCCTTGGTGAGGGAGTCATTTTCATGAACGGCGCCTTTGAACTGTTCCCAGAAGCTTCCCCACATTGACAGCTCGCCGCGGAACCTCACAAGTTGCAACTTGGGAAGTCGGATACCGTTGGATTTCGTTGTGTTGTTGGATTGAGGCGACGATGCAGTCACTTGAGCTGTCGTTGCTATTGGAGTAGCACCAAGGCCGGAGATCTTCGTTCGCAAATTTGCCATGGTGCATACGGCGTTGTCCTCATACTGCAATGCGATGTCCAGCTCGGATTCCATCTCGTCATCCTCCAGATGCTGTTCCAACTCGTTATTAAGATGCGTGAGTTCTTCGTTATTTACCCGCAACCGTTCCAGAAGACTCTCAAGTAACATCCGGTCCGTCGATTCGTTAGCGATAGCCGTAGATGCTTCGCCGATGAGTTTCGTCACCTGACGTCTTCTGGATGCACGCTTCTGCTTTGCTCGTTCCATAACTGCAAGATTGCTCGTTGAGGTCCGGAGAAATATATCCCGGGTTTCGGCACCAGAAATGTGTTGCAAAACTCGCAGCCTCGTTAATTGGCGCGAAGCACAGAAGCAAGAAGCGTCTTTACCAGTTGGGGTCTGGGTTAGAACTGTCTTTATTTACAAAGCGAAAAGACTGTACAAAGAGGGAGAGAACTGAAACCCGATACACGTATATACAATACACGGCGTTACAGTGAGGAGCGAGCGTGGGGGATCGTCCCGAAACGGTCGGCCATAAATTGTCCACCGTCACTGTCCGCTCCTCCGTTCGCGTTGAGTCCGTGTTCTGTTACAGCGTCCACATAGGGTAGATTCGAAAGGGAGTCACCGGGAAGTTTACTACCTGTACGTTGTCAGGAAGTGGGCCGTGGGAGAAAGCCACCTTCACCCACTCTCCTTCTTTCCCAAGTCGATGAACACCGATTATTGGTATGTCAGAACGCATGCGCGACGCAACACAGTTGTCGCTCACGGCTGTATCGTATACACGGATTAATCCCATTACCCACCCTGGTGGTGGAGGCACAAAGTCTTGAACACGGATGGCGCATAGGTAATTGCGGGACAGAAACTTGTTCACGCCTTCAGAGGTCTTGACGTCTGCTGCAACAATGTTTTTGTTGCGGTTAATGCGTATTTCAGTGATTTCATTTGGTGCCTCCGATTCGAGAAATTGCTCGAGCTTGATTACACGAAGAGATGATATGCTATTTCTGGTATCGATTGGTCTGAAGAGTACTGTACGTGTTTCCGCCGACCAAATAGCTCATACGCCTGCCCTCTTCACTGTCTCATCGCTGGAGGTGCTGTGGCGCCGGTCCTGCTGCTGTCGGCGCTTCCGTTGTTGACGTGGTAACTGGAAACTGACATCGGAGTGCGCGGAGTTGTCTTCCGTGTTGTACAGATGACTGGTCAATGTCTTGGTCTATTTGCATAATTATTTAACCTACATTTATAATCAGTTGCCTTCGTTACAAGGATGTTGTGTGGAAGGAAGTTGTGTTCCTAGGAGACGCGCTCATGTGAGGAAAATAAAAAATGTTAAACAAATTTCCTCGAAACAAAGTCATTTGGAGCTGCCGCATCATCAAATACCCTTGCCAGTGATCTATTTCGTTGGTGCATTAAAATAAATGGCGCGCGGATTAAATGATGCACGCGGATTAAAATTTTTGTACCCGGATAATTTGATTTGGAACCCGGATTAAAAATGTTGCATTCGGATTAAACGATATATGGTACCTGGATTAAAAATTCGGCAGGTGGATTATTTAGTCTGGTGCCTAGATAAAAAATTTGGCAAATGGATTAACTGGAAAACCTGTAGATGAGCTCTTCTTTGGAGCCACGCGAGCTAGGTCACGTTTCCTGAACAGCCCAATGAGGTCGCTTTGCACACGCCACTTGGGGACCACTTCGGCGGGATGCCACCACACCTCCCCAAGTATTCCGAAATTATGCCTTGGGGTCCCAACCACAGGGGTGACGCAAACCCGCCATTGTTGTAACTACCCTCAAGCGGGTGCTTTTAGCAAAACCCTCATCTTGTCGTGGTCACACGTCATAGGCAACGTCATTTTGAGGTCATGTGACTTTGTGACGTACGGTTTGTTTACATGTCGTTTTAGCGCTTGCCGACATATTCCAGTTAGCATAACGTCAAGGGTTGAACGTATTTTGCAAACGTAAACTATACAGTGCTTCTTCCGTGACATGGTATCCCATTTCTCCTTAGTATAAGTACGTCACATCGGCTCAGTGTGTCTTAAGGCGGGGTCGTCATCGCACCTTTGGAAGTGGTCAACAGTACAGCTTGGGACAAAAGTTTACGGAACACGGCACTCGCGTATTTCTTCATCGGAGCGGCCCCCTACTAGATATCAGGAAGATATCGAATAAGAAACGGGTGACCGGCTATCCTATCCATCTCCCAGTATGTGTGGCCGCTCCTGTTTGCTTCCAGGGTGTCACTCCAATGGAGATACGTGACACCCCGGTGTTCCGTGAACTTTTGTCCCAAGCTGTACGAGCCCTCATGCACAAAATGCGCGTTTTGCTACGAGATTACCGGATAAAAATAATTATCGAGATCGACAAACGTCCAAAACGGCGCACAGAAAGAGAAAACGAGGTGTTTATAAAGGGTTTGGCCGCCGTGTGCGGTGGCGTTTGGTGTAATGTGAGACCATGACCTGTTCAGAATGCATTGCGTTCGTTCAGCACGCGTTCGTCCATGGAGCAATACATTGGATGGCTCCCCTGTGGGACGCAGAGAGATGTATAGTATAACCGAAACCGGAAAGCGAGTCGTGACGTCGTAGAAGTGGCCCCCAATCTCGACTTTGTGGCGACCACCTACCGTCGATGACGACGATGTCTATCGCAACAGCGGGCACGCGCTACGCGCCCGAATAAACAGTTGACCTCTGGGCTTCCTCCTGTGTGGCTGTCTGCTAGCTAGTTCCCACAGTTGGTGACCCGAACATTCGAACACCTCGGACTATTCGGCCTTCTTACCACCCTAAATTCTCCATCTTCTGCACCAAGCTTCCCAGGCACACTCAACGTCATTCCCAGGAGGAAGCTGCCTTTTCCACCCGGCAACAGAGGTGACTCACCGCACGGCCCACCACCACCATGCGCCAATTCCACCTTCGGCAGCCATCGCCGTCAGCACCACGTCATCAGGTCAGCTTGGAAGGTTCGCACCAACGCCACCTCATTACCACCGCATTACCATCACCTGCCGGCCGTGACACCAGAGCCTCGTGCTCGCCGAGCGGTCCCGCTCGTCACGGCAGCCGACGTCACCCTCCCTGCAGCCGACGTCTCGGCAGCTCATCAGCGCGGCGAACAACGCCACACACGCGCAACCAACACGGCTTTCAACCTCTCTACAACCAACTTGTCAACCTCTCTTCACGGCCCCGCAAATCTCTCTTCACGGCCTCGCAAACCTTCTGGCGCACATCGCCAAGCTCTTCCAAAGCGACTCAAAGCCACTCACGCGACTCAAAGCGATTCAAGCGACTCAAAGCGACTCCTTCAGCACCGCACCTGCCTCCCATCATCGCATCACCCATCTGCGTTCCATCCCATGCTGCGTCATCACCACCTTCCTTTCGGAAGCTCCCACCCGCCTGCACAAGCGCGGGCTCCTGCTTCTGCTGCAACCTGCCCCCACAACATGCAACCTGCAACCACAGCTGCCGCTGTGTCTGGGCGGGGGAGTACCTGTGGCGACCACCTACCGTCGATGACGACGATGTCTATCGCAACAGCGGGCACGCGCTACGCGCCCGAATAAACAGTTGACCTCTGGGCTTCCTCCTGTGTGGCTGTCTGCTAGCTAGTTCCCACAACTTCACTTCTCTGCGCAATAGGGCCCTTCCTCTTTTTTCGTTCCGCCATGGTCGTGCGTGAGGATTCCACGTCAAGAGATCCAACGGGTCAAGAGACCCACAGACGGACCTCTTGACCCCGTTGGATCTCTTGACTCGTCTGAGGGTTCACCAGGCTTGGATCTTTTGACCCCTTTGTGTTAAGTCGTTAACTCTAACATCGCTAAGCTGAAATTACTCGTATCGAAATACGAGGGACTCGGTTTACGTGCGGTATAAATAGAATACAAATGCAGGTGGCAAATCAACGTCTCATTTTTATTGACTTAGTTACTTACTTTGTAACATAGCGCAGTCAAAGAAAATCCGTCAGTTCTCTTATGTCATTTGTGTTAAAAACAGGTGGTTGCATTGTAGGATCAACCTTTTGTAACACAGGATTTATAGGAGTGCTGTCGGGAATCTGTCGGGAATCCTGACCAGTATGACGCTTTGACTGGTTGGATCTCTTGACTCGCCTGTCACGTGACCGGTTGGATCTCCTGACTCGACGGATCTCTTGACCGGGATGGAACTCTTGACGCTTTGGATCTTTTGACTCGCCTGTCACGTGACCGGTTGGATCTCTTGACTCGTTGAATCTCTAGACCGGAAGCGGTGCGTGAGTTATGCGCGAACGAAACCGCAATTTACACCTTCCTCCTCCTCTCTTTCTCAAGAAGAGTGGCAACGCCGAGCGGCCTGTCATTGGTCTCCTCAAACGATTTGCCCAATCATCGCGGGAGGTCGTTTGAAGAGACCAATGAGGGGCCCACTCCGCATTGCCGCGCTTGTTGAGAAAGGGAGTGCGTCTGTCTCTTTACTGGCGGACGTAAATTTGGCCCACAATTTATTCACTACTTCAAGTGAACGCCAAGTCCCCATTTTCGCATTTCCTCGAAGGCGTGCTTCGAACTGCCAAACAAAATTTATTCAAAAGTGATAAACGGCCGAGGCTCGAGGTTCCGGGAAAAATATTGTGATAACGAGATTCTACGCCCTTCATCCGATGAATGTTAGCCAGGCGAAAGTAATAAGACAGGATATCGAGTACCTGGCAGTAAATAAAAGTTGGAAATGGAAACGGTAACACGAAAACTCCGACGCCGATGCACACTTCGGAGGATGAAGAGGCATCCTCCAACTGGAGTCATTAGATTTCCCCAAATTGCAACGTTCTAGCAGATGCACGTGGCGCACCTTGGGGGCTATAACGGGGAAGAATCCGGCATGTTTCTAATTAATTCCTTATCAGCACCGGTCCCATTAATTTGCAGTTTTAAAAAAGCAGCTCGTGCGGGATCACCGATGCGGCTGCACGCAGATGGATCAATAACGGTTGTGGTCTGGTTATAGCATGCTATTCCTGAACATTACGGAAAACAGCACTGGTCATTGGGGTCACGAGACTGATTTGCGGCATCTGAAACTGCAGAACACTATCTTTTGCGCTCCACGCAAAAGAGATTTTGCCACGTTCCGCTTTTACTGTGGAGTATGGTGACGCAAATATTTCGGTGCCCAATCGTCGACATCGTAAGATACTTGGAGTCGCTGCCGGCAGCGCACACAAAGTAGAAGCAGCGGTCATTGTGGATTGCTGAAATAAATTTCTAAATTTGGATCCGTCGGTGCCGGTTAGCTTTCGGTGGCCCAGACGCTGGGAGCATGACTATCTTCCAGACAGTGAAAGCAGGACTCCGCGTACCCATTCGTGAGCAGTCAGGAGTGCTCTCGCGGTTGGCTTACCTCGACTCGGCTGTTTGATCATGATCAAGGCGAGTAGCACACCAAGTGGCACACCTCGCTAACTCTGGGCTACGTTCCAAAACAAACTCTCGAGTAGGAGTTGGTCACGTGACATAGTGGCACCACGTAACCAAGAGGGTAGGCGTTCCTCGAGTTGGTTGTGGAACGGACGCAAGTACGATCCTATCAAGAAGGCGACAACAGACGACAGTGATATTTGGGCCTCGGGACATCAGAACCTCTGGCTGCCGCTTCACCTTGCTGTGATGGCTCGTAAAAGAGTCATGCCATGAGTTAGGATAGGGGTATTTACCGCGCATTCTGAGAAATGGTAGCGCTGTTCTGGTTCGCGCAGCTAGCTATAAAACGCATAGAAGCAGCTTTCGACCTGCACATGCAACGAGCTGATGTGCGTTGTACGTATGGTTCCGGGCGTCCTCCATGGTGCAGCCGAGACAAGCAGCAGCAAAAGCAGACGACAGCTCTGACGTCACTATACTCTTAGCCACCCCCATCTGATAGGGAGTAGCGTGGGATGATCTGGAGTCGCTATACCCTCAGGTAGGCGACCCGTTTTAGAAACTGGGGTCGTGACGTAATCAGGTTGATTCTGGAACAAATAGAGTAGCACTAAAGTTTCGTCCGGCGACCGCAGCGCCAACTGTCCTCCTCTAGTGTAGAGCGCTCTTACTAGACGGTCGTGTCCGTCGTGTTCCCTGCCCTACCGCCGTACCGGGAGCATCATCTCTTTTGTGGGAATCCTTGCGCCACGATTTTTCAGAGCCGCAGTGTAGGTGATCCATGCCTGTGTACGGAAAAGGCTACACGACCACAAATGGCGCTGCAGAATACGGTTCGGAGTGCCCCCAAACAACGTGAAACAGCCTTAGACATCTACCCGAGAAACGTGATCATGACGTTCGTAGACAGGCTGAAACCGAAACAAATCAGAAGGGGAGGGCTGGGTTCCACGAATGGGCAGTGTTCGCTGCCTCCCGTTGAAAGACCAGCTCCGGTGGCGCAGCGGTAACGCGTGCGCTTGGAGACTGGGAGGTCCGCGGTTCGAATCCGCGGGTTGGGTTTTTCCTGGGTTTCCCTCAGATGTGTAATAGGCGTATGCCGGCACAGTTCCCCTGAAGTCGGCCCATGGACGCAGCTATCCTCCCCCCGAGCGGATTCCGCTTGGTCTTCCACTTCACCCTTTCCTCTTACCCTTTCTTCACCCTTTCCTCAACCTTGCGGTTTTCTTAATAAACATATCCCCCCCCCCTTTCCTCTCCTCCTCTCCACCACCTTTCCCTTCCCGAGAAACATGCCGCCTAATCAGGCAGGCAGACCCCTCGGGTTCCTCCCAACGACACTCCTCCTCCTCCTCCTCCTCCCCGTTGAAAGAAAAGTAGGACTGAAGGTCAAATCCCCTCAAGATCCTGGCTTTCGGGCGCGACCTTGTTCCCCTCCCCCCTATAGCTTCGAGCGTAGTTCACCTCTACACTGGAACACTATGACGTCATTTGTTTACAAACAGGGGAGGTCTATTTTTGGGTTGACCCGGACGACTCTGGAACGCAGCCTTCAGATCTGTACTGCCCTCCGTAGCAACTCACCCGGGGTTTCAAGATAGTTCGCGTGGACACGTACAGAAACTAATCTCCCACTGGGGGCGTTGTTATCCGGCATGCAAGATGGAGTTCGCGTCCGTGTAAAAGGAAACTACCTCCATAGGCTGGTGCCTTGAAAATATTAAAGTGTTCGGGATAAGGTGAGTGTGTTTTCTGTGAACATGCGTGATCACTATTTCCAAACAAAAAGTAAAGAAACACGAAAGTATGGACTTGCATGGAACAGCAGCAATAACAGCACAGCACAACGACATATTCGTACCTTTGCAAGAGTAAAGGTATCATGCAAAAGATAGGATGCTCGATATTGTGTAAGGGTGATTGTGATGGTGTACTCGACAAGTAGTTCGACTTTGTCAACTGACAACAGCAAGCATACTACTTTCCTGCGTCAATTTACCAGAGACCAAAGCACAGACGCGCACTGGCGAGGATGCCATTTCCTCGTAGAAAGAAAGAAAGAAACAACTTCCGAAAGGTCGACACTGTTTCGGTTTTCTCTTTCGTTAAAGAAGGAATTCCTCTATCGATAAACGGGTTGACCTTTAAAATAACTCGGCAATTCCGCCCTCATTCAAGGAGAGTGATGCGAAAGTAATCTTGTTGCCAAATCGATTTCACTCTGCACGAGATTTCAACCTGTGCTCAAATATAGGGGCTTTCCATTGGAGGTACGACAGAGACAACGTGGACATCAACCGTCCGACGTCGAGGTAACGAGAGCGAGAAAGGGGCAAGGTCGAGAAGGGCAAAGGGAAGAAGGGCTGCCCCCGTCCGTCGGCTTCGAAAGTGGGTCATTGATCGGTTCTATTTCAGGCGCTCGACGACTCGATGCCAACTCTCGCCTCTCGGTGCCACTGCAGAATTACGTGAATCCATTGGGCTGCCTGCCTCGGGCTTGTTTCTTCATTGCACACTCAATCTATCGCGGCACACAAGCGCGGTTGCGAAGACTTGCTCTTCCCGTGGCTTTTATACAAGCCGTTCTCCGCCGAGTCGAGTGGCACAAATTGGATTTCGCTCGCACGAGATGCATCAGTGTGCTTTAATGCGAATGAAGCGCGCACCTCAACAAGTATGTAGTAAGTGCGTGCATAGTTGCTTCAATATTGCTAAAAAGGAAGAGAGAGAGAGAGAGGAAGAAGAACATAGGATTAGTTATCGATAGTCATCACGTTTTCTCTTTTTTTTTTTTTTTTTTTTTTTTTTACGAAGAACAAAAACAGGTTCAACGAAGACATCTGCACAAAACTTAGTACGACGTACGGATTGTGCCTTTCCGACGCGTTCATTACTTTGTTAATACAAAATTTCGTTTCGGTTTAAAAAGCCATAAAATGGCTCGCAACCATGCTAGAAAGGTTTATACTGGATCCGCCTGAGCTGTTGTCGGAGAAAACTGTACGTTTGTCTATGGCACGACACGTCAGCAGTTGCGGCCGAGTTCCACGTCATACACATGGCTGTTACTTTCATTGGGTCCTGCTCATCTCGCGCTCTGTGGTCGACTCCAAAGGGGTGCGGTACAAGCATTGGATCGGATTACAGGAATAGGCTTCCTGTCTCCAGTGGTGCAAGACGTCTCAAGTGTGTACACTTCACCAGTCGCACTGGGACATGGCATCCAGCTACAGTGGGTCCCTGGCCAGTACCGTGTACCCGGGAACGAGGCAGCAGACGCAGCCGAAAGACGAGCTCACACGAGGATCGGGGTCTGGACATGCTACGCATACTTTACTGAAGGTGACGCAAAGAGAACCATCGGTACCCTTGTGAAAAGCGTACACACGACTGGCGAAGAAGCATTTCACATGCTTCACTCCTGCACAGCGTTTACCCTGAGCTCAATTTTCTAATGCCACCAAGACTGCCTCTGCCGCTTGCATCCATCATCTATAGGCTGCGCCTCAATGTTCTCTACGGCGGCCGTCTCCTGTTTAAGCTCGGAAAGGTTCCGTCGTCGAATTGTAGCGAATGCAACGTTGTGACGCTGCACACATCATTCAAGACTGCACAAAATACAGAAACCACTGCCGTATCTTAGAATCATCGTTGGCCCACCTTGATAACCGCTTTTTCAGCACTGAAAAAGTTCTTGGGTGCTGGCCTGTAGGTCACCAAGTGCAGGCCACACACGCAGGTATATAATTTTTGTTATCATGTAACCTTTTACGCTCTGAAGTCTTCGTGTTTCTCGGCTACTGTCTTAGGGACAGAGTACATTGTGCCGTGTGGTGAGGGCCAGCGGTGTATTCATTCTACGGTCATTTGAACTATTATCGCATTTACTGGACTCATTCATTAGTTGGACCCTGCTTGCTCTTTTTTATGCCTCCTGGCCTTCTTGGGGTCGGTTTTTTTACTTTCTTCTCACGTGTTCTGGAGCAGTCAGGTCCCCACATCTCCGTACTTCTTTATTCTTCAATCAATCATTAATCATGCTTTATACTCTACCGAGTATTTTCCCCGAAACTCCGATCGGCAGCGAGACATGTCATAGCTGAAGAACGTCGCCCTGGCCCCCCTCGACCAGACGACGTTCAGTTGATCGCGAAAACAACTAACGGTGGCCAACGGTGGTCGGTTATCCCATAAGCGGAGGGCATCTGATTGCCATCGGCAATGGACCGTCGAACAGTCACGGCGCATGCAGTCACACCATCAGGAAGAAGTGCGTGCCACGACAGTGGAGTTTGCCCGTTGTCGGGTAATACCCAGGCTGTCACATGGGCAGTCTTCAATGATAATTGAAACCATGGCCATTGAACATGTGCGTAGCGCTATCAAGAGTATCACGTGTCAAATTCTGAAAGGACATTAGATCCAATGCTCCCTGACAGGTGTGTGACAGGGGTAAAAGACACATTGTGGCACCCATGAACTATGCACGAGTGGTCCGAGAACCAGAGCTTGGTGAGCCCACCATTATGGGGCTGATAGAACACGGCAAGAACAAAGACTTAATCAAATTCAAGAGAAACAAACGCTGCCGCGTGCTTTCGTATAGTTTCTATCCGTGTATCCACACGAGAGACATCCCCGCGGAATATTCTTGCGGAAGAAAAAGCAGAAAACTGCTAACGGGGCGGATGTTCCACCTTGTCTTATGTTGATCATTCGCACGGCGCTGGAATATCTGTAGTGGCGTACTGCGCGCATAGCAGACGACGCCATTGACCCTGTCGTCTGCTACGAAGTATTTTGTGGCTAGCGCTCACGTGATAGCAGAAAGCTATGACGTTTTGCGTATCTTCCGCTGGAGTATTTTTGAGAATGTTCCTCGTGTGAGCACACGATAAAGTCAGCACCATAAGAGGAAGAAGAACACATACACAAAGTCTATGTAGGGTAAGGTGGGGCAAGATGAGACACGGGGCAACACGCGACATTTTTTGCTCGACGCCGCCTGTCTCAGAGAAGCGTTGCTCCATGCACTTGAAACCAGGGTGTCGAACCGAACCCGAACCCGAACCGAAAACCGTACCCGAACCGTTATTTTTGCCGGAACCGAACCCGAACCCGAACCGAAATTTTCATGACACTGTTGAACCCGAACCGGTGCAGAACCGTAAAAAATAATAGCGGTAACCGGTTCGCAACAAAACGGTTCGGACATAAAAGAAGTCAGCATAAGAGCTCCTCTCTATCCCCGAACGAAGACACATTGGTATCATCATCACGCGCATATATCATGGATTTCAGAAATTTTCACCTAGCAGTCAGACGACGACGTATAGTAAGTATACTTTCAGCATCTTTTTAACATGTTAAAGCGCAGCTGTCCTTGTGAGCGCCGCGGCTATAGCGCCCTATACGCACGCGGTGCGGCGTCTACTCTTCAGAGACGAGGTGCCACGCGGACGAATGAAACAGGGACGGAGTAGGCCTGTTATGTAGCTCTACAGGACGAATATGTGATCAAATAAGAGCCCAAGATTTCCCTTTACACGTGAGCAGTAAAAATTAAACAAGTCAGAAACATGAGAAGTAGAGAAGGAGCGTACGCAGAACGGTGCCTGTTTGACTGGTCGTGGTTTGAAAAGTAAATGTGGTTCTGCTTATTGGTAGTGCAGTTGTGTCGTGACACATTGCCTTTGTGTTGTGGATTAACTAGTACACTGCTGTGAGCTCGGACAGAGTAAGGCTGGCAGGCTTATTTTCGACATGCTTCAGTACGGTTTCAGATCGATTCACGCTGCGAAGACAGTGTGCCGGCAAGTACTGTCGTCTATGTTACGCTGTCCATCTTATTAGGCTTGCTTTAAGTGTATCTTGCTGGCACTGTGTGTGTGAAAAAAGAGATTTTGGGAACAGAAAGTAGGAGGACTACACCGCTTCATCAGCGTGGACTCTATTTGCAATAAGTGTTCATCCATTTCTCATTTCTCTCGCTAAATGGCTACCTCACCGCTAAAGACGTCAATGCAGACAACAGCAGTAAGCTATTAGCCACGCATTTCCTGATAAAAGCAGTTTTATGGAACATATAAAACGGAAGCGTTGAACCGGTTCGCGAACCGGTTCGGGGCTGCGAACCGGTTTGCGAACCGGTTCGATTTTTGGCGTGGCCGAACCGGAACTGAACCGGAACGAAATCAAAACAACGCGAACCCGAACCCGAACCGAACCCGTATTTTTTGCGGTTCGACACCCTGCTTGAAACTTTACTCATAGGTGGCTCTGCATGTTCGCTTTATTACACGTGAGAATTGTGCGAATTGGTGTACGCGTTGAAAAGAGAAAAAAAAAAAGGAAAAAAGAAATCGGCGCTACTTCTGCTTGGAATGTACCCGCCAAAAAGGCGCGATTTTCTGTAGTCCTTTTACTTAGCATCTGTGCAGCAGGGTTTCGCAAGCTTATTCTGTCAATGTACGTTCACATCCTATATCTTTATTCATTGATCTAGATATATGCAAAATACGGACACTCTTGGTTATCCGGTGTTGAACAGAAAAATTAATGCATCCGATGATATGCACCGGGCAAGACACGACAATTTAGTGTAATTTAAATTTAATCTAATTTAATGGTCACCAATATGACCTAGCTGTCTGCCATTTTGACCAAGGAACGTCCGCACTCTGGATACAAATAGCTTCGTGTCGGTCAACCGAAGCGGCAGTGCTTGGTCCAAGGGTGGTCCTTGGTCCTTAGATGGTCCTTGGATCAATGATGATCATGGATGGCTTAATTTATATATATATATATATTTAAATTCCGTGTTAGCGCCGCGAAGCAACTGTGACTATAAGCGGTGTACAGACACGGACAGATGGAGAGGGGACAGCATGAAGGAGTGTGGGACAGGGGAGAACAGCGCTTATATGAATGCGTACATATGTAGAGAATAACATTTATTTTTCAAATTCGGAGCCCGAGTCTTACGCGTCGCGTCCTACCGCTGCTTACTTGAATCGATTCGATCGATAACTGGGTCATTTTGCGTGCGTACGTAAACGCACATGCAGTCGCCGTAGAAAACACCGGCGCAAAAACTGATCAACGCTGGCACCTTGATCACACTAGACCAGTGGCGGATCTAGGGGGGGGGGGGGGGGGGCTATCGCCCCGCAAACGTCAGATTATACTTTGGATTTCCCTCTCTCCCCTCCCCCACCACACGCCCCGACAAAGAAACCGCCCCCCCCCCCAAAAAAAACCGATGGTCTGGATCCGCCACTAGACCTGTAACAATTCCGTTCTGGCAATATTACCCCCACCCTCCTCTTTCCTGAGTCTACGTCCGTCATCGGCTCAAACGAACACTTTGGGGCACTCGTCACGTCCCACAGGATAAAGAAGGCTTCTCTTATGGTGTCTTCTATAAGTTGACCAGTCCTTTGGAAAGAGGAAATTTTCTTCATGCTGGGCCATGTGTGACATGTGTCACTTCGTCCGGTTGAACGTACCTCATTGTCAAATCGTTGAGCGCTCATTGTTTAATAAATTGCCCGTAAAAGCTCACACATGACTCTGGTTATAGAATACTGCTGCAGAGGAAAATGTGCTCGAGGCACAGTGTACCAAGAACGGGCTTTTCACTACCGCGCGTTTCTTAGGGATGAAGGCTAATTGTAGAGCAGACGTTATGTTTCAGATAAATCACGAATCAACCGGAGAGATAACGAATTCGGAAATAAGAGGCAGTTAAGAAACATGAGAACGTCCGAGAAGGGCGGGGCACAACCTCGAGAGCTAGTAAAACACCCAAGAATTTTGTGCCGGTGAAGAGTGGAATATAATTTGGAAGTCGAATAGATCTCAGTAAGCTTAAATCGGGGATTAAAAGGGCACTAAAATGCAAAACCAACTTGCTCTCAAACGAAAGTCCTTGTTTCAGTTAGTACAATCAAAACAAAATTTGTTCACTCAACGTTACAGTTTAGAAGAAAAACGCAATGAAAACAGCGCGCGCCGTCTTTGGCGCCAACGAATGGGACCCCCAGGAGTCAAAGGTTGGCTGCATCCAATCTGACAGCAGGAGATGCGCGCACATACCTATCGTGGGCGTATGGATTTGGAACGGGCCCGGTCGTAGTGTTTCGTATATGCTCGGCATGATGCGCGCTGCTGCATTTTTTCAATACCGATTGAATTGTAGCCCACAACAGTTCTCACGAATGTTCCACTGGCAACATTTACCTTCACATCCTTCGGACAGCGCGCCCGTCCGTTTCGCAACGCGCATTATGTTTGTCACTGGGACAGCTTCATCGCGTGGCACGTGCGTTGGAGTTGAAGTTGGAATAAAAAAAATATGGAGATGGTGGCTCCTACAAAACACAGAAGCCGGCTACTCCAAAACACTTGAAGATTTAAAAAAAAAACAGTAAGTCTAAAAAGTTAGAGGCGCTGCAATGTCCACAAGAAATGTCATTAAAAGCAGCTGTCGCACGCTGTCTAAGATCCCTCGGCCATTCTCCGAGGAGCTTCCCTAAGTCTAGAGTACAGTGGTCCAGTCTTTCCAAGGCGGCTCTGAGGTCTTTACGTTGGACACTGTATCGGGAGCAGTTAATTAATATATATGCTCAGTGTCCTCCACTTCATCACACGTGAGGCAGTTCGGCGAGTTTACTTTCCCCGTCTTGAACAACAGGGCACGGATGAAAGGGAGGTCTAGTTGGCACCAGGGGCGGATCCAGGGAAGATCCTCGGGGGGGGGGGGGGGGGGGGGGCAGCCCCCACCCTGGATCCGCCCCTGGTTGGCGGCTTGGACTAAAACACGCATGCACCAGCGATGCACCATCTGAGAACATCGCTAAAAAGCGATGCACCAGCTGAAGCGTCGTTCACCGCTTAGAGCCGTGTCAAAAAAGTGTCTAGTATAATTTTGATTGTAGCTTCGTAAATGAATCAAAGTTTTGAATTAAGGTAGCAAGTATTTTACAAGGACAAGTCACATTGCTTGGCTTTTTCCCCACTACCCTGGGCTTACTGTAAAAGGAAGCAGAACAAATAAAAATGAAATCAAATGAAAAAAGGTACGAAATTAACATAGCGTGTAACGTAATTTAAAGTGAACTTGTTTTTGCATTTTAGTGCCCCTGCAAGATGCGATTTCTCATCCTGTACTGAATCTCCCATTTTCAAGGTGATTGCTGAAAGGAGAGAAGAGCAGAGGACTGGGCGATGAACCACGAGGGAAGATACGGTGCGGAAGGCTAGGGAAGGACTGTACAGGGTGTGTAGAGAAGGTGGTATTCCTCTATATGAGTCCTGACCAGAGGTAGGCGTTTGTCCTCATTAGCCTCGCCCTCACCTCAATTTTCTGTGGGAAAAATTTTCCTCACTTCACCTCAAAATTTTTCTTACAAGTTTTCCTCACCTCACCTCAACTTTCTATTGAAAAATTTTCCTCACCTCAAAAATGTTTTTCAAAATTTTCCTCACCTCGCCTCACCCCAAATTTTTTTAAATTTTCCTTACCTCACCTCAATTTTTCTTGAAAAAATTTTCTCACCTCACCTCAAATTTTTTCGAAATTTTCCTCATATCACCTCACCTCAACTATTTAAAGCTATTTGTGTATTCGATGTGAAGATTGTGTATTCGATGCGCGTTGGCTTTGAGTGACTGACTACCAATGTAAATGCATATACCTCAAGCGTGAGTGCATACAGGGTGCGGCACGAAACGTGTCATTTGACCATTATAAGAAAACGGCTCAATGGAAAAATATGGGATAAACAACTTTCTACTGGACATTTAGTTTGTCACCAAATACAAATAGTTTCATCAATTTGCCATTGAAATCCATTTTCGAAATTGAGCTCATTAAATTGCTTAGTCAAAGTAACGTTCTTTTTTATTATATTTTTTTTTCTTGCTGGAGGATTTGGCTTAGTCAATCACAGAAAACGCTTCGTGGAACGATTGTTATACCGATAAAAGTTGCGCGGAAATTGAGGTTCAATTGCGGGTATGCGAATGGCGCGCAAAGTCGGGTGTCAGATCAGCGGCGAGAGAGGAGGGCACTCCCCGCCCAGATGAGAGACAGAAGCTGCAGAAAGAAGGAAAGATATCCCGTGTACGCGCGGGAAAAGTTTTCATAAAGTGTGCTGTAGAGGTCGTTAGAAAGCTCAGGGTGGACGACACTCGCTGGCTACTACGGAGGCTACGCAGCTGCAGCGGGGGCGACAGGGGACAATTGTTTTCCCCGACACTAAATCAGGGAAGAGGCTCCCGCGTCTTGCACTGTTCAAAACTATGATGTGCACGACTTGACAGCCGGGACCGTTACTCGTAATTGGGAATGAAGGGCGGAGAACTCCGAGGAACTGTTGCTGTCAAAATTTACACCAGTCCAACCAGGGGCTGATGCAATTTGAACCAGGGCTGCCTGGCTACCCCAAGTTAAGGTGGTGGCCCAAGTTGGCACCCTTTTAAGGGGAGGCAGAGGCTGAGAGGGGGATGTGAGCTGGACAACGGAGTCGGAAAGTCAGGTTACTCGACTTTCCTCCGTCATGTGTTATATTTGACTCTTGTAAATATAAGTTGTAAATAAATCCCTCGTACATCACGGGAACTTCAGTCTCGGCTCCAGTGCAGTGAAGACAGGTAACAGGTCCAGTATCAACCGGACCCGGGAACGACGATTGGGAAGAGATCATCAACGACTCCTCCAGGTTTATCATCGTCGGGGACTCCGGCTGGCGAACTTCATAAAGTCATCATCACTCCCATTTCTACTGGCGCAGTCGACGGGATCCTGTTAGGAGGTCTTCACTGGTGGATGTGCTCGAATTCCGTTCTTCAAGTGAGCACCCCGAGGGAAAATTCGCCTGTCTGGTAATGAAGGCAGCGACGAGGGAGTGCTAGGAAGTGTGCTTGTCTACGAGACGACCGCAGGCGCATCTTCAAGGACAGCGACAGTTCATCGCTGGGGAGCTTCGGGAACAAAGCGGCCCGGGAGAAGCTATAAAGGAAGATTGCGGCGGACCGTGTAGCCAAGAGCCTTTGTGAAGTCGGTGAGCACCGTTTCTTGTTTGTTTTGGGGGCATCGCCACATCAGTGTACGATTAGTGATGGGTCCCTCAACAAGGAGTAGCAAGAACGGGAGCGGGGAGACGAAGGTGATGGTGCGAAGGTGGACAACGGTTCAGATGTCACGGATATCGCCGAAACGGACTTGCAAACTAAATTGGCGATCGAAAAAGAAAGGACGCAACAACTGTTGCTACAGGTTCGACTCGCGGAGCTTGGGCAAGCGGCTGGCACACGGGACGGTGACCGAATATCACTGTCGGGAGGTCAAAGTCAAAATTCCGACCCATTAAAACATTTTTCGAAGATGTTGCAGGGCGCAATTTCAAAATTCCCGGCAGACGCGGAGGCACCCGTGTGGTTTGATACGGTCGAGTGTGTGTTTGAGAGGTACGATGTGCCAGAGAATATCCGCGCGCACTTGATTTATCCGGCGGTGGCCAGCCGGATGGGTTACTTATGTTCTCAGATGAGCAAAGACGACGAATTCGCATTTGAGACAATTAAATCGGCAGTACTGAAAGAACTACGGCTGTGTCCAAGCGAATATAGGAGGTGTTTCCTATCGTTGACGAAAACAAAAGGCGAGAGCTGGAAACAGTTCGTGCGACGACTGAGTATAGTTACCTCGCGTATTACATTGAGGCGAGAGAAATCAAGGATTTGGAGTCGCTCAAAAATCTGTTCGTTGCGCACTAAAGGCAACTATAGGGTCCGACGCTCTCAAGTAGTGACACTGAGAGAGGGAGATGATTGGTTTCATGCATTCGAAATCGCGGAGTTACTCGCCGTGCCGTGTACGATGAGGCAGACGGGAAGCGTCGCGCTGGCGCTAGTGTCTCCACGGAGACGAAGCGTCCGGGCGACACTCTGTCGGCGTCGTTGGGCCCAGGTTCAGGGCGTAATCAAACAGCGCCAGTCGCGAACGTCGGTCAGGCAAAAAGGGTGCAGGGACGAAGCCGTGCAGGTAACTCGGGGAATGGATGCTCCAGGTGCGGCGACACAGGGTACAGGAAAGCCCTGTTTTGCGCGGGAACTCTGATGCAGGTGGCGCCACGACCGCGTCTCAAAACGCATCGTCGACCCCAAAAGCGGGAGTACTCCTGGCACGTGCGGATATCGGGGAAACGAGTGCGTAACGATTGTCGGCACTGCAGCGCGTGGATCTTGCGTGCGCTGGTCGCCCCGTAAACGCAATTCTCGATTCGGGAGCCGAGGTCACAGTGCTATGGAAGTCGTTGGTTCCGCAGGAGTTACAAGAGCCCAGTGGGTCGATTCAGCTAGTTTCGGTGTTTAACCACAAGACCCCGGTAAAGCTGGTAACGTTACCCTTGTCGTTATCGCGCGAACAGAGTCACGTCTCACGCGAGATAGACCACCATACTTCCGTCCTGTGTGCGTTGACAGACGAGCTATCCCCAGGAGTAGATTGTTTACTGTCGTTGGAGGACTGGCAGACGCTTCACGAGTGCCGAGGCCCAGATAATGGCCAAGGGGGGACGCGGTGTGGGGTTAACGAACAATCTAGCAGGTCGCAGGGCGTGTGTTCAATGGATTACCACGTAGCGGGTAGCAGCGTGCGTTCCGAGGACGTAACAGAAGCCGTCACATAAAGGGTCACATAAATGCGAGGCGAGAGACCGCAGCCAAACGGAGAGCTTCCGTCGCCTCAGGCTTGGGAAGAACCGTCGAGTACCGATGGGGAAGAAAGCATAGAGAGGGAAGCGGATGCGGTGGCTCAGGTTTGCGCGGTCGTCACAGATTTGGACTCGGGCGACTCTGCTACAGCCACGCTAAGTAGGTCGGAAAGAGCGGAACAGATGAGGAGCGCGCAGGTTGTCGACGCGACACTCGCCAAGACAGTTAGGGACGCGGGAAACGGCAAAGGTGGGATGTACATACAAGATGGTATTTTATACCACCGAGACAAGATTAGGGGAAGGGTGGTCACCCAACTGGTTCTCCCACAGTCGCGAAGGACTGAAGTGTTGTTGCTTGCGCATGAATCGCCCTGGGGTGGGCACCTTGGGGTCAAGAAAACAATGGCACGCATCAAGTATAGCTTTTATTGGCCCGGCATAGGGGCAGATGTCAAAAGTCATTGTACGTCGTGTCACGGTTGCCAGCTGAGATCCGTCAGGCGGAGAAACGATCGCGTACCCATAACTCCATTGACGCGACCCGAGCGGCCGTTTCAGCGTGTGAACGTTGACATCATCGGTCCGATCGAGCCGCCGTCCTCTCGTGGGCACCGCTACGCGATTTGTGTAGTAGACCTACACACTATGTGGCCAGAAGTAATTTGTTTAAGATCGCTCACTGCGAAAGCAACGTGTGAGGCGCTTCTGGAAGTGTTCAGTCGAACAGGAGTCCCGGAAGAAATATGCAGCGACCAGGGGACTAACTTTACAGCCGCTCTCACACAGGAACTCCTTAAACGAGTTGGGTGCACACCGAGGTTTCGACCCCTGATCACCCGGAAAGCAACGGTTCTGTTGAAAGGTGGAACCGGGTGTTCAAAAATATGCTGCATTCACATCATCCAGAGGGAGCAGAGAGGTTGGGACAGATTCATACCCTATTTACTGTGGGCATACAGGGAAGTCCCGCATGACACTATTGGCATATCGCCCTTCGAGATGCTATACGGTCGCACACCGACGGGTCCCTTGGCTATCCTGAAGAATACCTGGACCGGGGAGGTCGATCTGCCTGACACTTTGCGCGAATCCCCAAGTGAATACTTGCGGGAGCTCAGGGAAGAGCTTCACCGAACCGCTGAAATTGCGCGCGTGACGGGTGAAAATCAACAGGACATTTACGCAGGCTATTACAACAGACAGGCGAAAGCGAAGGAGTTCGCGGTCTGGACGCAGGTCTTGCTGCACGATTCTGACCCACCCAGTAAGTTACACCCAAGGTGGAGCGGTCCGCACACGGTGGTGGCAAAAGAAAGACAGCACACATACGTCATAGAAGACGCGGAAGGGAAACGCAGGACGATGCATGCGAATCGGTCAAGGGGATACCACGCTAGAGTGAATCAGGTCGGGGTGGTGTTCGAGGCGGACGACGAGTTCGGGGAGATCAGTTACGCACCTCGCGTATCAACGCGTTCGAATACCGCAAGCGATACCCTAGGGACCATAAAGGTTGATCACTTGGCGAGAGAACAACAAGCAGCTATTGGAGCCATGTTCTCGGAGTTCAGCGACATATTCGAAAACCATATGGGAATCGCTAAGGTGGGAGAACACCGCATAAGCTTGAGGGAAGGTGTAACACCCAGGAAATCACACAGGTACCGCATTCCCGAAACCTTGAAAAGTGAGGTAAGCCGCCAGGTACAAGAGCTGGCCGCGCAGGGTCTAGTCTACCCCGTGGAGAGCGATCACGCTCACCCGGTTGTATGCGTGTCCAAGAAGGACGGTAGCGTTCGAATGTGCGGTGACGACCGAGCATTAAACGCAGTCACGCGGGAGGACGCGTTCCCGATGGCTCTGCCGCAAGAACTAATCATGCGTGTGGGACGGGCGAGCTACATTACCACCGTAGACTTGCGCCGTGGGTATTGGCAAGTACCACTGGCCAAGGAATCGCAATCATTGTCTACCTTCGTGACGCATGAGGGACAGTTCGCGTGGCGGGTTATGCCATTCGGTTTAAAGAATGCCGCCGCGACTTTCCAACGCAATGTAAACGCACTACTGCGCGACCACGGAGAATATGCCGCCGCCTATCTCGACCACATAGCGATATTCTCGCAAACGTGGGGCGACCACCTCAAACATCTACGAGCAGTGTTTGGTGCACTGCGGAAGGCGGGACTAACGATAGCCGCCGAGAAGTGCCCCGTAGCACAGGGATCGATTCCGTACCTTGGACGTATAATTGGATCCGGACGCCATGCGCCAGATCCGGAGAAGCTGGCAGCCATCAGCGGTCTAAAGAGGCCTAGGGACGTGCGTAGCGCCTTGGGGCTGTTCGGGTATTACCGAGAATACATACCCAATTACGCGGAATTGGCCTTACCGCTGACAGCGCTGACCGGAAAAAGGGTCTCAAATGTGGTTCCGTGGGTAAAGGAGGCCGAAAAGGCGTTCGAAAATCTAAAAGACGCATTCTCATCGGCCACAGCTCTCGCAACACCAGACCCGTCTAAGCCGTACTGGCTGTACACGGATGCCTCGGATTATGCCGTCGGGGCATGCTTATCACAAGTCTCGGAGGGCAGGGAGGTCCCGATCTCGTTTGCCAGTCACAAACTCTCGCCAACCCAACAACGCTGGGCGACGATAGAAAAGGAAGCATTTGCGATCATATGGGGCCTCTGGCGTTATGACAACTGGTTGTACGGGGCGGAGGTATTCGTGGTATCGAACCACAATCCACTCTCGTATCTCACGGAAAGCACGCCTCATAGCGCGAAGCTTATGAGGTGGGCGTTGGCCCTGCAGAGATACCGTCAAATACCGAAAGGGTAAGGCCCACGGCAACGCGGACGCATTGTCGCGTCTAGAAAACGCGAGTTGGGAGCAGGTGAGTCATAGCGACGGACCCAGTTAAGCGCGGTACAGAACATGTGGCGGTGTCCTTGAGGCAAACGGGGGAAGGTATCGCCTGACTATGTGTGACTCTAAAAGTGCTCTTTGGAATTGTTTTAACCGTGGGGTCTATGACCGCATGGAGGACTTTTGCACGGAACGTGTGTGTCACGGTCAGTGAAGCAGTGATCACCATTGGACGTTGCAGCGTCGGATGCCGGCTACGAGTTCAGAGAGATCAGTGTTGAGGGACCATTTTTGTGGCCGCGATGGGTCCGCCAAATGTTGTGATGAGGAACTCTTCACTAACGACCAAATTCTTCGTGTGACCATTGCCGACCGCGCAGTCGAACAATGGACTTTGGGAAGGAGATGTAGAGGTCGTTAGAAAGCTCAGGGTGGACGACACTCGCTGGCTACCACGGAGGCTACGCAGCTGCAGCGGGGGCGACAGGGGACAATTGTTTTCCCCGACACTAAATCAGGGAAGAGGCTCCCTCGTCTTGCACTGCTCAAAACTACGATGTGCACGACTTGACAGCCGGGACCGTTACTCGTAAATTGGGAATGAAGGGCGGAGAACTCCGAGGAACTGATGCTGTCAAAATTTAAACCAGTCCAACCAGGGCTGATGCAATTTGAACCAGGGCTGCCCGATTGGCTATCCCAAGTTAAGGTTGTGGCCCAAGATGGCACCCTTTTAAGGGGAGGCAGAGGCTGAGAGGGGGATGTGAGCTGGACAACGGAGTCGGAAAGTCAGGTTACTCGACTTTCCTCCGTCATGTGTTATATTTGACTCTTGTAAATATAAGTTGTAAATAAATCCCTCGTACATCACGGGAACTTCAGTCTCGGCTCCAGTGCAGTGAAGACAGGTAACAGGTCCAGTATCAACCGGACCCGGGAACGACGATTGGGAAGAGATCATCAACGACTCCTCCAGGTTTATCATCGTCGGGGACTCCGGCTGGCGAACTTCATAAAGTCATCATCACTCCCATTTCTACTTGTGCGTTCATAAATTTTTCCTCGCCTCACCTCAAAAAATTTTCCCATAGTTTTCCTCACCTCACCTAAAAAAATTGCAAAATTTTCTCACCTGACCTCAATATTTTTAAAAAAAGATTTTCCTCACCTCAATTCAAAAATTTTAAAAACATTTTCCTCACCTCAAATTTTTTTAAAGATTTTCCTCACCTCACCTCAAAATTTGTGAGGCGAGGGTGAGGAAACCCTCACCCTCGCACGCCCTCGTGAGGGTGCCCACCTCTGGTCCTGACCGGCGATGATGGAATGTCCCAGAGGGCGGATGGACTTCGCCACACGCTAGGACGGTGCCGGTAGAACTGGCTGCCAGGCGCAGTAGCGCGCGGCAGCAAATGCGCGTCGTCGTCGTCGTCCACGGCCGCCACAGGTGTTTCATCTAAAGTGATAAAAAAATCTAACTGGCGACGTATTCGCGGGAGCATTGTGGGACTTTCGGCAATTACCTTCTTGGAACGTTTGCCGCCATTTAGGAAGGCTTTGGACAATTTTTAATTGAGGGAATTTTTTTTTCAATTGGGCTTCGAAAATTGTCAAGCGAACCTCACTTTTTTTTTACAGAAATATGAAGTCCTCCACGGATAACCACAGACGCAACAAAAACTATGCACAGTATCGCAACAGAAATAATCGGAAAAATTAGTAAAAATTCCGCTTTAGTCCCGCCTGCTTGATGGTTCCAAAGAAGAGCGCACGGAAGGTGCAGGGAGAGGAGGAAAGTGTTCCCATCTCTTGTTTTACCTTTCTTACCCTCGCTTTGACTTTGATGCTGGTGACAACCGTCTTATCACAAAGAAGGCAAAACAAATGAAGACGGGAACACTTCCTCAGACGCACATTTCGGGCGCGCTTCTTTGCGAAAATCAAGCAGGGTAGGCTAAAGCGTAATTTTTACTTTTTTTTTTTCGAATATTTCTGTTGCGATACTGTGCAGAGATTTTGTTGGGTCTGGGGTTATCCGTAGACGACTTTATATTTCTGTAAAAAAAAGTTAGGTTCGCTTGGCAATTTTCAAAGTTCAATTAAAAAAATTCCGGCAATTAAAAATTGCCCAAAGCCTTCCTCAATGGTGGCAAAAGTTTCCAGAAGGTAATTGCCGAAAGTCCCACAATCCTCAGGCGAGTACGTCGCAAGTTCGATTTTTGTATCCCTTTACGTGAAACACCCTGTAATGCATTCGGACTAAGGGAAATATTTGAGTACATTTTGATCTGAATTTGAGATATAGCGCAGCCAGAAGTTCCTCCGCAAAAGCTAGCTGCGGGCGGGTTCGAAACCTCCATTGGATGCTACCAAGGGACGGATTAAAGGAGCAAGAGGTGACATTTAACATCGCTCCAAATCCTGCCTCGTCTGTCAAGCTGTCCACCAGGAGTCACCATGCAAAATATTTTCGCTCTGCGGTGCGTTATAGCTGCGCAATCGAATCTACAAAAAAAAAAGAAACAGAAAAAAAATCGGAGAAAGCAGCCGCGGACGGCCGACACGATGCTCTCCGAGAAGGCTCCATGCCTTGATTCTTTGTCTTTTCTTCGCAGCTCACGCGCCGCTTATAGATGCTTGAGCTACGCCGCTGTACGTCACTGGTCCCGTGAGGGGAGTATAGCATACGACACAACATCCCCTCGTTGTGCGATGCGCTCTTTTCACGAGAAGGATTTTTCAAAGGCTGCGGAACAGAGCCTTCGCTCTCTCGCTCTGTGGGTCGATTATGTCCCATCGTCGTAGTCGGCCTTGGCCTGTCTGACCCCCCCCCCCCATCTTTAATAAACATATTCCCCCCATTTCGCCTAATGTGATTTTAAGGATTAAGAGAGCGAGAGGGGTACCTGCCATTAGGCGAAATGGGACGTGGGGATTCGAGCGGTCTGCCTGCCTAAATTCGCGGCACGTTGCTCGGGGAAGGGATGAAAGGGGTTTGGGGAAGGGGATAGGGGAAGGCTGACACGTCTGGTTCTACAATTTCCTGCACTACAACCGACCGTGAGGGTCCACTGCCTTCAGAAAGTTCAGCAGGGCTTTCTGTACGGATTTGCGGCGCTGGAGGTTGCCGCGCGGATGGACGATCTCCTCACTCTGTAGCTCTGGTGTTCCAGGGTGCTGCACTGCTTTCTGGAGTTCCCGTCTGGAGTCGGATGTAGCCGGACACATCATTATAATGAGTTCTTCCGTTTCTGGCTCACAGCATTGGACGGCCGGGTTTGAAAGTGTGGGCGCACGTGTAGGCACTACGAGACCAACAAGTGGGAGTTACTATCACTGACTGACGTTAGTAGGGAATTGTGTACAGTCCGGAAACCTTACCAAGAATCAAATGTAGTACAAAAAGCAGTGTTAAAGAAGGACCGGCTGATGCCGTTCTCCATCAGAGCCAGGCCCGTGGCGCCCGTGGCTCGACAACTCTACTACAAACGGCATATCAGGACCCTACACAGCACTGTATACGGTGATGATGCTTAGGAGAGAAACTATTGATTGATCCCAAATATTTGGAGGTACGTTGTCAGAGGAGGCAGCGGATGCGGTTGAGACAGAATTTCCACAAAGTGCAGTAAAAGGCTACCTGTTCCACTATGCACAGTGCATGTGGAGACGGAGATGAAGACAGACGACAAATAACACAGAGGGATGGCACCACAGGTTTAACGCGCGACGGCCCAGCGTTGCCATATGAACATATTTAAGATGACCTACACTCTTCACAGAGACCAGCGGATCAAAGAGAAGCAACTGGCGACGTTTTTATCCGGCCACCACGCAGAAGGATGACCTACAGGGTAGTTAATGAGAAGCTTCATCTGCTGAAGACACAGCTTGAAGTCGACGAACGAAGGCTGGTCTTATACACTCTAAGAAAAAGGGGTGTGAAAAGGTGGTAACTTCTAGTTACCAGCTAGGTCAACATAGCGTCATAGAAGGGGTGTAAAAGGGTGGTAAAAACAATTATCATATATCCAAATTGCTACAAAAAGGCGTACGCCCCCGTCGCTCACCGAATCAAAAGTGGTAACACTATCATTCGTAGGTAGCAGGTAGGACTTTGCAACCTTTTTGGGCACAACATATGCGACAACCACGGCCTGCAAAGATGGCAGAAGACGACTTTGAGAACCAGCTATTGAGAAAAGTCAAGCATAACGTGTGGACGTATGAAATACGCTGTCTTTTTACTGCAAAACTGTTCACGAAAGCGATATTTCTATGTTGCATCATCTTCATATCTCAAACAAAAGTATCGCGCAAAGTATCGCGTTACTTTTTTTTAGTAACGGTAGCGGTACTCCGTTACTTTAAAAAAGAAGTATGGATATCGGCATTTCGATACTTTATACTCAAGTAACGAGTATCGGTATCGCGATACCATATTTGGGTAACGGGTACAACACTGCAGAGGTGTGACCGTGTGGCGAATGATCTTGCAGCGCTGGCAAGGTAGGCAGGATTGTGTCCAACGTTGAACGTCGGTGTTCATGCCCGCGGCCAAGCGTAGCGTGCTGCGATGAGTCGCAGCGTGCGTCGAATACCCGGATGCGCGAGATTGTGTAGCTCGTCGGACATAGGGCGACAGAGGTCGTGTCGCAGGCAACTGGAAACGTGTGGCTCCAGGCAGTACAACGTCGTCGAATTTCATGGAAGCTGGTTTCAAGAAGATTTCAAGAACGTTTCATGGAAGATTTCAAGAACATGGCTTTACGCTCTAACAGTAGAAAGGGACGCAGTCCGCGAAGAGAACACAGCCAAATTCTAGAATAGGGCGGACATGCAGGGCGTTGGACCTTGTTGCGTGTGTCGTCTCTGGTAGCGTGGCAACACACCAATGAAAGGACCATGAGCTAATTCAGGGTACAAGCAAATGAAGCTAACTATTTACATAAGTCCAAGAGTTGGATGATACAGAGAAACTGTCGGCAATACGTCCAGCCTGCTCATCGTCGGTTGGGAGAAAGACGCCCGGGTCACTCTTGTCTCCGCTTATATCTCTTTGGTCGGCATCAGAAAACATTTCCCGAATCCTTTGTTGGGTGCGAGAAACTGTGGCAGTGTCCTGGAGTGAATAATGTCTCTCGGACGGGTGCCCCAAAACAAGGAAAGGCGACACCTTCGTGGAACTGAGAGCCATCTGCAGCCCCTCCCGGCGCCGAAACGTCTTCCACGAAGACTTGCGCACACGTACACTTCTCTGCTACAGTGTAGGAACGTAACAACCTACATTATAAAAAGGTCTAGCTGACGACGTACTCGGCCGGAGCATTGTGGGACATTTAGCAATTACCTTCTGGAAACTTTTGCCGTCATTTCGGGAGGCTTTGGGTAATTTTTAATTGATGGAAATTTATTTTTCAAACGAACTTTGGAAATTGCCAAGCCAACCTCAATTTTTCTTACAGAAATATGAAGTCCGGATAACCGCAGACCCAACGAAAACTATATGCACAGTACAGCAACAGAAATAGTTGAAAAAAAAAAGTGAAGGTGCTGCTTCAGCCCCGCCTGCTTGATTGTCGCTAAAAAAGCGCTCGGTGACGACCGTCTTATCACAAAGAACTCACCAGATAGGGGTAGCAGATCATATCCTCCAGACGCCCATTTCCACCGACGTCCCAATTCAACCAAAAGCTCATTTCCTCCAAAAAAATATTCGGAGGTTCTGGGCTTTCGGTTGATCTGGGCATGCGGGTGGCAGTGACCCATATCCCCCAAATGATCTTTTCGTCCAAGCACCCAGAACCACCGAAAGCGGGATACTTCAAAGGACACGAGTCCACCGTTTAACAGGGAGAGGTGGAAGGGTGAGCGGTTCCCAAGTATGCGGGAATCCGATGTACAGCTCGAGGCAGAGTTAACTGGAACGCCACTTCGACTGGCGGAGTTACACTCGGGGAGAGAGCAACCCTAGCGGCTCTTACGAGAAATAAAGGCAAATAGTGTTCCGACTGTCCCACTGTTGCTGTGTTGCTGTGGAGGTGTAAGCCTTGCCATGAGCTAATGATCGGCATTGCCGTTATCTGTGGTTATCGTCGCGATGTTTGTTTGTGTTTGCGGAGATTATGTGAAGGTGTATGCCGGCTGATATCGCACGGATACGATGCCTTTATGTCATTGATACACGCGAAAGTGGTCGCGTTCGCTCAGTGGGGCATTTTCAGATTTGTGATAAAACAAATGAGGATGCACGGGGTCTAGTGGAAAATTTATTGGAGTTGCTGTCCACCTTTGCGCGTATCAATGAGATAACAGCATCGTATCCGCGTGATATCGGCCAGCATACACCTTTACATAATCGTCTCAAACCCAAACAAACATCGCGATGATAACCACCGTTGAGAGTAATGCCGAGTCAACAACTCATGCCAAGGCGGACACCCTCGCAGCATCATGGCGAGTGGTGGTCATTTGGTGGCAACTTTTCTTTTTTTTCTTTTTTTTTGACGGATCCCGTACAGTCAAGCAATCTCGCATGTTCGCGTGGCACTTTCCGTGCGCACGGAATTTCCCAGCTATTACTTTTTTCGTCCGGTCTCGAAACGACAGAGCAGCGGGTTGCCCAACTATATCCGGTGTCGTCAAATCCGCACTGCAACGGTGGCGAGTGCTCTCATTGGACCGCACGTCGAAGTTCGCGTGATTTAGCAGACGACAGAACCCGAAGACCGGCGACCGCGATGGCCCTAGCGTGATCCAAGTGTACGAACTCTGCCCTGGTTCAAAAGGGATGAGGCGAGCCTGATCCTGATCCTGAAACCGCCAGATCCCTAGCACTCATTTCGGGTGGCAACTGTCACATGATCCAGCTCAGGAGCCGACCTAGCAATTTCCGAGCGCCAGGCAGTGTTGTAATTAAATGACCACCACAATTCGCCATATGTAGAACAGTGGAAACATTATTTCCCTGTATTTCTCCTAAGCGCCGCTAGGGTGATTCTCTTCCCGATTCAGCGGTCGAAGTGGCGTTCCAGTTAACTCTGCTTCGAGCTGTACTTCCTTCAACTCGCCAGAGAGGGTCACGTGGGTTCCTGACTGCTGCTCATCCGGTGCTCGAAATGTTCTGCAGCATGAGGTATGCGGTCCGTTGATTTGCACAGCTTCCTTTGTTGCCTTGCTTACTAATAATTATCTTTAGAGATGTAACATATATGACTAATATAAATATGAGAGCTGATGCACGAGATCTATATTAAAGAAGCTTGATCGTAGTTGGATAGAAATGACACGACACTCGGTGTGTACAAATGAGATCGCGTTCAAGAAGTGATCTGAACGGAGAGGTATCCCGAAAATAAATTTTATTGATATGCACGTTGCTGACGGGAGAAGCACTACCTTCGGAAGGTCATGGAAATCCGCGTCATGATTCACGGAAAAAGAGCATGGTGGGAGTGGTGTGTTCTGTGGCTGGAACATTTAGCGGGACGGCGGAAAACAAATAAACTTCAAGCGCCTTCAGAGGAGATCGACAGTTCAGACGATATGTTGGTTTCACGCATTCATGCTGTTTGCAAGCTTTTTCTAGGGGTTGTTTCAGCCGGTTAATAGCGTGTTTTCTGAACGTCTGAACTGTATTAACAGAACGCATAAAAGAAAAGTAAAGGAGGAGGTCCTTTTTGTAACCTTCTTCGAGACCTGTGAAGTGGGCGCTTTGTTACTATATTTGCTTTCCACGATGATGACCTACACAGTGCCTGGAGCCCTGTCACTCACATGGAAAATATCTCTCTGTTCGGATCGGATCATTTCTTGTACGCGATCGACATCAATAATACCTTTCCTTTGCAAACTTCACTTCTGACTCAGTTGCAGGATTGGATTCCCGCACACCCAAAAACCACTCAGCCTTCCTCCTCTTCCTGACAAACAGAGGAATCGTGTCCTTTCAAGTATCCCGCTTTCGGTGGTTCTGGGCGCTCGGATGAAAAGCGCTTTTGGGGGATATGGATCACTGCCACCCGCGTGCCCAGATCAACCGAATGCCCAGAACCTCCGAACATTTTTTCGGATGCAATGAGCTTTTGGTTGATTTGGGACGTCAGTGGAAATGGGCATTTGGAGGATATGAGGCCTAACCCCAGATAGTCCCTGCCAGTCACAAACAAAAGAGGGATTTATCTGGGAAGCTACTGTCGATAAAAGTGCTGTCCACGGAACCAAGGTCAAAGCGCAAAAATCAGCAAAAAAGAAGAAGGCGGGGACGCTTCCTCCTCTAGCCGCACCTTTCGTGTGCGGTTTTTTGCAACAATCATGCAGGCGGGACTAAAGCAGCACTTTCATTAATTTTTTCGACTATTTCTGTTGCTAAATTGTGCGTAGTATTTGTTGGATCTGCGGTTATCCGTGGAGGACTTCGTGTTTCTGTAAAAAGGTGAGGTTGACTTGGCAATTTGCAAAGTTCGATTGAAGAAAATAATTTCCCTGAATTAAAAATTGTCCAAAGCCTTCCAAAATGGCGGCAAAAGTTTCCAGAAGGTAATTGCCGAAAGCCCCACAATCCTCCGGCGAGTATGTCGCCATTTAGAACTTTCATCACTTTAGGTGTTTAGATGTATCATGCGTGTTTACCTGCACACACCCTGTACAATGGTCACAATGTGTTGAAACGGATCTTAGCAAGATGTTGAAGAGTATGAGGCACGTATGATAGAAAGATCAGTCGGCGATGGAAACATTTGCGATACCAATCTGAAAAGATGAGGAAGACGACCATCAGGAGCCGAGCCGTGATTTCATCGGCACCTGACGCACAAGGGCAGAGAGCATGGATATACAGTAAGTCATCAAAGAACACAGGAACAAAGTCATATGCGGAGGGGAGAGAACGCCACGGAAACGCGTTCTCGTCTTTTCCGCCCTTGTCACCTCTTCTTATTGTCCTGACGCCTTTTCCCGCGCCCGCTACGTACTGCATAGAGTCACTAAATAAGCTACGCTTCAGAGTATCGACAATGGGCTTTTATTTTTATTCGCTCGGAGGCGCTCCGAGTCGTGTATTCGTATTCGCTATGAGTAGCCCGCCATACTATGAATCCGAGCGGCTCCGAGCGAATAAACATAAACTATCATAAACGCCCAACGAGGAGGCAAAAGGGCGAGTTAGAGCCGCTATGTTGTTTCCGTTTGACCTCCAGCGCCATCCATGGAGCGCTCTTCGAAGTGTTGTCTTCTTCCACTGCCGAACTTCATCTTCATCTATTTCTACTGCCGAAGTAGAGGTATGGTGAGCTAGAATTCTAGAATTCATTCTAGCTCACCATAGTAGAGGTGGGACTGGAGGTCAAACGGAAACAACATGGCTGCATGGCGGCTCCAACTCGCCCTTTTGCCTCAGTGTCGATACTTTGAAGCGTACCTTATTTAGTGGCTCTAATACTGCATATATACAGTCATTGTTGAGGATCTTTCACGAGGCAAGTCTAACGAAGCAGGCGCTTGTACTCGGTTCGATTGGATTGGATATGAAAGAAAAATATAGAGAGGTTAGTCCCGTCCCAGTCAGGACTGGCTACTCCAAAACACGTTTGTGGGTGGAACGATAGAGTCAGAAAAAAGAGAAAAAACAACAAACAAACAGGAAAGAGGCAGAGTGGGTCAAGCAGAAGAAAGTATAAAGGAAAAGGGAGGAAATCGTTAGGCGTAGAGAAACACAGCTCGGCGTTTCGGGCCATCGAAACTCACAATCATAATCATCTGATAAGGCGTGAGTTCGAGCCCTGCTACGAACTCACGTGAAGGCCGACATGGCGTATCGGTGAGCTCGATCATACCGCATATTCACTCCCGGATAATATCACACTTGTAAACAGAGCAAGTGTGATGTTACCTGGTGAGTGCGCTAACATTCGGAATGATCGAGCTTACCGATCACTGATCTCGATTGTAAAAGGCTGGATCGCGGATGGGGAGCGCGAGCGTGAGGAAACCGGCCGCCATCTTACTGTACCCACAACAGTCGCCGCGGCGATCATGGCAACTTCTTGCAATTACGGTCGTACCAACCGTACTGGCAAGGATACAGGGCCTAAATTTCTACAGGTGAGTAATTCTTTATCAAGGAATAAATAGGCGTCCATTCTGTATATTTAGTTGACCATTATGAAGTGTTTTTTTGTTCAAAACGAGCACTGGATGCAGGTTGCTTGATCGCTCTTCCGAGGTTCAATCGAGCACACTTGCATGTTACCTGGTGGCAAATACAGTTTTGAGTGCATAATGTGCTTGAAAGAACATGTTATAGTACACTGGTAGTGTTGTCATCAATATATGTGCGAGCACTCGAGCGCTTTTTTGCATGCATTGCTAGCATGGTACACGGTGTTCTCTACGGAAGCGAGTGCACATTCATTTCTTTGAATTACCTTCGCGCACAAGTTCGCTACTACGTCGTAATTAGACCAAGATTGTCACCTTTTTTCATGTATTGGTATTGTTTTGTGCCTTGGTTTGATTTGTGACACAGAATGCTACGTGACGGTGGTGTGGCGCGACTTGGATAACGCCTTGTGTCTCACCTGTATCGTCAGCTTGTTACGATAATAATAATTTCTAGCGTGCCGTGCTATTTGTAGCAATTTTTAAAGCAAAAGTGGTGTCTCGTCAATACAGGTTTCGTCATGTGGACTACCCAGTGAATAATCTGTGCAGTGTGATACGACTGGGTGTACAGATAAGTATCAAGCTCCTCATCCACTGGTTTCTACTTTACAGGAAGGAACCACCTCAGTGCACGCACTGTGGTTAGCCTCTCTCAAATTTGCACATTTTCATACATGTTGACATCAGAAACACACCTTAGGCTCCTTCACCCAGCAATATAATAATTATAATTCTTTTTAAAAGAGTTCCCCATATTCTTTTTAGAATAGGTTTTAATCTTTTCAATTTTTAGAAGGTACAGGGATTGTAAGCCATGTTTTAAACTGATGTTTTAACATTTGTCCAATGCATTTATTAAACAACATTCATTTTTAACTGGTTGCACCCAAACCAATGTTCTGATGTATTATTGCCTTTGTTGTCGATGCACCATAAAAATTGGAATAATCATCAATACAGGTTACTTCACAGCTGCCTCGACATACTCAAGAAATGGGTGCAGAACCTGCGTAATGCCCACAAACTTTGACTACCACAGCACCTCCAGAAAGTAAAAGCATATGTGTCACATGGGATTTTTAAAGGCATTCACAGTATATAATACCTTGTGTGAACTGTTGTAGATCTAAGCAGCCTCTACAGTACACTCTCAGAAATTAAAACATGTCAGGGAACTGTGATAATCGTTTCAGTTAATAGGCATGCACATATATGCTATAAGACGAAATTTATTCATTGAGGATGCATTTCTCTGGTACTGATGTTGTTTACATCTACCGTTGATCACATTAAATTTAAAACTCAGCATATATGAGAAAATATCAGGAGGGAAGTTGCTATTCTTTGCTCATTCCAACCTAAAATTGAGTGCTACAAATTTAGAGAGTGTACCTGTCCATTGTCATCCCTAAAATATATATTGTCATTGTAGGAAGGTCACAAAACAATAAATGTAGTCTTTTGCGACCTCCCTGCGCGTTCATTGTTTCCTGAAATGCATAAGTGCAAGAAATAAATGTTGAACTTGAAAAATGTATACTCTCTTTACTCATCATCAGTGATCTTCTTTACAAAAGCATATCGTGTTAGACTTTTTTGTTTACGCTTCACAGACAGGATACACGAGGTCCAAAATGACAAAAGCACAACTGTTTCAAGCTCCAAATCGTTCTGTTGCAATTTGCAGACCATACGTGTGTAGTGCAAGAGGGCCCCTGCACATCAAAGGGTAAGATGGGAGTCATTAATGAAAGTGGTTCCTATGAGAGACTACGATGCTGAAGAAAATTGTGCAAACTGCGGAAAGTGCCATAGAAGATCTCCAGAAAGTGTGTCTGGTCTCACAACGGTGCCCCTTTTAGATGACGATGATACTGATTGGTGTTTCAGATGTGGAGCTGCATTTTTTGTAACGTGCTCCACATAACAAGCATGACAAAGCCAGTGCTGGATTCAGTTTGGCACAACCGCGCCTGCAAATACGCAGAACAAATGAAGGAAGCAACAAACAAACATAGAAGGGCTGTACTTCAAAAAGAGATAAGTCCTGTGTCTCTAGCAGGTGTCACCACTTCCTAAGTAAGTTAATTGATTAAGCTTACATCACTACCTGACTAACTGTTCTAACGAGCGCGAACGAATTGCGTGAAGTAATTATTTGAGCTGCTTGGCGGTGTGTCCATATGTGCGAGGCATGGCACCCATGTCGTTCACTAAAATACTCTTTCTGCGGCGATGCTTGATATAAATCATGCTAAACGCATACACGGCTAAAACAACGGCTGAGAGTCTACAGAACGATATCTTTCTGTCATGCGAGTATATCTTTTCCCGGACCGTTCGTGACGGAAAAATTTTTGTCCAGAACGCAGCACAGGATATTATATACATGGTTGTTGTTAACCTCACATCGTTTCTTATTGAAATATTGGCTGGGAAACGTGCTGTAGTACAATTCCCAGCGCTGCACTGCAGTGACAGTCTAGTTTCGGAATGCAAAACATAACGTTATTAAGAATCGAAAAGCAGGGCACCTGCGAAATACTGTTAGGATACATCAGTATACTGGCACCTTACAAAATCGCGTGACGACAAACAATGATCAACGCCTGTAGCGCAATAAATACTCACAATCTCTGTTGCCTCCCATTGTTTCCAATGGGCACACACAGCGTTTTAGGGCCCACCAACATGGCGGCCCGAATGCGCACCTCTCTCCCACGAGCCCCTCTCCCATACGCGATCCAGCCTTTATACATAGAGATCAGTGTTACCGATACGCCATGTCGACCTTCACGTGCCCGAACTCACGCCTTATCAGATGATTGTGATCGTGAGTTTCGAAGACCTGAAACGCCGAGCTATGCTGGTTCATAATGGATCGAGTAGCGCGGAAGGGTGCGTTAGTAATACAGGGGAACTGGCATCTGTTCGCAACGTCCTACGGCTGCAGTTGCTGCTGCAACGATAGGGACAGTCTAGTTCAGCGTTTCTCAACGGGGGTTCCGCGGAACCCAGGGATTCCGCGAACCCGCTGCTGGTCCGCGATTCTGCTGGTCCGCATCCGCGGGAGTAACTTAACCGCCTACCAAGACTCGCTCTCGGACAGTCTTGTTATCGGAACGTGCTCGACATTTGATCGTGAGCATTGGGATTGATATCGGGATAGCAGGACCGGGTCGCCGCGGTTGGCGGTTATTGGAAAGATTAGAGCCAGCAGCTGTCATCTTCATCGGTTCGGTCAACCCGCAACGTAACCCGACAGCTTCTCCGAACCACGCTTTTGCTTTTCTCTCGTGTTTCGAAAGCATTACGAGCACTTGGAAAGTCGGAACTACTACTCAGAGAAGTCTCGCGGCTACTCTCCTGCTTGCATGGGCTTGGGATTTGCAAGCATCACTGGCAACCCACAACCCCTTACCCGAAGTATTGTGAAACAGTTGAACGAATCCGGCAAACCTCAAGCGATATCTTGTGACGAAACAGTAAATAATTAAATAAATTGTAATTAAACAATTAAATAGTCAGTACAGAACAAAAAATTGCTTCTTGTACGACATCTCGTTCGCCTCGCCCACTTCTACGGAGTTGCCCCATGCAGTGTAGTAGGTTCCTTCAGGTCGTGCTGGCATCATCTCGGGTTCCCTCGAATAACACAAGTTGAGAACCAGTGTGTTGAACCGAAACGTTTTTCGTTCCGGTTCTATCATAAACGGTCCGGTACCAGTTCTGCTCCGGAGCAAAAAAATAACGGTTCATACCGGTTCCGCTTCTGGTGGACATATTCATTCCTAGAAAAAAAATCAATGCTGCAAAATGTAAACCAGTTTATATGCATACATCGTATTTAATATTAATAGGCAGCTGTGAAACTGGTAGCTCCTGGTTCCTGTAGGTGACTATGTCTGTTCAAATAGGCATTCTCTTTTCTTGAAGCGCATGGTACAGACGGAATTGTTTGTCGTGATGTCATACGTGAAGTACTTTCTTGCTGGATTGGTGCGATCGCGTCCCATCCGAATGCCTGTTGCTGCTTGCTCGCCAGCAAGCACTAGCGCACGAGTACGACGCAAATCGAGGAACACCTTCACTCACAAACGCGCTCGACGGCTCCGTTTTCTTTTCTTCGTGTCCTGTCCACAAAAGAGGCGCCACTTCGCACGCGCTTGCATCGCGGATACGTACATGTATTCAACTTCGCTGCGCGAGATTACCGATAGAGAAGCCGTTTCGCACATTGGTAGAGAGTCACAACCGGTCACATGTACATCTAAGTGTATGTGCGCGAACGATAAAAAGTTACAAAGGGAGCCTAAGGGTCATAGTATATACGGACATACATTGCACCGTAACAGTAACCCTCGTAAAGTATCCATGACATGGCTTCAGAACACACAACGACAATTTCATTCGCCTACTCGTAGTCTAAACCGGCGAAGTTTTTGTTTGGACCGAAAACCGTTAAATAATTTTTTTCGGTTTCCCTCCTGAGCGAAAAAAACGTATGCGGTTTCGATTCCGTTCCGGTTCGCACCAAAATAGCGATTTGTTTTTCGGTTTTCAGATCCGGTTTTCGATTCGCTTCGACACCCTGTTGAGAACCACTGGACTAGTTGCACTTTTCGAATTAAGGCAGTCGCGGAACCGGGGGGAGGCGCTTCCCCTTCTCTTCCAAAGGGCGGTTGGGTAAGGTCTCCCACTCCCCCACCGAAAGTGGGTGTCTGAATCCGCCCCTGAATTAACCGCCAAAGCACGACAACTGTCAGCAGTACACGCTGTTATAGCGACCTCGAACAAGGTGTCCACCAGTGATTTCCCCAGAAATTCATTGCTGGGGGGATGCCGAGCTTTCAAGGGGGCGGGGGGTTATGCTTGGTGAAGGTTCCGCTTACGGAATTTTTCTTAGACACGGAAAGAATCGTGGCACAATGGTGACATATCTGCACAGCTTTCCCGTTTTATTTGTACATGTTAGAACACAGTACATTAGAATACAGATTCATTATGAACGGCATTTCAACATTAAGATGCATAGTGACACGACCGACAAAGAAAAAAGACTAGCACCTTGTCTCACGAAGCTCAATGAATACCTGGCAACCAACGGTGAAAACCTTAGACGAAAAAAGCAGAATACCTCGCTTGATTGAGTTGGGCGCAAATGGTTCTTGATGATCCACATTGAGTTTGCGTGCCCGCACGCATTTTTGCTCGTATATGCGCGCAATATATGCATATTGAACAGTCACTTTCAAATGATGTTAGAGAAATGCATGCTACGATCATCTGCATGGCTGTGGTCCTACAGCCCAAGTTTGACAGTGCATGATGTAATTCGCTGCGCCGGACTCACTACCAGCTAGAACGTGCTGGTGGCGGAGTTGGTTGGGGTCGCCTGAGAAATTTCAGGGGGGTGTTGCAAAAATACAGGGAGGGTGTACACCCCCCTGAGGGGGGTGTAGGGAAGTCCCTGGTGTCCACGACCACGACACAGCACTGGCAGTGTTGCCACATCTACAGATTTGTATGGAAATCTACAGATTTTTTTACTCCATGATGGTACGAACATGAGCATGGGCTACGCGAACGTTGACAACGATCGTTGTGTATGGTCCTGTATGTTCCCAAGCTCAGGCTTGTATTGCATAATGTAAAAACCCCGAGATTAGGGAACACGAAGGGACAGACACAACACGAAGACTTCGTGTTGTGTCTGTCCCTTCGTGTTCCCTAGTCTCGGGGTTTTTACATTATGCATCATCTTCACCAGCTCGCTTGCTTCCTAGCCATTTTTTCATTGTCAGGCTTGTAGTGTCACGGATTTCATGTATTGTCAGCCTGTCTGCGTTTACGCTATGTTGTCAGATTTTTGGACATTCATTAAAAAAAAAAAGTTGTGACGAGAAGCCCGATTCACGATGCGCCACTCTCGGGTGAAAAAACAACTGATTTTTCATTCCCAGTTTTTGCTTCATGGTGTGCGTGCTAAACAATAACTGCATGTCAGTATAATCCTTGATATTTTGTGTCACTCGTGGCACGGAAGCTGTTCGTACTTAATCACACGATGTAGGTACTAATTATCATGGTTAGATAGATCGTTTATGTCGTATTGATTTGTCTGATGATGACGCTTGATTTTTTTCCCTTCTTATTCTTGCTGCCTCCATTGGAAGCAAATAGATCAAGCGCAGTCGCCGGAGCATTGGCACCGACGAACAGGTGGTGGTGGTGGGGTGCTATTTCAGAGCCGCTTGTCACTCGGTTTTTACCAGACAGCACAGCCGGCGCCAGGATTCGAACCCAATATCTTTTGCCATTACATATTTCCGTTGTTTCGATGCATAAAGCGAAATAGAAAATGTTAGATAATGAAACGCACAAAATCCTGGCCATCTACAGATTTTTACGGAAATCTGCATACTTTTTAATAAGTGATCTCCATACTTTTCCTCGGAAGACCGTTTCCGGCACCGATTCCAGGTAGAGAGAGGGCGAGTAGGCGAGGGGCAGTAAAGAGGGCAATGAGCGTGGCGTGGGACTCCGATGGGAGAGAGCTTTTTTTTAGCATGATAGCGAGAGGTGCCGTTTGCACACGTGTACTCCTGCGGCTGCGTTTCGCGGCCTTGGCATATCATTTGGCATGGCGAGTCAGAGACAGCATCATACATGCACTAGAGCACTGTAAAAGTTCTGTTTATTACTATCGTGATATTAACGAGATGAAAAATGTACTGAATCGGTTCGCGGAATGTCAAGCAGAACTGTAGGATGGCATGTCCAGATCGAACGGTCTGATTGTAAGAGGTTCTCCTACAAAGGGCTGCTCCAATCAGGGAAAACAAAATAAAAAATAAAAAAACTGGGCTTTAGCCTTTTCGATCAAACCTACTAAAAAGATATGCGCAAAGACGAGAGCACTGGACGTCACGGGGCCGTACTGGATCAAAGGCTACCGAAATGAGACTGACCTACCATGTCCCTGGTCCAGTAATTTGATGTAACGTAAAATTCCCTAATGAACTTTGTCAACAACTGGCTTTCAGTAATGTCATGTGTATTCCGCTGCAGTGATTTACCCAGACTGCCCTACGCCCTAAAATGTATGGAGACGTCCCCGAACTCCCCCCCCCCCCACCCCCCCAGTTTAAATGCCAGGCAGAATGACAGCTGAGCCTTAAAAGGACAGTGAAATACCCTAGAATTTTTGTACCCAAATTCCGTGGAAACCACGATAATTATGACTCCCCACACACATTTTTTTAAACATCCCCAATGCTCGGCATTCTGGACAATGAAAAAACGGCTAGGAAGCAAGCGAGCTGATGAAGATGATGCATAATGTAAAACCCCCGAGACTAGGAAACACGAAAGGACAGACACAAACACGAAGTTTTGATACTTCGTGTTTGTGTCTGTCCTTTCGTGTTCCCTAGTCTCGGGGTTTTACATTATGCATCATTCTGGACAAAGCACTTGCGTACCACTAATTTTACTACTTATCCGTACACGTATTAAATATCTCACTACGCTGGTAACTATGTTTTAGAATGAAAATAGGTGAATGAGATAACAACAGTCGTACAAGTTACTTAATTGAAGGGATATGTAGCTGTTGGGGATGGTCGACTTCGTTACATTTACGGTTCCATATATAATGCAATTTAGTTACACAGGCATCTGTATGAAGTTTTGAATTATCACATTAGCACCATTAATAGTGGTGTTACACGCTCTTTACATTATTTATTATTATGTATGACAGCAATGCACATCCAGCGTCTGCGCTAAATTCCTCGCTCGAGTACGCGTTACACACATAATGCAATTTTGTTTGATGTATTCGTTTCTGGATGTACTTATGTCCATTAATTGTCTCTTAACAACTCGGATATACGAAATTTGTAGTTATGGTGATAGGAATCGTGACTGCAGTTGCGGGCCATCACATACCAGCCGCCGCATACAGCAAGTCAGCAAGCTCACGACGCCTGGGAGAGAACGGCAGCATCGTTTCTCTAGTTTCCCTCTCCACTCTTTTCTTTGCCTCCTAATCCTATGTGTACCACAGGCAACCACAGGTCTGTACCCAGAATCGGCGCCCTGAAACGGTCTCCCCTTTTCCTCCGACGGGTGTGCCAACACTGCACAGCAGACAGCATCCACCTGCACTCTCGCATTCTATATAGCAGGTCACGAGGTGGCTCCACCAGCTCCACCGGTCAGAAACCTTTCGTCATTTCTGTTGCACCCTTCGTAAAATGGGGCAACGCCTTTGATGATGAAAACAATGTTGTTGCACGGGTTCTAAAATACGACTTGCGTTGCAAGCTCCCTCGCACAGCGCATTCGCAGTTTTGGTTTCGTTTCTTTTTCTTTCAGCATTAACGCATGAAAACATATTTTTCTCCATATGGAATGAGCAATGAAAAAGGAATCAAAAGCAACAGTAAAAATGGCTGTGACGCCCCTAAACTCAGCGCCTCAACGCTCCATGATTTGAAAACCCGAGACGAGGTATAGGGACGATAACAGACAAACACAAACACGGTCTCAGAGACCGTGTTTGTGTTTGTCTGTTGTCGTCCCTACCTCGTCTCGGGTTTTCAAGTCATGGATCGTCACCACCAGCTCGCTTGCTACCTAACTTTCCATTCGCCTCAACGCGATGAGGCTGGCGGGTGCGGTTTTGGGTCGTCTGGCGACAATGTGCATCATGGCGCTGGGAACAGGAAGTTCCGCACTATCCGCGTCATCCTGAAATTTCAATGCGAACCTAGCACGATTAGCCATGTTCAGCAAACTGTCGGGCTTCGTCCGTCAGCACAAGAAAAAGATATTGTTCGGTGGCGGCTTCATCGCGGGAGCGTATCTTCTCAATCATTTCCTTCGGCGTAAGTTGGATGAGTGGCACAACCAGCAAACGCAGAGCTATCTCGATCACTTGAAGCACCAACATCACTTCGAAGGTATTTTGCAAACCTCAGACAGCACAATACTTTCGCTGCTACCAAAAATACGTGAACCACTGCTTCAGATTCTGGAAACAGAGTCGCTTCTTGAAAAGTTGAAAGCTCGCCCACATAACCGCCTCGAGATATGGGAAGAGATGAAAGCTCGAATTTTGGCATTTGCCGTCTGCAGCGTGTATGCCGAAAGTTTGTTAGCGACACTCCTACGGGTCCAGCTTGGAGTCATCGGTGGTTACGTTTACGTGAACACCCAACGACAGGCGCAAGATACCGGGGGAGCGCTGCCGGCTCTCACAAACCAGGAAACCCACCAGCTTTACTTGTCACTCGTACAGTATTTCTTCGACAGCGGCATTGAAGAACTGGTTCGTGTTGTGAAGGTAGCCGTCGTGACAGCGTTTGGACATGTCAGTCTCAAGGAGCGAGTCAGTACAAATGACTTCGCGATAGCTTTCGATTATATCAAGGAACATCTGGCCCGTGACGGGAATCCGTTGCCGGGATTCGTTAGTTTCTTGCTCCCACCGCCCAACGCAGAACACGAAGCCGAAGTCTCACCCGTGCTGCGTAGTATGGTTTTGGAAACGAGAGATATTCTAGAGACGGAAGATTTCTCGAAGGTGCTCTCCGCTTGCATAGACATGGGATTTAGCAGCCTGCGATCTGAAGTAGAAACGAGTATTCGTATCATGCAAGACGCAGAAAGTGAGCGCCCCTCAACAAGTTTCCCACTGGCAAGACTGCTACCCGTGCTGAAAAGCTGTATTGTTGCAGGTCGAAGGGACACATTTGTGAAGGAAGTTTTACAGAGCGACTTGCTGCATAGCATGCTGGCAAATGTCTACGAAGCGTTTTGTCAAACTGAAAATGTGGACAGAGTGAATCACAATCTTGCACCTTTTTCATGATGAACAGAACCTTTGCACACAGGTTAGGGACGGTTTTTAATGCCAGGAGGAGAAAAGATTTCCTGGTGTGCCAGCTTTTGGCCCAGAAAAATGGGCAGTTAGCCTGAATGCCATGATACATCAAGTGCAACGTGCTTTGTTACTCAGACGCACACAAATGTTTTGCTGTTCTTATTTATTCGTAGTATTTGTCATGAGGATGACCTAGCGGCCTAGAGAAATGGAAGGTGGCCTTCTGTGACTAACTGGCAGCACTTCACACTTAGCTTGCCCTCATGTTTGTTATTGTTTCTCACAATGGTGATGGGCTTACATTATTGGGATATTATTTTCTGTGATATGCCTTAACTGAGATATGCGCAGGCACCCTTCAACGTATCACATCACCAGAGAAAAAATAACACAAAGGGACATAGAAGCGCATCATGTTAAAGGTGACATAATATTGAGCATATTTATACTTGTTTCAGAAAAGAAAGAAAAATACTGATGATTACACAGATATGTTGTCAGTAGCAAATGCCACCATGTTCTGTGGCATCACAGTAACGCTCAAGTTAGTTTTTCTCTAAAGGAATAATTAGGAAGGGTAATATATATGTACGTTATCCTTTAGAGTTCTAGAACGGCAGCAAAACAAATGTCATGGCAAAGCAGAAAGATACAGGTCCAACAAGGCACACATATACGACGATTGATAGGAATTCGATTGTTGGAAATGCATTTAGTTGTGATGTACGATGCATTATCAATCTTTGCTCTGGTTTGTTTTCTTACTGTGGCATGTCACTCACCTTTGGTGTTCCAGCACTTTCTACTGGTTGATGAATATTATTGTAATGGGGGATTGTGTGTATCCTGGTGATGCGTATTGTTGAGTATCGTTGTTTTCATACATTTTTACCAATCTAATATATCTAATATCTACTTAAGCCACTTTATGCAATATAAAATGAGGTACAAGTGTTGTGTCAAAGTTCTAACTGTAAAAATAATTCCTTTTCTTCACAAATGCCCAAGGACACGAGAAATATGCTGCGAGAGACAGTGCCCCTGAGCATGCTTGGTCTGTAAGAGTGTCATATTTAAGGTCAATACTACAAGTCTAACTCCAATGGGCATGGAATATGAATGTTACCACAACTTACAAGTACATTTTGTAACTTCAAACAATAAAAGATATGGTGCATTCAGTTCACTCCAATCACATTCAAAAGCGGAATTCTACTTCCTGCTGTCCTCTTTCCATCTGTCCACTTCTGTACGCCACTCATAACCAGTTTCTTTTCGGTTTTCAAGTTCGGTTCAGATCCGGTTCAGCAAAACATACAGGTGTCTAGTGGTTTTCACTTCGGGTTCAGTTTCGGTTTCGATCCCTGGTACTACAGTCAACCCTTGTTTTATGAACCCTCGATTTACGAATGTCCTCTGTTTATGAATGGCGTCACAAGGAACCAAACTCTTTCCATGTATTTCTCCCTCTGTTTATGAACCTTCAATATCCGAACCGTGAACGAATTTTCAGGGAACGAACCGCAAAAACGCATGTGTTCTGACCTCGATTGATGAACAGGGAAATATTTTTGAACGGGGGAAGCTGCCTTTGATAACACAGGGTTGCATCAAAAAAGGCTAACAAAGAATGAAGGTCAAGCACCCGTAGAGTGTCCCACAGTGTCTACCAGTGGTGTCGCCTGTTTTGTGGGTGGAAAAATTTTACTTCCTGGGTGACACGTGACAGCCGAATGGCCGTCAGTTGCAATCAAATGTAGAAGGTGGAAACACCTCGTGGCTCCAAGAGAAAGTGATCAGCTCTAATAGCCGATGACATACGGGATACTTTCCGTTGGAAACAGTTTCACCCCTCGGCTAACATGAACACCATCCTGGATTGGATTCACCATGGCCGTGGACTACAGATCGCCAAGTCAACACTCTCTGTTATCGTTAGAGAGTCCGACGTATGGCTTCGCGTTTCATCAGCCGATTCTTCATCGATGAAGAAGAGTATTTTCAAGAATAAATGTAATCTAGTGCATTTCCTGTCATGCTTCAACCCATTTCTCTTCCGCAAGCCTTGCACCTCGATTTACGAACAATTTTTCGAGAAACGAAGGGTGTTCATAAATCGAGGGTTGACTAATTTGAAGCTATTTCCGCATGAAGAAAGGGCTTCTACAGTATCAGAAAAGGATATTTTCTTCCGAGAAAATAAAAGGATGAAAAGGATGACACAGGCACCACAATGTATGTGCAACAAGTTTTTATTACAATGGGCTAGTTTCTAAACTGTACAAAATTGATTGGATATTTAACAGTATGCCTTTATCATCTAAAACTTGTAGCAGATTGAAAAGCACACAAACCCTCCACTATGCATCTCTAATCAAATCTGCTAATGATTAAAAAGAAGAAAAGATGTTTGTAAAGTTTGCAGGTGCCCATTATGGAACCCCAGCAGGAAGTAGACAGCTATAGCTTATTTGTGATAAAAAAACTAAGTATCCTGAGTGATACCACACCATAGACGTAGCACGCCAATTTTCCCAAGGCGGGGAGGGGGGGGGGAAGGACTCTACCTCGTCCGTCAAGAAGCTGTCCACCAGGAGTCAACATGCAAAGTATTTCTGCTCTGCGGTGTATTATAGCTGCACGATCAGATTTACAAAAACAGTCTGAGAGAGCAGCCGTGGACAGCCGACACCATCCTTGCGTGACGAAGAGACGGCCCAGAGCACTTTTTTTTTCTCGTCTCATGCACCGCTTATACATGTCTGAGCTGTGCCGTTGTACGTCACGAATGATGTGCCGGGGGATCACGTTATGTCATGACGTCCTCTGTGAAGTGCTATTTTAACGAGGAGAGGATTTTTGAAAGGAGTGCAGAACAGAGGACTCGTGCCCACTCTGTAGGTCACCTGTGCTCATCGTTCTTTCGCAGGAGCTCATTTTATTCGATGGAGAACATTCCGCAGGAAAACAAAAATAAATAAATAAAATAAAAAATTGGGGGGTCACCTCAGTGCTCCTTTAATGCAAGGCTGCACATTATGGAAGGAATGTGAAAATATGCAAACAAAAAAAAAAAAAAAAAAAAAAAGCACAGAGGACAACTTTGGTAGCAGAATATACATAAATCAATCTCGCGTGCTTCGCAGTTTCACGTGAGTAGTGTTTGCTATCACAGTTGTTTGTTCCACCTGTAGGAGACTATTAGCAACCACATAAAATGTTGACGCAAAGGACAGTGGAGGCATTTTATAGCTACATGCACATAGTGACCACACTCCTACAGCCCCAAGGCGGGACATCAGGGCTGAAGGGGGGGGGGGGGGGGGGGGGGGGGGGGGTGCTGTCAGTCAACAAACCAGGCTCTTTTTAGGTCACCTGCAACTCCTGCCATTATTTTCCTTTTATTCTTTGCATTCTATGCACTAGGTCGCATGCAAACAAAATGATACTTTTACTAGAATGTATTCTATTTAGTGTGCACCATCAGATACATTAAAAACATGGCTGCTTTTGTGCAATTCGCCTCCTTTTTGTTTGTGAACAGTGTTCCCAACCCGAAAAACAAGCTGTTGTCACCACTGCTCACATGCCCATCCATTGGCATGGAGTGGGCAGCATGTAGTCATGCCGCATGGCACCAAGACTGCCGTTGGCAGCGCAGTCGTGACAGAGCATCGTGCCCCTTTTATGTGTTGCACGATGCCTGTATTGCTTGCTAAGCCTAGAGCGTATGTGGGCTGGCACGCCTTCAGAGTAGTGGAAATTTTGTTAATCTTTATTTTACTGCATGTTTACAATATTGAGGCATAAGACGCACTTCCGTTGTACACTTCTACTGAATATGCCTTTTAGAATTAACTAAAAGTAATCACTGATGCCCTGACAGCTAAAAGCAAAAGAGAGAATAGAGTAATGACAATGTATAGGAAAGATGTGGTTTTAAGTTTTCATAATTTACTAAGACAGATCTGGAAGCTGGAAAATTGTGACATAATTTTTTACTCCATACATAGGGTCACAGTCTCTCAATACCCTCTCTGGTCAGGGAACTCCGGCAGAGAACACAAGCCAATAGAGATTATACACTTCTGGACATTCCTTGCTGCTTTTCGAAACACAACATAAAAAAATAACAAAAGAAAACATGAAGCACAATGTAATACTTCATTTTTATACGACTGTAATCTGGAGCAACGTAATCCAGATGTGACAAATTAAGCAAACGCGAAATGTAAAAATTAAAAGTATGTATTTTTCAGATTGTTACTTCACTTCACCATGTAATCCAATCACACATTGTGATATAGAATGATTATTAATTGCCAGTGAAGGAAACAATATTTAAAAAAAGCACTACAACCATGCATTGAGAGAACTGAAGTGACAATTGACTGTACGTCGCTTTTGATTGAAAATTATTTCATTTCTACATTCTTGGTGACCAAGTCATCATGCTGCCGTTCGCAATGTCACAATGTGTGCGGGTGTGTCTTTGCATAGAAGCATTGGTACTTTTTTAACATTTCACGTTTCTCAACAATTAATTTTCTTCATCAAATAAGCTTGTTTGGTAAAATGTCCGACTGGGACTGTTGGTGCTGCATCCCGCTAAAAGCGCCAAAATGATGGTAAAAGGAGGAAGACACACATATAGCGCTATCAGTTTGTTTTGTTACTGTCATTTTAGCGCTTTTAGTACGGTGCATTTTTAATACTTTTTTGTGATTTTTTGTGTGGAGTGCAAGTTTGGGTGCTTGAGTACGTGATCAGAAAGTACTGCAAAAATAGCACACTAAGCACAGTACAATGTACAAGATTTGAAATGTACTTAAAGTAAAGTAAAAGAATTGAGAAATGTACTTGAGTAGTTGGTACTTCTCCATCACTCACTAGCTAAGAGAAATGTGTGTTGCACGTTCGGACTTGAGTTGCTGCAGATTAATTCGCACAAATTCACGTCACCTCACTAATTCAAAAAGCAATAACTGAAGCCAGTGTTTACACATGCGCTGATTATTACGATAGGCCGTTATGCCCGTGGGTGACAGCTCCCATCTTGGAAATTTTGAGAGAAAAAAATTATTGGGCAGTAAGTTCAAACGGGATAATCAAAATCAGCACTTCAAAAAGAAATATAGTTATTATCGTAACATCTCGGTTAAGATGATCAGAGAGCGTAAACGTGAATATTATTGTCAGCTAATACGGACAAGCAGTAATCCCCGTCTAGTATGGCGGATTATAAATGAGGCTATGGGAAAGAAATTACCAAAGCAAGTATTGCCTACGACGACTGATGATCTGACCTTATTGTGCGAGCATTTTAGTGGGTTCTTTGTTAACTTGGGCTTTTCACGTGGAAACCAAATTGGTTGTGTCCCAGGTCATGCTTATAATGACAATGTGAATACGTTTGCACTGTTCGGTGTTACATGTGACGATATTCCCGAGGCTATAAATAAGTGCTCTGATAATACTTCGCCTGGCAGTGACAATATCACTATGAAGGTAATACGACAGGATAGAGATATCCTATGTCCAGTGCTGGCTACAGTTTTTAATTCTTCTATTGCTGAGGCTCGCTATCCAGCTATCTTGAAAAGTGCTAGAGTGGTACCAGTATATAAAAATGCCGACTATAATAATTTTACTAATTACCGCCCAATTTCCGTGTTAAGTGCGCTTAACATAATTTTCGAAAAAGTACTGTTCTCTAGATTGACACATTTTTTTGAAAACACAATGTAATCAGCCTAAACCAACATGGGTTTCGCAGGTTGAGGTTCACAGCTATTGCTGTACTTTCAGCAACTGAAATTATCAACAGTACTACATATTAATAGAGGTGAATAATGTGTTGGCATTTTTTTAGACTTGAAGAAGGCCTTTGATACAGTTCAACACAATATCCTCCTCGCTAAATTGTCTAAATATGGTATAAAAGGACACTTTTTAGGGTTTTTCTCCAGTTACCTCAACAATAGAACACAAACTGTATCTATTGCCGGACACCACTCTTCGTCACTCCCAATAGATACTGGCGTTACCCAGGGCTCGGCCTTGGGATCTTTGTTTATTTTGTACGTGAATGACTTTCCTAGTGGAACCTCTTCAAATTGCATTATGTATGCTGACGATACGGTGTTGTTTTTTACTGGCAAATGTATAGATACAATTCGAACCAACATTGATTCTTTTATGCCATTGCTTCTCGAATGGTTAGAAAACAATGCCCATGAGCTAAATATATCGAAGACAAAATACATAGTATTTCATTCGCACCGTAAAAGTGTTGACTTAACAAAATTTGATATTATGATCAAGGGCTTACCCATCGAACGCCTTAATAGTAATAAGTACCTGGGTGTTGTGCTAGACTCCCATCTTAACTGGAAGCCACATATTTCACAAGTATGTTCTAAGTTATCTCAAGCGCATGGCGCTTTGTACAGGGTGATAAAAAACTTCCCTTTGGCTGTCTTAAGAACTCTGTATTTCTCATTAGTCCAAGGTCACCTCTTATATTGCGTTGAATCATGGGGGCACACTTATAAAACTTACTTAAGACCCATTGAACTTCTTCAAAACCGTATAATTTGTGCAATATTGAATGCACATCCTAGACAATCATGTCTACCTTTGTATGAGACACTGTGCATTCTGTCATTTAACACATTGTGTTTTGAAAGGACTGTACTGATGATAAGGAAATGTATTATTACTGAAGGGCTAGCTCAAGGTCTTCATTTTTCCTCTGTAACTCGCACCAGCCGCTCCGTGTTTGGGCATAATCTCTTAGTGCAACATCAATAGAATGAGCATGGGATGCATACTGTACAATATCAAGGCATAATTAAGTGGAATTCCTTACCACTATCTGTAATTTCATCTAGGAACTTTAAATTAGCATTACTACATAGGCACTTACTTCACAGTACTGGTCATAAATCAACACAGATAACATTGTTTAGAATTTTTGTGGCTTGCATATTTTTAGTGTAGTAGTTTTGTGGTTCAGTGTATACTGCTGTCATGTATTTGTTTGACATGTTTCTACGGATTGTACTAGCTTCGGCTATGATCCGGATGGCCGTTCAGCCTTAATGTATCACTTTTATGTTGTCACTGAAAAAAAAAAAAAAAAGTGCCACGGTCTTTCTTTCAGGGGGGCTGAAATGAAAAAAATAAAACACAAGGAAAAATGAATGAAAATAAATATAAACTAAAATTTAGCATTTACATAGCGTATAGCAACAGGTACGCGGCTGCTCATCACATCCTATCTCACACACCTTGAATGGTTAACTGCTTATGTTTGGGATGTAACCGATCTCGGGACTTACTTTATGTTGACCTCTGATTGCTAGTTCTCCTATCTCTCTTTTACAAGGTCAGCATAACGTGCATGCCAAACAGCACGACATTTCCTTTTCTGTTCTTTTTTGTAATTTGTAGATACGGTGACATTGTGTCTGACATATATGTTATGTAAAAAAAAAGATTTTATTGTGTTTGCATGTACATATTGTTGTACCACTAGTTATGCCATGGCTGGTGGCGGGCACGGTTAAATAAATAAAAAAAGACAGTGTCCGCTGTTGTACAAAGTCCTCTGTTCAACAGACATGAGGCGGGCTGTACTGCACCACGATACACTGTATACGAGGCCAAACACACGCTCAAGTACTGCCAGGCACCTTCACAAAAGCGGGCGCGCCAAGGCAGCGGCAATGTGACCACTGCCGGGGAGTGCCCCCCAAACTACCAGAACGCCATCGCGCGGCTGTGGCGCACCCTAAGGAGTTTTTCGCCGGAGATTCTTGACTAGAGAGAGTACGTATTGAGAGACCGTGACAATTTCGCGCGATATTTGCACCCTGAACCAACTTTCTAAAATTCGGGTGTAACCAGAGTTCTCCCCGCATTCCGCGAGGTCTTTCAACTTCAGGTACCGCCACAGTAAGGCACGTAAGGGATGAATCACACCACCTGTGCATTTTGGAATGATGCTGTGGATCGCGTCCCAGATTTAGCCCGTGTTGCGCAAAATTTGTTGCGCTTGCTTTGCGGCAGCTGCGACACCGGAAGAACATTCTCTCAGCTGTGCTATGTTCAGAGGTCAGAGAGGCGTTGAACGAATGATGACTTGTGTCGCATGCAAGTGATTATGTGTATGTAAACAAGACGGGGTGAAACACTCGCAAATGTGTAGCGTCTTATCTTTCGTACTCTGTCAAGGTCAGTGCGTTACAATCGAGGTACGATAAAGTTTGTTTCTGAAATGCAATCCCAAAATTGCTGGGGCATCTTGGACATGCCTCTCTCGGAATGCGCAGTCACCTTGACGCAAGGATCCCGTGCCCGCAGGATCCCGTGCCCGCAGGATCCCGTGCCCGCAGGATCCCGTGCCCGCAGGATCCCGTGCCCGCAGGATCTCGTGCTTCAGCAGGGTGCACGCGGGTGGCAGTGCGTCTCTGCTGTGGGAATACACGTGTGGGATAGGCATGCGCGAAGCCCCTGTACGAGAGACCCGAATGTAACCTGGGGGTCAGCGGCCCTGCAGGGTGGTTGCCGGAGGATGCCGACAGAGAGGGCAACGTGGAGAACCCGTGGCAGAATGATGGGCAGCTTGATTCACACGATTTTAATTGCACCTCAAAACTTCCAATAACATAAAGCACCATGACAGAAAACGCTCCATTTTTCCCAGAATTTGCATTTGAAAAATTATGATTTTTACCCCCCTAAAGCAAAGAATCCTATCCGTACATCACTGACACACAAGTCTGGGCTCCTTCTGTTCCTGCAGTACCTTCTACGGAGTGGAAGAAATACTGTACTTGATCGTGGGTAACCCTGTACTACAAATTGCCTCCACTGTGCATGAGTAAATTTTGCTACGCATGGCGTTATTTTTTATCCATTACAGATTTTTAATAAGAAAGCTTTGAGAGCAGAACAGATGCCATTTTTGCAGGCCGATTATACAGGAAGGTGGACATTCTGTCAGACAGAGTATGTAACTACTAGTAACTAACTAAAGTAACTAGTAGTATGCAACTCTAACTACTGTATGACTAATTACCTAAAATCTATTAATTAACTTTACAATTAAAGGTTTTTGAGGAAATGTGAGATAGTAGCAGAATTTGGCTCTGTCATTACTCAAGTCACGCTATTCCTTCAAAAACCGAAACAGGCACGTATTTTAATGCATCCACGCCAAATTTTGCTGTGCAAATGAACCGAAACCAAGCGCACCGGAAGTGCAAAATGGACACCATATTTGACTTCCATGGCTTATCTGGACTGCAAAGCAGGTCATCTGGCCAGCAGATCAGCACTTACTCCAATCAGCTTCATCGCGAACGCACATGGCCCTCCAACGTGAAATGTGGCTTACCCTCATAGCGCTAAAGATGCACATGGTTTTGACTCACTTGCAATAGCAAAATCTGGCGATGGATATCTCAATGCATTTGCTTGTTTCAGGAATTTAAAAAATTACAGGACGGTTACGATTGTGTAACGCGAATTTGAGCGGTAGCTGTTGTGTGTGGATGTTGACACTTTTACTGCTGATATATGCACAACTACTTTAGAGTGACAGGTACTGCCTCGTGATCTGTGAAGTGAGTGGTGATGTGTACCGCAATTCCACGCGTATAAGCCGCACCGGAGCTAAGCCGCAGGACCCGTTTTTAGGAACGTTTTGAAAATTTTCGGGCAGATAAGCCGCACTCGCAGATATGCCACGGGCAATACGACAGGACTAATTTGTGCGAGAAAGGAGACCATAGAGATGGCCATACACCCTGTGGTCCATACTCCGGGGTCGGCATGGTGTACAACAAAGCAGGTCAGTTCAATGTTCTACTAAGATCGGATTGTGCCCTTGTTCGGTGTTTTTCATGGATTGATGGGTCAGTGGCCTCCCAGGAGACATGAATCACTGCCACCACTTTAGTTAAAGCTGCTTGGGAAAAGGCACCAGGAAGGTCAGTCTACTCGAATGTGGACGTGGCTCTGTTACGCATTGTTTGTGCATTGGCAAGGTGGTGCTGTTCCAGAGACGCTGTCAGCCCCTTCTTCGAAACTGGTGTATAGGGAAAATACCAGGGGAATATAGTCATTAGATAAGCCACACTGTGCCCATAAGCCGTGGCTAATATGCGTGAAATTGCGGTACAGCTGGGATTAGCAGGACAGAAATATGACTAAAATTGGGACAAAAGTGGGACAGGAAATGCTGAAAATTCGTGACAACGTACCCATCTCTGAGTATATCAAAGCTGCTTTTATTAGCTTTAGATTATTTTAACTTGTTTTGCATCACTGAAACCCAACCTGAAGCCGAGGGCTTTGTGATACAGCCACAGCGATTTCCCGAGACCTTCCTGTTAACAGTTACCTCTGTAAAAAATAGGGTGGCTTTGAGTAATGACTGGCTCCAATTCTGCAATAGCACATTTCCCTGAAAACATAAAAAGAAACATCAAAAAGGTTAATTAACGAATGTTAGGTAGTTAGTTATCTAGTAGTTACACTCTCATTCACAGAATGCCTGCCTTGCATTATAATAGACCTGCAAAAACAGCCTTTTTTATTAAAAATCTGTAACGGATAGAAAAATAAAGCACCCGGTACTTCATGGAATGATGGCAATGAAGCTGCGAAAGTACTTGTGGACCAGCACAAAACTATGAACAACCAGACACAGCATTCAATAACTTCAGATTGTCAAAACAATGCACGAGGCTATGAATGCAATGATGAAGGGGACTGGATTTGGGTTGTTGCATCAAAACGTCCCGGAAATTGACCAGGATATTGAATAAAAACTGCCCCACTCCTGTTGGTACGCAGCATCTCTACTGCCTTCAGCATAAAAACTGATGGTTTAGTGCTCAGCGTGATTGCTACCGAATAGTTCCGTCACAGGTTTCATGAACCTCTAGCTGTTGCTCTATCATACCTCTGCTGTATGGCAGCTACAAGCACCTTTTCTCTTTCACTAGTGTACCACGCTGGATGCCTTGCAACACAATGCAGGTGACAGAGACAGCTTTCATTGAAGAGGTGATGTACGAAACGATTCAGCTGTCGAGGAAGTTTAAACGTGGTTCCTTTTGACAATAGAACAGTCGGTATCTTTGAGTCAGCAGTGTTGGAAAATGTGACCTGCAATAAAAACATAACCACATGTCATTCAGGAATGACCTATAAATTAGTTAAGTTCAACATGGCATTGGCAGTGACATTGAACTCGCAAGTTGAACATGGCAAACCCCAATGCAAAGTAGTCTGGCTCAATTAGCTTGCCTGAAACATACTTTTGCTCTTTGCCCCAATAAACAGTTTGCTCATGACCTGGACATTAGTTTGTAACACCATCGTTTCAGACACTGTTGCTCATTTGCAGTACTGCACTTGATCAAATCCTCTTTAGTAACACTGTCTACCCAATAAGCAGGAGATTGATTCAGGGAAGCCATTGTAACACTTCTCACTTCAGCAGCAACATCCAATTCAGGCAGAGCTATGAAACAAATTGTGAACTGAGACCCACATACTGTCAAATGATAGCCCAGAAAGTAGAGACAAGAAACTTCATAGTGCAAAAGTGTGGCATATTTTTTGAAGCAGCCATGCTAGAAGTGATGCAAAACTATCGATAAATTGACTACCGATACTATTGATGGTTTCTTCAAAACTATCAATAGTGTCAAAAACTATTGATAGTACTATCGATAGTGAGAAAACCATCGATTGTTGACTACCGATAGTGTTGAAAAACTATCGACAGTTTTATGGTAATCAACCCCATCAATAGCTAGATCTGGTTCTCACTATCAATGCTTTTGTTCCAGTCTTCGTTTTCGCACTGGCACAGTGACAATGAAAACAGAATCACATTCTACACAAGTTCTTTCCGTTTAGCTGTAATGTGATGAACTGCAAGCAGCGAAAGAAGATGCTCATCATAATCACCACGCTCACGAGACTTCAATGCCGCAATCAATCCAAATCAGAGAGCATCACGTGACGTTGTGATTCATTTGGGTGGCACCAGAAGCTCAAGGTCAGCGTTGAAGGGAAAGCTGCTCAGAGTTATGTTGTAAAACTTATAGAAGTGAGACCTTTTCTTTTTAACGATGGAAATTGATGTTCCGAGGCCGGAACACAGAAGAACACAACACACAAGCCTCAAGTGCCTAAGAATAATGAAAGAAGGAAGTCACTGGAAAGGTTAGCCAGCAGTAGGACTCTAACCCACGTCTTCTGGATGTGGATCCGTGTGGATGTGTGTTTTGTGGCAGGGGCGTGGTGACCCTTTTTCCCGCCCAAGAAAAGAGGGATACCCCGTGGAATGAGTTTTGGGAGGCCCGTTTAGCGAGGTTATATAAGGGATGGTTGGATGAAATTGAGAGACTTGTCCTGTGATTTGTCTGCAAGATGGAAGAATGTGAACGCGAAGGGAGCAGCCGCGTTTTTTTCCGCCGGGGAAGTTCGAGAAGAGTGGCGGAGGCAGTAGTTTGTTTTAAGTAGCGGAATGGCTCGACGATCGATCTGTGTTATCTCGTGCAGGTTTCTGCACAGCCAGTTTACTTATTTGTGCGACGGCGAGAAAAACGTGAGAAGACAACCCACCGACAAGAAGACGTCTCTCAGGCATCTTCGAAGAATCCTCAGACTTCCCCCCAGACTGAGTCGATAGACGTCGGAAAGGAGCTAGTTGCGAGACTGAGACAAGTGTTGAAAAAAAAAAAAAAAATGTTACAGCAATGGAGTTGCATGAGATGCTTCCAGTCAGAAAGGAGTTAGGCCTCCAGGGCAGTACTCTGTGAGGAAGGGGGGACTTGTAGGTGAGAGGGAGTGAGGAGCGAGGGCCAGCTAAGCAAGAGGAGGAAAGGGAAGGAGAAAGGGCAAGGGCACGAGGTGGTGCCCTCTTCCCGACATCACGAGGAGGATGGGAGGAAAAAGAGGAAGGCACGTGGACAGTTCCGGAGTGTGTGTGCAGCGACATGGACGATGAGCCGGGTGTGCTGCAGCGTTGGAAGCTTGTGAATAAGGCGGAATAAACGTGTTCCAAGCGTGCTTCGTGACAACTTTGAAGGAGTGGATAGAGAAGGAACAAAGAGAGTGGAGAACACAAGCAAGAGAAAGAGAAGCACAAGACAGAGAACTCTTAAAGGGGCACTAAAATGCAAAAACAACTTGCTCTCAAATGAAAGTCCGTGTTTGAATTAGTGTAACGCAAGCAAAATTAGTTCACGCAGCACTACCGTTTAGAAGAAAACACAATAAAAACAGAGCAGGCTTTGGCGTCAATGAATGGTATCCCCAGGGGGCTAAGATTGGCGGCAACCAATGGCACAGCAACAGACGCGCGCGGATACCTATTGTCGGTGTGTGTATTTGGAACGGGTCCGATCGTAGTGTTCCGTATATGCATGGCATGATGCGCACTACTACATTTTTTAATACCGATTCACTGAATTGTAGCCCACAATGGTTCTCACGAATGTTCCACTGACAACATTTATGTCTCCACGTCCTTCGGACAGCAGCGCTAGCCCGCTTTGGAACGCACACTATGTTTTTCACCGGGAGTACTGAATGGGGTGGCACGCGCAGTATGGAGTAAAAACACTGATGCATGAGCTGAAACAACGTTCACTGCTTAGCGCCGAAGCAAGAAAGAGTCCGGTATAATTTTGAGTGTAGCTCCGTAACGAAATCAACGTTCTGAATTATGATAACAAGTACGAAACTAACATAGCGTGTAGCGTATTTGAAGTGAACTTGTTTTTGCATTTTAGTGTTCCTTTAAAACAGCAGACGCTTGTCAGAGAACAAGAGCAGATGCGTGAAATCAAAGCAGATAGGCAAGGGCAGAGGATGACCAACGGACATTACAGTTAGAAATCAAGCTTTTTCTGGGCCCGGAAGTGCTGTGACATTTATGCGTTAAATTATGGGTGTGCGAATATTCGAATTCTCGAATTCCAATCGAATATCAAACGCTCGAACTATCTGATTCGCGAATCGAATATCCAATATTCGGTTTTTCGAATATCCCACTATTCCACGAACATGAACGACATAACCCGAAAGTGGGCTTCACCTGATGCTTCCGTGCATGAGGTGAAGCCTGCTTTACGAAATTGCCCTAGCTGCAGGACCAACACAGGCGGGACGGTGTTTAGTTTAGGATAACGTTATCCAAAGTTAGTTTTGTAGACATCGTCTGTGGAAGGGGTGGCGCCCCTCCCACATGCAGTTTAGCGGTGCCGACGAGAAACTTTGATTTGATGTCTGTGAGGTTGCCTTCAAAAAGTTAGGACTCTTGAACAATGACTACAGCCCACGGACAAGAAGGGTGTCTTAAAGATGTCCTTTACATCTAAAGTTTCAGTAGTGCAACTTCCTAGGGCGAGTGCAAAGAAGCTAAAAGGTGTTCATTGCAAAGCTGTGCCAATTCGTTTGTTTCACAAATGGCCTGTGGTTGTCTGAAACAATTACAGCCTCATCCATATAACATGCTACTGCCTGGCATAAAATTTTGGAATGAAGGTAACCACTCCAGTACTCCAGTAAGTGTAGCCTCACCTGAAAAGCAGGAAGCACTCTCATGTAAAATTAAAAGAGTAGGGGCTTTAAACAGAAGAATGGCATGTCTCTCTTGTGACAGTTAATGCCAGAAAAATTACACTAAATCCATGGGCTACAAAATGGAAACTTTTAGTTCGAAAGTCACATTGTAAATTTTGCACGAATATTCGATATTCGATTCGGTATTTGGAATTTTCCCCCCCCCATTCGATTCGATATTCGATTCGACTTAAAATATTCAGATTCGCACACCCTATGTTAAATGTGTTGCAGCAGGGTCATAACGGTGGTGTGGTGAAAGTCGGGCGCTGTTATACGATGAGCGCAGTGTAGAACGTCTTGTTTGCGTTTCGTGGAGCGTTAGTATTGTGTCCCGCATTAGGTACGTAAGTGAAAGAAAGAACGCCGGAGCAGACTATTTGATGGATGTGTATGTAAGCTAAGGGGAAAACATGCATGGAGTGTTGAAAATTTTGCGTTGGTCTGGGTACGCGAGTGTAATTGTTCCACAGAGATGTAACTATGTATATGATGGCGAAGTGGAAATCATGTCAGGCACAGAGGTGAAAATGTGTATCCAGCCCGCAAGAAGTCAGGGTTTGTTAAAACATATGTCACTAGAGCATGTAGGAAGATTACGGTATAATGTTCTAATCAGGGGGCATCGTGTCACATCACCACAAACATTGCGCTTTAGAGGTTGTGTAAGGTTTTTAACGTACTTGGGTGGGTTGTATTGCAAATGTGGATTTTTGTGGAATGTGGAGTTTGTCAGGTATTATCCACAAAACGTTTGTCTTGCCCTGTTTCGGGTTTTGGAATATTATGTGATAATACCCTTAGTGACAGGGTCGTGTCACAGGGCAACAAAAAGAATGTGAACGCGAAGTGGGCAGCCGCAGTTTTTCCCGCCGGGGAAGTTTGAGATGAGGCGCGGCGGCAATAGTTTGTTTTAAGTAGTGGAACGGCTCAATGATTGGTCTGAATTGTCTAGTGCAGGTTGCTGCACAGCCAGTTAGCTTTATTTGTCTGACGTGCGCAAGTGTTGTGTGCCACGGGGTGACGGAGAGGAAAACGCCAGAAGACAACCTGCCGACAAGACGACACCTCGGGCCTCTTCCAAGAATCTTCAGACTTCCCCACCCCTACAGCTAAGTCAATTTGACGAGTGTGACGAAACCAACTGTTCAGCAAGGTAGCCTGTGTGGCGACTTTTACTGTAACAAGCAGATGTCACTTTGGTGCAGGTTGCCCCAGTGACAATTTCGAGTTCAATGGTTTGTGCAACTTGTTGGGTAGCCTGTGTGGTGATTTTGGTTATGTTTCGACTGGGAGTAAATATGTTGTTGATTTTAGCTCCGTGTGTGTGTCCAATCGTTAGGCCACTGACCGTAATCCGTTTCACCCGCTGAGTCCGGATCTTAATTGGCCACGGAGCTCCAGACCTTACTCAGTATCGCCTCGCTCCGAATCGAGCCCGTGACGGCCTCTTGTTTTGGGGTTAAACTCTGCAAAACCAGTTTTTACCCCATCCCCAGATTTGCATATTGGTAGTTGGAGAATGAAACCTGAAATTGCTCAAAAATGACCTCGCAAAGTGCAAAGTCAGTGACTACTACAGGCTGTACAGCACGCTAAGCACTGCGCATTGAGCACAGCCCTTTGACATCTCATGTTCATCTGAAATTATAAGACACACTCTTTATTTATCCACCCGGAAATTTGCTTTTCCACCCAGTATACAGGGTGCTCCACCAACCGTGGCAGAAATTAATAGTAAATAATGTACTAGGCAACGAAGAGACACGCGGTCAAGTGATTTTTGTCTGCCAGTAACATTTGCCACATATTGGTACCATTTCTGTTTCATTTCAATAGATGGAAATTGAATTTCTTGAATTGAACTCTGAAATTTCCCAAGTCAACCTGACGTTTTCCTTATCGAACTGGGCTCCTCGTGGTACTGGACGTGATCATGAGGGCCCGTAAGTTTATGTATTTGCCTATAAATGCCTAGATACGTCGTTTCCAAGTTTATTTACATTTTTCCTGACTTGATGCCGTAACTACCTATTTTCGCCTCTCAGAGGCCAATTACTTCTCTTTAGTTATATTTTTGTGGGCACTACCTCTGGAGTTCCGTACTATTTCATCGCTTTTTCACTGTATAACTTATACTCCCGAAAAACAAACAAAAACAAAAAATAGTGCGACCTAGCCAACAGCGCTCCGTCCCTCATTTACAATTTGAGACTACATGCTGCCGGCGAGACGCTTCACCTTCTTCGTTCTCTTGACTTAGACAGGTAAGCATTCAGCTTATCTTTGTGTGCTTTCCTGTACCTAGTTTTCAAACACAGTTTGTGTGCCAGCTAGCGCAAATCTCAGCCTCTTTTTATTTGAAGTAAGGTGTAGTTCTGTTTTTCCCAATTTCATCATGGGAACAATGAAAGCAGAAGCTGGCGGGAGGCCAATCTTGCTTAACACAGCCGCTCTTGAGAAAGTGAATCACAGTACTATTGCACAGTTCTAAACTCATCTTTGGAAATTTTATGGCCAGGAAATATGCGGTATGAGAGAGTTCTTTTATTTGGAACAGATGGAGCATCCTACATGTGCAAAGCGGGCAAAGGACTTAAGGTTCTGTACTCCAAAATGGTTCATGTGACATGTTTTGTACAATGCAGCACTATAGTGCGGGAGCACGTGGCTTGCTTGCATGCCAGTGCCGCCTTCCGTCGCCACTGGGGCGAGCTGGGGTGGAGGCTCTGGGGCCCTCAGAGCCATATATTAGAAGGGAGTCTGGCCATTGGGAGGAGTCTCAAAATAGGCTCGACCTGTCAATCACATTTCCAGGCTTCTGATTGGCTAGCTTTTTACCACGGGTGCCGCCATGACACCTGACTGCCACCCAAAATGGTGATGAAAACAAATGTGGTGAAGCAGGGATTTGGTGACAAAAAGATTTTACAGTCTACTCTGGTTTTTAGCTGCATGTGTACATCCTCGCATACAGTTCTCGGAAATCAGTTTTAACTGATGCTACACTATCGATATCTAACTGAAAATAATATGTTTTGTCGCCGGCGTTAGGCCTAGTGAACACGGCGATCACAACGACATCATAACAAAAACGGCACTGTGCTGTGCAACTCTGAATTTGTTAGCTGAATTTTATGGATATAAACATTCTTGCCTTTTTTATTCCAACTATTCACGTGGATAAGTTAAAAAATTGTACCCACGAGTGTGCCAGCAGCGGTACAACGATGGAAGCAGACGACAATTCCAGACGTACCTTGCACAGCCTAGGTGGCGTTCATCAAATTTGCACAAAATAATTCACTAGTATTGCAGATCGCAAGAGGTATCCCATTTCAATCCCGTCCAGAGCCGTATATTAAAAGGGAGTCTGGCCATTGGGAGGAGTCACAAAAAGAGGCTCGACCAGTCAATCACAGTTTCGCTCCTCTGATTGGTTTGCTTTTTACCAAGGGGGTCGCCATGACACCATAGTGTCACCCAAAATGGCGTCGAAAACAAACGATTTCGTGACAAAACATTTTCACAGACTAACCTGATTTTAGCTGCAAATGTCCATCCTAATATAATTTCTCGGAAATCAGTTTCAACTTATGCCCATCCATCGATATCTAACTGAAAATAATACGTTTTGTCGCCGGTGTTAGGCCTAGCGAACACGGTGATCACAACGAAATCATGAAAACGGCGCTGTGCTTTACAATCTTATGTTTAACAGCTGGATTTCATGGATATAAACATTCTTGCCTCTTATATTCCAACTATTCATGCAAATTTCTTTAAAAATCATACCGACAACAGAATGTGTCCCAGCAGGTGGTTCTGCCGGCAGCGGTACAACGACGGAAGCAGACGACAATTCCCGACGTGCCTTACGCTCCCTAGGTAGCGCTTATCAAATTTGCACCAACAATCCACTACTTTTGCAGATTGCGAGAGGTATCCATTTCAATCCTATCCAATCCACTTGCCACCCAAAATTGCGCTGCCCATGCTTGGATAGAGTGGCAAATAGTGAGGATAGGCTGATTGATAGCGCCCCATATTTCAAGACTTCATTGGCTAGAAAGCTGAAAAAGTGGGTGGAGCTTCAGGTATAGGCATGACCCATTAATGCCCAGACTCCCTTTTAATATACGGGTCTGATCCCATCCAATCACGAGCGCCCCCCTCTCTACGTGAACTCGCCAAGCACGCACGTATCACCTACTGAGATACCTGCTCTGTAGACACCTCAGCGACAAGAGAATCAGTATAACAATAAAAATATCAGTGTGCCTCTGCAGTATTTGTATCCATACAAATACATTACCATATGTTTCCTCAGCAAAAAAAAAATAAAAAAATAAAATCTATCTGATAACACATAGGTGTTTGCAGTGTCACAGTGCCTGCATATGACTCAAAATTATTTCATAATATTGCGCCCCTCAAGCTTGCCCTTCTGTAAACGTGCATTTAGATAAAGCGTGGTATAGAAAACACACACGCACGGTTGGTGTGCTCGTTCGACGATGGCATAAGTGACATCATGTGCATTAGGTAAGCATTGTTCCAAGGCAGCGCTGGCATGGAAGCAGGCTACGTGCTCCCCTGCTACGGTTAGGCGTGGTGACGCCTTACATGCCATGCACCGCGTTGCACAAGAGAAAGACAAATACAAAAAGGTGTTTTTGAAGGCTTCATCCAGAACTGCCGCTTTCCGAGAGGCAGCACCTGACGTTCCTTTGCCGTCCCTGCCTATTCTAATGCGATGGGGAACATAGATAAGTGCAGCGATATACTATGGCCATTTTCACGTCAGTCACGTATAGCAGAGAGTCGAACCGAATCAAAAACTGTTATTAACCGTTATTTTTGGCCGAACCGGAACTGAACCGAACCAGTCGACGCCATCTTGGAGCTGAACCTGAACTGAACCGTAAAAAAAAATACCGGTAACCGGTTCAAATAACTGTTGATACGGAACTAAGGGCAGAAACAACAAAACAACGAGAATTGGCCGAGGCAGACCACAATTAGGGACGACACAGACAAGTAAGCCTCAAACGCCCAGAAATGTTTGAATTGGTAAGGGCGGAACTTTGCATATTGTGCACAAACATGAAACTACTTTTTCTTCTTTTATTAGCTTCGTAGCCTTAATGTTGCTAGCCGAAAGTGTTGTGCCGTGCAGGAATGCTCTAGATTTGCTGGAGTCGCGAAATATATACAAATATGAACAGTACAAATTACAAAAACAGTATATACAAAAAACAGTTTACAAACAAATTACAAAAAACAGTATATACAAATGAACAGTACAATATTATTCCGATACCGAAATTCTACAACTAGGTATAAGCTTACCTTAACTTATTCAAAAAGCATCCGTGAAAATAAGACAACATTTCTAGAACTATGTCAGTTAACTACGCTGACATCTATGTATTCTTTTCGACATAGGATTTGGTGTGTCCCATTGCATCGAACAAACTACGGCAAGCAGTCATTGACGTATATGTCACCATTTATTTTTAATCAGTTTGTTGGTACGTCGCCGGACCCATTGTCGATGTCAAATGGAATGCTCTGTCGCTTTATGTTGGGTATTTAATTTTAATTGAGTCAATTTTGAACTGTTACTTCATTTGTTTGTATTATAGGCATCAGAGGCGGAGAGTTTTCATTTTCCCAGGGGGGGCAAGGGCGCACCGCGAAGTAAGTACTCTGGCACGGAGGGGGGGGATATGTTTATTAAGAAAAAAAAAAAAAGAAAGGAAAAGAAAGCCAGATGGGGGGATGTCGGCTTGTTATTCCAACAAAAAAGTGAAAGGGGGAAGAAAAAGGCAAAGAAAAGAAGAAAAAACAAAAAAAAAGGAAGAAAGAAAAATGAAGAACTCAAAACTAAAGTTGAAGAATCACACACTCCGGCGGGATCCTATGATGTATGCAGAACTGGTATAGGAATAAGAGGAAGGAAGAACAGAAAAAACAAAAGAAAAAGAAAGAACAGAGAGAACGTAAACAGTGAACATGTGCACAACTGAAGGCATCACGCCTTTGAAAACTGAGTGCAAAAGGAACAAAATGCATTGAATCCTCGGTGTTTGACCGGAAATGCGCGCAATATATGGTCAATGAAATGGAGCAGCGGGAGTTGAACCTGCTCCCAACGGATATGCGTTCCGAAGATCCTACCGTTACACCTCGCAACTGCTGGTACCTTTACGACTGCTTCGTTTCATTGATCTGATTGCTTTGGGCGAAATTCAGTCTATGTGTTGTGTCATCCTCTGTGTTTCTTCGCCTCACCTTCTACTGTGATAATGAGTATGGTGGGCGGATAGATATTTTACAAATTGCAAGATGCATTTTTGGGGTTGGTGCCTCTTCGCGCTTTTGACCCGGGCGCGCCAAGCCCCAAAGGCTGGTGTCAGTCTCTTAGCGGGACCTCCCGGGGGAGGCAGCGGGACCTCCCGGGGGAGGCGGCGCCCCCCCCCTAGTTCACGTTCCGGGGGGGCAAGGGCCCCCGCGCCCCCCGCAGTCGGCGCCTATGATAGGCATTATATTTCTTCTTTCCATTTTTCTCACTTTTTTCTCACTCTCATTTGGCTATTGTTACAATATTGGTTTCTGCTATGATCGTTACTGTATTGTTGCTGTAAATAGTGAACTTGGGGGAGGAGCCGGTGTCAAGCGTCATTGGCTTTTTGCTGCTCTCCCAACCGCAAGGAAAATAAATTGAAATTGAAATTGAAATATGGTAACCTAAAAGTGTTATGACTATAAACGTCTCGGACATAGACGTGAATGTATATAAGGATTAGGGATCAACAACAGCGTTGGGTAGCATTCATGAAGTGACACACACAGCTATACATGTGTCCACCCTAACTGCAGAACTGATCGTTGACACATATCGTGTGTGAGCTTACATAAGCCACTTACAAAGTAAAAGGTCAGCCACCCACATGGTGGTCAGAATGAACAACAACTTTATTTAAAGTTAAGAACATACCAAAGTTGGTTTTTTTGTGCATTTGAAATTAAAGGGGTGAAAAATATATGTACTGACATTGCATTTAAGAATCGCCAATGTGTCGAAAATGGGTCGATCTTCTCTGTTTGCACTTACTCTTGCCCGTGCTGTCTTTGTTCCACAGACACTTCACTCAGCGACATGGTAGCACGGCGGCGGTCAGTGATAACATGTTAACACGCCTTTTACATAAAGACCCTGGGCTCAGAATGGCATCGTTCCAATCCAATTTAATTAAACAACGTCAGCCCCCATGCCTGGGAGCTAAAATGGGCCAATACAACTACCATGAAGTGTCGTGTCATGAAGTATAGCGGCTGTCCTGAAATGTCACGAAGCGTCGTTTGCTGCTTAACGTGTATTCGCGTCTACTGACTGGTAATCAATAATTTCAATGACTTAAAAGACTTAGGCTAAGGAGGCAGGCTTGGTTAGTTGACTGTTATATTCCTGCCGAGATTCTGTAAACAACCTGGTGGGTTAGTTAACTACCGCGACACGAGCTATACGTGCTGTAGCAGTCAACCCAAAATGGTAATCCATGGTTATGCTCCTATCGTAACCACTACTAATCATGTCTTCCATATCGTGCAAATTCAAAATTGTGAACGACTGCTGACGCCTTCCTGTCCACTTCAAGCACTATACCACACAAACGGAAGTGTGATTTAACATTGTTGTGCTTTATTCCCACCCGCGGTCCCTGAACCGGTTCGGTTTCCCAACCGTTTGGAAAAAAATGGTCAGAACCATTACAGTTGCCTTCCGGAGCTGAACCGGAACTGAACCCTTAGCGTCGAACCTAAACCCGAACCGAACCCATAAACGTTTCGGTTCGACTCTGACGTATAGTGAAATCTGCCCTGCAGCGACTGGCAGACGAAGCTGCGTCTATTCGAGCAGCGAATGGGCTTGACAGAAGGGCAGACATAGAAAGAGATCTTCCTTACATAGACACTAATTTTTGCGTACTGATCACAAACATGACCAAGCTGGAGACCATTGGACTTCCCTGTGAGTCGCTGGACACAGTTCAGACCGTCTGCACAGCCGTTAGTCAGGTCAAACGAAAGGGCTCTAGTGCAACCATCAAGATGGAGCCTATTTTGTCCTTTTACTGCCTATCCTGGCAATTTTTGGAGTCTAAATGCCTGTCCTTTTCAAACTTTGTTAGTGCCTAAATTTCTGAGCCCTCGTGATTATAAGGAAACAGGGGAGCCCTGCAGACTATTTTGCACAAGCTGCCATGCCTGAATGTTTCCATCACTGTCTTCAACTTAACAAAGCCAATCTTGCAACCTACCTTCACAAGTCTGCCATGCAGTGTATAATCTTTCATGATGTGCAGGACTGATGGAACCACGTGGTCACCCCATGGGTGGTGCTCTCTGGTGGCGCGGAAATCATCCTCAACCTTTCTGTACACTCCACTTGAAATTACCAGTATGATGTGGTCAACTCTAGTTAAGTTGTTTAGCAGCCAACGATGGGGCACGCCCATGTCATTTGCTTGTGCCACATCAAATATCACATCAAGTCCTGGAATGGTGCAAAGGAAGTCGTAGAAGGCCTTGACCATGGCATAATGCTCAGCGTCATCATATGAATACAGCAAAAAGACCCGAGATGTGCGACGTGCCGATGGTCTTGTTCCTGTACAAAAAGTAGACACGGGTAGTGAGACACAATTTTGAAAAATATATATGTGAAAGTACTATGTACAGTATTGTAAGCAACCTGCACCAGGGAAAGGTAACAGAAATGGTAACATAAACAGAAACAGTATTATACTGTACTGGAAATATAGCAGGTAACGGTAACAGAAACAGAAACGGATATCACACACTCAAAAACAGAAACAGAAATGAGAATAATTTATCATAATGATTGGGGCACTGCAGGATGCGAATTATTACAATCCTTTACCATATCATTTAGATAAATTTCCGAAATCAAGCTGAACGAACTAATTTCTGAAATGGAGCGAACTACAATTAACTGAGGAACTAAAACTAAAATAATCAAACTGGAGAATATAAGTAAAGAGTATATACATGTAGTAAATGGAAGAAGCATTGCTCTTGTGAGGACTTGCAAGTTGCAAGCATGGGTAACATTCGTGAAAACCATGTTCATATTTGCTGTTAAAAAGAACCTCGTATGTATATTTTGAAAAAAAGAGAAAGAAACAGAAAATTCTGTTGTGTGCAGATATACCTACAGTTCTCAAAATAGATTTCAGAATATATACGCAGAGGTATTAAGTTTTGTCACAGTCTCAAAGCTTACTAAAAAAAAATAAGAAGGAAAACAACAAGCGGGTGGGTCGGTACTGAAAACCGAAATAAAAACATAACAGAAACAAAAACAACAATCTTCATCATGTTCAACAATCATGATAACAAACTAAAACGGAAACAAATATGGACCAGTAACAGAGGCGGTAATGGAAACGAAAAATATTCCGTTACGTTTCCCTGCACACAACTAAACGTGCACAATTTTTAGCTGCCAATATATATGAATTTCTTGTATATGTTGTCCAATGGTGGCAGCCAGAAACTAAATTTTTACTTAGAAAGCAGAAGATATGAGTCTTACTTCTAAGTATGATCCACATCACAAGGCCAGCTAGCAGCACTATGAAGCATATCACAGATAAGGTTACTGTAACAGTCAGACTTGTATCTGCGAAAGAATAATCATGTTTGACTGTAAGACCATGCTCAAGTTACAAAACCTTAGAGAGGAAAACGGGATTCAGTCACCAGGAAATTCTACCACATGGAACACAGGAACAAGAGTAAATGAGAAGCATAAAGAAAACAACATAAAGGTGCTGAAATGCATACTGGATGTACTGCAACGGATGGCAATCATGGAAATATGGGCTGCAGAACTACTGACAAGCGATTCCAGAAAACTGTGTCACGAGCAGTACAATAATGAAAAACAATCACAACCTTGATGTTTCAGAATCAAAGTGAAATCCAAAAGAAAACACATGGCATCACCCATTCAGCTACTAATTATTCCACAGCCATTTCCCCCTTTCTTTGCATGACATGCAACAATTCCACATGTACTTCGATATGCATCAAAGCGCTGCATGAAATTCGAATGCTGTTTTTAAGTTCACCCTTGATAATATTTGGTACATAAAATAGATAGATTAAATAAATAGAACTTAATCAAATAGATTTCAAAACCAGTTTTCTTTTGAAAATACAATCAGGGAATCCAGTCCAGAGTCCTAACCAAAGTCCTGAACAGGAACGAGGTACAGTAAAGTGACATTGCTAATGAAACAGGAAGGCAGACACAGAGCTATGTAAGCATGGAAGCGTGACAGGTGGCAGTTTAGCTTAGAGCACTGCACGGATGACATTTTAGGGGCAGGCCCAGTCCAAGCCAGAAGAATTTCTAGGTTTCCCAGCCCAAGCCTGAGCCCGATATATTTATGGGCTTCCTGGCCTAGCCCAGCGTAATGGGCTGTTAATGTTTATCGCGGCTAACTAACAGTAACTCAAGCCTGACCTAGGTCCGACGATGTATGAGTCCGGTCCCAGCACAGGTCCATAATGGTCGCACCCGAGCCCGTGCAGTGCTCCACGTGATGACCTAACCTAGACTGCTTGAAATTTTTGGAATATGAGGGGGCATTAAAGGAGCCCAGAAAGCCATCCAAAAGATTTTCTGTTTCTGGCGAATTACGAAAGGATGTAACTTGATATGACAACTAAAACAAAAAAATTCTCTGTACGCAGTATTTTCCTTGGAATAAAACGCCCCTGAACATCGACGCGCGTGTTCCCACTCAACCCGCTCAGCAGGGCGAAACGAGGAGGATTGTGATGTCATCATGGTTACAAGAGAGACCACGCTTCGATCGGGGCCGGCACTTTTCGCATTTTTTTAAATTTTTCGTTTCTGCTCCCATTTCTCTGTGTGTGTAGCAGACAACGCTTCTCCAAACAAGCAAACCAGCTAGCAGGTTGCACCGCGATGACGTCAAAACGACTCTGGCGGCTAGTCGCGGGCATTGCAGCCGTTGCGCGCGGTCGCGATTTTCCGAATTGAATTCCGCGATATGTATACATCTGTCGAGTGAATCACTTCGCATGGTGCGTTTTAGCAGTTGGGTTAACAGCCTGGTTTGAAAAAAATGGTCGTGACTGAAGTGCTTTCTGTGCCCCTTTAAGAAAATGGAAGGGCATATAGAAATGTACATTAGGCTGCTCTTACACTATTTAGTCCCTAGTAGAATAAATAGCGGATTGGCAAACGCCAACGCTTTCATTGGTTTTGATTGCCGTACGGCTGTCGGGGCCTTGAGCGCATTGAATAAAACGTGCACTCATTACATTTTGACACGCTTTAAAACGGTTTTCACTCACTTTCAATTGGGAGTATAGAGAATGTGTCTGTGGCTGTAACACTGCAGTTGTGACTGCTCCAGTCAACGTGTACAGGGTGAATCTGTATGTGATACTTCCCGGCCCTCACTGCGGGAATCTTGACAACCTGATACATCGTCTCATTGACTGAGAGTGTGGCTGCCTGCACAATCAGTGCCACGGATTCTTCAAGCTGTGTCGTGGTATGCCTTATTAATGAAATGCTGTACTGTTGAATCATGAGCTCTCTTTTGGCCAGGCTGAAGAGGAGCTCAACGTTCCTCAATGGCAATGCTTGCTTCAGAATCATGACCGTGCTCTCCCAGTTGCACACACTTTCCCCTCCTACAAAATGAAACAGGCATACATTGTAACACAGGGTTGATACATAGGATAACTAGGGCCTGATTTTTTGGGTGGGGGTACATATCGGGTCATGTTTTGCTTCAATAATTCGGGTGTAATCGGGTTGAACTGAACCTGATTCAGCCCAATTCTTGTTGAATCGGGTAGAATCAGGCGCAAGCCTTCGGTTTACTCGGCATAATACACACCAGTAGACACAGGGTCCATGCACGTAAGAGGCAGAAGGGTCTCTGTTTTGACAGTTTGTATGAGCATATTTATGCATTTACAACAGTTGCCAAAGTTCTGTGTTAGTTGTGATGACTTCGGATCCCCCTGGTCCAGCAGTTCTCGGGGAAATATCGGGTTGAATGAATTGAATTGAATTTTATTTCACATATGGTGTGAGAAACTATGGCAAAAAAACCAAGTGGTTTGACAAAGGCCATAGCTTCTCTACATTCGGACAGCAGTGACATAAAATAGACTACATAAACATTATCATAACGGCAAAGCATAATAGGTGAAAAAGCAAGCAATACAAACAAAGGAAAACAACACTAATTACATCAAAGCATAAGCAGTTTTCTAACAAAGAAACAATCTCTTGATGCTGACGTTATTTAACATGGCAATGTTGATGTTTCTGAATGCCCTATCATTCAGTAATAACGGCAGTCGATGTGTGACTGATTGCAGCCCGTATCCAGTCCGACAAAATGGAAGGGTAAATGAAGGAGGGGTCCTAAAACTATATACGCTTTCTGTGTATTGTAAAGAAAAAACACGCAAATTTGAATTCCCCGTCTTGGCCATCCGTGCATACAGCAGAAGTAGGCGGCAATTATACAGTGAGCCCACTCTTAAAATCTCAAATTTGTTAAACAAATGTTCTGCATGATCAGTAGAATTCAATCCCTCAACCATACGCATGACTCTCTTTTGGAGTACATCAAGCTTATGCAAATTGGTTTTTGATGTTGTGCCCCATACAAGGATACAATAACTGAGCTGAGAGAAAAATAAAGAATTATATAACATAAACTTCACGTTTGCTGGGAGGATTAGTCTACATTTACTTATTACACCGCTCACCTTACACAGCTTACTTGTTAAATATTGACAATGATCATTCCATGACATATTATAAGAAAATATTACGCCAAGGGATTTTACATTATTTACATATTGAATATTTAAGTTTCCAAAAAATAACAGTGACACTGACGAAAAAGGCTTATTTTTGGGTCTGAAGATTATACATTTAGTTTTATCAGTATTTACATGTAAACAATTTTTCGTAGTCCAGACTTTCAATTTTTCTAACAAAGTATTACCTTTCGATACTAACTCAGGCACTTGAGTAGCTGAAGCTAGTATCGTGGTGTCATCCGCATATATAACGAACTGCACCTCCCTGTCAATAGAGACAATATCATTAATATATAAAATAAATAACAAAGGCCCAAGAATACTTCCTTGAGGGACGCCGGCTTTCAGATCTAGTGTAACAGACGTACCTGCTTTCAAACATACCATTTGTTTCCTAGACCCAAGGTAAGAACTAAGAAGCTCTAGTGCTTTACCTCTAATTCCATATTTATTTAACTTAGTTAGAAGAATATTGTGATTAATGCAATCAAAAGCCTTACTGAAATCTAGAAAAATGCCTAATGTGAACAGGCGACTCTCAAGGTAGTTTAAAATATATTCTTTTTGACAGAGAAGTGCATGTTCAGTTGATAATCCCTTTCGAAAACCAAACTGTTCCTTAACAATCAATTTATGTTTATCACAAAATTTCAGAACCCTCGTATGGATTATACTTTCTAAGACTTTTGAGAATACAGGCAGTATAGAAATTGGTCTATAATTTTTTAGCACATTTTTGTCACCTCCTTTATAAAGCACCATTACCTTGGCTATTTGCATGGAATCTGGAAATTTCCCAGTGCTTAGAGCTAGGTTACAGATAAATGTCAACGGGAATACTAAGTGATCAATAGCGAATTTAATTGGTTTAATTTGTAAGGCGTCTATGTCCGTACATTTAGAATTGTCAAGATTAATGACGACGCTGCGTACTTCAGCTACGTCTGTAGGAAATAAAAATAATGAATTTACATTGTGGTCAATGTCAAAAGTGTCACGATCAGGAATGATCGATGATATTCCAACGTTAACAAAATAATTATTAAAAATGTTCGCCAAGTCACTCCCTGAGGCAACTTATCCATCTAACACTATACTTTCTATATCGTTAGTGTTCCGTGTGCGACCTATGATACCCTTCAAATTTTCCCAAACCACCTCCGAGCATTTACAAGAAGATTCGTCAAAGACACGATTGTAATATTCTTTCTTTGCCTTTCGCAACGTGATATTAACGTGATTTCTAAATTTCTTGAATTCCATTAGTTTAAGAGGTTCCCTTGTTTGAAGGAATGTGTTATACATCGCATACTTTTTTCGAATTAGTGCTAGAAGTTCATACGTAATCCATGGTTTTCTAGCACGCTTTGGTTTAAAAACCCTGTTTTTGCTGGTTTGAATCGGGGGGGTAAATATCGGGCGTCATCAGGTACAACCCTAAAAAGTCAGGCCCTGAGGATAACATTGTTCCCAACAATCGTAAATTGAAACTGAGAAATACCTAGGAATATCCTCGGAGATCTGCGAAAGACTGCAGGCTGAATATCTGATAGTATATCGCGGTACAGGTTGAGCACAACGTAGTAAAATTGGGAGCAGGGTTTAATAAGCAGAGATGAGCAGCACATCCTTCCTTCCTCTCTGTCTGCTTCACTTGAACTATATATGATTTTAAAAAGATGCTCGCTGTGGATGAATTATGATGCCAATAATCCGTCAGGTATGGAACTATTCACACTGATTTGGGACTTTTTGTAGCAAGACAATCGCTATCATGAGCGACACCACAACGGTCGGGTGCACAGATTAATTTTGCCCGCCTGAAGGATATTTAATGTGCTTTCAAATTTCAGCACAAAGCAGCCCATGTATTATCTCATATTACCTGTATCTTTTGTGGAGGACAATATGCCTAAGCATTTTGTAACTTGCAGTGAAATTACTAGCACCCTTGGTTGTGTTCCAAACCTGCAGTCCTGAGGTCAGTAACCATGTATCCACACAAGCGACATTCCCCCTGAAGCAGAAGATGCGGAAAGCGTCATAGCTTCATGCTGTCACGTGGGCGCGAGCGCTCAAAGTCGTGTCTTCACGTATACTGCTAACCGTGGGGAATATCCTGCTACACAGCCACAAGATATTCCGTAGCAGACGGCAGGAAAACACGCTGACGGTATCGTCTGCTAAAGGCGTGGTACGCCACCCCCGATATGCTGCACCATGTGAATGCTCAACATAACACGGGATGGAACTTCGGCTCTGTGAGCAGTGTTTTCGCTTTTTCTTCCACTAGAATATTCCGTGAAGAGGTCGCTCGTGTGAATACACGGTAAGTGGACACATAACCAGTTCATCCACTGAGGCCAGAGCCGATGGGAACACCACAAAATACTGATAGCACTTTCACACAGGTGTGTGATGTGGGTAAAACACTCTGACACTGTCTCTACGATTTTTCCCAGAGGGGGGAGGGGGGCAGAATGTTTGGGGTGGTGGCTTTCATGGTACTGGATCTGCATCTAATTCAGTGCGTTAACTGAATCTGCAACTACATTGTCTTGGCTCAGAAACCCAACATTGCTGGAATGTAGAGAGAAAAATGGAATCATAATTTGTGATTGTGTTGCAACGGCCCCTCTTGTTTTCCCAATTTCACAAGTGACCTTGAAGCTCCAGGGAGCCCCCTCTCTCAGTACGCCCATGAGCTGGCATAATATTCGAAAAAGTTCGAATTATTCGGACACATCTAGTGATGACATTGATGGGATGTGACGGTCCACCATGATACGATGTTGAATGAATTCCTGGAAGTGCCTACCTATGGTTGCAAGCTGCATATATCCAGACTAGAGGCAGCACATGCAGGTCCTTACCTACGTTTAGAGGTGACTTAGACAGCGTGACATAAAAGTCAGCAACATGGTTGGTTGGGAGTGTTCTTGTAGTCAGCAGGAAGAACTTGTTGTTATTATCCCCAATAATATTAAAGTAACAGTCATAAAACAAGGTGACCTGTTGAGAGAAGACAAAATCATGGTTTGTAACCATGCTGAATATGTTGTTTACCCATTTGTGCAAAGGAGCAAAGGGTAAACATTTAAACAATGTGGAAACACTGCAAGAGTGGACAACACACAAGAACACGAGTAAGGATATCATGGTTGAGAAAGAATGTGTCTGAGACAAACAAAAAAGTGGTTCTCACATTCTCTACATGATGAAACTTCCTAAAATCAAATATCCTGCATGTGTTGTATCTTTCCTCCTTTGGGAAGTTGTACTCCAACATTGAATACGAGAATCCATGCACGTCTACAACCAATAAAAAGAATACTTACATACAGTGACTAACCAGGTCCATCACATGTAGAACTGTGCAATAATCATGTGTGGCCATCAAATATTTGCATGATATGATTACACTGACGATTCGTAGACAGAGGTAGATTTCCGTAAGAGTTCACAAGGGGAAGTTGATGTGAAAATACATTGGTCCTTTGGGAGGAAAGATGCTGGCAATGATGTTTGCCATGAAATAAAAGGTCAGAATTTTACGAGTCTGAGAAATCGATCGGGTACTGTGTAAGGTATGCCATTTTGTAATTTTGTCGCTGGCTTCGGCACAACATCTCTGGCATAACTTCTCATGGCAACGAACAAAGCAAAAATTTTACGTTCACAAGTCGCATACTTTTGTCATCTTGTAGCAGACGACATTTTAAAACGAATGTATATCAATGTATCACCACAGTAAAAAAATTCAGCAAGCACTCATACCAAGGGATTGAGCAAATGCAGTGACAGTTGCAGTACACATGAGACTACTAGGGACCAGATCTTTTTGCATTTGCCTATACTAAGTGCCTAAAAGTGCCTAAAAGTGCCTAAACGCGACATTTTCCAGTATGCCTGCCTTTTTCTCGATCCCGCTCCACAATTGATTTTTTTTAACCATGCCAGGTGTTCCTGTCCACCTCTTCGTACTTGTAATGTACAGGGTGTCTTTTTTTTATACAGATTTTTCATAAAAAAACTATAAGGGCTATAGACATCCTGTTTTTACTTCTATCATCTCTGAGCCGCCGGACGTTCTTGGCCATCTGTTGCTCAACCATCGAATGACTAATTACCTAAAAATCGTTAATTAACTTTTTTATTATAAAAGCTACGAAGTTGTCCCAATGAGAACATCTGTTCCTTTCGATCACCTGATATCGTAGCCGTTTTCAGAACAAAAATCCGTTCGGTAGATCGTCCGCAAAAAATTCGTGAGGGAACACCCTTTATTTTGTTCATTGCGCATCTTCAGAGACGCGTCTTTCCTTCACCCCCAATGTGAGAGGGTGAAGGAGCACAGTGCCGTTTCATGCATTGAAGAAGAGCCTTAACTTGCGGAAACAAAAGAAAAACATGTATCAGGTGACACTATTGGAACTGCCCTTATCTTGCGTTGCATTTTCTGTTTCCTTTAATCTTTTTCCAGGATGCAAGAGGTGCCAGTGTGCTCTTTCACCCTCTCACATTGCGGGTGAAGGAAAGACGGGTCCCCGAAGATGCGCAATGAACAAAATAAAGAGAAAAAAAAAGGTGTTCCTTCACGAATTTTTTGCGGACGATCTACCGAACGATTTTTGTTCTGAAAACGGCTACGATATCAGGTGACCGAAAGGAACAGATGTTCTCATTGGGACAACTTCGTAGGTTTTATAATTAAAAAGTTAATTAACGATTTTTAGGTAATTAGTCATTTGACGGTTGAGCATCAGATGGCCAAGGACGTCCGCCGGCCCAGAGATGATAGAAGTGAAAACAGGATGTCTATAGCTCTTATAGTTTTTTAATAAAAAATTCTGCACTCAAAAAAAAAAAAAAAGAAAAAGAAAAGAATGACACTCTAGGCCCTTTGGTTTTCTTCAGTATTTTGGCTAGCTAGAAGATATTCAAATAGAAGAATGGATTAAGACATGCAGCCATTACTGGCTTCTCCAAACCTTGCAGGCTGTCTGGGATACTGAAAGCATGACTCGCTATAGTCTACTTTCAGGACAATGAGCGGCTAAAACATCTGTGTAAAACTGGCGGTGCCATCCTGGGATCGGCATCATGCATAGAAGTATCTTTGTACGAGACGTTGAAGCTTGCATAGTATCATACTATCGTATTTAAATGAGGCAAGCACCAGCACTGCATATCGTGAAAAGTTTTACACGAAAGTCAATATTCATCCTCAGGAGAACGTGCCTATTTTATCTTTTTACTGCCTAAAAATCCAGGCCCTAGTGATTATGCATGAAGAGACGGTGCAGTGCATATGTGTGCAGGATTTGCTCGCATTCAAAGATGGCAGTCTGGAGGTGATGCTTCTGCAATCTGTATAGTTCATCGCTGAGTTCTTAGTCGGTTTTCGGCACGCGGCTGCGGGTGAGGTACACTGCTCACCCCAGGAGTGAGGACTTAACAGCTGTCGCTGTAAAACCAGGATGTTAAGCGTATCATCATCAAAGAGGGGCAGTTACTGACATTTGTGAGAAATTGAGAAACATTGATGGTCATGAGAAAGGAAATCATACATGCTCTGTAGGTTTCAGCTGAAGCATAACACTATGCCATTAAGACCTGTAGTTTAACATTGATGGCAACGGACACGTTCAGGTTTAAGCTTAAGCGCTTAAGACATTGCAGTTACTATAATGTGTATGTCAATCTTTATTGCAGTAACTGCTTACACTATTTCGATAACAAATTAGGTTTTATCACATGCAAGGGTTAACTGTGACGTTTAACAGATCTGTTCATAGTGCTCCTATGCAATGTAAAAATTATGGAAAAATACTAGCAACATACCAGCAGATGATGCAGACAGAGAAATGTTGAGAGAGAGGGCGTAATTAAGATTGTATAAGTACAAATACGTCGTTAAGGAAATCCTATAGTCAAGGGCATCCAAGGAAGTGATTTCCTGAAGCGGTGCCATGTTCCAGGAGGTAAAATCATAAGCCATGCAGCCTGTAGCAATAAAAGTAGTGTTTCACAGGTATGTCACAGTACTCCTAGAGGGTGGCACTCTTGGACATAAGACTACTTTATCGTGCATCAACATCATGAATAACTCATCTTCTTTGAAAGGCTCTACTATTGTTATTGGTGAACAGAATTGATGACTTTCACGCAACTGTTTGCTTAAAGGGGCACTAAAATGGCCACACAAGTTTACTTCAAATTACATTGCACGCTATGTTAATTTCGCGCTTATTGTCGTAATTCAAAACTTTGATTCCACTACAAAGCTACAACCAGAATTATACTGGACTCTTTCTTGCCTCGGCACCACGGAGTAAGAAGACTAGGAGGTGAAACTGCCTATAGAAGCAAGTGCCGGCGCGCGACCAGAGACTGTCACGTTGGGGGAGAGAAAAAAGGCAGTTGCTGACTTTACGCGACAGATGGCACGGCGGCGCTGTCTTCCATTTTGCGCTTTTACATGGAAGGCTATGGGGAAAGCAGTGCTTTTCGCGAGTCGTACGGCAGCCTCTACGGATTATGACAAACTAATGAACATGAACGATGTTTGTCTTAGCAATAAATGTCACGCTTGTCAACTACGTAGCGCTTCTTGTTTATCAAAACCAACGGAAACAATTTCGTTCTCTTGCCTCTCGGTTCTGTTGAGCAGACAACAGGAGCACTATGATCGCGTAAGCGTTTCATCATCTTCTTCTTTTCCAGCGTTTAATTCACGTGCTTTCACGTGTTTTAGTCACGCCGCCGGACAAGCCACAGTATCACGTGACCGCATGCTTCGGAAATTCTGCGTCCTCGTGCAACAGATGGCAGTGCGGAACGGGTCGCCGAGCGCGTGCTCCTCGTACATTCTCTGGTCGCGGGAGAGAGTGAAGTTTCATCTCCTAGTCTTCTTACTCCGTGCTCGGCACTAAGCAGTGAACGTTGCTTCAGTGCGTGCATCGGAGCTTTTAGTCCATGCTGCACGTGTATCTGCGTGCCATGCCGTGGAGCAGTTCCAGCGAAAAACACAGTGCGACTTACGAACCTGACTGGTGTCACTGTCTGAACCATAGTTCGAGGCAACTCGTTACTGTAACTAAGTTCCTTTTTTTGGTAACTTGTAACTTAACTCTGTACTTTTGCGCCATGGTAACTTTTAGAGGAACTCGTTCCTTTTTCAGGTAACTTTGTCAAAGTAACTTAAGTTAAGTTCCAAGTTACTTTTAACTCGCTTTTCACTCACGTCCACATATTTTATTGCTTTCTCTCCAGTTCCTTCATGGCATTTTTTGCCATAAAAGGTGATATTCAATCAATGACAGTGTTTTATTCAGGAAGTAAGAACCGCTGCCATTGAAATGAAGCTGAACGATTGTGCGCCCACAGGGAGTAAGATGCAAAGCGTTTGAATAGACCTATACCAGCGAAACGTCATCATGACATTGATAGACAGACAGAAACCGAAACAAATCGGAAGGAGAGGGCTGGGTTCCACGAACAGGCACTTGTTCGCTGCCTCCCATTGAAAGAACAGCAGGACCAAGGGTCGTGTCCCTTTAAGGAACCATATCGTAATCCCCTCAAGACCGTGGCTTTCGGGCGCGACCTTGTTCACCTCTAGCTTCGAGCTCAATGCTACCAAATTCGTTGCGCTGTCGAACACTATGACGTCATTTGTTTACAAACAGGGAGAGGTCTATTATTAGACATAAACGAAAATGATCTAAGCGTGTTGCACTCCTCCGCAGGCAACTCAAGGTCTAACTCAACTGCTCACGCGCGTTGCACCTGCGTAATGCTATTTTGCGCCCGAAGTAACTTGGAAGTAACTCGTTCTTTTTTTTTAAGTAGCTCAGTAACTGTGAGTTACATTTCAGGCTGAAGAACTTTGTTATTAACTTAGTTACATTTTGCACACAGTAACTTAACTTGTAACGAGTTCTTTTTGACCGGTAACTTCTCAATCTATGGTCTGAACGATGTGAACAGTATAATTGTTGTCACTAGAACATTTGTGATTAGTGTTGTGGGCTACAATTCAGCAAATTGGTATTGAAAAATCCAGCAACACGCGGCATGCCGTGCATGTACACAACACTGCGAACGGACCCGTTCCAGATCCACACTGACACGATAAGCGTGCCCGCGCTTTTCCTGTTGTCTGATTGGTTGCCACCACAATCTGCTTCTTAGGGGGGTCCATTGGCTGCTGCCAAAGACGGCTGTGTTTCATTGAGATGTTCTTCTAAACGTTAGCGCTGTGTGAACTTAAAATTGTGAGATTAAGTTGTTTTTGCATTTTAATGCCCCTTTAATAATGGCACAACATATGCATGAAAGATGGGTCATGATAGTTATGATGAGTTAATGATGGGTTATGCATGTTAGTACTTTAGTCTTTCCTGAGTCATACTTAAGATTTATTGCTCTCAGGAGCAGACTATCAAGCTTAATAACAAGGGAGCATTGTCACCTGGAAAGTTCCAGTTGCAAACCAGTGCACACTCATTACTCTATTTAGGATAAATGCTGTCAAACCGAATCACAGTAGGGTACAGAGTTCAGGTGTGCATTAAAACAGACACACAGATGGATGTTTTTAAAATCATCTGCCAATTACGTAGTAGACAATTTTTTGCACAATTTTCATCATTTCGTACTTATCCCTTCTGAAATGTTGGAACAGCAGATGAAAGCAAACAGTATTCCCCAATGGTTCTGCTGTATTAAGTCTTGAGTATTGCCTCCTGTTTTGCTCAATAAGAGGGACATTTTGACTTGCGTATTATGTCCTTAAATGCAAAGCAAAATACACGAAAGGAGGACTGTCACGTTGGAGCTCAATCAAAAGCAAACAGAAAAGGAGCACAAAAGTAAAGATTACAACCATTGTTCCCTTCATTGTTCACACAAATAAAAATCAAACAAAAAACGACAAATTTATGCACATAAATAATATTAAACAGGAGTAAATTGTCATGGAGAAAAAAAATATGGAAAAAAGCACTAAACAGGTTACAACACGTGAAAATAGTACACTGTTAGTTTAATACGACAAGATCCTGCATGCCTGTATATTCCACTCATCCCAGTCGAAAACCACAAGCTGGAACCAGTTAGGGATCATGCTGGTTCTGAATGGTTCTTGTGGGTTTGAACTGGTACCAGCTTGCCACAGGCGACCAGTTGAGGTGGCCTAAGCAGGAAATCCGACCAGCTGAGATGGTTCCTGCAGAACTGGAGTCCACGTACAAATGGTTTACACTGGATAATATCTAGTTGAAATGGTTCCAGCAGAACTGGAGACTATGTACAACTAGTTTAAGCTGGATAATATCCAGTTCAAAGGGTTCCAGCTGGATCCATGAAAGCTGGTTTCAGGTGGACCCATCTGAGCTGGTGTATACTGAAATTTGTTCCATAGGCCAGCCTAGGTGGAGCCACTTGAGTTTGCAAATGGTTCAGCTTGTGATTTTCGACTGGGATGAGTGCCAGTGGTCAGGAAAGTTTTGCAACAAACAACGTTTTTGGCATTTTTGCAAGATAGAGCTATATGATGCAAAATTACTGTCTCAACTATGCATGGGAGTAGCTTGTCAAGAAGAGCAACTTGTGAAAACTAACGAAAGAAAGTCTTGGGAAGCTCGAGGTTTTGTATAACACTGCCTAGGCATGGGCTAGGCATAAGCAACATCTTCTACCTACCAAGTGCTTGCAACTTCTGGAACATCATTTGTTGCACCTTTTTGGTTCATGCAAAGTGGTCACCAATTGAAAAATTATATCAAGTTTTATCGTACACAGCAGAACAGGACAACTGTTAGGTCAATTTCAGGACTAATTTCAACGTCGGGATGATATAAGGACCTCTGATATATTATAAGGACATTCCTAAATTTGCCTACTTTTGATTTCTTACATTTTGGCTTCTACACATAATTATTTGGAGATGCCATTCTGGCTGCAATGTTCTTTAATATTCTTTTGGTTGGGACTAGGGAGCGAGGGGCAGGTAAAACTGCAGTGGGAGAGGAACATGACTGTACAATGGGATTTCTTGAGATCATCAATACAATCGTCTGTTCTGTAGCACATGCAGTAAAACTTCAAAACCGTTTTAAGCACAAAATCAAGGACAGCAGCTCATCTTTTAGGATATGACTGTGTATTTAGACTGTGTATACCCTCGCTATCGGATGCCTCTGAAAGCACATACAATTCCTTTCATTAAGAAAGCACAAGCCACATTCAGAACTGTCATGGGCTAAAGAATTCTTTAGTAATATAATAATGTAATAATAGTAAAGAAATTTTTGAAAGGCTAACTATGAGTAGCTATATGGTAACGTTCAAGACCCATGGACACACACAGGCCATGTTTGGTCATACCCTCCCAGGCACTGCAAAAGTCCAACAAGCCCAAATGGGAAGGTGAAAGTGTATTTGCATCAGATTCAATCATCTCTTTTGTCTACCACTCATCTCATCTTAAACATTGTTATGAGTACTATGTACATGTTCAAAACTGTACTTACTATTTGTATGATGAATTTGACACGTATTAAAGCCACCACCTAGCTGAAAAGAGAACAGAAAATACTTCCATATATAAGCAGAGCACAAAAAAAAAAGAAGTACAGGGTTTGAATGGCAAGAAACTGTGTGCAAGCAGACAACAACATTTATGGCAAACATGAAAACACTTCCACATCAATGCACAATGTGTATTAGTATTTGCATAGCACTAAAAATTTTGTAGAATATAACATTTCCTCGAGTTTGACGAGGTGAACACAGATACACAAAGAAGTGGGCAGGGCAAGACTAATCATGTCTTCTGCATCTACATCTGCACCATTACATCAGCTTGCTTGTATTCTATTATGTAGTACACATGAATTTCTAGGACAAAAAATTTGATGATCTTAAAATGAGCCAGGATTCTTGGAACAACATGACGGTACATGCAAACATTGCGCCCAGCTGGCAGCCATGCAGGTGCGAGACTGCTGCTTGAAATTGTGTGTGTTTGCAAATGATATCCAGCCATCATCACTGAAAACTGAGATGGTTCTTCATATAATTTTCACCTAACTTCATCTCAAACCAATTTTTGAGGCCTTGGGTTTGAAACACTTGGAGATAACAGTATTTGCAAGCAGACAAAACTGACCTTTGCCCTGCCACCATTTTCTTCACGAGTTCTGGGATGACTGTGCTAGCCATACAAACATTTCGCACTTAGTGGTGAATGACCAAATAAATATAACAAATATATAAGAGAGGATTGACATGTTAGAATGAGGGTGACAGATGAAAAGTGAACACTTTTTAAGAAGATCTAACGCTCTTGAGTTGTCGATAACATGCTGTGAAGAGCTTGTTACCATCCTCGATGAGGACGACAACGTGGAAGATGAGATGGACGGCTCGTGGCAAACTGAAAAGTGTGAGCTGGGAGCCATAATGGGACAGAATGACCTGGTACTCAAAGGTAGCCAGTAAAGAATGTGTACCTCGAGGCCTGAGTGGTACCTGACTCTGCCACAAAGGCAAATCTCAGGCAAGGAATGCAGAGAACAATGGAGGACCAATAGAGACCAAATCTCAGACCTGCACTGCAGAGTATTTGCTTCAATGAGTTGCTTCGACAGTGTGTGGTAAGTGCAAAATGTAACGTAATTCTCACACATCAAACATTTTTTTCTGGTGAAGATCTGCACAAGCATTTATTCCGTTTGCTTGAACTGAGAGCAGCATCCACAGGGAGTGCAGAGGGGACACCAGCCACTCCTCAGGACTGTACGACTTTTATGGGTTATAATTACGGTTTCGAGTTTTGAAGGTCGTATTTTTTGAAAATTCAAAGGGTGTTTACCGGAGTTTTCAACTTTTCCAAAATTCCGAGTTTCTTGGAGGATTAAACAGTCTGAAAAATGAACGCCGCCGATTTCTGAGTGTTTCGGAGCAGTCATTGCAGAGACAATGTAAGCAAGAATTACAAAAGTGACTGGGACCACCCAATGTAGCGTACGGATGTTTAACTACCCAGAGCTATTGAAGTATACAAGCGTATTTGCACAAATTGTGAATGTTGCCCAGGTGCAAAATGAGTGATGAAAGAAAAAAGTCACTGTTAAGGTTAGCCAGCTGCAGGACTCGAACCCACATCTTCTGGTAATCCAGAAGACGTGGGTTCGAGTCCTACAGCTGGCTAACCTTTTCAGTGACTTTCATCTTTCATTTCTTAGGCAATTTGAGGCTTTGTATGTGTTTGTGCCTTGCAGTGCTTGATTTCACCAGCCGAAGTAACACTGATCATTCATAGAGTTCTTCGGACAATAAATGTAAGCTGTCTTAGGTTAGTTTAGTGACAGGTTAGGTTAGTGTGGGTGTGGAAGCTAGCCTTGCGCCCCAAATCTGTTTCGATGGGAGGCGAGGCTAGCCCTCCACAGCCACACTAAGCTAACCTAACACTGAACTAACCAGCTTATGATGTCTCAGGCTAGTGTAGTGATAGGTTAGGTTAGTGCAGCTGTGGCAAAAAAAAAAAAAAGAAAAAGAAAATAATGGTTCCAATCCCTGGACTCACAACCACTGTACTTCCCACCACACAAGCGCAACTTATTGTAAGCCTGACTGCTCTGCGGCTTTCGGTAACGGCTGACTGCGGGGCCAGTTTGCATACAAGTTGAGTACGAGTCCCAGACTCATTCTCAATAGCCTTGGCAGTGCATTGAGCACCAGGGCTCTAGCTGTGCGTGTGCGGGGCCTATTTGACACCGGCGATAATGAAAGGTTAAGGCACGTGGTTAAGGATTTCGGAACACGGGAGCTGGCAAGACTGGAGAGGAATACAAAATTTTATGTCTGTGCGTGCAGGGCCGGCGAGAGAAACTATGAACGTCTTGGATGATGCCTGCCCAGCCCTGCCCGGGCAACTCTCCCGACGTCACGATAGCATAGTCCCATAGGTCTGGCAGACCCCTGAAGAAGCCAGTGCCCAGTCTTAGACCTTAATTTCGGCAGTAGGATGTAAAGAGGGTCGGAGTGACTGTGAAGTAAGACCCGAGACAAGGAGTTCAGACAAATTCTCGTCAGTGTGAAGCTTTTATTAGATGCCTATTTTGATCTGGGTGCGCTTTGCGCCACCATCCCCTCTGTGGGCATATGTGACAGAACTATTACTGAAAAGCGGCTCTTCATGCCGTCTTTCGCTGCCACCATGTAATGACACTTTAGGTCGAAGCAGAAACGAATCTTGCAGCGAAGCATCAGACAAAAATATAGCTCTGCATGAAAATGCCGCTGACCATACTTTAATTAGATCAGTACTTGGTTCCCTCACTGAGATCCTCTCAACTTCAGATGTGCACAAGTAAGAAAGTAAATGAGCCGCAAAGTAACTGATAGGAAAATAATAAACACGCTAAGGGATTACACTGATGGAAGTACTGGAAGAAACTCACGAACCTCGCGATATCTCGAGTTCCCGAATTTGACTCCACCAGCTAATGTACGTGTCACGCGATACTTATTGTGTGAACATGAAGGCCTTGGAAGCGACCAGGGCTGCTTTCTTTGGTCAATCACGCGACGTCTCTGTACTGTACTCTTCTGTCTATTTCTCTTTTTGTTGAAGATTGCGCGTGGCATTGAGTGTACGCCTGACAAACAAACGAAATGATAGGCGTTTTGCGCGGGGCATAAGGCCGTTGGCTTGCTCGCTCTACCCATATGCCGGCCCAGTTGAGCACGCGCTCGGTTCGCGTGCTGGAAGCGCTGCCAAGGCTATTAAGAATGAGAGCCGTCGAGAGGGTGGTGCAGCCGGGGGTGGCTCCCCGGGCTACTTCAGGGGCCCGCACGAGGCTGTCATAATCATATGAAGAAGAAACACTTGGACTGTGTTATGGAGACGTGGGGAGGGGGCCCGGGTATGATCCATTCCCGGGGCCCGTAATTTCTCTCGCCGGCCCTGCACACGGGCCCAGATGTCGCGTAACATGTTTGAAGCTGGGCTTCGAAGCTATATTTTGACATTTCAGAGCCAGGATATGAGATTTGTTGGAAATGTTTTCTAGTTCTTCACGAATTCTGCTACAAGACATGGAAACGCTTTAGTGCGCAAAATCACGATGAGACTCACCATGAACGAGCAGTCAGAAAGCAAGGACACGAGGCTTTTGTCGCAAAATGTCGTGCTCGCCGGATTCGTCGCCAAAGTGCGTGTACAAACAAAAACAAATGAGGAGAGCAAGATAACGGTTGTGTACATTTTGCTTTGCGAACCTATACACCTCTGCTTGCGACCAAGCACAGCAGCACGCTGACACAAACAGGAAGTAACAACACGGTGACACATGGCGTAGAGTAGGTTGCACCAAATCCTTTCGACGCAAGACGCAAGGAAGACTTCCAACAATCCTCCACAGTAGCAATCACAGCCAACTTTGTGAGCTTTCAGCTGTTCCCACTTGACCAGGTGGCGTGGCGCTCGACTGAGCCATTAGTAGGACGATGTTGTTACGGTTTCGTTTTCCCAGTGCAGCTTAGAGGATCTCTTTTGGTTTCGCTGTACGTTTTTGGGCTTTACATTCGAGAAAGAAGTGTTGCAGTGTCTCCGTTGCTTCCCCATGCTCCGTTAGTAGTAGTAGTAGTAGTAGTCAGGGTTGTCAAGTAACTTCGTAAAAGTATCTGAGTACGTGTACTTAGATGCTTTTTGTGTATCTTGGGGAAATATTGGATATACATTTTCAAACACGCACTTTTAACTGTAACTTAATTACTTTTTTCAGTAACTTGTATCTGTCTTTTTGAGTATTTTTTCAGTAAAAACGACGAAACACCGTCGCCGAGCAGGAGGTGGCGCGAAGGGCGCGCCGACACTAGGGATCCTCCATGCGCGTGAGAAGCTGCAGCAACCCGTCGAGGCTCCCTCCCAAGCCCACCAGGCACGAGCTCCACTCCTCCTCGGCCTTGCTGCACGTGCTCACGCCCCCGCACGTGACATTCCTTATTCCTCGTCACTCTTGGCGGCCTTGGCGGTAGTGAAGAGAATGGCCGAGTTTGAAGGCGTCGACGACCTCGGGCGCGGACGCCGTCTGTGAGGCTGTAACTACAGGAGGGCCACTGCGAGAGTTTCGCGGCCGCGCCAAGTGTGTCGCCACGGTAGTATCGATTGGGGCGCCATCACTTCGCAAGACTTCTTCATCACGAAAACAAAACCCGACTTAATAGGTGTACTTCTTCTACAACAACTGAACAAAGTGCGAGCCTACGTTTCTTTGAGTAAACTCGTTCTCTTCGATTTAGAATGTGTGTGTTACGTGGTCACATTCCTTCAACCGACAGCAATTAAGCAATCCGAAACTTTGGGCGCGAGCTTTGAACCGTTGACCGTTGGAGTGCCAGCAGTGGAAGGCGGAAGCTGGTGCAAACAAACAGTGTAAACCCTTTCTGAGCAAAAGTAATTAATTTTATGGGCTTACATTTACCGAATTTCTTCATGCGTATGCTTCCCGTGCAAGACACTAACCGTTACACATTAAAAACTACAGGAACACCGCTGAAGCACGGTTGGAATTAGAGCACTGCACGGGCCGACTTTTCCGGGCCCGACCCGGCCCGGGCGCATCGAAAAATGGCCCGGCCCGACCCGGGCCCGGACCTTCATATTTTTATGCGGCCCGGCCCGGCCCGGCCCGGCCCGGCCCGGCCCGGTGACCCAGTGACTAGAGCCCGGCCCGGCCCGGCGTCTAAGCAAATAGAGCCCGGCCCGGCCCGGCCCGGTGACCCGGCGAGTAGATCCCGGCCTAGTATTTCCAGCCGCGACGTACGCGTTTCTGGCGATTATCAAACAAATTTATAAGTAAATTTATAAGGAGAGAAGACAAACATACAAGTGATGGCGGTTTAACACCGTAACCGCACGAGACCAAATTAAATCCAGAACGCACGGGGCGTTATCGTTACACTGTCAAGATTTTGCGGAGATAGAGCATGCTGTCGACAAACTGCTCCTCCCAGTCCCTATCCCTCTCACCAAGCTTTGCCAGAGTGATTGTGAAATATGTGAGGAGTGAGGAGCAATGTAAAGTGGCTTGGAGAATGTTCTAGACGGTCGAATCATATGCATAATGCGGTACCCTTTGCTTGTCTTTGCAAAATATGCACAGACAGGAATGACGCAAGCGCATGATGATATGAACTAATGCATCTCCAATGTGTGGAATTAGCTGCGTGGCCCGGCCGGGCCTGACTCTTGGGAACATATTTGTCGGCCCGGGCCCGGCCCGGCCCGGCCCGCGGTGGTGGCGTGTTTTAACGGCCCGGGCCCGGCCCGGCCCGTGGTGCTGGCGTATTTTGTCGGCCCGGGCTCGGCCCGGCCCGGAGCACACAGCCAATAACAAGCCCAGCCCGGCCCGCGGGCCGGGTCGGGCCCGGGCCGGGTCGGGGGCCCGGGCCCGTGCAGTGCTCTAGTTGGAATACATCAGCACACTGACTGCTAAGTAAAATACGTACTAATCAGCAATGAGGAGCGTTTAAAGTGCAATAAATGCTCCAAATCAGATCGCTTCCCCTTGTTTCCAATGGGAGCAGCCAGCGCTGTTTGGCCCTCCAACATGGCGGCCGGGTGCCGCACCTCTCTCCCACGAGCCCCTCTCCTATGCGCGATCCAGCCTTTATAGGAACCATGCGACACCTAAAGGGCGCGCGCTGCTCCGTCGCGACAACGCCGCCAGTGGCGGTCTTGAAAGTATCCGACGTGATACCACACCGCCCGTTCTATGCATTATCAGTGGAACTGTAGCTTGCGTGGCGACCGCCGTTATTAGAAGGTTTAATTTTCGAAGTGCAAATAATGTGGAACCTTTCTAGGGCGCGAACGAAGAGAATGGAGACAAATTGCACAGAAGCAACCACCGTATTTATAATGTATCTAACAGTGCGGAAGGAGAACAGCCACTCACGTCTGTCTGGTCAAAACACCTGTAGGTGATACGTCGAGAGGATGGTTATTTGACGCCTGCACAAAATCCTGGCTTGCTAGCGAAGGCTATACACGTTTATTTCTCTGATTCCAGCCACTTGTAATATGTTTTTGACTGAGTCTTGTATTCCTTTCGACCTCTTTGCACACACATAGCTTCGTCACTGAAATCTACATCGTGCGTCCGTTTCATCCACACAAATAATCACGTGAGGTCACTACTTATTGTCTAAACTTGTACTGCAGTTTTTCTAGTATCTTCAGATACAATAACGCTAAAGAGATCCTCAAAGAAGAAATTATATGGGTTCTTACCTCGGTTACCGCCGTAGGCTTGCGGCACGACAGCTGTGAAATGGTTGGTGCGTAAATGCTAAAACTAAACCTTTTGGACAACGTAGAACTTCCGTTCTCACTGTGAGACTCATCAACCAGATTACCGGGAGCAATATCGGCTCTGGGCACTGGCAATGAAACACCTCAATCAGTATCACGATCCAGCGGCGTTTCACCGTCACGAAAGTGTAAATCATTGATCATTTTGCAGGTCCTCATTCAGTTTCATTGAAACTAGAACAAAAGAAATAGAATATATTCGCTCATGTTATGCACACCCCATGCAATGGCCGAACGCGCGTCACATACGCTATTCGCTGCGGGTCCCCGGTGGTATTGGAAGCGTAGAAATCACGAGAAATTAAGCATCTGGTCCCTAATGAAGAGTTCTTTTAGGTGCTGGCACAGTTAGCGATGCTGTGGCAGATAAAGATGCCCGCACTTCACATGTAAACAAAGCTGGCTACCCGGCGGCTATCACGCAAGGTACTTTCTCCGGAGGCCGCATCGCGGCGCCACCAGTTTGTCACACAGTCTCTATTTGGCGCTGCTGCTGCCCGAAAAACGTCCCCATTGCGATCAATGGGAGTGTACCATCCCTGCTGTAACTACGAGCAGCCCGAGCAAAGTTGCCTCCGTTCTGTCAGAGGTTCTGTCGAAAGCACTTTAAATTCCTCGAAACGAAGCCCAGGCAAAAATCTGGACTGGTTCCAGTTGAATGTGGATAGTCCCGGAATGGTTCCAGTTGAATCTTGATGGTCCCAGCTGGATTCGCAAATGGGGTGGCTGGTTCCACATTAGCGAAATCAGTGTACCACTCTGGCCTCAAATTGTTCCAGAACTTACAGTGGGAGCCTCACAGGTACCATTTTGTTCCCACAATGGTCAATTGAACCACTTGAGATTCCAAGCTGTGCAGCTTCCCCCTTTGAAATCTTCCCACTCTTGCCATATACCCTTCTGGTTTGTTTGAGCCACTATTTTGATGTATTTTAGCACATCTATATTTATTGCTTTTTACCCATCTACGTCTTCTATGCTGTAACTTCAATTCGTGAGAGAACTGATGTTCTGAGGCTGGAACAACATAGAAGGGAAAATTACATAAAAAGCCTCAATTTGCCTAAGAAATTAACATTGAAAGATGAAAGTCACTGAAAAGGTTAGCCAGCTGTAGGACTCGAACCCACATCTTCTGGATTGCCGGTCCAGGGCTCTACCAATTGAGCTAAGCTAACACGCCTTCTCAGCGACTTCCAGGGTGCGTCATCTGAAGGGACAAACCAGCCACTCTCTCTCACTCATCCTCCTTCCACTCTTACATTTTTGCTCACTCATACACACATTCATACGACGTGCACGACGCAGGCGGCAACTGTTGAACGTGAGAGAACTGATGTTCTGAGGCTGGAACAACATAGAAGGGACAAATACATACAAAGCCTCAATTTGCCTAAGAAATTAACGATGAAAGATGAAAGACTCCTACAGCTGGCTAAACTTTTCAGTGACTTTCATCGTTCAATTCGTGCTCATATTCTCATCTAAAGGTGAATGTCATAAAAGGTACTAGCAAACTGCCAAAAGACACATTCAAAAGATGACAAACTACGCCAAATAGTTGAAGAACTAAAAACAAAGAGGTAATTGCACGGGCTGACCCAAAGCAGATGCAATAATTATGAGGACGCCACCGTGCGGCGGGAGGCTTTCAATTCAAATTCGGACGGCGGGCCGCGGAAGGGCGAGAGGCGAGAGAGAGCAGACGGGGGCGTCAGTTGAAACTGGAACGCGTCGTTGTAAGTTCGTTTTTTTCTTCGGTTGCCGTGGCACAGATCGGGCATCTCCTGTGCAGTATTTACGTGTTTTAGAGCATTTTCTAAGACAACGTGATGACAATGAGTCATGTGAAACATATTGTCGATATCTCGGAGAAGTTTTAACGCAAAAAAGACACGGCGTCCGCAGAAGACCCTTACTTACTTAAGAAGTTACTTGAAAAGTAACTTTAACAACCCTGGACACACGCTTATAACATTGTGACATCAGTGCAGTGGCATAAGCACTAATGTAGTGCCCCACGAAAATGAACGAGGGGCAGTGGTTTATCCAGAATCCCCAGCATGAGAGGGGTGTTAGAAAAAATTGGGGGGGGGGGCATCATTATAGTTACGTCATTACAGCTTAACATATCATTAAAGACGTGTCTGAAGCTGAAATCGCAAGGGCGCTCCCTGTAGGGGGTGCACAGGCAAAAACGTCAGGGGGGTGTCGCTGAACATTTGGGGGGTGTAGGGGGTCTGGATAAAGCACTGATGAGGGGGACTCCTCCACCCAATGTAAAGCCTCATAAAACACCTCCTGAAATATTTTCCTGACTATACAGCTGCATCATTATGATGTAGTTGTCATTGTTGTCCATAATTCTTGAGTTCATGTTTTGAATATATGAAAAAAAAAAGTCTGCTTGACAGCATATGTCTTATGGTCATCATCAAACAAGAGCATATGTCATTTTGTTCAATGCCTTATGTACTTTTTTTAAATTTCAGGTGGACGTAAATTGTAGAAGGCAGACAGTGGGGGAAACGATCATGGTCATAGGTCATGTGGCTCCTGGAGCTCCCAGTGGGCTCCCTTGTGGAGTAACTTTTCAGAACACGCGCACACAGTTTGCTCACAGAACCAACGAGAAGGACGTTGCTCTAATACTGAGAGAAAATGGCGTAACACATACAAATATCGTGCGACACAGTATGACAATAAAAACATTTTTCACGAGGGATGCACTAAACACTGTCGCAATATTGTGTGCATGAACCATTGTGTGTGACACAAGCCGTGGGAGCACACCGCTTCGGACACACTTTGGGAAGCATAAAACACAGCGATTGCTAATATGGTGGATGATTCACTTTTCTTTTTGGCCGTGATGAAACATCTTCGGTCGAAATGAGACTACCTTCGGCCGTAATGAAATTTGGCAGTAACGAGACACTTGGGGATTAAAGGATGTTCGGCCGTAATGAGACTTCGGCCGTAATGAGATGTTACCTTTTTTTGGCGGTACTCAGCATTCCATGAGCACCCTTCCCAGAAATATCTGACAAAACCACCAATCATAGAAAGGTACAGCCACTGTGATGACTATAGTGTCTACATGTTTAAGCACGAAAAAAAGTTGGTTGTAGGGTTCCGCGTTTTCGGTTTTAATCGAAAAACATCGAATACACAGGATCATTCCAGGAACCATGACAGATAAATTACTGCACATGCCCAGCTTAAGATTCCAACATGCCAAGCAAGCTTTTGCTTTATTACTCTTGTTTTCTTGGTATTTGCTACGGTTGGACGACCTGCGACGACATTGACTGTTCCAGGGTCAATCCTTTTGTCCCGGATCGGGTGCGCTGGTCGAAATCTCATTCTTCTGCCATTGTAGGTGCCCCACGGTGCTTGTGAACCTTTTAGGGACGTGACGTCAAGTAGGATCTCGGTCACCGGCCTTTAGTTGTTTAGTGGAGAGGTTACGACAGTATACTCTTAGCTTCGTACCCTTCTAGTAAAGGCAAAAAAAAAAAAAAAAATGGCCAAGAAACTACCTCTGTTTAGAAGTGTTCAGTGTTCCCTTTCGTTTCTTTCGAATAAAACCTACGGTGTACCTCTTAAAATATCACGGTTACCTTGATGTTTACAGTACAGTCCCTTTTACAAAGTGTAACTCTTATGTAGAGGCTTGTGTGTAGCCTAATGGAATTATCACCGTTACCTTTCCGTTAAGGTTACTGTTGGCTTGAATTCTGTACCCTCTGCTTAGAGGCTCTATCGTAGCCTTAAGGAAGTATATTCCCGTTACCTTTATGTTGAGGATACAGTGCCTGACAAAAGTTTACGGGACGCGAGGTCGGCGTACCTTTTCTTCAGCGTGACAGTGAGCACAAGCGGAAAGCAGAAGCAGTAACAGATTGTTCTTCTGTTTCCACTTCTCCTGTCGTGTCGACGGCCACAGTATCACGCTGAAGAAAAATTACGCCGACCTCGTGTCCCGTAATCCTTTGTCGGGCACCGTACGTCAATTTCTGGGACCAGGTCGTTGTTAAATGCCAGTCACAAAGACTGATCTGTGAGACTGATGCGATTAAGATCTTTAGTTAGTCACAAAAGGACTAACTATAGGAGCCAGTCAGGTCCATCTCAGACGTCAGCGTTTGTGACTGGATTTCAATAGCGACCTGTCTAACGTTGTGATGACGTTGATGTCAGTGTACACAGACCACAAGAAATGACAGGCAGTAGTTTTTTTCCTTACATATATTTACAACCATTCTTCGGTACAAAATCCGAAAACGGTCTTTGGAACGGCACTGTCACACACAAAAGGCTCAAGTGACACTCAAGTTACTCACGTGACAGAATATAGCAGTCATCGGAATAAATTTGAACGCGTCCTCAGAGCGAAAAAAAATTTAATGGCGATGCTCAACTTTAAAGGTTGTTTTACTTTCCTAACTAAAATTAAAAGAAAAATTCGTAATTCCGGATTCTATCACACGCAATGAATCTCGCTTTCGCTATAGACCACCGCACCGTGAACTTTTCGCTTAAAGCTGCACCAGAAAGAACGAATGTAGCTACACTTTGGCGCCCGTGTTTTCAGTTCAGCTTGTCGGTAAATTCACTTTTAACGCATTAATTCAGTCAATAAAATCAACAGACAGAAACATTCATGGCGTGAGGGAAGATGCCCTAGGTCGCTTAATATAATCGGGAAGTTCGTCTCGTTTTGCGATCTAGTCAAGGGACGGCAAAATCGTTACGCTGCATAAAAGAGAATCTTCTAGAATTTCTAGAAGGACAATGAATTTCACTGAAACTCACCTGAAGCAATTTTCAAGCTTATATATTATATCCAATTATATATTTCCAAGGTACGATATTAAAACCTAGTTCTCTTTTTCCTTTTTGAGTTGTCGTTTGGTCTCTTGCCATTTCCTTTCGCTGTCTTTTGAACGTTATTTTATTTACTGTTTCTCCTTCTCTTTTTCTTTTTAACGAGCATCCCAATGTCTGTTCTTCCTTCAGCGACTGGCGCAGTGTTAAGCGTTGCTTTTATACGGCATGAGGGAACATGTTCATTAGGCGGACATGTTCGCTGCGTACATGTGCGCGCTGCTATTGTATCTCTTCACGTGTCAATGAAATTGTTCACATAAAAATTACATCTTCCTCTCCTTCTATTGAGTAAAGGTACAGCCTCAACTAAATCGACATTCCTACCGATTTCAGAAAGTGCCAAGTACCTTCCGGGTCTATGCTAGCAGTAACAGCACAATACGCGTTTATGATTTCCAGTTTCGTCTGTCTCAGAGATGTATTCTGGGCAGTTGCATTCATCTTCTGTGCACCTTCCATGGCGAACACCGCGAACGTCCGTACCTGAGAACGGCATGATACATGAAAAAGCAGTTTCTGCGTTTAGTGACATGCAGAACGTGTTGAATATAGAAACAGTTTACCTTTGACACATCAGCGCGACGGCCGTCAGCAGAGTTCGCGCTGATGTCAGCCGAAAACCTCAGATATGAATAAGCTCTACGACGTTAAAACTGGCAAATTTTACGGGGGTCCTGTCTTTCCGCGGCACCCGAGATGGGAAGAAAAAGGAAGACGGCCTCGGACTACGTTTCAAGATTTTGAGCTCTCAGGCAAGGAAGATGTCGTATGCAAGTATTGTCGCGTGCCAGTTAATGTGCGCTGTGGAAGAGGTACGGCGCGCATATCGGAGCACGTGCAATCGCGGCGCCACGTGAATCTGGAGAATCTTCGTAACGAACCGTGTCCTCCCAATCTGCCGAATCCCAACTCGCCGAATGCTTTGAAGGCCGGGAGACAGCCGCAATCCCTTGACCTCCAAATGTGCTGGTTCGACTGGCCGAATGACCGACATGTCCCTTCCCAATTCGCCGAGTTTACCTTACCACCGTGACTTAGTGGCTAAGACCATCGCCTTCCACATCGAAATTGGGAGGTGACCCGACTGCGCTGTCTGGATGTTTTCTCTGGGTTCTCCTTAGATGTTGGTAAGGTTTCCTATGAAGGTGGCCCAGGGCGCACTGTCCTCCCAGCAGGGCCGGTGAGAAAAATTTCAGGCCCCGGGGATGCAAGACTACGGAGTCCTGCCCGTACCCCCTCCTCACGTCCCCTGGTGTTTGCAGCTGTCGGGCATTGGATCGGGCAGGCCCGTGATGATGCCCGGGGCTCCATACCCCCTCTCGCCGGTCCTACCTCCCAGTGTAACTTGTCTTCCGCCGCACCGGCAGGCAGAACGCTATGTAACTAACACGCCGTCAATCAACCAATTCGATTGTTCGTGGGACGTTCTTCCTTCCTACGTTCATCTCTCATGGGGCTTTCCATTGCCTTGACAAGCATTACGCTTTCGCTGTAATCGGTTAATAAGCGATTATAGAGGGTTTCAAAACCATCCTCATAGCCAGCCACAACGTTACTACGACAGTAGTATACGATCAGCTCAACTGGCCCACAACTCACACAGTGGCCTGGACGCCATTAATTAGCAATTAGAGCTAATTGGACCCCCCACAGTAACCAGGACCCTCCAGGGAGTCATTACACTAATTGGGGAGCATCTAAGACGTGTCCAGACCACTGTGTGAGTTGTGGGCTAGTTGTGCTGATAAAAAATAAAAAAATAGACAGAAAATAAAATAAAAAGATAGAAATAGAGTGGAGAGAAACAAATTATTCGAAAATCGACGATGCCGCGACGAAGAAGCCGCTCCGGGGTGACCAGCGCCCGCCATGTTGGTAGTTGGCACCCAGCAGTTGCAGAGATCGACGACAGGTGGCCACTTAGTTGCCAGGCATCACACCAGATGGCGCCACCATCATAGCTCTAGGTGAGAAAGACAAAACAAGACACTAGCGGCAGGTAGAGAATGCCAACACTGCTAAACAAGTCTAGACATGCGAGAGAAAAGGTTTAACACACAGTACACACAGAAAACAGTACATATCGGGGAAAAGGCAATCGACTAGGCCTAACCACAGCGCCTCAACACTATGCACAAGGCGGGAACCACTAAACAACAGGCTTGCTCTCCGCTAAACAAGTCTAAACATGCGAGAAAAGGCTTAACACGAGCCTGGTCAAACATCGACAAATCACTCGTTGGGCACCGCTAAACACGGCAAACATGCGAGAAAAGGAGCGCGGCAAATTACTCACCTTTTCCCCCGCGGCGACTGCTCATCAGCCAGGCACTAACTGAGCGAGCGCGGAGCACCCGAGCGTACGTCTGCTCTCCGCGACAGCCAGCCAGAAACTGAACGAGCGCGGGGAGCGCACGTCTGCTTTCCGTGACAGCCAGAGAGAAACTGACTGAGGCGACGCGCCGCGGCAGCTATGGATGCGCGCGCGCTCCTAGCGCCCTCTGCTCCACCCGACCGCGCATGCGCGCGCTCCTAGCGCCCTCTGCGCCACCCGCGGGTGTTTTCGGTTTCGGCTCTCCGCTGCGCCAGGCAGGCAGAAGTGATACCCATACCTCGTAAGTGATACCCATGTCGTCATCATCGTCGAAATGTTTGAAGAGTTTCGTTTCCAGTTTACAACTTTTGCTGCGCGTGAAGTCGGTTTTTTCCCGCCTCACATATTTAGGGAGATTGGCAGCGCCCGCTTCTTCTGCACCAATTGCGGTGGATTGTGGTCCAAAAGGTACGCTTCCTCGTTATTTTTTAATACGTTCTATAATCGCTCACATTTTTTTGTTCAGAGCAAAAGCATTGGATGGACCGATTGATTCACCCGTTTCTCGGCTGTCGGACCGTACCATTCGACGTACGTTGCGAAGGGCTTCGACTATTGAAGGAAGAGGGAGAAGATGGACCATCAGTGTCACTCTGTGACTGAAGAAGATTGTACGTGTGTTTAAGATAAAAAAAAACACGCGTTTCTCACGTTCCTTTCGTTGCAGATTACGAATGGCTACTGACGGGAGATCTAACCTTCAAGCCTCCTCCGAAGACCTTCTTTTTGCGGATCGGCGATCAGCTGACCACCTGCCGTTGCGGTGGACTCTGGTCGAGAAACCCCAGCCAGACTCGAGCCTTCGTCCGTATTTGGGCTGTCTTCCCGGCTACGAAACCAAAGCTGGAGCCTAATTCATGTGTAACCTCTCACGATCAATAAAAAAGGTTGCCTACTCTCATTCCGTCTCAGTCATGACGCCCGAGCAGAGGTTTGCAACCTTTGTGCTGTGGAGACTATAGGGGGCGCCAGTAAGAGGCACCGAGGGCAAAGGAGCCGCCACGGGAGGGCGCGATTGAAAAAGGGTAAAAAGGAACGGCGGGGAGGTGGGGAGAGACCTGTGCGAGCGGCACGATCGAGGGAGCGGTCTTACTCTGTCCTCTGTCAAGGTACGAAATAAACCGTCTGATGTTTGACTGACCTTTCTTCGGTTCCTCCATGGGCAGGTTGGGCGGGGGTGGTCGGCGAGATAGGAAGGAATTCCCATAAATGGCGCGGTCGACAGGATTTTCTCGTTTTCTGCTGGTGAGGGTGCGAGGCGAGGTATGTTTGTAATTTTTCAATTTGGCTTTTCTTTTCTGGAGGCTGGAAGGAGCTTCGTGCTCTTGTCTCCGCAGCAGTGACCGTAATTTGCACAGTGCATTAGCGTTACCGCTGGCTTTATTTTTTGTTGTTTTGTGTGTTCGTTCTTTTCGGGACGGAAGCAACCTCGTGTTGTTGTCTCGAGGGGCAGTTAGCTCAACCTGCCCGGTGCAGCGGAGTCGCCCCGTTATCTTATCGAAATTATAGTATTTTTCACTGGCCTCGTGATTCACACTGCTGTAGCATGCAGACAACGCCCGCCACCCCAGGGACCCACTCGTGTGCCCATCCGCATGGAGGAACGCAATAGGTTGGTTTCGACGTGTTCCCCCTTCATTTATGTGTAAAATCTCAGAGACCGTTCCCTTTAGTCGGCCGGACGCTCGACACTCAATGACTCGTGTAGTCTCGCCAATGGGGTTATGGTGTCTGCAGTGCCTTCCCCGTAGGACGTCTTAGCAGCGGTGCCTCCAGGGCCGTAGCCCGACTTCCTCCACGGCAGAGTGGTTAGCAGCGTGCAACCAACTTGTGCGTGCTAACGACGGTGCGCATTGATGCTAGGTTGGTTTTGCCGCCGTAAGCATAGCCGCACGCGCCGTTACGACTTGCATTCTGGTGCTTTCCTTTCAGGGGCACGCGGACGATAAGTCGTTGTCAGACTTCATAACCAGACGGCCCATCAGACCGACATAGGAATCGAAGTTGATGTCATAATCACGCGCATCCAGCAGGTTGCAGTGATAGGCGATGCGTAGCACGGGCTATTCCCGCCAGTGCCACACCCCCGCTTTCGCCCATATCTTCGAGCATATCGCTTACATAGCTCTGAAGCGATAGCGTGGAAAGATCGTACTTTCACGATATCTTTCTACTGAATCTCGTGTCTGCTAGATTGATTGCCGGCTTTCAGCTGGTTGGGACGAGCAAGCCATGCTTCGAATGTGTTGTTCTCCCAAGCATTTGATCCCTTCGTATTTGTGCAAAGGTTGATCACCGCAATTAGGGACCTACAAAGGCCCGCATTGCATCAGCTACGCGTGGATCCTTCCGGATCTGCTTTCAACTACAGCACTATGCGCATGCAGCGCACGCAGCACTTACTATTTTCGGTCACCAAAACCTGGTGCTCGCGATGTAGTTTATATTTCTGTGATTTCCGTTACGCGGACTTCCACATTTGTATTTGGGGAGTGCTTATCCAGGCACTCGCAGTGCGGAGTTTCCCTCTTACTGCTTTTCCCTCTAGTTTTTCCAGGTTCAGGATGTACCGACGCAGCAGGCCGCACAGAAGACCACCATCGGATCCGGCGCCAGCCAGGCCTTGCCCGCGGCAGAAATCAGCGGCTACGTGGACGGTTGTCCACCAAGGTTATCCAGTGTCGTGGGCCTCGCACTCCAGGTGGTCGTCCCAGCCGCGCCCGCTCACGAGCGCCGACCCAGCCACCGCCCCTCCGCCTTTCCGGGGCCTGACGCTCGAGGAGAGGCACCCTGTGGACCCGCTTCAACCCCTCACGCCAGACGAGCAGCGTCTCCTCTGCCCCATTTGTAAAGTCCCGGAGTTCCACCGTGCCACCCATCGACGGGGAGACCTCCACCGGTCGCGCACCGAGCGAGCGCGCCCAGAACCCGTCGACGTCGCAACTGCCCTGGCTACTCTCCGCCGGCTCCGCCCAGAGCTGTTACGAGAAGCGGAGGGAGTAGCTGCACCCCCCAACCCCCAGGAGGACGACGTCCTCATCGACCTGGACGCGAATGAGCATCTCTGAAGACCCAGTGCTCTGGACTTGTGGGTGGGGGGATGTGGAGACTATAGGGGGCGCCAGTAAGAGGCACCGAGGGCAAAGGAACCGCCACGGGAGGGCGCGATTGAAAAAGGGTAAAAAGGAACGGCGGGGAGGTGGGGAGAGACCTGTGCGAGCGGCACGATCGAGGGAGCGGTCTTACTCTGTCCTCTGTCAAGGTACGAAATAAACCGTCTGATGTTTGACTGACCTTTCTTCGGTTCCTCCATGGGCAGGTTGGGCGGGGGTGGTCGGCGAGATGGGAAGGAATTCCCATAGTGCAAACGCGAATGTATCGGGACTTGCTGCGATTACGCGATTATATTCACGGCGATAGCTGCGAGGGTGACTTTCGCTCGATTCTCAAGACGATACCCTTACGTCTGTTCACCGTCAGTGGGAAGATTGCAAAGAAAATGAAGCGTTTCGTAGATTACAAGCTCGAGCTGTTGGAAAAGTATAGGCGAAGAGAGACAGTCGACCCGTGTCTCATCAACGCGGGTTTCAACCGACCTTTCGTCCGTCACTACTGGATTCTCCACACATCCCTCGACGTCACGGTGACCGGCGACGACGAGCGTCGGGTCAGCACGTTGGAAGATCGTCTTGCAAGCGTTTTGTGTATGTCGTGAAAAAAAAATATAGACTATTTTACGAAACGAGTTCGCTCACGAGGAGACGTTTTATTGTTTCATCATTCTCTTCGAGGTTACAGGGAAATATGGATACACAATTTTTCAAGCTGTAGCGTTTCGACATGCGCGTGGCTACGTAGATACAAAAAAGCCCGCAGTAAGGCGAAAAGGGTGATTGAATACACTTGTCGTTATACTCGTCCACTGCAGGGAAGGTCCTTCGAAGGTTTGCTTCGATGAGGGGAAGTCCGTAGCTGTCGAAAAACACGGCAGACCCGTCGTAGTTTTTCAGGTAGAGCACCCAGTGCTGCCCGCGCTTTCTTCGCTCTTCGGTATTGATGATTAAATAGTCGGGCTTGCATAAAACGAAGGCTTCGTCGGAAGCGCAAATGCCTCTCAACATGGAGGAATCGAGGGGCTTCAGGGACACGAGTTTCAAGATGTCGCTCTCGTAATCTTTTCTATGGGAAGGTGACCGTACGGTCCTTGTCGACGCACATGAGCTTGGGACACTCGGAAATCAAGAGGACGGTGACCGCGTGCGGAAGGGCGTTAGCGAAGCGTAATTGCAGGCGAACGTTTCCTTTTTGCCACTCGTTCAAATGCGAAGGAGAAGAACACTTGTCCACGTCCAAGTTGAAGTAGAGAAGGAACTCGTTCGTTTTAAATCGCTCGTAGCTATAATTGAAATGTTTCTCATCCAGTCCCAAGTGGAAATTGCCGACTACCAACAATAGGCCAGTGGTCGGATTTTGGTCGGCAAGCGACTTAGTCGGCCACTGCAACTTGGACCAACGTTGGTATGATGTCGCTCACAGCGGTGGTTGGCGAACGACGTTGGGCCGAGAACATTGTGCAACGTGTTGTGGGCGTGCTGTTGAGAGATTGGCGTAATAAAGACGGACCGATGTCGGCCTGCACTGCAAGCAAGCTCGAAAAGAATGCAGCTGAAGAAAAGACGCTTGGGCGGTTGGCAAAAAGTCGGATGACAATTGGCAAACTACTCTTTCGGCCAGCCAACGTTGGCGCAGTGTTGCACAGAGCGAGGTTTGGCAAGCCGTCGGCCAGGCGGCAGATCTGTACCAAGAAACGAGCTCGTTGGCCAAGCACTTGCTAAGCAGGGCTAGGTTGGCCAGCAAAGCTCTTGGCAAGCTTGGTCTGATCTCGGTATGTTGCCTTGGGGAGAGGGTGTGTAGCACTGCATAAGTTCGACTTTCGATTGGCCAAGTGATTGTCTCAAACCAAAAGCAGTAAGAAACAGAGACCTTATCTTCATGGTGAGCTAATATGGCAAGCAATGCCTCATTTCAGTGTTCTTTGTGTCCGCGTAGAATTAAACTTAGGCACCTCACCCTTCAGTTTGACTCATACGCGAGCAGGACTCTCTAACTTGCGGAAGCTCGCGAGACAACCTATGTATAGTATCTGTTCTATCTCAGGAAAGAAAGAGCTGTTTGATTCTATTGGTCTCGGGCATATTGCAAGCTTTCATGACTCTCCCCTACGCCGTTACCGTACGCTGCGAGACAATTGAGTATGAATACGAGCGATGCCACAGGACTGCTTTGGCCTAACTTGGCACAATGCATGCTGGCCTACGCTTGGCAAGTCATTGGCCAGGTACAGATCTGTATCAAGAAACAAGCTTGTTGGCTGATAATACAACAACCAAGGCCAGGTAGGCCAGCCTAGCTATTGCAAAGCTTGGCCCAACCTTTGTTGCTTCGGCATAGTTGGCCCATCGTTGCTGTTAATCTGTGGGCCGCATCTAGCTGACAAAGAGACGGCTATTGCCCAGACTTGGTTCTACACTGGCCCTGTGTTAGCCCCATGTCTTATAGGTCGGTCTGCTACATTGGCCCAACGTTGGCAGTATTAATTCGGGCCGAGTAAGGCCAATGTCAATCCCCAAGCTTGGCCCAACCTTTTTCTGCAAGGACGGCCCAACGACTTTTAGGTCGGTATCACACGTCGGCCCGACATTTTGCCGACGTTGTTTTTCCCCTTGGGGTTCTTGCAAGAAGTTAAAGTAGGGAATTTTGACGAGGTCGTTCTTAAAGTCGTACTCGGCTCGCACTTGCTGACCGTCCACGGAGAGCATCGAATAAGACACGTCGTAATGGCGGAATTTGTAGGGGTTCAATTGGATGTCGCCGAGAAAGTCGGACGTGGCGAGCAGGGCGACGCATAATTTGGAAGGCACCCTTTTGGGGTAAGCTCCCAGCACTCAAGCTCCGCAGCTTGGTTTCCAATCCGCGTAACACGTAGATGGCTGGCGTGGTCTGAAGCCGCCGCTCGTATTCCAAAAACAGGGAAGGAGCAGCTCGCGAGATTTGGGCAGAGAAATCAGACACAATAGTTTCGAGACTTTGGGGAACCAGGAAGGTTTCTTCCCCGTCTTACGTTGCAACAAATAATTGACGAGTTCGTAAACGGAGGAGTGTCTGATGGGCTTGCCCGACACGGAGACACAACCCTCGCGATCCCAGGAAAGAACCTTCTTTAATTCCGAGACGACCTTTTCCGCTTCCTCTTCGTCCACCTCTGGAGAGAGGATCGAATAGTCAAAGTCATTTGTAGCGTCGGACGCCTTGTTTTTATTGTCGTAGGGGTCAAATCCGTACTGCTTGAGTATGCGATACAGTGCTTGTAGTATGAGTTTCACTTTGACGTCGTCACTCTCTTTCGAGGAAAGAATGTTTCCGATGGAGGAGGAGGTGGTCACTTCAATTCTCTTGGCCATTGGCGAAAAGGTTCAACACGGCGGAAAGCAGGAGAGGAACCACCGACGAAAGAACGCCCTGTCCTCGCTGCTGAGACAGATAGCGCTTCAAACGTTGCGGATTCTTGTGAATCTTTTTGTAGGCGAGCCGTCGTAAGAAGCGTTTGTGCTTCTTCAAACGCACGAACGTGTCCGGAGCTAGAGCCACCTTTCCGTTCAATACATTGAGGCAAATTTTGGAGAGGTGTTTCATGTCGGACGAGGAAGAACGTCTCAAGACGTCGCGACGGCGCGGAGGGGGTAGACCGGAGAGTACTTTGAATAAAGTGAGGTGAGGGCAGAGATTCATTTCGGAGCGTAGATATATTGACTTTCTCCTGGAAAGATATTGCTACGCAACCTGCGATCCTCGTGCGTATAGTTGTGAAGATACATGAGTAAATAAGCGTGGGGCGACGACATCGCTTGTTTATATGCGTCCAGAAAATACTCCAATCTTTTTCTGCCAAATAGCTGTTGCCCAAAATGTTCCATCTGGTGCACGCTGTGCACGGTGCGCCACAGGACGACGTAACTGGCATTGTAGGATATAGTTCTAAAATGGCTACTGTCGAAAAAGATGTTTTGAACGAGTAAGAAGATCGACGCATTGGCGTGCCGAGAACCCCGAATGAAAAGATCGGTCACCTCCTTCAAGGAACCGGCGCCGGTCATGTGATCGTCGACGACGATCAGCGTAGCACGCGACGTGTCCCACTCTCGCGGTAGCTCTTTGGTAAATTTTACGGAGTCCCCAAATTCGTCCTGCATGCTTGGCGAAGCATATTTCTGCACGTAGAATATTTGTGACGGAGGCTTGTCCACCACGTCGTTCAGGTTCCTCAGCACGTTAGCAACGAAAGTAGATTTGCCGCACATGGAGGGACCGCTTAAGATACAGCGAAAAGGATGACGGAAACGAAAAGGTTCGGGGGGGGGGGAAGACATGTTGCGTGCGTACACGTTGCACTAAGAAAAAGAAGAGACTGAGACTCGAAGAGAAATGCTCCACTTTTATTTACACGTCGTCGTCGTCCTCCTCTACATCGGAACTGCGTTCCCAATACAGATTATCCAGGCTAAAGTTGGACTTCTTTTTCGCCAGTCTGTCCGCCGCTAAGATGCGGTCGAGCGTCTTCATCTTGTCCTGACACATTTCTTGACGCGCTTGCAACCATTCCAGGCGGTGGACTTGAAACGCTTCCTCCATGATGCCGCGAATGAATTCGCGAAGTTCTTCGTTTTTTGTCTTTTCCTTGCGACAACGAGAAACGCAGGAGAATAAACCACACATGGCGTTTTCCACGTATCGGTCAGAATGAAGACGCGAGCGCGGTGCGCGATACAGATAAACGCGCGCGGGCAAAGAAAGGAGAGTGAAACCGAAACCGAAAACACCCGCGGGCGGGCGGCGCAGAGGGCGCTAGGAGCGCGCGCGCATGCGCGGTCGGGTGGAGCAGAAGGCGCGCGCGTATGCATAGCTGCCGCGGCGCGTCGCCTCAGTCAGTTTCTGCCTGGCTGTCGCGGAGAGCAGACGTATGCTCGGGTGCTCCGCGCTCGCTCAGTTTCTGCCTGGCTGATGAGCAGTCGCCGCAGGGGAAAAGGTGAGCGATTTGCCGCGCTCCTTTTCTCGCATGTTTGCCGTGTTTAGCGGTGACCAACGAGTGATTTGTCGATGTTTGACCGCGCTCGTGTTAAGCCTTTTCTCGCATGTTTAGACTTGTTTAGCGGAGAGCAAGCCTGTTGTTTAGCGGTTCCCGCCTTGTGCATAGTGTTGTGGTTAGGCCTAGTCGATTGCCTTTTCCCCGATATGTACTGTTTTCTGTGTGTACTGTGTGTTAAACCTTTTCTCTCGCATGTCTAGACTTAGCAGCTGTCTAGCAGTGTTGGCATTTTCTACCTGCCGCTAGTGTCTTGTTTTGTCTTTCTCACCTAGAGCTATGATGGTGGCGCCATCTGGTGTGATGCCAGGCAACTAAGTGGCCACCTGTCGTCGATCTCTGCAACTGCTGGGTGCCAACTACCAACATGGCGGGCGCTGGTCACCCCGGAGCGGCTTCTTCGTCGCGGCATCGTCGATTTTCGAATAATTTGTTTCTCTCCACTCTATTTCTATCTTCTTATTTTATTTTCTGTCTATTTTTTATTTTTTATCAGCTCAACTAGCCCACAACTCACACAGTGGTCTGGACACGTCTTAGATGCTCCCCAATTAGTGTAATGACTCCCTGGAGGGTCTTGATTACTGTGGGGGGTCTCAATTAGCTCTAATTGCTAATTAATGGCGTCCAGGCCACTGTGTGAGTTGTGGGCCAGTTGAGCTGATCATATACTACTTACGATAGGACCTCTCACGATAGTGACGCAGAGCTTACGGCTTCTAGGTTCAGGAGCCGAAATAAAATACCTTTAAAATATTTAAATGAAAAGCACAGAAAATTTAAGGGAGAGATATGTCTCGAAGATATATTTTTCTTACTCGAAATGAACAAATTACTAAACAGCACACATATTGTTAATGAAATAATGTCGAGAAGACATGCGAGCTGTTGGCAATGATTCAATACAAAAAACCCCCGAGACCAGGGTACACTCTCAAACCCGTACCTTTTATTGTAACTTTTAGATACATGTAACTTCTATATAGACGTAGATTTCGAGATTTCTTATAGGTTACACCACTGTAACGTATATTTAGAGGTTAAAAGCGACCAAAGTCATGTCTTTACAACGCGAATAGAAGTTACATCTCGGAAAAAACAAAAACAGCTTGTTGTAGCTTATAAATGTACCCTCTACTCCGACACTGTAACTTCTAAGCGAAATCTCCAACGATAATTTCTTTGTTAGTTTCTTATCGTTTGTTTTCCTTCTGTTTTTCAGCATAATGCCGCGTTTCAGCCTCCCATTCGAGACGACAGTTGCGAATCTACGCTGTTATTTTTTATCTGTTTCAGCGTCATCTATACGTCTACTACATGTTATCAATGCTGTATGAACACAGATTATAAGTTCGCAGTCTGGAATACTGATAGTATGTTTCTTTCTAAAGGGTGGAAAACCATTGTCAATGCCGCGACCACAGGGGTGACACAAACCCGCCATTTTTGAAGCCTCCCCCAAGCGGTCACTTCTGGCAAAACCGCCATCTTGTCGTGGTCTCGATCGTCCAATCGCATGCCTTGATTTTTTTTATCGCGCTTTGTCATCTGCTTCGCTTCTCCTACGGACGGATGCGTTTCCGCAGTTTCTGTTTTCATGTGTGAGTGGCAATCCTTTACCTGTGACGATGGTTGTGTGCTGCTATATTGGCTGCAATAATCGTTCAACGCGCGCCAGCAAGGAGTCTGGCGTAACTTACCACCAGTAAGTACTCTCACTACGTGCGTGTTCCATCACCGCTTATAGTTTCCGTTTCTGTATCGTGTTCGTTCGACGGTACCATTTAGCTTTCCCCGAGAACCCTGTCTGCGATTGCAATGGGTCAACGCGATCGGGAGGCAGGACTGGACGCCAACAAAGAACAGCGCTGTCTGTTCGGCACATTTTCGAAACGTGGACTTCGACAGAACATCGCTGTCAAGAGTCCGCTTGAGAGAAGGTGCTGTTCCGGTCACACACCCCTCGGTCCGAGCTCAGCAGGTAAATAGCTATGATGCGTGTTTTGCATGACGTCGTTTGTGACATCGTTGTAAAATTGGCAGGTGGTGGTGCTGCCAATAAGTGTCCCTGGACTGGGAGGGCAACAGCTCTCATTTCCACAGGTAAACAGCCATAGTGCACGTATTGATGTCGGTTGTTACAGTGTTGTTAAATTTGGCAGGTGGTGGGGCTGCCGGGCATTCCAGGGCTGGGAGAGCAGCAACTCTCAACTGATGTAAGCATGGTGTTTATAGCATTTGTGGTGTGATGAGCTTGACCCTGTTTATACAGGTATGTGGAAGTCTGGGTGCGCCTATTGCCCCTGTTGTAGGTGTCGCACATCCGTTGCTTCACATCCAGCAGGTAAATATCCAGCTTTTGCATTATCGCCTGGGAGCTCTAGTGTGTGTTCAGTTTTTGTGCAGCTAACCATGTACGTTTGTCAAATCATCAGGAGGTAGTCCCGTCCAGCAGAGCTTCAAGTGAACATATTTCTCCTGCTGTAGGTGTCACGCATTCCCCTGTTGACATTCAGCAGGTAAACAGCTGCAGGGTGTGTTCAATTTTAGCTTGACTCACGACGTTGTGAAATCTGCAGATGGTGGGCCTATCAAGCATCCTAGGGACAGGAGGACAAGATCTCTCGGCTGATGTGAGCGTATGCTAAAAAACATTCATTGTGGTATCATATGAACATGACCGTGTCATATTACAGGCGTGTGGAACTATGGGGGCACTTGTGGACCCCACTGCAGTTAGTACCACTTTCTAGTTATTTTGATATTAGTGTACTCCAATTTTTATTTCCTTCGAAATTCATATTAATAAAATGAGACAATTCATTCACACATGCCCATTTTGCAGCAGGGCACATCATGTTGTCCCCTTGATCCACAGCTCAGTGGAGTAAGTATTCTTAAGTTAGTTTAACAATGCTGTACAACTTGCAAATACCATTTGCTTATAGTTATCAAGCATTGGACAACTATCAGGACATAATGCATTTATAATGCAAGGCATATATGTCTTTGGGATTTTTAACTGTGCTTACCACAATGTACAAGACCCAGAGTATCACACACCTCTTTTCTAGGTGAGCACCGGACTTGGCCTCGGTAGCACTTCAGTGTCCAGTGAATGGCCTGACACAACAGCACCAGTAAGATGTTTTCTGGTTACTGTCTTCATGTAGTTCGTATTCACATTACTGCTGGTTGGCCCATAATGTAGCCACCTGAATTGGTTTGAGCATGTACTATTGTGTCCTGCCTTTTCAGAGCTTATTCAATGAAGGTGAAGCTAGTCCCGAGAGAGAAGGGCAAATGTTGTCTACAGAGTCCCCTATGGTATGCATATCAAAAATTTTTGCTAATTGCATGCTTCCAAAATCTTATATCAGTACCATTCATATGAGGGCCAGCAAAGGACAGTCAGAATGCATGTTTGCGCATAGTTATCAAGTGACGATGATGGAAACTCGTCGAAAACCCTCAATGTATTGTACTTCACTCCCTTGTCCCCAGCCCCAGGGTCTCAGATGGATAGAGATATCATCTTGCACATTCTTTCGTAGCTACTCATTTTGCGCCTTTTTTGTTTCGATGCATATTTAGGGGACATCCACGTGCCGCTTCACCCATTCGACTCCAAGCACCAGCAGACATGACCCTGTGGTAAGGATAATACTCTGAGCTGCTAAGGATTGCATGTTTACAACTAACAGACTTTGTGCAATGGACACAGTGCCAGATGGGAGCCATTTAGGTATCAGATAGGAAATCAGTAAGCTGGTCCATAATGACACAAAGAGGCTGGGGGAATAAGAGGCAGAAAACAGCACACGGGGAGTGTGTTGTCTATCCTTTGTACAGCCCAGCCTCGATGTTTTGTTATGCACAACAGTGGGGTGCAGTTGTGTGAGTCCCCAAATCATTCATCTCTCGCGCAGGGTCGGCGTCTACTTGCGGTGCTGGGGGGGAGGTAAGCAGCGAAATTTGTGCCCCTCGTCCAGACATCAATAAAGCAAATGGCTGTTTGTGCCCCCCTTTCAGGCCAGTTCTGGGGGGGGGGGGGGGGAATGCCATCCTGTACCCCCGTTGACGCCAGCCCTGCTGTCACACTATTTAAAACGCACTTCAAATAAATTAATTACGGCCCATACTGGGGGTGGGGTTCTGTGGTAAGATCACTTCCTGCTGTTACTTCTGCAGTGCTTTGCGTTAGTGCTACATTTTGTGCTGTGTCTAAAGGATTCTCCAGTTTATTGTAGAGTTATGCATGCTGTTGATTATAACTAACCTACGTACCTGTCACAGATGAATTGTACTCAGTTCAAGGCAATAAAGATGGACTTGACCAAGTTTGATCACATTGTGAAGATCCTGTGATTTGCATGTCTGATTTCTTAGTCATCACTCATCAGCAAAGCTGCAATGCAAAATCAGCTCTTCCTACACAGTAAGTGTGTCACAGCAAAGTTCTGTCAGTGTTAGGTGGTGCATGTGATATGGTTAGACCCTGAAGCATAGGGTTTAACGCTTTTCTCCCCAAATTTGCACCACAAATCTAGGCTAGTCTGATTAGGGGTAAACCCGATTATTACCCATGACACTGTTCCTAAGCTTGTCACTTCAGGGTAGCAATATACTAATCCTCTACAAAATGCACACTTCTAAAGCTGCAGATAAACAATATAACAAAAGGTAGTTCCATGAAAAGCCCGGTTCCTCCTTGAATTCGGTCTGATACTAATTTTTCCTCCCGAATGTGCACAAACTTCTGACATAGTTATTTCTGCCCAATTTTTACCTCCCTGAACTTGGGAACAAAATAGAACCCAAAAACTTCAGGGTCTCGATATGGCACAAAATAGCCGGCTACAACACACGATGGCATACAAGTTACAAAGCGCATCTTTCTGAGCAGACACATAAAACAGGTGTAGCTGTTTGCAAGGCTGTGAAAAAATTAGCTTAATGACTGTTATCCTGTTGACAGCTGACAAGTCACCATCAGTAGTGTGAGGTGCATAACTGAGGTGAATTACTACTAATAATCATGGCAGTGAAACCCTTTCATGACTGACATCATTTTGTTGACCAATCTTAATATTATCTTAATCTTATCTTAACCAATCTTAATGTTAATTAGGTCCACAGTTGTGGCCGACAAGCATGCTATTTCAACAGAAGTGCTTGTGCGTGTGTGTGTTCGTTTTTATCCTTGTGTCGTACTGTCTTTTAGTCTTTCACACTGCTTTTATCGGTTTTAACAGATAGTGCAGTTTTGTTGCAAAGTAGCATCGAAATGTATACCTGATCTCCGCATGGGATGGATGGCATGACACTTCTTGTGACTGTCACTTTCCTAGTTATCTTCATAACAACTAATAAAGCTTCTGACTACATGCCATCATAGGAGAAACCGGCTGAGGACACACCAGTAAAGGCCTTTCTCAAAAAAGAAGTTGTACGCATTGCCAACCTCCATACCGTTAGTAAAAAGAAGATCAAAATCTTGCAACAAACACAACGGCGGATGAAGCGGAAGGTTGCAAAACTACAGCACGTCATATCAGATCTTACGTCCAAGAATATTTTGCTCCAAGAACAGGTGGACTGTCTTGAGAACCTGGCTGGGGCTAACAAGGACCTGCTGATGAGACAGACGGCTAAACAAAAGGGGACTAGCCTGCCTCACACTTATAGCCCTGAACTGCGGGCGTTTGCACTAACCCTGCATTTTTACTCGCCACGTGCATATGACTATGTACGCCAGGCCTTTGATACGTGTCTGCCCCATCCACGTACCATTAAGAGGTGGTACACGTCAGTTGATGGTGAGCCGGGATTTTCGAATGAAGCACTTTCAGCACTACAGATGAGAGCAACAATTAACAAACAAACAGGAGCACCAACAATATGTAGCCTTATGGTTGATGAAATGGCCATCAGAAGGCACATAGAATGGGACGGGCGCCGCACATATGGCTACGCAACTGTAGGACCAAGCTTGGAGGATTCCTGTGTCGTAGCCAAGGAGGCTTTTGTTATTCTGCTTGTATCACTACAGGAACAATGGAAGCTGCCCATTGGGTACTTCCTTTTGGATGGGATATCTGGAGAACAGCGAAGCAATCTTGTTCTTCAAGGGTTATCTCTTGCGCACAACGCAGGGGTCACAGTCGCATCCCTTACCTGTGACGGCGCAGCGGCAAACATATCAATGCTACAAAGCCTTGGATGTTCACTCCAGCCTGACAATTTAAGGACCAGTTTTTCACATCCAGACACTGCAGAGCCTGTAAATGTATTTCTTGATGCCTGCCATATGCTCAAATTAGTGAGGAATGCATTGTCACACTTCAAATCTTTTGTCGATGAAGACGGCTGTGAGATATCTTGGAGCCACATCGAAGCACTCCACTCACTGCAGCACAAAGAAGGGCTTCATGCAGCTAACAGACTGCGAGCAGCACATGTTCAGTGGAAGCGACAGCCCATGAAAGTGAGTCTTGCTGCAGAACTTTTGAGCATGTCTGTTGCAGATGCCATACATGAGTGTCGCGACCTTGCTGTACCAGGATTTGAGGACTCTCAAGGAACAGAGAGATTCCTTAGAGTTATGAACAATTTATTTGATGTGTTAAACTCGGTAAATATGCACCAAAAGTCCTGGAAAAAACCACTGTGCCCCGAAAACATTGACAGAGCTCGCGCAATGTTGCAAATCGCATCAACCTACATACATAATCTACGTAAAGGCCACTCTGGATCACTCCTACTGCAGACGAACAGAAAGACCGGGTTCCTTGGTTTTGTCATATGCTGCAAGAGCATCATTCAACTCTATGATTTCCTGGACTCCAAATCTGCAGTAAAATACCTACCAACACATCGGGTTAGTCAGGACCACCTAGAATTATTCTTCGGCCTAGTACGTGCACATGGGGGATTCAACAACAACCCCACTGCAAGGCAGTTTGCTGCAGCCTACAAAAAGCTCATCATCAACACAGAAGTGGATAGCAGTCAAAAAGGGAATTGTCTACCTCTTGAAAATGTATCTATACTTCACGTGAGCAGTGCTACACAACCGCGGTCAGAAGACGTCATCAACTGGACGTCAAGAGGAAGGAGTGCAGCAGGAGAACAAGAATTTGAAGAGGACGAGCTGTGTGACCACGACTATTTCGCGGACCCAACAGAGCCATCTGTTTTTGGGGACAGAGTAATTGTGTACATTGCCGGACATATTGTGTGCCGCCTTCAGGTGTACCTGAAATGTGAAGTGTGCATTTCCCAGTTGACAGTTGATGTGCCATCCCTTCACCACTCTTTAATAGAGCAAAAGGAGCGGGTTTACAAACTTCCCTACCCATCAGATGATGTCATCATCATCTGCAGGGCATCAGAGAAAATGCTGCGCAGGGCTCTTCTTCAAGAGGGCATGTCTTCAACGACCCTTCTACAAAGAATACTCCTGCAAGTACTGGAATCTATGGTGGACAGAGGCGTTTTCAGGTCTATACGGAACGATCACATGCTTGAGCAAACTTCACTAGAGAATCACTATTTCCACTTAATACGGTGCATCTCTCAGAAGTACTTGAAAATACGTATGCATCATGCTAGCAAAGCACGCACAGAGGAGATGCACAAGATGCGATGTCGGCAAATGTTTACAAAGCTGACTCAGTTTAAAGGACAGTAAACAGGGGTGACGCCTCGAACATGTACCTAAAGTGAGTATCGCCAGGTGTACCTGATGCTTACAACGTGATATATGTACATAAAGCAAGGGTCGTGGGGTTGTTTTGTAACTATTTGTAAATGCTATGATGAGGACTATTTGATTCACGTTTCCTGACAAAGAGCAGGGAATAGAAGAGTTATGTCCAGTTCCCAAAGACCTCTACTTTTCACAGGTTCCAGTTCCAGTACATGCTACATTGTCATAACGAAGTATAACCACCAGTCCTTTTATAATCAGATCATGTAAATTATGTAAATAATCAGGATTATGTCTATAATGGTTAACAGAGACGACTCAAGCTTTACTCCCCAACTTCAGTTCCCTCTTTCTCTGTCTGTACCTGCATTAAGTAATTACTACGAAAACCACACGATCAAAATCTTGTTAGAAAATGCAAATACAGCACGAGTAAGGCAAGGCACCCCAACGCTACCAAAGAATAAAATGTCCAGTTGCACAGTCGTACGCTGCGACTGAGTATCTACTGTGTATGTTTGCTTCTCTATTCTCTTGTCACTCCTGTTTTCTAATTCAAGGTGACAGCGTGTGGTATTTGTATGTTCTGATGCGGGTGTGGGCTATTTAGAAGCAAGTCTGCACTCTGAAAGGTGGGCCTGTGTTGTTCGACTGCTCCCTTCGTCTGTATCTGTTTTGCGCCATATGAATATGTTTACTCTGAAAGGACTCTGTCATGGTAAGCATGAGCCAAATAGCAAAACCCAATACTGAATCTATCAATCAACTGCACGACGCAGATGAGCATGAGCACATGTTATATTTAATAACAGCAGCTTGCCAAATTAAATCGGCGTTCGTCTAATGATTCACCCGAATCTGCCAATGTCGTACACGAGATCTGTCAAGTCACAGTTCACTGGATAATAAGCGAATAACCACTATGAAATGAAGTTCCAAGATTTTCTAACCACCGGCAGCACGGCAACTGTTTTGTTTACATCTTGCTCAGGCGAAAGCCATGGGCGCCGCCATTTGCATGGTGGTCACGTGGGATGCAGCTAGACCACGACAAGATGGCGTCCAGCGGCACGGTATTCTCTATGGGCCGTTGTATTATATGCCACCCCTGTGGCCGCGACCACCAAGATTTCCGATTTCGCTGCGTAGCCGAGCCTGGTCTAGGTCTATCCACACTGTGAGCGGTTTCCTTGAAACGCTTAACGCTCGTCGTCCGTCCGTTAACAAGTGTAATCTGTTTTAATCAGTGGTTTTCCTCGCGTTTATCATAGTATCGTCAGGAACAACGGAAGAGCTAGATGTCGCTAGCAAACAAGGATATTTTCGGTGTTCTCAGGGGAAAGTGTAGTGAGTGCGAAGATTGCAAAGAATATATAACCGAAAACGAACGTCACTACCGCAGCCCTAATTCACACACTTCATACACTGGGTAAGTGTACATTTTGTGCTAGGTACGTGCGTTATTTTGATAGCAAGAGCTCTTAGCGCATGTTTGTTGTGATTATGGCAAGCGTTTTGCGGTCCTGCATATGAACGCCACTTACGCTTGCTACTTTTCTGCTCTTACTTGGTCGCCAAGTCAATACACCGGTGTGCATTTTGCGAGCTGCGGATATATGCATCGAGATATATAATTCGCAGCTTCCTACTTGTTGTATTCTTACGATATTCTAAGACTCAATCGCGGAGTGAACGCCTTCCCGCATTTATGCTGCTTTGTACCTTGTGCTTTGTACATATTTGAATGGTTCCGTAAATGTTACTCTCATTGCCCAAACTTTTGTTCCCAGGATCCCACATGCAGGTTCATATACCGTCACCAGCGCAATGCAGTACCTCACAAACTCGTCCCAGAGCGCCTCCAACGCTGATGACGCAGTAATGTAGTGTCTCCTGCGTTACTGTACACTCATATTCCTCAAGGTTGTGTGCGTTTTATGTAATACTGTATTGCCATTTGCGCTCGCCTCTGCAACACGAATGTGGAATAAACTTTTTTCTGCTGCAATTCTCCATTTCGTTGGGTCTGTTCACCTTAGCAAACATAGGTCAGTTGTTTTGACTCGCTGGCTTCCTCGCACTTTTATGCATTGCTTCTCACTTAGAAGATACTTCTTTTTTCCACATACATGGTAAAGCGACCATGGTTTCTCCTCACATCAGAATCGCACTTGTGCACAATGCGTCACCCCTCGACAGACTTCTGTTTTTGTAATATACATATGTTCAAGATCTCCTTTTCTGCTGGTTCATTTTGGTACCTTGGTGTGTTCTGTAGATGTCTGTCCATATCCCACGCACAGGGTGTTTGTTTTTATTCGCATCACACCAGCGCTCGTTAACACCAGCTATGTTAATTTTCGCAAATTAACCCATCCGTAGTTACAAACATTTCCGACATTTCCTGACGCATGTGTTTGTAACTACGGATCGATTAATTAGCAAAAATTCACATAACCCACCTGCCAATTGAGCGCTACTCTATTGCGAATAAAAATGAACATCCTGTATAAAAAGCCGCACGTTGGCGTAACCTTTACGGGCAGGTGCTGGATTGAAGGCCATAACCTCTAAGTCGCGGGTTTCCTTGTAACTTGTATAAAAGGTACTGCTCAGAGGGTACCTGGTAGCTTCTGAAATAGAGGGTAAAATATTGCGATTTTTTACCCTTTACTAAAGGGTACCGAGTTAAGAATGTACATAGAAAGACCACACACAACAGAAGTTTGATCCAGAGATGTCCCCCAACTCTGGCCATGGATAAATTTATCGTCTCCCTATTAAACTCTTCAGCTGTGGCATTATCTGCATGTGCTGCTACGTTCCCTATATAGTCGGGGGTTTTCGTCATAAATATTGCTAATGATATTGCGATTCGTGGATGTCATCTTTCAACATAGTATCTAGTTCTCCAGCCACTGTTCACTAAGGGATTCAATGATTCTCGCACGTCTCCTATCTACAGGTCATTTTCCATCATACCCAACTCGCCGAAAAGCTCCTATATCATTTCCCAGCTTGCCGAAAGGGGTTGACCTTTCCCCTCAAAGATAATCCGCTTAACTGCATTAGGAAGATTGGGCTGTGACCGTAACGAACAAGGTGAGCAAACGCCTTCCGGTCATTTTTTGCAGCACTTACTCAACTGGTGCTTAAGAAACTGGCAAATCGCATTGGTTGTTGTTGTTAAGGCTGCGTTAGACGTGCACAGCACTGAAATTACATTGTAATTGCTATTCGCCGATAACTGTCGGGTAAACCATGTACACGCAAGGAAAAACATCGAAAGACTCCGATTCCGCGAAAATCAATAAACATAAAAAAACATACGCCGAATCCGCCCAAAAATAAACATCGAAAACACGGAACCCTAGAGGCGCCCATAAAAGGCAGAGAATCCTGTTGTAAGGCGCTTAAAACGCAGCGCTAAAAGCGAAACACTCTACATAGGGCCCAACTCTACGAATGTGGAAAGCAGAGAAAGGAGTGGATCGTGAATTCGTGATGACACATGAAAGACAAAAATGAGCCCTCCAACTATGGTCGCACTTCTATCATGAGGGCTTTTGGAAGCAACATAAATGACTCGTTACATGACATCTGTTTATAAAACTAGAAATGCTCGAACACATTGCTGTCAACGCCAAGTGATACGACACATCAAATGACGCTAGTAAAGAACCAAAGACTGACCTACAATCAAGCCCCAAACTTGCTATTTATCAGCAGTTTTGTCAAAAGCACCCCTTCAAGCAATAAGTGAGTCTGAGAAGGTGCGACCAGGTATTTTAAAGCCTCCCACAAGCCTTGCCTGGTTTTACTACCGTAAAAAATATGAATAAAGTTAGTGACAGGGGTTTATATCAAAACAGGCACTAACGCCGCTATTGAGATCCACACAAAAAGCAGCATTTTTGCGGCATATAGACATGACACGCTTTAGCTTCGCCATTTAAAAATAAGAGATGAAAAAATCTTTTTCCTTCCAAGCCATTCTTCTGTTGTAAACTTAGCGGGTTACTGCGCTAAGGCGGGGGAACGCGATGGGTGAATTCGTGGCGGTGGAGATGAGCCGGTTGTTTCGTGCCGGGGGAATCGGGACGGGGGAGAATAAATCGGGGGAATCGTGCACAATCCCCTCTGTACACCACAGTAGTTTTCTTTTACGTGTGCGGATTCTCATTCTCGTTAGTCATGTTGGGACATTGTCGGGATCATTCAGATCGTCCGTTAAACTAAAAACACGACATCCGCGGTCATTTATCCTCGTTTTGCTATAAATAGATCGAATAGAGATATTACAACTGCGAGTTGCCTCCGATGTAAACACATTCCTCAACTAAGCCTAACGCTTCAGCCACACAGAACACCCTCTCTGGCGAGAATACGAGTTCTGACTCTAGAGGTGTATGAACGTTCTGTTATACCGCTTATGGCTTCTTGTATGTCATTATCGGAGCGCAAGAAACAAAAATTTCGTTTACCAGACGTTTCTATTGTTCCGCTAAGGTTTCCAAAACGGCACATGAAACGATGCAACAGTCTCGGAGAACACCAAAAAGAAAATACGTCCTAATATGCCCCCACCTTTTGATAGTGCGAAGCTTCACAGCAGGTTACTATTACTCCTAATAGATGGAGCAACAGAATTTGGGGAGAAAATGGCGTAGCTCGGCTATTGCAAAAATAAAAAGAAAGAAAGAAGAAAGAAAGAAAAAGAAATACAGAAGAAAAACGCATGCCAGCAGGGATGGCTGTTCCCAAAAGCTTCGCTTACAGCACTGAACTGGCTGGATCGCGCATAGGGTGCTCCACAGCGTGGTCACCGGCCGCCATATTAGTGGGCCCAACGCATCCTGTCGTCTGCATTTAGTTCAAGCGGGGCTGCCCCTATTTTTTTTTAAAAATCCTTTAAATTAAAGGGCATGTCATGCCAGTTTGTTGCAGCTTTGAGTACACTTCACACGGACAGAGAAAGAGGGATAATTTTTCACAGGCAAGCTCTTTATTTTGAGGAAAAATCTGTTTATTCGTATCGCATGCATCTGACAACTCGGACTTGCTTGCATTGCTACTTCGCTGGTGTCATTACGTACTAAGAAAGTATGTGTGGCTGCTCCTATAAATCTCAAAATCATGTATTTTCTATAAACAATGCACTTGTGCTCTACAGGTTCCCCTCACACTCGCCCAGCTGTGCTGAAGAAGCGGATGCAGAACCTACGCCAATATGCCAATTTGTCCCACTGTTCTTTTAATTTGTGAGGTACGGTGGAAGTAAATAAACTGCTGTGTCAACCTCGTATGTGCAGTCGCTCCTACAGCGTGTGTGATAAGTCATGCGTGTGCGTGCTCTTCGTGCACAGCGCTTTGAATTTCTGTAATGAAATACGCTGACAGCTGAGCAACTGCAACGCACTCGTGACAACAACGTTATTTTAAGATGAGGAACGGGGAGTTTCATCGCAAGGGGCGGTATTTCTACCCCACTGCTGGTGGTGATGTGGTGAATGAAATAATGAGCACCTTCAGAATAAAGATCGAAGTGCTATTGTAGAACACACATACACTCGTAGAACATCATACGATTATGGAAAAAGCCAAACGAGAACCATACAACACCAAATGAAAATCACACAATATCGAACGAAAACCACGGAACGCCATAAGAAAACCACATAACGAACGAAAACCACAGAACACCACACGTGAACCGAACAGACGAAAACCACACAAAAATTAAGAAAGAAAGAAAAAAACGGAACAACCTTACAACAAACAAACAGAGTTAACCCTTTCTGAGCAAAAATAATTAATTTTATGGGCTTACATTTACCGAATTTCTTCATGCGTGTGCTTCCCGTGCACGACACTAACCATCCTACATTAAAAACTACAGGAACACCGCTGAAGCACGGTTGGAATACATCAGCACACTGACTGCTAAGTAAAATATGTGCTAATCAGCAATGAGGAGCGTTTGAAGTGCAATAAATGCTCCAAATCAGATCGCTTCCCCTTGTTTCCAATGGGAGCAGCCAGCGCTGTTTGGCCCTCCAACATGGCGGCCGGGTGCCGCAGCTCTCTCCCACGAGCCCCTCTCCTATGCGCGATCCAGCCTTTATAGGGACCATGCGACACCTAAAGGGCGCGCGCTGCTCCGTCGCGACAATGCCGCCAGTGGCGGTCTTGAAAGTATCCGACGTGATACCACGCCGCCCGTTCTATGCATTATCAGTGGAACTATAGCTTGCGTGGCGACCGCCGTAATTAGAAGGGCTAATTTTCGAAGTGCAAATAATGTGGAACCTTTCTGGGGCGAGAGAATGGAGACAAACTACACAGAAGCAATCACCGTATTTATAATGTATCTAACAGTGCGGAAGGACAACAGCCACTCGCGTCTGTCTGGTCAAAACACCTGTAGGTGATACGTCGAGAGGATGGTTATTTGACGCCTCACAAAATCCTGGCTTGCTAGCGAAGGCTATACACGTTTATTTCTCTGATTCCAGCCACTTGTAATATGTTTTTGACTGAGTCTTGTATTCCTTTCCTCCTCTTTGCACACACATAACTTCGTCACTGAAATCTACATCGTGCGTCCGTTTCATCCACACAAATAATCACGCGAGGTCACAACTTATTGTCTAAACTTGTACTGCACTTTTTCTAGTATCTTCAGATACAATAACGCTAAAGAGAAACTCAAAGAAGAAATTATATGGGTTCTTACCTCGGTCACCGCCGTAGGCTTGCGGCACGACAGCTGTGAAATGGTTGGTGCGTAAATACTAAAACTAAACCTTTTGAACAACGTAGAACTTCCGTTCTCACTGTGAAACTAATCAACCTGATTACCGGGAGCAATATCGGCTCTGGGCACTGGCAATGAAACACCTCAATCAGTATCACGATCCAGTGGCGTTTCACCGTCACGAAAGTGGCAACTGTAAATCATTGATCATTTTGCAGGTCCTCATTCAGTTTCATTGAAACTAGAACAAAAGAAATAGAATATGTTGTGCACACCGCATGCCCAATGGCCGAACGCCCGTCACAAACGCTATCGCTGCCAGTCTAGTGTCCTCGGTGGTATTGAAAGCATAGAAATCACGAGAAATGAAACATCAGGTCCCTAATAAAGAGTTCTTTTAGGTGCTGGCACAGTTCGCGATGCAACAGTTCCAGTGTGGCAAAAAAAGCACTTCGCACTTCACATGTAAACAAAGCTGGCTACCCGGCGGCTATTACGCAAAGTACTTTCTCCGAATTCCGCATCGCGGCGCCACCAGTTTGTCGCGCGCTCCCTATACATAGAGACCAGTGGCTTACAGTATCGACGCGCTTTTCCCCCATTCACCTCACCGCCGAGCGTGGCCATTGGCTTTCAGAAGTCACGCGGTGCGCAGCGTGCGTGCCAACACCACCTAGATACAGAAAGCCTCCGCACTCGTGGACGTGACGTAACAATTAGGGGCCAGCCAATCAGCATCGTGTCTTCAACGGCTGTGGCCAATCACGAACGTGCTTTCAGCGGTCGTGGCAGGGAGAAAAACCACCGTCGTCTACGAGTTGATTGAACGTCCCCGCGTACTAAATGGGAAAACTTGGAAACAAAGCGCAAAACGGTCCCAACCTTTCTCAAAACTGATTTTCTGGAAAGCGTCTTACACTTTTTGTCTCAATATTTAGGTCTGCAGGTTCCAGGTGAGCTGCAATCATTTGCGGGTTCTTGAATTCGCAGAACGGCGAATCGCGGTAGGAGACGAATTCTGACTTTTAATTGAAAGATGGAGAGGAGGCAATGCGCAGGCTTTCTCTATCTAGGTGGTGTTGGCCGTGCACAGAGCCGTGGGCGCCGTCATCTTGGGGCTTTCGATGCGCGCACATGACTATTCTCATCCCGAGTTGTGCTTTGCGTCCAGAAAGCTGCAAAAGCTGCGATATGCGCGCTGCGCGGTGCTATATTGTAAAAACAGCACCGGGTAAAAACAGCACGATTGAATACGTATCGTTCGCCGTAACTATATTTTCAGCATTAAACGAAGCCTAATACACAGGTCATAGAATGGCTTATGAGTAATAGACTTCCTACACACAGCGACGAAATGCAGCAACGTCACGCGAGGCAAAAGGAAACGAGAACTGCGCCACCGCGCTGGGAGACGTACGCCACAAAATGATCGCCGTGTTCGGCCGCGTTCCTCAGTGACGATACCGTAAGCGAAGCTTATATAGTGACTGTAGCTGTTCTTATTCACTAAAGTAAGTTTGTTTTTTAGAATTAAAAACAATTAAAAGCCTCCAGTGCTGGGTAGGACAAGGACAGAGGATAAAAGGACAAGAACCGGCACTGAACTGCAACCAAGTGAAGTTTATTTTTCGAGCAAACCAGTGACACCCCTCTCACCCCGCAAAAACCGACCGTTGTTTTTTAGACCTCGGGGTCTGCTAGCACGAACTTTTGTTGTGACGCAGAATAGTATAGACAGAGCATGTTCGAAGGACAAACACAAAACAAACACACTGATCATGATTTTATTTCAAGTTCCCGAGCCGTTTCGCGACCCCCCGCGGAATCTGTCACGACCCCCCTGAGGGTCGCGACTCACAGTTTGTTAATGTTTGTCACGCATACAAAGTTTGTTACGCATGCGTAAATGTTCAGTTAACGCATTGCGGTCTAACGAAAAGATGAACGCGGAAGAGAGCGCGATGTCCTGTCTGTCCACAGTTTTTCAGCGTGGGTTACAGTCCACTAGAACAATTCTTTTGGGAAGAGATCTTGTATTTTCCTGCTACTATGGCTACACGGCATCATTACCCTTACACTTACATTGATTGCACGTGCCCTTGACACATCTTACGCATCTGATGCCGCGGAAAATACGCCGACCTAGACACTTCCTTCCTGGTGTTACACGTTTAGTAATGTATAAATAGGGAGCTATATTGTCAAGCTTCTTCAATCAGCCTACCATATCCCACCGACGTGAGTATAGCTGTTCAACTTGCTCTTGACCCCCATTTCATCAAGCCCACAGATAACTTTGGGGGGTCTTGTACTCTGAATGTGTGGTCTGTGTCTGATGAGACGCTCGAACAAATGGGATCATTGTGTGTTCATGCTCAAATATATGTAGGGCGTGACTTTCTCGGGTTAAATGGCTTTCCCAGATTCGGGGGGGGGGGGGGAATTCGTGAGCAATGTGTTTTCCTGGCGTATGCATAGTCTGCTCCTCTTGTCTATTAAGTCCTTTCCTTTTTTTTTTTTGTGGGTGACCTACCAGCGCTATAGTCACCGAAGGCATAGACAGTGCTGACATACATGAGTGTATATTTCTGGGAACGTAAGTGAACCGTTCCTACATGTCTTACACGTGGCGACGTTTGTTCGTCTTCAGTGGAAACGTCACTTGAGGATTTCATAGTGAATGGCATTCGGGGTGAAGTCGGGTTTCACCCGAATTGGTCAGAGGTCAGTTCGGGGGGGGGGGGGAGAGAATAATCGGGTTTAAACTGAAAAACCCACGCCCTAAATATACGAAATGGAATGTTCTTCCACGGCACAAACGATTGAACGGAAACATCTCCTTGAGTCTGAGGAGCAGCCAAGGGGAAGACTAGACAGGACGGACACGGGGCAAGAACCGACAATGACGACTCAAAAATTGAGTCGTCATATGCAGGGTGATCCACCAACCATGGTAGAAATGCATAGTAAAAAACGTAGGCCCCGGAGAGACATGTGGTCCAGGGATTTTTTTCTGCCAATAACTTTTGCCACATATTGGTAACATTTTTATTTCATTTCAATTGACCGAACGTTAATTTCCTGAATTGAACTCTGATATTTCACAAGGCAACCTAACGTTTTCTTTGCGGAAATAGGTTCCCCGGGGTCATTTCACTCAGTATAGTACATAGTCTCACTCGTAATGCAATGGCAATTGCCGAAATAAATGCGCCGAAAATCTGTGGAAATGAGCCCTTGGCTCCGCCTCTTTTTTGACGGCTCGTAGTTTGAGCGCAAAGCTGCGAAGAAAGGAGGTTACATCGACACGCCACACGAGGGGGGAAAGGGTTACAAGCCGTCGGATGACCTCATTTTTGATAAGACAGCTCTGATACCCGCACTCACCGCGCGTGTTTGTTCCGTGGGTAAGGCTTGTAACCCTTTCCCCCCTCGTGTGTTGTGTGAATGTAACCTCCTTTCTTCGCAGCTTTGCGCTCAAACTACGAGCCGTCAAAAAAGAGGCGGAGCCAAGGGCTCATTTCCACGGATTTTCGGCGAATTTATTTCGGCAATTGCCATTGCATTACGATTGGGATTATGTGCATTACTGAGTAAAATGACCACGGGGAACCCATTTCCGCAAAGAAAACGTTAGATTACCTTGGGAAATTTCGGAATTCAATTCAAGAAATTAACTTTCCGTCAATTGAAATGAAATAAAAGTGTTACCAATATGTGGCCAAAGTTATTGGCAGAAAAAAAATCCCTTGACCGCATTCTCTCCTGGGCCTACTATGAATTTCTAGTATGGTTGGTGGACCACCCTGTATATTTGTCGTCGTCAAAAATTGAGTCGTCGCATATTCGAGTCGTCGTTGTCGGTTCTTGTCCCGTGTCCGTCCTGTCTAGTCCTCCCCTTCGTTGCTCCTCAGACTCAAGGAGATGTTTCTGTTCAATCGTATACACCAGCTCGCTTGCCTCCTCTACTTATGTTCAATGACACAAACGCCTGTACCGAATGACTGTCTATTGAACAAGAGTGTGATTGTTTAGTTTTTCGGATCCCTTCTCACGTATACTCTTTCGAGGGGTGCAGTGAAATTGAGTGTTATATGGGGGGAACTAAATACTCCGACAAAAACTAAATACAATGTCCGACTATACAGTGTGCACTCTGAACAGTCTGAGCCTGAACAGTTTTTGCTCTACCCGTATTGCACGCACAGCATCTGCCATGAAGGTTATCGCAGTCGCCCTCATCTTTGCTCTCATCGCAAGTAAGTAGCTTCTCTATTTCTTTTGTGAACGGACCATCACATTCATATCAGCCTTGCCCGAATAGTGGTAGTCTTCCGGTAACTGTCCCCCATCCACTATACCCTGAAATTTTTCAAAGGTGAGCGGCACACTGATGTGATCTTATCAAAAATGTTTTCGCCGAATCGTCGTGAATGTTTTCGCCGAATCGTGAGCAAGGTGCCTTTCTGGCATATGCATAGTTTGCTCGGACACCCACTTTCATCAGTTACTCTATCCGAATTGTTGATAATAGACTACCACGGACAACATCGAAAAAGCGTAAGCGTCCATGCGAATAATGGACATCATCGAATAATCGGCCTATAGTTTTTCGTACAGTATGGACAACACGTAGTATTGAGTTTTCTATGAATGTGGCGTCAAGTTATGAATCCGTGCATGGATGGATATTTAGGAGGAAAATCTAATTTGATGAAGAGTCAAGGATACATTTACGAACTGAGAGAAGCATTGCTCTATAGGCGAGTTCCACCTATAGGAATGGCATTGTCAGTGCATCGTCTTCTCCCTATACTTGACCACATGTAGACAGCAGAGCGTTTGGAATGTCAGATTGACCGTTTTCTCTGGTTGTGTTTATGTAACACGGTAGTCATCTTCAGAGTTCAACGTTATAAGGACAAATTATAAAGTTTTACAACAGTAACTCAGGTGCTGTCCCTAGACTGAACGCGGTACACGTAATGTTTTTTTCCCTAATGTTTCCCAATGCAAACATGAATAGTTGGGCCCCGATCGTGAACTTTCACATAGCGATCGTTATCGTTATATTTAATGTTCGCGCGCTCCAAGGCCGCTTTGGTATAGGGTCGCGCAAGAGCTCATGGCGAAGCACGGGCCGAAGTGGTTAGCGTGCTGGCCATGTCACGTCGAAACTGGGAGGTACTCGGGTTCGAATCCCGGTGCCGGCTGTGCTGTCTGGGGTTGTTCCTGGGTTTTCCTCAGAGGCTTTCGGACATATGTCGGTACAGTTCCCTTAGAAGTCGGCCCAGGACGCACATTCCCCCAGGGCGTCAGTCGTGGCGTTGCCCACCTCTGTGAGGCCGACAACGGCGAGCCCTTTCATCAACACCACGGGCCGAAGTGATGCCTCTGTGAGGCCGACAACCGCAACCCTTGCTGCCAAGGGCCTTCAACCTCCCCCCCCCCCCGCCAAAACTGTCTCTCTGGTCAGTGCACCTCCAGGACTAGACATCCCGAACAGTTTCACTGCGCTGACCCTTGATGGTACAACTATCCCAAGAGTTAACATAGCCCGCTATCTGGGTGTTACATCTGACACAAGGCTTTCATGGACTCATCAAGTTGAAAACTCGGTAGCAAGCAGTCAACGTCTTATAAACATTTTGAAGCTTCTCTGTGGAAAATCTTGGGGTAACCATCCAAAGTCAATGTTCACCCTCTACCGAGCCCTGGTCCTTAGCCGGCTCATTTATTCCCTCCCCATCAGAAATACATCGCCCTCTGGCTGGCAGCGTCTGGAAAGGCTACATAGGGCTGGTGTACGTATCGCACTGGGACTACCAAGCTCGTCGGACGTCGAAGAGACCCTTCTGCAAGTGGGTGAATGGCCACTCAGCTTACATGCCGAAAAAAGGATCTATGCTATCGTCTCAATGTTTCACCATCCTCCTCTGGCACCTCCGCCATTTCTCAACTGAGCAAGGGCTTTAATACCGCTGTCGGAAAACTCTGCAGATCTTTCATGAGGAAGCACAACAAAAAACTCGCCTGCATAAACAGACCCAGCTCACCGCCCTGGAGGGAATACGCCCTATTACCTACCCCACTATCCGTGGACTCCACGAAAAAAAGCAATGTTCTGCCGTCGTAGCCCGCAGTAAAGTCCTCGATCATATTGAAGGTAACCGTCGCAATCACCTTCACGTTTATACTGATGGTTCACTTATCACTGGATCAACTTCTTCTGCCTACTCCATCCCTTCCTCTAACACACAGTGGTCTATCAAGCTCGAACGGCGCTGTATCTCCTCATCCACTGCAGAGCTCTGCGCCATTCTACACGCTACCATCGCTGCTACCCTGTCCAACTCTAAGGAAGTCGTCGTTCTAACCGACTCTGCTGCTGCCCTCTTTAAACTATCTGACATGGATAATCAATCCACCTTGGTCAGGTGCTCACGACATGCCCCCTGTCTTGCTGAGGAAACCAGAGTTCTCTTCAGTGGATACCCCCTCACGTGGGTCTGCCTGGAAATTAGGCGGCCCGACAAACTGGCGAAAGAAGCGCACTCTCACTGCACCAGCCCCTTCCCGCTCCCCCCTGACGAATATCCCAGGCCAACTGCAACCGGCCTTGTGACTGCCTCAAGCTCATCCTCCCGACGGGCGATATCCCATGCTAGACGCCTGTTGTCCTCCAGATCCTGCAACAGGGCCACTGCCGCTGTTCTTCACCGGCTCCGGACTGGTTCTGCCTTTACATACAGCTGGCTTCATCGACGCAAGCTCTCCCATTCTCCTGACTGCCGCCACTGTCCCAATCCCCGAATCTCTGCAACACATCTTCTTTGAATGCTCCGCCTACGATGAAGCAAGAAGCAAGCTCTTGCCCCAAGGACACCCCATGCCTGCACTTCAGAACTACTACTTAGTGATTCGACGGCCGCTGAAAGACACAAGCGGACGGCGGCTATAATCGCTTTTTTGAGGGACACCAATCTCATTCTGCGCCTCTAGTAGGCGGCACCGGGCCCTTCCCCCAATCCACACTTTTTCTTTTTTAATTCGTCCTCTTCTTTTCTATTCCTTTCTTTCTTTCTTTTCTTTTTTCTGCGTTTAGTCGTGACGTTGCCCGCTTAAAGCGTAGCCGACCTCGGCGAGCAGTTTTCACCACCACCACCGACAAACGCAAGCCCTTTCACCGCCGCCACCACCACCTCCACGTTTAACACACGTTATGGGATAAAGACAAGTTGAAGATGAAAAAGCAAAATGCATGGTATGTTATTAGCGGAACCAACACGGGTGGCCGGTGCTGAGGCACCGCCATGTGAGTCGTTCCTTTATCACGAAAAACGTATGCCGCTATCGGAGAGGGATTTTGGAGATCGCGATTGTTTGTACAAGAACAACAAGTCGGAAGTAACCGTCATGGGTAAGTTACTCGAAAAAGCATAACTGAGTTACAGTTACTGTTTTTCAAAAGTAGCTAGTTACAGCTACACTTACTACATTAAAATAACTTAGTCACTTTACAGTTACATTTTAAAAGCGAAATAAATGTGACTAAAGATTTGCTGTAGCGCGCATGTACTGTCCAAGCTAATTATACCGTGTCCTAAATTTATTCAGTACCGTGTTAGCGCCGCGAAGCAACTGTGGCTATGAGCGACGTACAGACGTGGACAGATGGAGAGAGGACAGCAGGAAGGAGCGGGGGACAGGGGGTTAGTGTGCGTCCTGGGCCGACTTCAGGGGAACTGTGCCGACATTCGTCCCGTGTTATAAATAGAGCATTTCCCATGGTACACTGTAACGTAATGGGAGTCACAGTCTAGGCCGGCGTTTCTCAAACTCCTCGTTGTGTCGGGCCCCCAAAACCAATGAGAAACCATTGGAGGACCTCTGTTAAGTAGGATTCATGTTGACAAAAATAAGGGACGTGAAGAAAGAAAAGGAAAAACAAACAAACGAACAAGGCACCGCCATGCAGGAAATAAGAAGGTAGTACATTTCTGCCTCCTTTAGTATGATATTTAGTCATATGCCAATATCTTCCCCCTCAGAGATGACGTGACGAGCAGTACTCGCCAAGACGGTCTTCGGGCCGTCTTCGATCGTCGCGGACCCCCACGGACACTCTCGGGGATCCCAGCGGGTCCGCGGACCACGCTTTGGGAGCCAGTGGTTGGGACTAGAGTCACTGAATAGCTTCAGAGTACTGCAACTGATGCACAACTGCAAGTTCTGCGCCACGGGGTGCAGTGTGGGGACGCCATATTGGCTCCGTTAAGCTCGTCTGCTATGTTAATGACGGATCCCGTCTGTAGACGTTCGTTCTTTCTTCTTTATTCGACCACGCTTTTGCGTCTTCCTTGACCACAATGTCATGACCACATTGATTCCTTGACCACAATGATCAAGGCCCTCTAAACAAAATCGCACATGCTGTTACGGTCAACACGCTGCAATCCGCGATGTGAAATAAGCTTGCCGCAGCATACGGTCGTTTTGCCTGAAATTAAAGAAACTGCACTCGTAAAATGACCATCACCGCATTGCACGCTCCTAGCCAACCATCATCCCGAATGACATCGGTCTCTCCTCTGCTTTGTCGAAGAAACGGGAGACGTACGCCTTTTTTGTACCGCTTATGCAGTACACAATTGGTACAAAACAAGCGTACGCCTCCTATTTTCAACAAATCAGGCGCGAGAACGATGTCACTAGGGATGATAGTTGGCTTGCAGCGGCTAGGTGATGAAGTTCATTTTTAAGAGTGTGTGGTTCCACTGGTGGTGGTGGAACTGCTTGCCGTAGTCGGCCTCGCAAGGCGGGCAACGTCACGACTAACGCAGGTCCGTAAAAAAAAAAAAGGGAAAGACAGGACTGTAGATTCGGATTTGCAACGAAGTCCAATCAGGGGTTGAGCGATGAGCGGTAGAACACCAGAAAATGAAAATGAAAATAAAAATCACTGTGGGGATGCTTGACTAAGGTGTTGAAGAGCACTCGGCGAAAGGGCCACTTGTGAAGCGTTCTTAGAGACGATATACCAGCTTGGTATCCCTCAGGAAGGAAGCCAGTTTTGACGCGTGGTAACGTCTTTCTGCCGGCGTTGAGCCGCCAAAGATGACGTCATGTACTTGCGAGCTGTTGCGGATGATGGGGTCTAGATGCTTAGATCTTTCCTGACTGTAGGCAGGGCATTGTAGAAGGATGTGTTCAATTGTGTCGAGGGATGTCGGACAGAAAGGGCATGTTGGATCGTGCGTAGTCTTCAGGCGGCGGAGTTCTTTTCGTGGTTCGAGGCGGTGGTTCCACTGGCGTGTCAACAAAATGCCGCCGAGTTGCAGATTTTGTCCAATGGAAGAGCGGCGCTCTCAATGTTGCCAGACGGCTGTCGGCATAGTGCCGGGAAAAAGCAATGCAATACTCTGAGCGAAGCTATTCAATGACTCTAGTCTAGGCCACCCTGGCTCTGTATATGAGATAACTTAATATGTGGAATTCGTGTTTGGGAGAAATGGCAGGGTATTTGAAGTCACGACAAAATCACGCTATAGGGAACTGACTCGTTGAAAAGATTGCCATACCAATGTAACTTAGTTACAGATACATGTTACCGCTACTTCAGCCAAAAGTTACTGTAACTAGTTACAGAAGAAAGTAAATGGATACAGTTACAAGTTACTTGTAACTTAGTCACTACTCGAGACTGGGGAACCTCAACGAAAACGATATGGTAAAAGTAGTCATCGGATCCAAGCCTTGCCTTGCACAGTGACAAGCGTATACGAAGTCGCGGTAGTTGGTAGGCAGACATCATGAAACTATAGCACCAAGCAGCATAGACATGGGCAAGGAGAGATGTAGACTGCACAACAACGGTTGCGTCGTCTACTACTCCCTGTCCATGTTGCTTTGTGGTAGAGCTTCATTGTGACGTCTCCAGCTGCAAATAATCAGGGGGATTGGCTTGTCATGTTTTCGGAACCGTTATCGTGAATACCTTCCATTCTACTAATGACGAAATCGAGCGGTCAGTATAGTCTGCCGTGCTCTCCGTGAACTCTGTCCTCTTTACAGGCAGGCTGCTTGTGACCGCTCAGGAAAACGGCGGTGATGAGCTTCTGGTACGAACACGTAAGTGCATGCGGCATATTACTATTTAAGTTACTTCGAAAGTCAGGTACAGCTATTGCTGTCTGCTATTAAATGTTGCGTGTGTGACGGTCACGTCGGGCGTTGTTCTTGCCATGTCATGAAGAAATAAACACCGGTTGTGTGCATACATCTTGTGGTTGAGTTTGGGTGCATATACGAGGGTGGTTCCATAAGTTTCCGGCCCGACCAACTTTTAATAGTCATAGAGACGAAACAAGTGTATCACTTTTCGACATAGTCACCCTTAACTTCGATGTACTTTTGACACCTTTCAACCAGCATTCTTATAGCCTTGAAAAAATAATCCGAAGTTTTGTCCGCAAAATGCTGGAAAACTGCCTCTTTCACCTCACTATCGTTTTGAAATCTCCGTCCTCTGAGATCCTTCTCCAAGTTTGAGAACAGGAAGTAGTCACTCGGTGCCAAGTCTGGACTATAGGGTGGGTGGTGAATTTCTTCGAAGCCGCACTCCTTCAGTGCAGCCTTGGCAACAGAAGCCGTGTGGACAGGGGCATTGTCCTGGAGCAATCGGACACCTCGACTCAACCTGTCGCGCCTCTTTTCCTTGATGGCGTCTCGCAGTCGGTGCAGGAGTGAAGCATAATAAGTCGCATTCACTGTGGTGTTCCTCTCTTTTAAGTCGATGAGGAGGATCCCGTGACAATCCCAAAATATTGTTGCCATGATCTTCTTTGTGGATTGTGTGACCTTGGCTTTTCTTGGGGGTGCTTCTCCTGGTTTGCGCCATTCCATCGACTCCTTTTTCGAAAGGCGATCATAGTAGAGCGCCATAGCGGGCGCTCACAAAGGGGATTTTTCTGCACCAACTCGGACCAACTTTGGAGTTGGTGGCAGTCGGCCGACATCACCGACCATGACCAACTCGAGTTGGTGGGAATCGGTCGAAAACTTCGGAGAGTTGGTGCTGGTGGTCTGACCAATCAACGCGAGGAGCATTGCCACGTGACCCTCGAGGGCGTCAAGCGATTTCGTTCCTGTCGTACTGCCTGGCATGGGTTCAAATCCTACAGGGGTCCATGATAATTTTTTTTTGGTTGCTAGCGCCATATAAACATATCAATAGGCATTTTTTGAGATACTGGTGACCTTCTGGCGAAATAAAATGACTTCGTTTTGATTAATGACAGTTAAAAAAAAAGTCACCAGCGGTTGGACTTGAACCCATACACCCCGATTGCCGTAAGGTTGGTTGTGGGCGGAGCTAACGAGTTGGTACGTGTGAACGTGGAGACGGTACCGTCTTGAAGTTGGTCCAAAGACGTTGCTTCGAGTTGGTCTGAGTTGGTGCTGAAAATCGGCCCGTGTGAACGCCCCCATAGTCTCATCCCCTGTGACAATTGACTTCAATATTTCTTCTTCGTTCTCCTGACAGAGCTCCAAAAACTCTTTGGCACAGACGACGCGCTGTTGCTTTTGAATTGACGAGAGAAGTCGTGGCACCCATCTCGCACTGACCTTTTTCATGTGAAGGCCCTCGCCGATTATGCGAAAAACGGTTGTTTTGGAAAGCCCCAGCCTTTCTGAGATTGCCTTCACCTTCAGACGCCTGTCGCTCAGCACTTCCTCCTCGAAATTTTCTTGTGTCACCACTTCCACTGGACGACCATCGCGTGGATCATCTTCAATAGACTCTCGCCCCAGTCGAAACTGCTTAGCCCACTCTTTTACCGTTGTGTACGACGGAGAGGCTTCCCTGTACACGTTGTCCAGTCGCACTTTAATTTCTTTAGGCGAAAGTCCCTCTTTTGTCAAGAATTTTATCACAGCGCGGTACTCGATTTTTCCCATTTTAACTGAAGAGTGCACCCTGACTGTTTGAAATGCCGCTCTCCAACCGAAAAAAGCAAGCAGATCGAGGGTTGAGGGTGCTCCGGCCCTCCAACAGATGGCGCCACGCGTCCTTAATCGCAAGGATTTTTTGAGACCTTGTCTGTGTTTGTCGTTTTTTGTCCCCTAGTCTCGGGTTTTTAAGTTACGCATTTTCAAATTCGCGCGCATTTTCTACCTCAGGCCGGAAACCGAAGCAGCACAATGTACTGAAAGTCGAGTGCCATAGGGGTGGACGGTATGTGTCTTATCAATGTTCTTTAGTTTCACGAGCCTGTTCAAGGCCTTCCACCTACCCGCCCACCCCTATTGCACCCGACTTTCAGTACATTGTGCTGCTTGGGAACTTATGGAACCACCCTCGTATCTTCACTTCGAACGTATCCTGTTACAATACAACGAGCTGCCATTGTGGGTTTGCAGAATGACGTTGAAGAACTGTTTCTCTTTTACAGGCCGCGCATACGGGTGTCCATTCAGTCCTGCTGCCTGTCGCTACTACTGCAAAAGCAGTGGCCGTTTAGGAGGCTACTGCTCCGGCCCTTACAAGAAGATTTGCATCTGCTACCCATAGTAGTGCCGTTGCCATGCGACACGCTTTGAGCAAGATGGAGATTTCCTACAGTTAACTCCTCCTTGACATGTGTGTGCTGTATCATATCAATCGATTCATCACAATTTGTGCAAGCATGCGTAGCCATTGGTTGTTGTGCATGAAACGAAAAGTGTATTTTCTGTGCGTTCTGAACGCGGGATATTGTTATGCCTTGACGTAGATATTTTTTACTCAGATCACTTGGCGCCCTGGTTGTGTGATTCCTAACGTTCCTACGAACCAAGGATTTTGTCCAATAAACATGCATAAACATTCTAAACTGGCAATATTCTTGTCTGTGTAAAATTTTCTTTTTGTTTTCCTCTTTCTTGCACGCCATACCTATAGCCCTGGGTAGAATCAATCTGGTCGTGATTGCAAACATAGGAAGTCACGCTACACACGCCTGACTGGGGAGCAGCTTTCTGGGCTCATCATAAAGGCGATGACAGCTGTGGAAAACGCATGTTTTCGTGTATGCAGACTAGTTGCCGACAACCTTTCGGTCAACACCAAAGCATTTTCACTGCTGTCCAGGGGAGTGGTATCGCCTGTCATTGACCATCCGCTGGACAGCCAGTGTCCTGAGCGGCTTTTGTTAATGGGATTTGACTACCGCCATATAATTAAGAACATCCGATTACATGCAGGTATACAGGGTGTTTATTTTGATTCGTTACAGAATTTTTATTAAAAAACTAGCAGAGCAAAATAGATGCCGTTTTTGCAGTTGAGCTATATGGCAAGGCAAACTGCGAGCTGAAGATTTCGACTGCCCTCTGTCAAAAGGATAAGAAAGAATTAATAGAAAGATGTAACTAATGACAGGAAACAGTGACAGAATTCATATTAGCAAGCTCCAGACACTAAAATCATCACCTTCACATTCATCTTCTCGAAGTCCGTGGGGAAAATGTGCTTTTTGCTCAAGCATGCCACGGGCAAGAAGTTACTGGACAACTTCTCTTGAATTTCGTAAAGCCGACGCAGGTAGTGGGGACTGATATATTCCCAGTTGTTCCTCAGTGTACGGCGGCTGCCTAGAAACTACAAAATTCTGTCGAACATTCTCTCGAAGAAACTATGTAACTACAAGATCACTAATTACCTGAAATACATTAATTAGCTCTTTAATTAGGGGATTTCGCGCAAAAGCGATATAACAGAACCAACAGAACAGAACCAACAGAGGAGGCGTTGACAGAACGGGAGATATTCCTCTTTGAAAGCCAGTCGATATATAAAAAAAACCCTTAAACGCGCGCGTGCGCTGAAATATCCATAGCTGAATTGCGCTATGCAAATGAGCCGAAAAAGGAATTAAGCACTTTTAAAGAGCAGAAAGTGCGAGAGGGCCACGTGCTTTGAACGATGGAGCTGATTGGTGTAGGAGCTAATCTGTTGGTCAGATAGACCGCTTTCCGACCCAGATAAGGCAAAGGTCGCGTCATTTCTGCACTCGAAAAGTGCGTAGTTCTTGTTTCGGCTCATTAGCATAGCGAAATTCAGCGATGGATATTTCAACACTCGTGCGCGTTCTAAGGGTTTTTTAATCGTGCAAGGAGGAATATCTCCCGTTATGTTATCTCGCTTTTGCGCGAAGTCCCCTAATTAAAGAGTTCATTAATTAATTTTAGGTAATTAGTGCTCTTGTGGTTACATATTTTCTTCGAGAGAATGTTCACCTGGCCATATAACTCAACTGCAAAAACGGCATCTATTTTGCTCTGCTAGTATTTTTAATAAAAATAAACACCCTATATATCTTGCATCTACTTATTAGGAGTAATGTTTTTATGACTGACGTTATTAATTTTGTAGTTTCTAGACAGCCGTCGTACACTGAGGAACAACTGGGAATATATCAGTCCGCACTACCTGCGTCGGCTTTACGAAATTCAAGAGAAGGTGTCCAGTAATTTCTTGCCCGTGGCATGCTTGAGCAAAAAGCACATTTTCCACACGGACTTCGAGAAGTTGAATGTGAAGGTGATGATTTTAGTGTCTGGAGCTTGCTAATATGAATTCTGCTACTGTTTCCTGTCATTAGTTACATCTTTCTATTAATTCTTTCTTATCCTTTTGACAGAGGGCAGTCGAAGTCTTCAGCTCGCAGGTTACTGGTGCCCTTCATTACCTTAACGAACACAGCAACGACCTGGGAACACGTGGATTTGACGACTGTGTGCCCTCAATCAACTTCATCATCACATGGCACATCACCACACGGGATGCCATACGCATGCCCTTCTATATGCAGCAGGTGACGAAAGGTGAGCTACGTTAGGCATCATTGTCAAACTTCACAAACACATATAGTGTTTTTGCACCTTTTTTTATGCCCACTGTTGCATTATCTTAAGTGTAACTTTGTTTACTCAGGCGAATGTGGTTAGAGGAAGACTTCCTTCGTTACTTCCACGCATGGGCAGCAAGAGCTCCTGCATAGCTTGCCTTCCCCTCCGACATGAACTGCGTCAACTGTGATGTGCACTCGCCACCTTCTTGATGGTGAATTCAAGTATGCACTGGCAAGGAAATTCTCAATTGATGCCGTTGAGTCTTTGTTCTCAACCTTGCGTCAGCTGAATGGTGGCATTGACCGCACGGACGCTACGGCAGCTGTGGCAGCACTGCACAAGGTCTTGGTCAGAGGAATTGTTCAAAGCTCTCCAAATGGCAATGTGAAGGGGTAGACTGCATTCCTCACCACCGACTGCCAAGCACTGCTTTCCAAGGGCGGAAAAGATGCAGGGCACAACGTTAGTAAATTTTAGTGGCAGATCTGCATGGCCTGTAGCCACAACCTGTGGATATTGCAGCTTAATCGAGAATTGCTATGCTACAGGTGAAGCCACTATGCACCAACAGTACCGATGTGGTGCGAACTGCGAACTCCAACCAGCTTTTGCTACCCTTGGAAACTACTGGTGGGTGATTCCACGTAAGATCAGGCAGGTTGGTCCGGACGTAGCCTCAGATTTTGCTTGAAAAATTGTATGTTGTTGGCCGATATCTCTAGGTGACGAAACCATTTGTTTAAGTCTCTATGTCCATTCGTTGCCGAGAAAAAAAATTAAGCCTGAAGACAGGTGGAATTCGATTTTGTCCCACTTTTCGTTTACCGAACTTTGACCGCTCCTGGTGGAGAAGCGCAGCAGGGAAGAGACCTTTGTGATTTGTTTTCTTGTTGTCCACATCGAGGACAGTGGATAGAGGTGTACAAAAATTCTCTACGAAATCCCATTTTTATGTAAAAAAATGGCAAACTTGGCCGGTCGTTCACTTTACTGTTGTATTCCGGACACCTCTGCGTAGCGTCTATGAAAAAATTTCTGATGAGCAATATATCATTTTGTGCGTCGTGAAATGTGCTATCCGGTGATATATGTTTAATATTTGTAGATGCAGTGTGTCACACACTGCAGCCGCCCAAAAATGAGAAAAATCGGAAAGTAGGTCGTACACTCGAGCCAATTTCTAAAAAGCCACATCATTTATGTCCTTAATATTTTTCTCATGACTGTATATAGGCTTGCGGTTGCAGAATATTCAAAAACATGTTGCAGTATTTGCGTGGCATCGGCGTTACAGGGCTCCAAAGTGAACCTTCCGGCCACATTACGCATGTGACGGCATGGATCGGAACGGGAGCTGAACCCGAACCGAAAACCGCTAAAAAACGTTATTTTTCATTGAACCGGAACTGAACGGAACCGAAACTGTTTATTTCACTGCTGAACCGAACCGGAACTGAACAGCTCAAGCACCGGTTCACGAGACTGTTCACGTGGGACGCTTGCTTCAGCAAGCCAGCCCCACAGTGTTTGTCTTACAAACCATATAGCGGTTTCATATAGCGGTTTCTCTACCACGAAAGCGTTAGTTCTACCACGTTTAGAAAATCTTATATTGAGAAAAATCAAGCGCATTAATTCGACCAATTCACGAGCCCAAGCGTGCGTAAACGAGGGTTCAACGTGATAATGATTTCCTTTCAGTGTACCAGGTTTCCTGGTGCTGCTTGAAGGCAGGCTAGAAATGGAAGTTCATCGTATTTTTTTTTTCTCTTTGGGACGCCTTGTGTGAAGCTCTTGCCCTTCATCAACCAAAATATGGATCTTCTACAAAGTACTGTCTCATTCAGGACTAACTCATTCAAGGCATTGTGCAGTTCCTCAGAAAGTTAACAAATAGCAACTTGCTCGATTAATTCTGAATTGTCTTGTGGGGAGCACTGCTAAGCACATATCTCACGCACCTTACTGTGTTTTCTAGATAACCGCTCACCCTGTTCGCCCGTGTTCATCCGAATGCACTCGAAGAAAAAAAGGGATAAAACGGGAAGTAATCGCAGCTTCTACTCCCCTAGTCTGCAATTACTCCCCCTTTTAGTCCCCTAATCCGACATTTAGACCCGACATTTACTCCCCAGGACTGCAAATTGTCACTGAACTTCGCGAATGGTCTCCTGAATGCAACAGACTACGTAAATATGCGCCCTTGGTCAATTTGAATGGCATAAGGCTGTATAACTCAGTAAACGTAGCAAATTTCCAGCCACACAGAGTAAGAAACAGTTAGCGCATCTTTCTTCGCAAATTGTGCACTATGTATGGCGCAAGATTTTATATCACTTGATATATCACGGTTGACGATTTGCTTCAAAGTATTTTCATGCATGCACACGAATTATGTACTTGGGACTCTTACGACAGCGCGTGAAATGCCGTCTCCACTCTGTAACATTCATTTACTCCCGTGCATTTACTCCCGAAAGGTCCTATTTTTGTGGCAATGCATTTAGTCCTAAAAAGGAGTAAAAGTACTCCTTTTTTCTTAGAGTGTGCTATCCGTGCTGCTGATCACACGTGCCCGACGCAACTGGATTTTCTGCGCCATCTGACGATATCCCGAACAGCCAGGATGCTACAAAAGGACTTGTAACACCGCATTGTTCTGCAGTCTTGTGGGGAGCACTGCTAAGCACATATCTCACGCACCTTACTGTGTTTTCTAGGTGAGTTGTGCTCAAATATTTTGTACGTTGTAACTCCCCACCTGACTGCGTTGCGTGAACTGAGCTGATTACCATGTCCAGTCAAGACCTATGTTTGACTTGCATGCAGTCTTTTGCAAAAGACACCCTCCCCGTGCTATGTTCTAAATGCTCAAATTTGTATCACATGGGCAAATGTTCAGGTGTTACTAAGATCAGCCTAAGGGCATTTTCCAGTGCTGAACGTGACTCATGGGTATGCCAAACATGTACTTTGAACATGGCAAGGACAGTCCAGTCCGGCTCATCTCCCGACCTATCTTTAAGCGCCATTATGCAGGGGGTTCTTAGCAATGGCCAAAAAATGTCCTCAGTTATTGAAAAAATTGATTCACTGGAAGCCAAAATCAATTCTTTGTCCAACAAGCATGACGAACTCGCGACTCAAGTAGGGAAGAATTCAGCGTCCCTTGAGACTGTTACTACGCATCTGACCACGCTAGACACACAACAAAGCATAGATATACGTCAACTGAAGATCCAGCTTAACGAGCTTGACCAATATGGACGGCGAAACAATGTTGAGATCCGCGGGATGCCTTGTTTCGTGGGAGAGGATATACTGAAGGTTGTAAATGGAAGTCGCCCTTGAACTACAGCTTCCTCCACTAACAGCGGCAGACTACGAAGCAGCTCATAGATTACCACCATCGAAATCAAACGATAGCGCGCCGCCAATCAATGCAAGATTTAAAGACAGAAAGATGCGTGATGCTTGGCTTGGACAGAGAAGTAGATTGAAATCCAGTACACGGCCTGGTCCGGTGTTCCTGTGCGAAAATCTGATCGCTGAAAACAAGAAGCTGTTGTGGCAAACCCGTCAATCAGCCAAAGAAAAAGGTTAACAATTTGTTTGGGTGAAGAATGGGCATATTTTCGTGAGGCGTACAGATGGCGCGTAAGCCATTCGGGTCTCGCATACTGATAACCTCACGAAACTGTAGAACGATGCTTAATCGCCTTTGTTGATATCTTTGATATCTGTACAGACTCCTACAGATTTTTTATTTGTTCATGTCCTTTGTTGCACTAGAAATTTTGTCTGGGGCTGCTCGTATATGACCCGGTTGCACTATTAACAAAGGATGAAAGAAGGATGAGCTAGATTAAAGACAAAGATGACAAAAAAAAAGATGACTAATAAACGGTGGCATTTCTGGCTCAAAAAATAAAGTATCTGTACTGGGTCTATCAGAAACATGGACCCAGAAATCGCACGAACCATCCTTGAGATCGAAGGATTTAATGTTGAATTTTGTTACAGGGCTGACTGCCATGGCGGGGTCGTGTTATATGTAGATCAGAACGTTTGTTATTCCGTTGTATGTGACTTGTGTATTAACCAAGATACCGTGCAGACTGTATTCATCGAAATTGCCAACTGCCCCTCTTCTATCTGTTGTTACCCTGGTCGGCCACTGGTTATAGGGGTTGTCTACAGGTCCCCGGGTAACGACCTCACTGCGTTCCTAAGTGACTTTACTGCATATTGCATACCTTGTGGTCCTCCAAGTATAACTGTATTATTTTAGGAGATTTTAATGTTGATCTGTTGAAGAATAATTCTGCCTGTGTCTCTTACACTGAATCGTTCACTTCATTGGGATTCACGCAGTTGATTTCTACTGTAACTCGCTTTAACCTAGATGCTGGGTCATTATTAGACCACGTGATCACGAATTTAGATGATATTAAGTTAACCTACGGTGTTGTTGCATGTGACATTGCAGACCACGAAATCATTTATGTTGGTAGCCGCTGTCAAAAACTGGAATCTACTGGATTACAGACATCCAAATATGTAAATTATAATGCTATTGAAAGATGTTTATCGCAGATGTCTTGGACCTTTGACCGTTTCTCCTGTGTGCGAGAATAGTTCATGTTTTTCGTTTCCACCATTTCGGATGTTATTAATTGACACTCCAAGCGAACCACTTTAAGTCGGCGCGCATCAGCGAGGCAGCCTTGGATTACGGCTGCGGTACTAAGGTGCATTAAGCACAAAAACAACCTCTATCGGCAACTCCACCTGAGTCCGTCGAACGACCACCTTCGTGCTAGATACTCAAGGGACAACAACGTGCTTAGAGATAATCTGAGGCTTGCGAGGCGAAATTACTTCTCTTCAGCCACCAGTCGTTCAACCGGTGACCCAGAAAAGATATGGAGAACAATATACACGGCACTATCAAGAAAGCCTAATGCAAACCCCACTGGTGCCCGCCGGCTTACGCAGAACGGAACGAGTATTACAAACCCAAAGGAATCCCACACCAAGCGGCCCCTTTGCCTGTTCTTTTTTCCTTACACCAAGAAGCAGTACCGAAGCCACTTCTGTTATCAAAAACTTGAAACCGCTCAATTCATCTGGGCATGACAATATTTCCACTACCTTTCTTAAACGGTTTTGTTCTTATCTTGCAGAACCTCTTACTGAGTTATACAGGGTGTCTCAGATAAATCCCCGGGCTGAATAATTCAGGAACGGCGCCATCTATCGGGAAACTTTCTTTTTTATTACCATCTCTGAGATGTCGTCCACCAGCCATGCAGTATGAAATTGATGTGCGCACTTTCATTAATTAGCTAAAAATAAAAATCAATTACCCGGAAATGATAGCTTTCAAAGTACGCGTCCGACGGTACCGCGACATCTACTACACCGTTGGGGATCTTGAGTACATACCCCTCAGAGAGAGAGAGAGAGAAAAAAAAGTCACCGTGTCTAGTCATTTTCGCGAGTAATTAATTAGTTTCGGTTTACATATTTTCCTCGCGTAGGACCGCAAACACAAGTTCTTTCGCATTGCTATCCGCCTCGGAATTACGTGTTCTTCCGCATGTTTGGCAGCAGGGAGTGCTGATCGAAAAGTAACAGCCGCAGAACCCGCTTCGCCAACCTTCCTTCTTGTTTATCTGATTCATGTACAGTCCGCTCTATGGGGCCGTAGTGTAGTCGAGATAACGTGCTTTTATCGCCAAAACAAAGAATGTACGCACGAAACAAACAAGCAAAACAAAGGAGTGAAGCGGGGATTCTGTTGTTGTCCTGAGCTTTCGTACCATGAAATATAGCAAGCCTTCTGACCAATTGACCTTCTATTCACTTTCAATCTCGAAGCAGGAGAAATTATGCGTATCATGCCATTTCCCCACTTGGTTTCGCTTCTGTAATGCCATATTCTCTGAATGTCCATAGACGACCGTTGGACGATGTATCGACGGTGGTGTGACAGTGCAGAGAGCGATGTGCTCCTTATGCGCCGCCACGATGTATTCTTGTGCTTGCAACCGCAATGAAGATTCGTTCTTTACTTATAATGAAGGCAACCTCCTAAGTTCAAACTACAAATTTAGGAAAACACAAATTTGATTTATTGCGGCACAGAAATTACAGGACATGTTCAAAATGCCTTCCTTCCGCGGCAAGGCACAGACGGAGCCGCTTTTCAATTGATTCCACGGTTCCTCGTAGCTGCTCAACGGTTATCTGTGCGCAGCATTCCTCGATCGTTCGCCTCAAGTTTTCCGGCGTCGCTGGATCGGTGTCGTACACTCTATCCTTTATGTATCCCCACAAAAAAAAAAGTCCAAAGGAGTCAGGTCAGGGGATCGGGCTGGCCAGGGAACAGGACCTCTTGTGCCTATCCACTTATCTCCGAAAACGGAGTCTAACCGTAGGCAGGACGTCCGCGATGCATGAGCTGGGGCGCCGTCATGCTGATACCAGACGCCGCGTCGGTCGGACAAAGGCATTTCGTCGGGGTAGTCACGGACAACGTTCCCGAGCTCTTCACCGACGTACCTATGTGAAGTTAGGTTCCCGTCAAAAATGTATGGGCCAATGACACTGTCACCATGAATGCCACAACAGACATTCAATGACCACTGCCACTGGTGCTTACCATGCAGCAGTCAGTACGGGTTAGTAGAAGCCCAGTAGTGCTGATTCTAGGTGTTGACATTTGCGTCGCGCACAAATCGCGCTTCATCGGTCCCTATGACTTTTGATAGAAAGTCCTCGTCGTCCTCTTGCATGGCAAGTACCCAGTTCGCGAATTTCGCTCTTCTGCCGTAGTCAGCCTGAACGAGTCCTTGATGTATGTGGGGATGGTAAGGATGTCTACCGGCCTTTTTCAATATGCGCCATGTTGTCGCTCGGCTCACTTCAAGGGCAGCTGCTGTGGAACGGACACTTGCATGTGGATGATCGCGGATATGTTCGAGAACACTGGACGTGACCTGCTCGTTCCGCGCAGATGGCTCTCTCGTATGGGGCTTGACGAAGGTGCCGATCAGTGGCGTAGCCACGGGGGGGGGGGGGGGGCTAGGGGGGGCTCGAGCCCCCCCCCTACCTGCCACGGACCGACCCACACAAATCGTGCAACTCCGAGAACATAATATATGTGGGAGGGGACCAGTGTGACGATCGCGAAATTTCTTGCAGTTCATGGCGTCTATCTAAGAAGCACTCTTGAATGGTTTTCAAAGTATGAGCTTTTCAAAATACTTCCAATCTCGTGACATCACCTCATTGGTCATGACAGCCTATACATGTAATCGTACTGTGAACGTCTAAATCAACTATTTTCGTTCCTTTTTTTAACCCTCAGTTTGCAGTGTGCACAAGTATGTGTGTGTTGTCGACACAGGATCAGCGGCGGGGGGGGGGGGCGAGTTTTCGTATCGAGCCTCCCCTACCTTGGAGGTCTGGCTACTCCACTGGGTGCCGTAGATTGAAAGATTTCTGTAGACGGATAATATTGTCTTATGATCCGGGTGGCGCCTTTGGGGAAACCTCTGGGCGTAAATTCTTGCAGCCAAAGATGCGTTCCTCTGAGATTTCGCGAAGGCCAGGATCATGTCCACTCGTTCTTCGTTGGAGTACGAACCCATATCTTGACATTTGACATGGCGCAATATTCCGGGGTTTTTATTGCCTCCAAACCGAAGTTGCGCCTAATGAAAACAAGAAGACATATCAGTGTCACATGTGCGATAAAGTGCGATTTATCCTACCCTATCAATGCCATGTACGAAGTCAGGTGCTGGCAGATCGCGTTGATCAAGGCGAGTCTCACTGTGTGCACACCTTAGTGATATCAGCACGTCATTGTCAAGACAAACTTGACTTCACCAGGGGCGACGTACGGAATTTATTGGGTACCTGCTAAACGGTGCCCCCCTCCCCCAGCCGAGACACAACCACCATGCACATTCAATTCATGCCTACGTCCCGCAAACTCGAGCTAGTCTAAATAAAGAAAAGAAAAGAAAATGAAGAGTGACAGATGCTTTTGTCCTCGGCACAGGTTAATGCGGCGCTTCTTATCGCCTTCTTCGCGCTTCTTCGGATTAGTATCCCGTTTCGAGCTCTGGCACGGTGAGCCTTTACGTGAAACGGAATAGCAAAGCGAATTCACGTGTGGGAAGTACTACCATCGAACCGTCATAGCTCGCGCTCGTTCTGCAGGGGAATACTGAGCCCCTTGAGGATCCCTGGGGGGGGGGGGGAGTAGCCCCCGGAGCCCCTTCCGCCATCCCAATAGGGGCTCCAAATTCCCCTGCAGAAAGTGTGAATATGTACAGTGCAGTGTATCTACGGCAATTTCGTCAAGCCCCATACGAGAGAGCCATCTGCGCGGAACGGGCAGAAGACTGCGGCAGAATCGCGATCTGGGCGCGACGCAAATGTCCACGTCCACAATCAGCACTACTGGGATCCTACTAACCCGTAGTGGCTGCTGCATGGTAAGCACCAGTGGCAGTGGTCATTGAATGTCTGTTGTGGCATTCATGGTGACAGTGTCATTGGCCCATACATTTTTGACGGGCACCTAACTTCACATAGGTACATCGGTGAAGTGCTCGGGAACGTTGTCCAAGACTACCTCGACGAAATGCTTTTGTCCGACCTAGTGAAAAGCGGCTCCGTCTGTGCCTTGCCGCGGAAGGAAGGCGTTTTGAACATGTCCTGTGATTTCTGTGCCGCAATAAATCAAATTTGTGTTTTCCTAATTTTGCAGTTTGAACTTAGGAGATTGCCTTCATTATAAGTAAAGAACGAATCTTCATTGCGGTTGCAAGCACAAGAATACATCGTGGCGGTGCATAAGGAGCACATCGCTCTCTGCACTGTCACACCACCGTCGATACGTCGTCCAACGGTCGTCTATGGACATTCAGAGAATATGGCATTACAGAAGCGAAACCAAGTGGGGAAATGGCATGATACGCATAATTTCTCCTGCTTCGAGATTGAAAGTGAATAGAAGGTCAATTGGTCAGAAGGCTTGCTATATTCCATGGTACGAAAGCTCAGGACAACAACAGAATCCCCGCTTCACTCCTTTGTTTTGGTTGTTTGTTTCGTGCGTACATTCTTTGTTTTGGCGATAAAAGCACGTTATCTCGACTACACTACGGCCCCATAGAGCGGACTGTACATGAATCAGATAAACAAGAAGGAAGGTTGGCGAAGCGGGTTCTGCGGCTGTTAATTTTCGATCAGCACTCCCTGCCGCCAAACATGCGGAAGACCACGTAATTCCGAGGCGGATAGCAATGTGAAAGAACTTGTGTTTGCGGTCCTACGCGAGGAAAATATGTAAACCGAAACTAATTAATTACTCGCGAAAATGACTAGACCCGGTGACTTTTTTTTTTCTCTGAGGGGTATGTACTCAAGATCCCCAATGGTGTAGTAGATGTCGCGGTACCGTCGGACGCGTACTTTGAAAGCTGTCATTTCCGGGTAATTGATTTTTATTTTTAGCTAATTAATGAAAGTGCGCACATCAATTTCACACTGCATGGCTGGTGGACGATATCTCAGAGATGGTAACAAAAAAGAAAGTTTCCCGATAGATGGCGCCGTTCCCGAATTATTCAGCCCGGGGATTTATCTGAGATACCCTGTAGAATGAATTCGAGGGCATCTACTCTCAGGAATTAAAGACTGCTAACGTGCTACCCATTTTTAAAAAAGGCGATCGTACTGACACCTCTTACTACCGGCCAATTTCATTGCTCCGAGCAGTAAGTAAGGCCATGGAAAAACTAATCTTGAGGCGTTTGGAAAGTTTTTTTTGAAATCAACAAACTACTTTGCGCTTCCCAATTTGGATTCCGCAAAAACAGGTAAACCACTAATGCATTAATTCACGCCACAGAGAAGATTACAATGAACATCGAACGAAAACTTTTAACTATGGGTATTTTTCGTTGACTTATCAAAGGCATTTGACTTAATTAACCATAAAATTCTCCTACAGAAGTTGGAATGTTACGGTATTAGAGGAACACCATTAAAATTACTTGAAAGTTTCCTGAGCGATAGGAAGCAATTCGTTTATCATGCTGGGAGTTATTCTGATCTAGTGTCTGTAGAAACTGGTGTGCCTCAGGGCTCGATTCTGGGCCCGTTCTTATTTCTTGTTTATATTAATGACTTATCTGAGTATCTATCTACTAGTTATTTTCTTTATGCGGATGACACGAACATATTTATAGAGTCTGACAATCTTTCAACACTGTTTTCCAAGGCAAACTGCGTTCTTGATAAATACCGACACTGGCTACTATGCAACAAACTTGTTATTAACTTACGGAAGACGTCATACATCGTTTTTCGCCCTTTCCAGAAGAGTCTTGATTTTGCTGAAAACAAGATCCTTTTTGGAGACAAAGTCCTTACATGAGCTACTTCGGTGCGTTTCTTAGGCGTAATTTTACAAGAAAATCTCAACTGGCAACTACATATTGACTTGGTACGTAGCCAACTATCTGGTGGGCTTTATGCGCTTGCAAAATTAAAGCAGTTAGTTCCGACTACCACACTTTTAAATGTCTATTATGCTTCAGTACAATCTCATATAAATTATGGTCTTGAGGTGTACGGTCTCACGTACAGCTCTCATCTCAACCCACTATTTTTAGCCCAGAAACGAGCCCTGAGAATTATGCTTTCAATGAATCCCCGGGATTCTGTGTCATTTGCGTTTCCTCTACTCGCTGTTCCTAGCATCTTTGATCTTCTAAAATATAAAGTCTCACTACTTATGCATACTTTTTTTATGGGTCCACAGACAGCTCTGAGCTACAGATACAAAATGTACAGTCACCTTACTGCCTTAGAAATGTACCACTTTCATTTCAGTGTCCTACTTTCAATTACGTCTTTTGGTACTCGTCTCTGGAATGAGCTTCCTATGCCATACGAGCTATTAGCCACGAGCCATTGATAGTAGGCTACGAGCCATTGATAAGTTCTCAGTATTCAAACATTTGTGCCGAATTTATTATCAGGATAACAATGTCGAAACTCGGGTCTGAAAGTGTACGTTCATTGCACATTGTACATTTGCATTTTTCTTTTTTATCTCCTTTTGTTCTTATTCTGATTCTTATAGTGATAGCAACGTTGAAACCCGGGTCTAAAAGCATACATCTATTGCACGTTCCTTTTTCTATCCTTTTTTTCTCTTCTTTCTTTTATGTGTATATGATTGTGTTCTTGGTAGGACAGTATAACAGGGCTTCCTTGTATTTTTTGACTGACATAAAATAAGTAACTGACTGACTGACCTGGAAAAAAAAAAAATTCGAGCATGCATAAAGGCGAGAACCACTCTGTTAAATTCCTTGTCTTTAGTCCGACCTTCTTTCTCTCCCATATTTATATATTTATTCGTCAACAGATATTATTGCTAACCTATTGTTGTCGTAAATGTAGTGTTTCGTGTAATCGCAAAATTCGCTTCTGCGAGTTATTACAGCTCAGAGTTTCACTGGGGTCCTGTAGCTTATATGGTGATGCTATCTACAACGCACTTATAGCTTTCAGGCTGTGCTATGAAATCACGCTGAGAGAAAGTAACGTTATGTGTACTTAGCATGGACTAAGCGTATGAATTGTAATATCAGTAAATTAAAATATTTAGCTTCGGTGAACCGGTTAAAATTGGTTCCAAAACATACTTTTTCTACTCTTGAAACGAAACCGATATACATGAACCTAACTCCCCCCCCCCCCCCCCCCCCCCATTAACGGTTCTGATTCGGTGGGCGGGTATGACCACTAGTGCGCTCATCGTTCGCCCGCTCCATGTCACATGTGCCTGGCATGCCACTTGTTGTGTTGGTTAGATATATATACAACATGTATCAGTGCACTACATGGTAGGGAAAATAGCTAAAACCATGACTGTGCCTACTATGGGAGGAAGGGTTAAAGGGATTTAAGCAAATGGTTTAGGAAGTCGATGAAGACTTGACTATAAGGCCTCTAAACACACTCTCACGAAAGAAAGGATAAATTTACGCTTATATCCAATTTTACCCTTACTAAGCGTAAATTTCGGCAAAACGGCTGACGCTGTATCCGTCAAGCTGTGTTTTATTCATGGTACCCATCAACGTGCCCGCTGTAAGCTTGAAGGTCGGAGTTTTATGCGTAAATGGCACTGGGAACACGATTTACTCTTATATTCTGACACATAAGATTTCGCTTTGACGGATAAACTGAGGCTTTGCGTTGCAATATCATTTCTTTACGGCTATATTGACGCATATTGTTCTTCAAATGTTATACGGGCCCTGCTTTCTGAGAACGCGTGCACGTATGTGGTGTCGTGTGCAAGCTGCCAAGCGTTTGCAGGGATAACCGACACTCTCTTGGCGTTTGCCGTCTCATGGCCTCAACTATGCATCGTCCAACACCAATGTAAGTCGCCATGTTTTGGGCTCGATATCTTGAGTTAACTAAATTTTACCGACTTATTTCATGTCATACGTATGGCGGCAAGAAACGGGATCGAACGAGACAACTTCGCACGATTTAGACGGCCAAGCACGCCGTCGGCCAGAGTTGCGATTATCCCGGCTATCTCCACGCTGCGAATTCATATGCGTACGCCCATTGTTCACCGGACTGGTAACTTTATGTGTGGCCATCTACAAGTAGATCATTTTGGCACAGGTGACTCTTGCCTCTTTCGTTTCTGTTTTTTTTTTATATGCGTTTCCGGCCGTTGAAGCGTCTGTGTTAGTGATTCAGTTTCACAATATTTCTTTGTAGTTGCAAAGAAAAGTAAATTATTATTGCAGATTATAGCTCAGCACGATGTGTTGAAGGAAATGCATCCCCAGAAACAGGAGATACTCGTCGTAGCCATGCTCCTGTGCTCAATACCTCGCATGCACCCTCAGCTGCCTTAGATCTTACTCCTGAAGAGCATGTACATTGTATCCTGTGAACTTTCTTCAGCAATGTATTATAGAGTACATTGCTGAAGAAAGTTCACAGGGCTCCGCTCTGTCACGCGTATACAGCCAGTACAGCTCACCTGTTGAAGTGACCTGTAAGTTGTGATTGCTTCATCAATAAAGTCCTGTTACTACATGCAGTTTTATTTTCCCAATAGGCAATGAACCTGCAGTGGGACCTTCTTGGGATTGATAGCATCAAGCCACATGCCGGTATGATCTTTTCAAGCAGTTTCATGGCACAGAAATAGTACTGCCCCAAGCAGCACGCCAATATTTGACCCATATGGGCCGCCCATATTGCCAATATTTATGTGATAACGCCAACTGCGAGTCCGTGTAATAATTAAGCATTATCCGGTTTAATAACGTACCACTGATATTAACTTCTCTCTTCTTTTTGCTTTTTTATTACCGCAGATCTCACTGATCCACGTCGCATACAATTACACACAAAACAAAACACTCCAAAAAAGAAGAACGGGTGCTACGCCCGTCTTGCTGAAGGACAGAAGCAGTCGTATGGCCAACTGTAGGATGGGACAAACGAAAGCTTGCCCACATCACATTTCAAAAATAGTACTGCTCTCGCCCTAAAAACGAAGAGCAGGATCAACTAGTGCTAGGCAGGCAGTCCCGCGGAAATGCACGGAACTGCCAATGCCAAACGTCCCTCAGAAGCCTTCGTATGGATCCCGACATTCTACAAAGCAAAAAATTCCAACCCGCTCCGAGAGTACGGAGGAGCGAAGCACTTTCGTGACGGTGACGGACATACGCCAGAGAAGCTTACACTGCTTACAGCAACTTGAAAGCACCTAACTTTACAGAAGAGCCATCCCTTCCTATCAAACATTGTGTTTTTTACTTGACTTCCCGCAATTCCGTTACCGTTACAGGAACCAGCGACATTTTAGCCCGTATGAAACGTCCTATCCGAATCTCGCGCATGCGCTTTAGTTGTAGGACGCGCAATTTCGCTCAAACGGCCCGCTCGCTCTCAGTCACGGAGGAGAAGTAAGGAGAACGAACTCTGCCGCCGTTGAGAAAGCGTGGTCTCGATTCCTCGAGTCTAATTGTGGCCGCGGCGCGGCCCGCGCGCTCCGTCAGGTACTTGCTCCTCTGAAATAAGGTTGCTGTAATGCACTCTTTCAGATGTACTTGTGTGTCCAGTGGAAGCAGAAAAAAAAATATTTTGATAAGTACACACGCTTATCGTGTATCAAGGAACGATCTCTCCGTGAATTTTTCGCCTACAGTTTTTGTTAGTGCAAAGCGAGAAGCTTTTTATTTTAGAATGCGGGGAAGCCGCCGTGAAGGGGGCTCCGCGTTGGCTGGACGGCTTGAATGTCTCCGTAAGCGTGGTGCTCTCGCAGGCAAGAAGCTATTCTCTTTTTCTTTTTTATTTGCGATAAAACACGACAACCGAAGAAGCACAAAGGTTGTTATCCGACATCGTACAGGATGGTACGCGTATTTACATCACTGCCAACGCACGACCACGAGATGTACATTGATAATGGTTTGCATTGATCAGTATTAGTTCCCGGGAACACCTCGCAGTGTAGGGTAATGATGTCATTGGGCTGGTTAATCCGCATTTGCATTCTAGCTGTTGCACGAGAGCTTTGTCGTTATGCACAACGCTTTGGGAAACAGGAGCCTTTTGTCGTAATTGTGATGCATCCGCTGGGATCGAGAGTTACATCTCGCATGCCACCATACACGAATGTAATACCAAGGCACCAGAACGCACTTCTGTCGCAGGTTTTGCACACGCGCGGTACAGGATTCAGTGCATGCACTTCCTGTTTCTCGAAGACGACTTTCACCTTGGTGTACCGGGGGGGGGGGGGGGGGGGGTAAATCCCATATCTACTGGAATTAGGGCTTTTTAGCTTTTCTGGCGGGTATATATTGGTGGTGTTGCAGTATTGTTCCTTTTTTTTTTTTGGTGGTGGTGGTCAAATATCCGGTGCAACGCTTTGAACAGCATGCTTGTACAGAAGTAACTTGAAACTGAACACCAGAGCGATAGTGTATAATGTAGAAGTAATGTGTTGTTCAAGATTTCAGTGTTCGTCAACATAAATTAGAGACTAGATCCCGACTTTATTTTGTAGTTTCCAAAAGCGAGCGATTGGCATGCATGACAAGATATAAGAAACTAAGTGCCAGAACCTTCGGAACCGCATCCCATCATCATAGCGTCCCGCCCCTCCTTGCACTCACACACACAAAGGTCCCTTAACTGCTTGACACGTACGGAGATAAAACTTTCTCAGTCCCAGCTTATGCAACGATCCACATAACGCGCGATTCCGGAAAGATCGCATCCGGCGACTTTCGATTACAGAGCTTTTAACTTTCTTTCTTCCCTCCTGACTTTCTTTCCTCCATACCACTCAAATGTGGCTTTTCGAAACAACGTTTGCTTCCTTTGGGGTATGTTAGCGTGTTAGCGCAGCGGTCAAAGTACGCGCGCACCACAGAGAGAAGGGCAGATACCCGAGACGGCCGGGGAGAAGCGACAGAGGATTCCGTAGGAGGCATTCGACACTATACCTTTAACATTGTCAGACGTTTGTCTTACGTATTAAAGTTCCGTTTTTTTTCTTCTTATTTCCGATTCCATTTTTATCGGACAGGTAGCTTCCATCAATGAGACAAAAACGAGGTAGCAGAAACCGAAAAAAAAAAAAAAGAAAAGGAACAATGATTGTAGCTGACAAGAAAATATTAACTCGTTACTGGAGACACCGTTGTTTATGCTTATCAAACAAACATTCGTTTTGAACGCTTTTTAGTAGAGTATTCGAGCACAAACTGCGCATTGCCGTGCAGGCGATTTCGCGGAGCTAGTACCGGAGGGAACGCGAGCGCCGCGCCGCGGCCAACAATTGACTCGATAAATTGGGACGTCGTTTTTCAGCGGAGTTCGGTCTCCTTACTTCTCCTCCGTGCTCTCAGTCGACCGATTGGCAATGGCATCGCGCATCGCGAAGCAAGATGGCGGCTGCTTCCAGAACGTGGAATTGAGTTGCCGAGTTCTAATGAACGTTACAATGGGATTGCCACGTATGTTGACTGTTTCGAACAATGTGTATCATCTGCGGGAAGTTGCTGGATGTAACGACGTACTGAATCGCACATTTCACACGCCTCAACGTCCAATCTTGCCGTGCTGCTTGAGCATTTGTGCAACACGGGTATGTACCATTTTCTGTAATTTCAGTCAATATGGGGTGTACACGGGCAATATGGGGCCCATATTGCCACGATTTTCCTAATATGGCCTCAAACTGGGCAATATGGGGCAAATATTGCCCAGTTTCAGCCAATATGGGGGAAATCTTGGCGAAACGGGCCCCATATTGGACCCGTATCGCCAATGACCAGCCAATATGGGTCCAATACTGTGTGCTGCTTGGGGCGTCACTCGTGTCTTCAGGTCAAAGAACTCCCGCAAGAAGGGTTACACTTGCCCTCATCTACACCGATGTCAACCTTGCTACATTCATCAACATAAAAGCTTCCTCAAGTCAAGGACGGTCAAGCAATCCGCAATTACACTTGTAAGTTATCCATAACGGTATTAGTCCTTGCATTACATGCGAAAACATTTGGTTTTCTTTCGAAAGATATGTCGGATGAGATTGAGAAGCCTCCTCGGCCAAAGACATTCCTTTGTAAAACGTGGAAGATGCTGATTTGTCCTGCAACACAGGAACTTCAGAAACTGACACTGGAACGGCTTGTAAACCAGGGTAACGCCTCAAATTTGTTACTTGGGGTATACTATGTGAGGGACCTTATTTATCGGCATATGGATGCATGGGCTGCTTCAGGTGTTCCTCGTAAAAGGCTATTCAATGTTCGAACAATGTTACCGTAGAAAGAGACTATATATACAGGACCTAACTGGATGCCTATCATCACACAAAATGGATAGAGGACTGAATGGTAATATGTTGTTGTGCACTCCTTCTTATCAGCATCAGCTGAATGCAAAAACAAGAAAAATATGAATGAAGGAAGGAAGTCACTGAAAAGGTCAGCCAGCTGTGGGACTCGAACCCACATCTTCTGGATTATAGGTTCATTGAGTCCTTCTTGAGGCTTTGTGTGTTTCTCGTTTCTTCTATGTTCCAGCCTCAGAACGTCAATTTCCATCGTGAAGAAAAATATGTTCAGATGCTGCTTACTCTAAGACTTCTGCTATAGTTAAATTGCCGGCATATGTGCTGTGACCCTTATGCTGCACAAAATCTGTTTTTCGGACACAGTTCTGCAGCACAGGGCACCCATATGCAGTAAACATAGATAATGTAAGTTGCACAGTGTTGTGCAGTGATGTGTGCTCGTAATCCTCATATATATGCGGATTACGAGCACACATCGGAGCCGGAGTCAGTTATCATTCATATGGCAGGTCTTAGATAGAACTATATAGTATATTTTTTATGTAGAATGTTATTCGCAGTGTGGAATATCTGCGATAAGCACTTAAAAAAGTGTTTGTCTGTCTGTACGCGTGAAGCGCGCAATACCAGGCGTAACCGTATTGCCGGAGAAGCACCTCGAGTGTCGCTTTTTGTACGCTCCTTTCAATTCTCGCAGCTTTTTGCATGGAATTGGTTCTGAAGATTACGCTGGTACAAAGTCGTTTACCTTGCAGCGACAAAGTGGTCTGTTACGCCTATACAGCGTTCTGTGTTGACGTATACTATCCGGTATAACTAGTGGTATACGGCCGTAATAAGGGGAAATATAAGCATAAAGACTCTACGCATAAAATAGAAGTAAATGGCGTCGCGTCTCCGCCAGGAGCGGCCACAGTTCGGAAAAAACGAAAAGTGCGATAAAAGCGAATTCTACCTGACTTCACGCTTAATTTTTTTTTCTCGGCAACGAATGGACATAGAGACTTGAAACAAACGGCTTCGTCACCGAGAGCTTTCGGCCAACAACATATATTTCTTCAAGCCAAATCTGAGACCACGTCCGGACCGACCTGCCTGATCTTACGTGGAATCACCCTGGTATGCGTTATACGATGGTTTCATGGGTTCCATTTAGTTAACATGTTTCTGCATTCCAGTGATACCGAAGTAGAATCTGAAAAGTGCCCCCATAGCGCTGCTTGGAGGATACCTGTTCAGGGTAGTGCAGGAAAAATGGCATGTGATGGTTGTCTGCAAAGTGTGCAAGCCGAACGTTCAGCATCCTTGCTAACTCGCTTAATTCTTAATATTGAGCATGGCGGATTAAGCTCTCCAACACACGTATTTGTGGGGTTTCCTATAACGCTTGAAGAAGTTGCCCACAAGCTACTTCCAGACCTCATGCAACATCCGCAGCCGTTGAAAAACTTCTTGGGGTACCCAACTTTTGCCTTCCTCGCAAGTGGCATTTGTAATATCACTTCCTTTTTTTAGGCTTGTGCTTTCTCATGTGAGGAAGCACGTACCTTTCCAATGTGGAAAAGACCCTGATCACCTGGACATACTGGCGACGTTAGTGACCACGAAGTTTATGCGGCCTTGTATCTCCCATGAGTGCAAAGATAACACGAAGAAACAGGCACCAGAACGTAGCGTCGCAGAAAAGCGATCATCACGAAAAGTTCTAAAAGTGGCATCTGTTCGGTCAACATAATGAATGTTAGCAGAGCATTATTGTAAATGTCTGACTGCAAAAAGAAAATAAAAAGGGACCAACAAGTAGGAAAAATAAACTTGCCACTACTGGTTCAACACTGAGATGCTTGGACAACCAATCCTATTTGACGTCGTACCAGAGGTAAATAACCAGCTTTTACGTCGAGAGCAATGCCTGTGCACAGATCTCATTCTCATTATCTCATTCAAGTTATTTCCTTTTCGTGTAACAATCGTAAAGTCACGTAAGTGGCCAAACATAGACGGGGCTCCTGCCAAATCCATATATACGATGTACAGTACATAACGTGCGGGGTTTACATCTTTACGTGACATCTTACTCTTCAGAGTAATTACAACCAATTACTCAGTATTTAGTGACACAACGTTTAGCTCTACATTCACAGAGAAATTGCGATGGGATACCAATATGTACCCACCCAAACAGCTGACCACCAGAACTACTGAACATGAGAGAACTGATGTTCTGAGGCTGGAACAACATAGAAGGGACAAATACATACAAAGCCTCAAATTGCCTAAGAAATTAAGGAAGAAAGATGAAAGTCACTGAAAACGTTAGCCAGCTGTTGGACTCGAACCCACATCTTCTGGATTGCCGGTCCAGGGCTCTACCAATTGAGCTAATCTAACGCGCCTTCTCAGCGACTTCCAGGGTGCGTCATCTGAAAGGACAAACCAGTCACTCTCTCTCACTCATCCTTCTATGGACCTCCGTACGACAGGGATCGACGCAAGCGGCAACTGTTGAACATGAGAGAACTGATGTTCTGAGGCTGGAACAACATAGAAGGGACAAATACATACAAAGATCCATCCAGAAGATGTGGGTTCGAGTCCTACAGCTGGCTAACCTTTTCAGTGACTTTCATCTTTCTTCGTTAATTTCTTAGGCAATTTGAGGCTTTGTATGTATTTGTCCCTTCTATGTTGTTCCAGCCTCAGAACATCAGTTCTCTCATGTTCAACAGTTGCCGCTTGCGTCGATCCCTGTCGTACGAATGTGTGTATGAGTGAGCAAAAATGTAAGAGTGAAAGGAGGATGAGCGAGAGAGAGTGACCGGTTTGTCCCTTCAGATGACGCACCCTGGAAGTCGCTGAGAAGGCGTGTTAGCTTAGCTCAATTGGTAGAGCCCTGGACCGGCAATCCAGAAGATGTGGGTTCGAGTCCTACAGCTGGCTAACCTTTTCAGTGACTTTCATCTTTCTTCCAGAACTACTCATATTGCACACAGCTTATCTACGACAGATGCTCTTCTGGCTACGGCAAGTGGCGCCCCTGGCGAGCGCATTCCGCCTAAAAATGTCACTTCCGCTACTAGAGCCGCAGACGGAAGCCTGATCGGCGAACCGGCGAGTGTTATGATCGTGAGTGCTACTTACGAAGTGGACTGCTGTCGCCGTCGGAAGGACGCGAATATAACTGTAGTCACTACAACAATTGGGGATACTGTTGTGGGCTACAGTTGAGTAAATTCATATTGAGAAATGCAGCAATGCGCGTCATGCAGCGCATGCACACAACACTACGACCGGACCTGTTCCAAATCCACATGCACAAGATAGACATGCGCGCGCTTCTCCTGTTGTCTGATTGGATACCGCGAATATTTGATTCCTGAGGACTCTATTGGTTGCCGCCAAAGACAGCTTTGTTTCATTGCGTTTTTTCCCCTCTCTTCTAAACGGTAGCTCTGTGTGAACTAATCGTGCTTGCATTATACTAATTGAAACACGGATTAAACTAAAAAACAACAACAACATTGTGTTGTTGAGTAGACGTGGTTGTCACGAACACTGCCGCAGCATTCCCCGTGCAGGATGCTATTGCGACGGCCGCTTCCTGCAGACTTGCACCTGCTACCGAGATTAGTGCCGTTGCTATGTATCACGCTTTGAGGAAAATGAAGATGTCCGGGCTTTATTTCCCCTACCAGCACCTGTCTGGTCTTCGGGATAAAAACGAGCGGTCTACGGCAGTGGTTCTCAAACGGGGTTCCGCGAACCTTGTCCTTGGTCTCGCGAACATGGTACAGTCGAGCTCCCGAGAGTGAAACTTGAGTGCGCACCAAGGCTTGCCTTCGGCCTGCAGTGATATCTGACCGTGCACGGCAGCTCATCGTTGGCATTGGAATTGGAATTGAAGTCGCCTTACGTCGTGGTTGATGCTCACTGTAGACCGTAGGGCCGGCAGCTATCGTCACCATCGTGTTGGTTGTTGGCTCAAACGACAATCCAAACTCAAAATAACTAATCGAATAATATAATAATGAATAAATCAACTTCAATAATTCCCTACTCTCACGAGCGTCTAGCTCAGCACCGAACCCACTTCTATACAGCTGCGTCTACCATCGTGTTGTTGAGGTATCCTCGCAGTTACACTGGCGCCATCAGTGGTTCCTTTGAATAACCTAAGTTGAGAACCACAGGCAAGGCGATTGCGTAGACCGCAAGCTCCTGTGCGTCTCCCCACACAGCTATTGGAAACCTTTTCGAAAAATGAAAGTTACTGGCTGTGTGAGGTCAGCACCGTGCATATGCATCGTCTGTAAAATCCAAACATTTAGTTGTATTAGAAAAGACGACAAGCTTTAGACGTCCTACGTGCAGGAGGGGGGGGGGGGGTCAAGGAAAAGTTTTACTCTTTCATCATTCGGCGTGACCGTGTTGGGCTCCACTGTGCACCCGAGCCGGGTTGATGCGGGTGCTAGCTACTGCATCTCCCGGGAATTGACAGCCACCTGAGGTAAAGGGGTAAAGTCTCTTACCATGACCTTGTTCAGGCGGCGGTAGTCGATGCACAGCCTATCAGTTCCATTCTTCTTCGAGGCGAGCACGACCGAGTAAGCCCACAATCTGCGTGAAGCTCTCACAACATCCTCTCGATAATTTCATTTTAACGCACCATCGAGTAGCTCGCGCTTCTGGATTCTAAGAGTCCGATGCTCAGAGGTTTTGCATCACTGGTTTCTATTCGATGTTGCAAGGCATACATTAGGCAAGGCTTCTCCGTGAACATACGGGCGAACGCCTGCAATATGCTCTGGTAAGTCTTTTCCGCTGCAATAAGCCTCTGGGAATGACGTCAGCCGGTATGACCACTGCTGTTTGGTGTTCTGTTCTGGAAGGCTTTCTAACAGGCAGCGATTGTCCAGCACCGATAAGTGCTCAACCGGGACCCGGCTGTTACCAGCCGGTTCCCTGTCTCGCCTTGAGTGGAAGTAGAGGTTTGCTTCCCCGTCTGGTTCCCGTATATTTCAGAAATGGCCAGCGCCACGGAATGGTGTTGGTAGGGCATTGTCTCCTTCGTGTTGGTAGCAAGGGCGGATCCACACCCTCGATTGGGGGGGGGGGGGGCTTTATCGAAAAACATAGCGGCGGTGGAGAAACCTAATGCTTAGCCTAGTGACAATTGGCAAGGCAATTGAAGCGGCATTGACAGCCAGAACAAGGCTCCATAAACGTCCCACATTCATCCGTATATCCCTACACGACATCCCGAGGGCGTGCATGCACTATTCAATCATTGCCCGTGTCCTGGTCTTATGGGCCTTCCACAGATGCCCCTGGGATGTGCGGACTGCTCACTGGGGTATCCAAACACCCAGATCGCTATGTATTGTGGACGTATCTGGGACGTCTGCTGGGATGCAAGCCTCAGACGAGACCAGGTTCTCTGGCGGAGAGCTTCCGTTTCTGACACCAGTTGTGAATGTGTCTGGATTCAGTCCGCGAGCGGAACAGAATCCATAGTAATAGCGCAGACAAGGTGACAGAATTGAAAACAACTTGGCTCTTATCTATGTTGATTCCTGCCGGCGATCGGTGCAGTAATCGGTGATTACTGTCGCCAGCGTCCCCTGTTCACCTGCTTATGGAAATTTCCTGGAGGGGCTCGGGGTGGCGGTGCAGTCGGTCCCAGTGGACGTGTCCGAGTTTTTCGCGTCTGCAACAACGAGGATGCCTCCTCAAGTAGTTTTCGTCAGTCCTCGGAGGGTAATTCCATGCTGGCGAGAGTCGCGTTTGTTACTTGGACGGCTGTTTGCAACGCCCGTTCCCGGCATCTCGTACGATGAGGGTTTCCCCTTCAAGCCTAGCCCCGTTCCTTTGTTCATACGCAAAGGGGTCCCCGGAATGATAGAAAAAACTGGTGGACATTCCACTACTCGGTCCACTGGATTACACGGACGCATTCCAGAGGGCTTTTGCTCTCCTTGCTATTCTGCGTATAGGGTATTAGCTCTTCACTTATACGGATAGCTCACAGGTAAAAATTCTTGGAATGCCTGAATTCTGTCTTAAGCAGGAATGGGGGTTGTGACCTCCGCCATAGAGCAGGCGCTTGCCAATGCGGCGGTGAGTGTCCTGCACATCACAGCGTCGTCAGTGGCTCCAGCAGCTCTCTGGTAAGCCACCAAATCGACTAGAAAGTCCTCCAGCGTCGATGTTAGCGTGAAAACGTCGCCATTGGCGTGTTCAGGCATGCCGCTGCGTCCGAGGACAGCTGAGAGGCGTGTGCCCCGAGGTGTCAGCTGCTGGAGCAGCAGCGCGCAGAGCGACGCCTTCTGTCGATGCGGGTTCTCTGTAACTGACACAGGAGGTTGGTCTTCGTCGCTGCTGTGGGCGTCCGGATCCGTCGCGTTTAAAAAGGACAAAAACACACATAATAAAAGCAAGCAAACTGCACAAACAAGACACTAATGCCATGCGCTACAGCAGTGGAACACTCCAACAACGATCAAACTATACGAATGGCTGCGCGTGCTCCCCGGCCATGACAGGTCCAGACCCCCACGTTGGGCGCCAGTTTGTGGGAATCCGTCCGCTAGATTTCAACAGCCGACCTGTCTGATCCCAAGCCCCAGCCCCAGAGAACACAAGCAAGGAAGCTCAAACGGATGCTGTTATTTATTCTTATATGACTAGCATATGTACAGTCCCAGTTTACAGTATCTCAGTTAGAGGCACATCGTTAAAACCTGATCAAATTACAAAGTGCAATGACGGTGAAAAAACACTCCATTCATCACCACCAAGATAAATTTGTTGTTGTTGTCCCACTCCGGCACTTGAGCATCCACGTCTAACAGCTCCCGTCCCAAACTTTAGGATAGCCCGTCTGCCCCCGCCTTTTACCCGAATAAACATTTTTCTTGTCTGTTTCTATTTAAGCTACTATATCGTTAACAAAACTTTCAGTCGCGAGTTAACAGTCCTCCTGTGTGCTTTTCTTCCTGTCCTTGTTTTGACTTGTCCGCTGCTTTTATGCCACCATAACCAAATAAAGTCACGAGCTACACATCCTTTCGTTGTCCTCGGTGTTTTCGGCGATTAAGCTCACAAGGACAACTTACTAAAAACCAATGAAAACATACACACACAAAAAAAAAAACAACTGAAAACATCCATTGAAACTTGGCAGACAACAAAGAAAAGAATCCATCATAGTCAATAAAACCGAAAGGAAAGGAACCAAATCCAATAAGAGTCCGGAATAAACAATCTATTGAGATCAATTGAACGTCCGAGAAAATCAAGACAAATCGAGAAAGAGGTAACCAAATCAAATCAAAACGATCAAGAAATCAAGAAGGTTCTGCTAAAACTTAATAAAGTAAAAATAATTAATTGCAGGCCTAACTCAAGCTAAATGAAACGATCAATACACCTAATAACGAAATGAAATTATCAAAAATTAAAATCAAATTAATATGCAAGGAAAATGGAACCGCAGAAAAGTCCAGAACAAGCCATCAGGGACCAAAAAGTCACTGTGTATTGCAACGGAAACCAATTGGGCTGCAGCAAGCAGCATTTTAACCAATACCAGGCGCTAGTGGTATCCAGTTCAATGCTTCAGTTATTGCTCGTCTCCAACCACACTTCTCGCCCTGCTAACGGCACGTCACAAAAGAAAAAAAAAAGAGAAGCAAAGTACTCGACATAAAATGCAAGTTGGTGAAGAAAAGCAGTCATCTTGATAAAAAATCACGTCACAGACTACGCGCAAGCTCGTATCACGCGCCATTTACGGTTACTTGAGATTTTCATGAGGAGGTGTCGCTAGCTTCCTAGTACCACACCGATCTCAAACACACAGAAGTGGCGCGCGAGCTAGGAACCTTGATGATGATAACAACAAGAAAAAAAAATAAAAGAAACGAGCACATGAGTCGCTTTTTGAGTTTACGCAAGGGCAGAACATTCTGCCGGAAATTATGCAGCATAGATGCAACTCGCTCAGGGAGGGATAGAGGTACCACATTGCAGCCTTCAAATTCCGTGACTTTTCCTGGGTTTCACGAACTATTGCAAGCGAATTCCATGACCAAAACAAAAAAAGAACTTGGTGCTACTGGTGCGTTTTGTTACAGATCCCTCATAAAACAGATAATTGATTGAGGATTCGTAAGGTTGCCCTAGTTTTCTGCCTCTGAGCTGATCGGCACTCGCAATTCGCTGCGCATCGTCACGACACTTGTCTGCGATTTTCAATGACTTCCGACTTCCCTAAAAATTTCGACTTTTCCAGTCACATCAAAATTTCCTGACAATACCTGGTTTGCCAGGTTGGTAAACGCCCTGTACAGATCCTGACAAAAGTTTACCACCAGAGCGACGTATTTCTTGATCGGAGCGACACCTTAGTAGCAAACGGGAGTGGACATACTTACTGAGAGGTGCACGGAGTACCCAGTCACCTATTTGTAAGCCTATCTGCTCCTGTTTGCAGCAACGATATCGCTCAGATGACAATATACACCACACCGGTGTTCCGTAAACTTTTGTCGGGACCTGTACTAGGAAGCGCAACCCACGGTCAACGTCCCAGTAAACCAGAAACATCCCAGGGACGTCCCAGAAAAGTCACCTGTGTCCAGGAGGTCCACTAGACGTTATTTGGATGTCCACAATGTGACGTTGAAAATGGTCGGACACTGTATCTCCCAGGGACATCTGCAGGATGTAAAAGGAATTGCCCCAGCGCGTGGCATTTTCCGCACATATCACGTGACATGTGATGCATACTGGAGTGACGTAACCAAAGCGAAAAACATTTTGGTTTTAGACCTTTTAGTGGCAGAGTAATGACATCATGGAAGGTAGTTTGAATTAAAAACAAAATATTTGTGAGAAAGGGACGCCAAAAGTATCGACCGTTATGCTTCGGCGTTGTTGGCATACGAACTAATTAATTACCAAAGCGTCTTCACCGTTACAAGCGTAGTTCCCAGTAAACCACAAACGTCTAATGTACCATCCAGAGGATGGTACACCGTGGATATTTTGGATGTCTAGTAGACATCCGGATATGTCCAGCTAACGTGGAATGGATGTACTATGGATCGTCGGAAGGCTAATCCATAACTGTATAGATGCATGTCCTCTGGATGTAAGAGCTGGACATTTGCCACATCCAGTGGACGTGCTTGCGAGGCATTGCGACGTCTAATATACGTCCTATCGATGTTCCTACCGTATTAACATACGACAATATATAGACCAGATTGCAAATATAATACTAAAATACCAATAGTTGCGGGATCTTTGTTAAGTGAAGTGGGGGCCGAAAACGTTTGTAACGGTGATGAGGATGTGTTGCCGTGGTGTGCGAGAGCTAGCGTTCCTTTGTTCTCCGGCTTTGGAGTTAAGGTGAGTTTGTTCTTCCTTTTGTCTCACTTAAGATTTGTGCGTTGTTGTTTTTTCAACAATCACATGTGGTAGAGGTGTGGAGCAATGACAGCTTTGTATCTGAGTAAACAGCTATAGTTTGCTTTACCTGCGGAGTCTGGTGCGTATCACTGACGAAGTCGTGCGAACGGTGGAAGTGTGTGAGATTGTGTGTGTACAGGTACAAAGTGCAAGTACATTTCTTCACATCTCTTTGATTCAGGTACTATTTAATACGTCCTTGTGATATCTTGCATTGGGGATGATGAAAGCAACGGTGAAGCAATTCTATGAACTATGCGCAGCATGCTAGTAGATAAGCTTGGCTCGGCTACAGTTGCCGTTCATATAAAGGATAGCAGTTACTTTTTCACGTTTGACTGCAGATTTCAAAGTTCCTTGTTTTTTGCATCACCGCTAATCTTGCTTGAATGTCACATGGACGCAATGTGACTCTATATTAATAAAACATGACTGTTTTACGGTATCCACACACACCCATGGATAGCCTCACATATGTGTAAAGTTCCTGGGGTCGGATTCACAAAGAGCTCGTGCGACGGAATCTGTCGTATCTCCGTCGTACGGGAAAGTTACGACGAAGTGTAGGTTCACGAAAGGCGCGCGTCGCAAAATCTTCGCAGCTTACGGAGGAATCCTGCGAGAGCTCCCGAGCAGTCTTACGAAGAAAGATGGCGGCGTTATTTGGCAGCGGTGGATTTGGAGACGGCAAACAAAGACTCCGCAATACGCGCCAACGCATTGCACTTTGCTACAGAACCTTGAGACCATCCCCAAAGTGATATTGAGGCACCTTTTTGCTTGGTAACCTTCAACAAATGCTTCAACTTTGTGCTCCGTAAAATCGGGTCGCAGGGATTTTTCAAGCATCCTGTACACCCCGCTAAGACACCCCCAACACACCTCCAAATTGTCTGCAAGAAGGGCAAAAGAAGCCATAAAAGCTGCAAAACTGGGTGCCACACACCGCTTACAAAACACCCTCACCCACCCCATCCCCGAGACGAACATACTGGGAATATATTCACTGTGTCATCGAACGCGTTTTGCCTGTGATTGCATGGCATCCATTATGGCTACCGAAAGACCGAGAGCACATGCAGTAACAAAACATTTGGGGATGAACAACTTCGTCTTCTTCTAACGGGAGGACTCTTATTGGTGCGATTACAAATTTTCGTCATCGTTACCATAGCGAAAACGTAGTCTCGCACCCTTTGGCTGTTTCTCTCCGAGGTGCTCGTGACAGAAAGCCAGCAACTTCCTCTTCCTCGTCAAAGGGGGTACCCTCTGCACTACGATAGCTTTGTGAATCGCGCTTACGATGCCGTCGTACGCGCGTCGCAGGCTACGGCGCCTTAGCGCATCTTAGCGTAACTTACGATCGCGTTTGTGAATCCCACCCCTGGTGTCTCTACAACACTGAAGAGCCAGGCATAAACCGGAAGACGTCGCTTGGGTCTGCCAGTGATTAGGCTGCTTCCGCATGTAACCATAGTAGTATAGTTTAATACTGTATAAGAGCCGTTACGTACAACGACCACTTTTTCTAATCCAAGATGGCCTATTCTATTCCAATTCTAAGCCAAAATCCAGTTCTAAGCCAACACAATCCATTTATAATCCAAAGCCATCTGATTGGCCGCCATTAGCCCCGCCCACTTCACGTTGACTGGTCAATCGTAGCTCTGCTCTTTTATGCTAATTAGTTGGCTTGGCTCCGCCCACTTCACGTTGATTGGCTCATGCTAAGCCTACTGATCTTTGATTGCTCAATCGTAGCTCCACCCCTTTATGCTAATTACTTGGCTCCGCCCGCTTCACGTTGATTGGCCCATGGCAGCTGATCGTAGATTGGTTGTCGATATCTGCGCCCCTTTATGCTAATTACTTGACTCCGCCCACTTCGCGCTGATTGGTGCACGCTGGCAAAGAACGCTGGCGTGCAGAGAACTCTAGAGAAAGAATAGCCAGGCATTTCACGAGTACGGGGAAATTTAATTATATCAATGCGCTGGCGAAGATAGTGGCCGACTATAACGACTCGGTAAACTCCGTCACGGGCGAAAAGCCGAGAAACGTGAACGCCGGAAATGAAGTAGCTCTGTTCAACAGATTGAATCGTAAGACGACCCCGTGAGAGAGCAAGTATAAAGTAGGGGACCAGGTGAGGCTCTCGTTATATCGCGGTGTGTTCGCGAAAGGCTACGATCAAAGGTGAACAGCCAAAGTGTTCGAGGTGTCACGAACGAGTAAGACCGATCCACCCGTAGTGTACGTGAAAGATTCGACTGGAAGAGAAATACTGGGATCATTCTACGAGCAGGACCTGCAGCCCGTCCGCTACTTTCCTCGTACGATAAGCGACTCATATCCACTGTGATTAGAAAGAAGACAATTAACGGGACATTGCACTACTTGGTTCGTTGGTTCGGATACGCCAAAGATCACGATTCTTGGGTGCCCGCCAGCGATGTCAGAAAATGAATTTTACGTGTATCTGCTCTCGAACGCCAGCATAGACCTGCACCCGTCCAACACGCTGAACGACTTCACGATCGCGTTAGATAAGCCGCTACACCTGGATGGTTTGTACGTCGTTGGTCTAGAGGGATTTTTCATTCCCAACAGCTTCCTGAACATGAATCAAGCTCCGGATAACCTGATAACGCCATCAACGGAGAAGTGGAAAACAAAACAACTCCTCACGTTCGAAGTCACAGACACGCTACTGAATAAAATATTCCCCGAATATGGGATAGAGTGGACTTACGAAGAAGATCACTACTTGTTTAAGCTATCGTCGCACGTGCGCTCAGTGAAATTAATCGACAGACCACTGCATCTCGCCTTTGGAATCGTCGACATAGACGTAGATCACCCGGAGGGTGACAGAGTACGCACCGTCCGAAACGTGTTACTGCTCGCGGAGGAAAGAGCCGTTATGATGCGAGTTCGCCGGGTGATAGTGATCAATAACAATCTAATTTTGGAACCCCAATCGCTAATTACCGACACATTCAACGAATCCTTCACAGCGACGAACGATACAGAATCAAGGGTGGAATACAAAGACAACACTTACTCGCTCGATCTCTCTCCCGGTGAATTTCAACTTGTCGACCGAGTTCCTGGACCTCATTCAGGTGAAGCACATCCACGTTGAAGGATCCCAAAAGCGCATCACGTGTAATCCCATAGTGAAGACGTACTGCATCCACATAAAAACTCGAGAGACGGAAAGTCGGCGCATTTCACTTCCACCAAATTATTACGAAACACCCGAACCTCTCGTGAGCGCCATCCATAAGCATCTGCAGCCAGAGGCTTCCCTCACGTACGATGCATGGGCGAGGAAGTGTTCCTTGAGTTTGCGGGAGAATGTGTCACTTACATTATCCGACTGCTTTGCGTACCTACTGGGCTTCGGCGCGAAAACCGTATTACCGAAAATGATACGGGCGTTGACGAAGTGACCATAGATCTTCCCATTAACTGTATTATGATATGGATCTCGTCACGCCCTCCGTAGTGGGAAACGGGCGGCATCCGATACTGAAATTAATTCCATTCGTATACGATAGAACGAAAGAACAACTGAGTTTCAGCTTTCTTCCCGTTCAGTACTTTAAGTTAGTGCAGCGCGAAATTTCCTCAATCACCGTCTCTATACGCGACGACATGGGTCGCAAGCTACAAAATCGCGGTAGATCGACGCTGACGCGGCTTAAGCATGTACACTAAAGCGGTACCACTCTACGGATTTGGCGTTCCGACGGTATACAGGTCGCACCTGTACCAGAGGGGAGGCAATTTCTTTTGTCAGCTCAGGCGTTTCACTATTCCACTCTTTAAACGCGTATCGCCCTACTTAAAAAAGAAGGCTGTCGCCGCCGCTAAGCGCGTGGCCAAAAGTCTGTCGAAGGGAGACTCTTCGCTTAAAAGATTGGCGAAAGATACGGGCCACGAAATTCTCCGAGACCTCGGAGGGGCCGGACGAAGAAAGACGAGAAAACCGGACCTCTTCGACAGCATAAATCACGCCGGTTGCGCGGCCACAATTTAGTTGCGAAATGGACACGATTAACGTCGTACATCACAACACTCCTGTGTCGGATAAGTCGGAAACACAATTATTTTCCGTGCAGGGAACGCATGGCATATACTGAAGGGGGAATATGAGGTATTCTACCCGGTTGCTGACATATCTTTAGTCGTAGAGTTCCAGCTTTCGAATTTGGGGCATCACTATCCCGATTTGAACTCCGCGTACATAGTGACGAAAGTCCGCATCGTACGTGACGATGGTTCGCTACCGGAAACACACACTGGCGATCGGGCGACCTACGACGAGGTCTACCCCGTCAACGCGTTCGCCAGCTCGCTTTTCAAGAATGTAGCCGCCTTCTTGAATCAGACCATGATTACGAATAATGATTTGTATAGCTATAGAAGCTACCTGGATATTTTGCTTCACGCCAGCACCACGGAGCAAAATACTGTGCATAAAGCGGGTCTGTACACGCAACAAGAAAGCGCGTCAATCGGAAAACCACATTTGCGCTCGTGGACCGACTGAACGATACAACCTCACACGGGGCGGCAAGACCATCGACCTGGTTTCCAAGATCAACTCGGACATTTTCCTGCAGCCTAAGCTACTCATATCGGGAGTGGAAATGAGGCTTGTTTTTTATCAAGGCTCCGACGAAGTCTGCATTATGAAGACTGATCAGGAGCAGCACACGCATAAAGTGGAAATCATCAGTGCCACCTTGTACATAAAGAAAATCACTGTGTTTCCCAGCCTATTTTTCGGGCATGAAACGGAATTGCAGCAGCACAGGCTCTCTACCAGACATGTACAAGATACTCAAAAATGTATTTAAGATAAGATAATAAATACTAACGTTAAAATGTAATTAAGATAGAGTATAAATACATAAAAATTAAAGTAATTAAGAGAGATACTTCAAAATATATACTTCAAAATGCTTCAAATACTTCAAATACTTCAAAAAGTATTTGAAATACAATTAAGATACTATTTTTCCTTGAGCGCAAAAAGTCACCGGTCACTGCTCAATGCGGCAAGCCGTCACTATGTGACATGAATCACCTAAACCCCGCGCACTACGGTAGCCGCCGCTGTGTGATAGGAGTCATCTAAACACTTGTCCCAAAAAGATGACAAGGAGATACCACATAACTCCACTAAGTATTGTGACCCAGAACAAAGCAAACTTCTGCAAGTCCCTGGTCGGCGAGGTCAGAATTCGGCGTCATCGCGTCAGGGCACACATAATAGAACCCTCACAGGCCAAGGATTAGGACACACGGGGCAGTTTCTAAATGGAGACTTCCAAGAAGGGCCAATGTCCGGGTCAAGTCCGAGGGAATCAGGAAATTTCCACTAAACATGCAAGATAATAGAAAGACGAGACACAGAAAGTTTGAGAGGGAGATCCAAAATATGTAATTAGAGTATTGAGTAGAAAATACCATAACATGTATTTTAAATAGAGTACAAATACACAACTGAAAAAGTATTGAGTAGAGTACCAAAATACCGCAAATTGTATTTAAAATACAATATTTTAAATGCAATACTCCAAATACGTACAAGTCTGCTCTCTACACACTGGCTGGAAATGAATCGCGTATTCGTTCGCTACCAGTTGGCAACTTGAATGCATGCCTGGAAGATTTATTTCCAGAGAAGATACCGTCTAAGTTGGTGGTCACAGTCGTGCCCACCGTAGCCTACCAGGGAGCATTCAATCGCGACCCGTATCGATTTGTGAACTGCGACATTGAGTCGGCGACGCTCACCGTGAACGGGACGCAGCGAATAGACACGTTCGACTTCAACAATAACCTGAACCACCAAAGCTACTTCAACCTCTTGGAGCAGCTGTGTGAGAAGCACGTCTCCTATGAATAGGACCACTACATTGGAAACAAGTTCCTACTGTACTACGACCTGGATCCCGATCAATCCTCCGTCCACCTGTCACTGATCAGGCGTGGAAACGTTCGTCTGCAACTCAAGTTCTGACGTGCCTTTTCCGAACCCACGACCGTATTGATACTGTCTGAGAGTATGAGAATCATGTCCATAGATAAGAACAGGAACGTCACACGGGATTAGCGATGTTCGAGCAAGACATCGAGAGACTCTTGAACCCACACAACCAAGGCACATCCTGAGGATGTCAATATGACGTCACCAACTGGACAATCAGATGTCCGTAAGATATCCCGGATTGTCCGGATAACATCCTATTGGACATCATTCGTACTGCCATTGCAACAGCCGGGGACTTGATTTGGGCAATCCTGGTGGCTTCCTTTATGACATTTTCAGGATATTTTTCTAGGCATCTCAGGATGTTTTTCCGGACATTCCAGAACTTTACTGCAGTATGCCCCCTGCCCCCGTATGCTGTGTATACATCTTATAATACAAGTTGTTCCATCACGTAAGCCTGTTCACTGTGAGAAGACATTTTATTGAATATTCTGTACTCCCACTCAGAAGCTACACGAAGAGGGGAGTACCTGAGGAAGCGTGGACCTCCACGCGAAAGCTTGTACAAATCAAATCTTCAGTGTCGGTTTCTGTATTTTGTTTATGTACTCCCACTCAAAAAACCTCATCTGTATATCACTTGGCAAGCTAGCTAACAATGTATCATGTTAACATCAGTTCTTGGAATGAGCAGCTAGATCTAGGAATTGGTGTTTCATCTAAGTGGGTGAGTATCCTGAGTAACGAAAGCGGTTGATTAAGTTATACCAGCACCATAAAGGGTATATAGATGCTAGCTAGCCCAGGCACCTTGGTACACCAAAAATGTGAAAATTGCTCCCATCCTAACATGAAGATATCATAGGGTAGAGCTGACATGTAGTATAAACAGTAACTGCCACCAAGGAATATTGGAGGCATAGTTTAAGTAGGCCATTGTACTGAAACAGATTTGCCACAGAAGTGTTTACACAGAACATAGGCATTTCATGCACTATTGCATCAGATAAACATGGCAATATCACGTTGGTAATACTAGAGATTTTGAGAGCTTCGAGTGGAGCACTAGTACACATCATGAATGCAGTTCAGATAACTATAGATAAATATCTGGTCATTACTACACCTCCTGGTTCAGACTTGCGACTTGGAGATCACCTGTCCTACACACGCCACTTCCCCTTTGTTGTAATAGAGCTTCTGCAACGCTTCAGGAACAAAATGCATAAGGAAGCACCTCACTACACAGATGAAAAGACATTCACATTTTTATGCCGTCGAAAGAGTTGAAGGACAGGAGGAAACTCAATTCACCAGGCTGCGAAGACGCTAACACGCCAACAGACGTTTCCAAGTTGAAAACAGACTCCGAGTTGATGCTGCTTGGTTGCATGTGACGATGAGAGGTATTTGGAGTTGTGTGCACAACTTTGTAAACTTTGGGTATATATTTATTTAATTTATTTATTCGTTTTATTATTTTATTTATTTATTTTTATGTTTGAGCATGAATTATTTGCACACGTTTGCGCACTTTCGACAATTTCCTAAATAGTGTGTTGAAGACACAGAAACCAAATAAAGGGCAATAACTGCAGTATTTGAATTCCCTCTAAGGTAGTGGAAAATTGAAGTTACTTGATATTCGAGCTCTCTAACTGCGCTGAAGAGTCTTATGACATCTACTGTTTTGTCTCGCCATACACAATACGCCAAGAGTGAGTGACGGGCAATGCTTCAATCCCTGTGTAACTTCGACTTATCTGCTCAGACGTTTCTGCACAAATATTGCAGTGAAATTTGTCAAAGGACTGTGCAACCACAGTGGCGCTTCACATTAACCATTTTAATATGCTGTTGTACATATCCTTTTGTGCTCTGTGCTGTTTGGAACGACACGCAAAAAGTGTTAATCATTCATTAGTGAGATCCGATTGAGGCAAGACTCCGTGCTTAACGCCAGTAAGAATGGATCATCCAAGAGATCTGCATGTATAACTACGTAAAAACATTAAATCAAGTAATCAGAAATAAAATGAGTCTTGGGCTAATTATTAAAATATTTGTGTAGCATGTCAATAGAGCTTAGCTATTTTGCCTTGTTGCTATACGATACGTACATTGTATTATTAAAGTGGCATGCAAGTCTGGAGAGAATTACACCCACCACATACTTTGGGAATTCAAACCAAATGATTTCAATCGCAACTTCTGATTTGACATGAGACATAAGCCACAGGATAACTGTAAGATATCTACAGGATGTACGCTTTTATTGTCGCAACGGACATCGCAAATAGATATCTAGAAGTCATCCTATTTACGTCACTTTCTGACAAAGATATTCCGACCATTTCAGGACGTCCTCTGCACATTGGTGGTTGTGTGGGAAGTACAATGATTACACTTCGGCACTGTTCCGTGGTGTATACGCTCGAGACGATCGTCTGCCCGCGCTGGATAGACCGGGAATAATCGTAGTCAACACCGATCGGCGACAGCAAGCTGGGGAGCACTGGATTCTGTATGCGAAAATGAAGGATGACCTGATCTACTTTGATTCCTTCGGATTGCCGCCCATCGAACCCGAGCTGAAACGCCTCACCATCGACGAATATAATGGTGTTTGTATTTAAAGCCTGATTCTCCAATGTGTGGTGTATACTGTTGTATCGTGGGGACGTTGTTGGCGAAAGGGAAATCACTGAAGAGCATTGTATCCCTGTTTTCCAATAATCTCGCCGCTAATGACCTAAAATCAATAAAGATGCTAGAAAAGTTGTTTGTTGCTCAAAAAAGTGTGGTGTCCTTTATTCTCTATAGCTCCCCACAAACTATACTTGCTTAGTCGATGAATACGCGCTATAGCTCCTCTATCATATCATTCTATCAATATAGCTTCCCATCATATCAGCCGATCTTCCTAATCCATCACAACAATGCAACATTTTTTCTCTTAAAATCAGAAATACTTTTTATTTTACTGATGATTACATATGGGACGCGGACTTTCGCTGGTCTCAGTCACTATTTCTTCGTATGAAGAAAGGTGATGTCGGGCGATGCGACTCTTTTACCATCCCTGAATCTCTCCTCCTTCTCTACTTTCAGATCTGGTAATTCTCGCATTTCTTGAAAATCTTCATCTGTGAGTTGCTTAAAACGACTGGGTAGGTTCACCTTTACACGTTTATCGTTGTCCATCAGGAGGTCCACGTACACAGCCTCCCCGTACATAGTGTCCACTTTGTATAAGTCCAACACGTCGAGCTTTTCGTTCTTCGGAACAATGCTCATTTTCTGAATGTCCCCATCACTGGATTTCTTTAATTAATCCAGCTTCTCGAAAATAGATGATATATCTCGCTTACTTCTCAGTGCAAGTTTCTACACACGCCGAATGAACTGAAAATGAGGACAACTGCTACCTAACTTTCCTCATCTTGAAGACAATAGTGAAACATACTTTTCTCGTTGTGCGCTTCACCCAGGGTTTACCGACAGAAGTAGCTTCACAGACCTCAAATGAGTTGTATATATCGCAACTTTTATATAAAGCACCGCCGGATGGGCGCAAGGGTGGTGCGATTTTGTTTACACAATCACGCAAGAACAGCCCGTGATATATGATGCGCGCGCGCGTGAAGGACATTTGGAACTTCTTGGAAACTGCTTAAGCGAACCCTTTGCTTTTGGATAGAGAAAGCTTGTTTCGGCAATGAGCAGGTGGTCACGTGGGCTCATAGGGATATTTTTCTTCAGATAGACTTGTCTCATCAGGCAGAACAGTTTACTTTTGGTTTTAATACGCGCGGCCTCGGAAAACATGATTTACGACCTTCAAACTGCGAGCTCTGATATTAGACAGATGGCCCCAACATGTAGCCGACTCATCCCCAAGGTGACCAAATTTCTCGAAATGTGTTTATACCACCTTGAAATATACGCAACATTTTTTTTCGCTATGGCCCGCCGCGACGGGTGGAAGCGCGTTTTTGATATTAAACAGATGGCACCATCATGGTGGGGCATGTCTCAAGGTGACCCAATTTCTCAGAGAAAGCCTATTTACATCACCTTGAAACATACACAACATTTTCTTTGCTGAGAATAAAACAAAGCTCACCATAGAGTTCTATAGTATAAACTTATTTTGGCCATGACGGGTGGAAGTGCATTTTGATATAAAACAGGTGGCCCCAACGTGTTGGGGGTTGTCTCAAGGTTACCCAATTTCTCCGAGAAAGCCTATTTACATCACCTTGAAACATATGCAACATTTTCTTCGATGGCGATAAAACAAAGCTCACCATAGAGTTCTCATTTTGGCCATGAGGGTGGAAGTGCGTTTTGATATTAGACAGATGGCCCCAACGTGGCCTCATCCTCAAGGTGACACAATTCCTCGGAAAACATGATTTACGACCATGCGGAAACAAGCGAGCCCCAACGTGTTGGCGCATGCAGCGTGGATGCTCATTTATAAGCCGCGCGATCGCCTCAGGGGGGAAGAGTCTGCTTTCACTCGCTTCACAAGTAAGTTATCACCTTTACTTGTTGCACATTTCTTACGGATTCGTTTATTTTCAGTGCCTCGGTGTGTATTCTGCTTTTTTGACCCTCATGATATCGAGGATGAATCGGAAGACGATTCTCGGGACGGCGCACCTCCTACACTCATGTGATGCTCATGTGATGCGATCGCACCCCCACGTGGATATATCCTTCCTGCCCTTTTTCCAGACTGACACTGCATTTAGAGATATCGTCAAAAGATACGTGCTATTGGCATCTGTTCACGATCAGGGAGTAGAGGATCTGCGGCAATATTTAATGATTCATTTTCACGATATGCTTGCTATATTGAGAGTGCAAACAAATGCCCTTTAGGTTTTGCATCTGTTGCGATGTATTAATGGTGAAGGAAACTCGGGGGAGATAATCGCGCACATCGCCCACTTTATGACGTTTGCTCGCGAAGTCGACAGCGATGGAGCCATATCGCGAATACCCTGATGGACGTGATTCAGGAGTCCGCGGGGCGCGTCGAAAATTATCAGCGGGAAGGGAGTGGGTTCGTGTCCACCGACGTCCAAAACGTTCAAATGTGTATTTGCGCGGTAAAAACTAAAAAATTCGGATGCAATGGGGTGCTTCCCGATCATTTGGCTAAACGCAGGAACGTGCTCACGAATATTAATTTACCAGCACGTAAGGAGGGTGAGTGTTTTAAATACAATACGCTCGCCCTCCTGCACACACAGGAAAGGAATAGATGAAAAAAATACGAAAATTATGCGTCGGAGCACTGCTGGCCTAGTCGCTTCCCCGTTTCCTACTCTGATCTGGACGAATTTGAAGACAAAAACAAGATATCCGTGTATGTATACGAGTACGTCGATCAGGGAGTGCACGAATCGCGACCCCCAAAATTCGAGTATGAAAAGAAAATTTACTTATTGGCTATAGATGAATATTTTTTCGGAATCAAGTCTCTCAAGCGGTTACTGATGAGAGACAATAGGCGTTTCGTATGCGAGCGTTGCACGCGCTCTTTCCTGAAGGAAGAGAGCATGGCTAAACATTGTCGCCTGTGCGCGGACGTAAACGAAATCATATTGGAATTTTGCGAACCAGGCAAAAACATCGTAGAATTTACTAAAATACAGTACACGCAGCAGTACAACTATGTCGTCGCGTTGGACACGGAGAGCATTCTCGCGCCCAGTGGTGTTGGCATGCAGCGTCACGTCACCCTGAGCTTCTGTGCCATGCTCGTGCGCACACACGACTCGAAGGTGATGCGCATCAGGACGCACCACGGTGAAGATTCCGTGAGGCAGTGCGTGAAAGCTTTGATGGAAATGCGGGAAGAGAGAGCCCTGAACGCATGCCCCGCCAAAATGGTGCTGAATGATGAGCACAGAGCTGCCACTCACTGCGTGTACTGTAGGCGGGAGTTCGCGCAAGATCTACCCTGTGTCCGGCACCATGACCAATTCCAAGTGTAGTACTGCCAGCGAAACAAATTACATCGCGACGATGTGCAACTCCTGTAACGTGGCGTGCACAACGAGGGAAAACTGCCCATCATGGTGCACAATCTGGCCTACGATTTGGCCGGGCTGCTGCGGGAGTTTCACCTTCTCGGGTGGAAGCGAGCTCCCTTCATCGTGGCCAGTTCCATGGAAAAAATCTGATCGTTCGAAATTGGCACCTTCCTATTCAGAGATACCATGCAGTACCTAAATTCGTCGCTGGGAGAGCATGTGGAAACCGTCAAATCCATGGGGGACGCAGAGGCGTTCCAATGCCTGAAGCAGGTATTTGGAGACGACTACGAAATTTTGATTCGTAAGGGTGTATTCCCGTACAGCCACGTTAGCTTGTTCGCGGTCTACGACGAATTGGCTCTGCTGGCAAAATCCAAAATCCGCATTTCGAAACTATCTGATGGGGGAGGATATAACCGACGAAGACTATCAGTACGCGCTGCACGTATTTGAACGTTTTGGATGCTCGAATCTGAGGGATTATAATGCATTGTACCTGAAAACGGATGCCCTGTTACATGCTGACGTAATGCAGCACTTCCGACGCCTATGCTACGACGCGCGCGGTTTGGAATTGCTTCATTGCGTTTCTCTGGCATACTATGTGCGACTTGGAGTATCCGAAATCTATCAACGCGCTGACGTGGTACTTCCCCCTGGCTTCCAAGAAGGCGGTCGTCCCGAAGGAATGGCTCTCACCATTTCAGCGGGGGCTCCTCGAAGAATTGATGTATCAGCCGGGGAACAGCAAAAGCTGCTGCTCACGTGCAAGGACAAGGTTGAGTACGTCGTTCATTACGCGCTGCTCGCGCTCTATTGTAGACTGGGCACAAGGGTGACGAAAATTCACCGAATTCTCAAATTTCGTCAGGCACCATTCTTGCATCCTTACATCGAGGACAATGTTGCCAGACGCGTCGCCTCGGGCACGACGTTCGAGAATTTTTTTTATAAAATCTCAAATAATGTGGTCTTGGGGCGTACGTTGCTAAATAAATTTAATATGCGGGATATTCGAGTAGCCTTCGATGAGGAGACAGCGAGTCGCCTCGGGAGTCGGGCGGAATGCGTGCAAATGGAAATTTTGTCCCCCGATTGTGTCATGTACGAAATGTGCAAGAGAAAAGTGCGATGCGATTTCTCCCTGCAGATTGGCTTCATGATTTCAGAACTGAGTATGTTAACCATGTACTCGTTCTACTATGAAACCCTGCTGAGTAAGCTTACTTGTCCGGTCATTACCTACTACTTTGACACGGATTCGCTGATCCTCTGCCTATTCTGTAAGGACTACGAAGATCAGTTACGAGCGATCGCCTATGACCATTTAGACTTGTCTTCCTTCGCTCGTGATCGTCCACTGTACAGCGAGAGGAATCGCGGTAGACTTGGCACGTTCAAAAGTGAAACGGGTAGCATACCCATAAAGGAAGTAATATGCTTGAAAGCCAAAATGTATTCCATCAAATTAGCCTGGGGAAAACAGGTAGCGAGAGCTAAAGGGGTAAAAAAGAACACTGTGCGCAAACACCTCCTCCATGATACGTACCACGATACCCTACTCAAGCACGCTAGCGTATTGCACGAACAGGTGTCAATAGTGGGAAAGAAACAGTGCATGTACACCATAAGAAATGTGAAAAGTAGTCTCATGGCGTACAACGACAAAGGATATCTCTACAATGACGTGGACTCCTACCCGTACGGAAGCTGCGAATATGGTAACCTCGAGTGGATGACGTAGATAGCGAGATTTCACTTGGCGTTCTTTCCCGCCCCCCCGCACAGATAATGCAGTGGATGAGTAGGAGTAGCATCCTTTGGACTGCATCACTGGAAGGATGTGGTACCTCGTTCTCTTCTCGCTTGTCTCGTGCGCGCTGGCGCTGGACGCTGGCAACTGTACGGTGAGCATCAAGCTGGAGAAGGATAAGCACACGAATGCACACGAATGCCCGGGCGACATCTTGGCCATCAGGGAGTGGCACGTGGTACCTATGTGGTCCGGCATTAACCTGGACAGGAACGCTACTGGATCGCTGCGTACATGCCTTCACTTGCTGGACGTGTGCAACAGCTACGAAGATATCCAGTGCACGTGGAAGTGTCAACTCACGGAGGACGAAATTTTTCGGAGTCCCGGAGACGTCTACATGATCTGGCACTTCCGCGGAACCATGCTCAGCATCAAAGGAATCAACCTTTCCAAGACCGCCATGCTTTTCCTCAAACATGTACTCAATAAACGTTGAAAAGTATTTTTTTCCCTGTCTGTCTGAGATAAAGCCGCAGCGGGGCTGGCGCCGCGCTGGTGAAGGCGGGCCAATCAGAGCGCTGGGAGAGTGATGAGTACGACCAATCAGCGGAGCCGGTTAATTAGCATAAAGGGTCAGCGTGCACCAATCAGCGTGAAGTGAGCGGAGTCAAGTAATTAGCATAAAGGGACGGAGCTACGGGCAACCAATCTACGATCAGCTGCCATGAGTCAATCAACGTGAAGCGGGCAGAGCCAAGTAATTAGCATAAAGGGGTGGAGCTACGATTGAGCAATCAACGATCAGTAGGCTTAGCATGAGCCAATCAACGTGAAGTGTGTGGAGCCAAGCCAACTAATTAGCATAAAGGAGCAGAGCTACGATTGGCCAATCAATGATCAGTAGGCTTGGCATGGCTTGGCATGGCAACGTGAAGTGGGCGGGACTAATGGCGGCCAATCAGATGGCTTTGGATTGGCTTAGAACTGGATTTTGGCTTAGAATTGGCCATCTTGGATTAGAAAAAGTGGTCATTGTACGTAGCGGTTCTTATACAGTATTAAACTATACTACTAACCACTATACTCCAAAAGAAACTGCGGTAAGTCACTGTCTTGCATTTGTTCCCACTTTTTGCATAGTGTCTGTTCTTTACGCCTATTTACGGCAGTGTTTGATCTCCTATCCCAATAGATGGAATTAACTATGTTATTGATTATCCTTCAGGGATGACGGTTCCGAAGTGGCGTAGCAATCACGTGATTATTATTATTATGACCATTATCTTCTTATTATGCGTCTTATCAGTTTCACCCTATATTGTTAATAATTAGCCTATTTATGTTGTAATATCATATTTTGTACTATTAGAAACAGCGTTTTTCACAGTGCATGTAACATGAGTGCACTTGGTTTGTGTTCAATAAACAAGAGTTTGTTGATACGATGTTCTCTGTTGCAGAGTAGTATTTTCCGTAAAATAAGTGAAAACTGCAAAACAGCAACAAAATACAATAATAATAATACGTCCTGTGTATGTCCTCTGTATGTCCAAATATCTCTGAGGCATTCCTGGAACCTTCCCTGGATCAGCAAATGCAGAAGAAATACGAGTCCTGTGTGTCCCAGAGACGTCAACGGGCTATTCAGCCTAGTCCCTCGGATATGCCAAAATCCCAAATGGGATATCGTGTGGACGTTTCTGAGACACATATGGTTTACTGGGACGTGGTCCGCTCCTATACAGTCTTCCAGTACTACACAGGATCTCGCCATCCTCCGAGTCTACGGTTCAGTGTCTTCTGGCACGTAGCCTTCGTGTGTGTCTGGGTGTGCCAAGACCAGCGGATACTTGCTTGGTCGTGGCAGAAGCGAGAGAGACTCTGCTTGTTGTCCAGCACTTTAATGAGACGAGCCGTCACTGTCTGCGTTTGTTGGCCCGTCACCGGCGGTATCCTTTATTGCTGAAGCTTTACCACCACAGGAATAACAAGTTCTGGTCCTGCATTCAACAGCTGAAGCCTGACTTGCCATGTTGAGCCCCAGGCACGTTCAACTCCACCCCTAAAGAGTCATCAGATACCCTCAGCCCACTCTATCATTTTGCCCAAAGTTGATCGTCGGGCCCTTGTCTGTTCTATCACTGCAGACAAGAAGAGATCACAGTGGCTGCATGACATGATATCCTACTCTCTCTCTGTTGCTTCCTCATCGACTTCTGCAACACTATACATTTCTTCTTCACCGTATGCGACTGAATGTTGCATTTACCCCAGTGATAAGGCAGTACCTTGGCCGTGCGCAATCGTATCTTTGTGCATCATGCAATGTGCGCGCTGACCTGCACCACCTACTTATGGACTTCCCTGACTACCAGTGGGAACGCGAGATCTTGCAGCATTGAATACATGCACAATACCACCACCCCTTTACCATAGGCAAGGCGCTGGGCCCATGGTCCAGTAGCGTTCATATGCACCAAGGTCTTTGTCACCTTTGGGATTTCCTGTCATCAACAGGCCTCTTTACCCTGCTTTGATCACCTGAATCTTCATCTCTCTATCACCCATCTCCCTCTCACTCCACTGCTTCATCTCCCTCTCATTATCTATAAATGGCACTGCCTGCTGGGCAGGGCCCAGCCTGCTGGCCAGCATCAGCCCCACCTCATCATTGTCCCTCTATGTGTTTGGGGGAGGGGATCCAAGAGGGTTCGATTTCAGGGGGATATCTCCACCGACTGACTTGCAATGGGCACATGATGTTCTGATACAGCGCGAAACAGAACTTCACCACATAGCATACTTTCGGGCAACCACCATCCGAATGACATCGTTCTGCCCCCTGATTTGTTAAAACTAGAGGTGTACACATTTTTGTGACACTTGTGCAGGTATGTGTATTGTCACAAAAAGGTGCATGCCCTGCACTTTCCACAAATCAGTGAGTAAGCAATATCATTCTGTGCAATGGTTGGCTTTCATCCTGGTATGATGTGAAGTTCTAGCAAACTTTGCTATGCAAATGAGTGTTGCCATAGGAATAAACCAAAACCGTGTGGATCAGGAGTGCAGAAAGCACAACGCCCATTCCACATCAGAGGGCCATGATTTGGAGCGATGGTGATGATTGGAGTAGGTGCTGATCTGCTGCCATATCAACCGTTTTGCAGCCCAGATAAAACTCTGATGGACAAGGTCATGGGTGTCAGTTTCAGCTCATTCACATAGCAAAATTCCACAACTGATATGTCAATGTCATACGTGCTCGCTTCAGATTAAAAAATTATAATATACTTTCAATTGCTTCCCATTCACTTCCCACTTTTGCATATGAGAATATATGAAAGTATGAGGCAACTAGTCTAGTAGTATCTAGTAGTTTGTACCCTTTTCGAGGGGCCGTATACTCAACTTCAACCGCATCCATACTGTTCTCATTGCTTAAAAAAGACATGCTGCAGATAAAAGGAAAACCTGTATATACAGCGTGTTTTCTAGCTGCATCAGGTAGCTTGCTGAGTGAGTTGCAATTGAGATAAAGTGTAGTTGCTATGGACGACATGAAGACAGGCCAACACCACCTAGACAGAAGGCCAGCGCAGATCCGCCTAATGCATTCCTACTCAAACGGGCATTGGTCAAAAGCGGTGTGCAACGCCGCTTTCTGAAACAAATGTGTCGATAAGCACCTGTAGCACATCCTGAGCCAACCAGTTGGCTTAGAAATGAGTGAAAGTCACCAATGGGTGACCATTGAGGCCTATAAGGGGTTGTCGCCCCTGGACTAACAGACAGGTAAGCAATTTGGAAGCCTATGAGCGCACTTGACGAATGAGTAGAGAGGGGTAGCCGTAAATGCATGTGAAGGCTAGTCAATCAGCGTTCAGTAGGAACCAATCAGTGTGAAGGGGGAGAGCCAATCAAGGGGTGAAGCTATGCCAGCAAATCAGCGTGAAGGGGGTAGAACTGTGCCAGCCAATCAGCGATCAGTAGGCTTAGAATGGACCAACCAACGTGATGGGCGGGAGTTATGACGTCAGTGGGACTGACCAATCAGAGGGATTAGAACTGGCTGGAGTTGGATTAGTATTGGCTTCAACTGTGTGGGGCGCGGATCTATACTACTCACGTTAAAAACTTACGGCCGTGTTCCGACACAGCATACCGCCATTTTTTGTCGGTCATGCCTTGGAATTAGATGGAAAGTGATCAGTCCCGCTAGTGTCTAGCATCAGTTCCCAATTCAGTAAAGTGATTTTGAATGGAAGCGCAGGTCTATTGAGCTGGAGATAGCGGAGGAAGGTGGGTTTCCTATTATTTGCCATTACTAATAATCTTGTTGAATGCTTTCCTCGTGACTTGATATTACTCTTCCTGCCATTCCACTACCATTTCAAGTAAGACTTATGCGCGATATGCCATCCATCATTACATGTTGCTTTCACCCCAATGAAAGAACATTCACGAAAATGACTCCTTCCCTCTGCATCAAAAGGGTCTTCACCGGAGGAGAAACTTTGCTCTTATTGAGATTATGAACTCGAAGAGGCAAGACAAAGGATGCCCTTTGCAACTGCGGTCGAAATAAATATGCGTCGTGCAGCTCCTGCCATGTCAAAGAAAGTATTGAACACACTGCCCTTCCCTTCAGAAAATACACACGTCAGGGAAGATGATTCACGAAAGAACACAAATAACTTTTAGGCCATCCACTGTCACTAGGCTCAGTCATTTACTCCCCTCCGCCGGACCACTGACGACACGACGGACGACACAGACAATACTGATGGACTTCATTAGGAAGAGTGACTTCAGAGGAGTCCTTTAGCGGTGACGGGGAATTTTACGCATGAGAAAAGAAAACTGATCAACTGAATGGAGGTCGCCAAGATCATAGCGTCTTTAGTGTTCATTTAGTGTGTTTAGTTTTCATTTCCTTTCTCTTTTGTGCAACTTGCCGTCCTTTCTGGCAATCAGGACGCTCTTCCATAAACGTCACGCGATGCCACGAGCGTCAGTTCGAATTTTCCGTAAGATCGAGTTGAGAGATTTCAAGCCAACGGGACTGCACTGGGCGTGGAAGGAACCCACACTTCCGTCGCTACAGAAAGTGGACGCGGATGTAGAGGAGGACGGATGTCCTGATCCCCCTCAATTTCTGTCATAATATGCGCTTCAATTGACTCGGGGTATGTAGCATTCTGTCCAAGGCTGCCCCACCCTCAGAAAAATTCTGGGTCCGACACTGACAGAAAGATAAAAATAAATAGCAATAGCTCGCCCGGCAAGTTACATCCTACGATACGACGAATGAAAAGGATTTCGAACTTACAGAGGCATCTGTTATCCGTAACACCTTTGCATTTCACAACGGAATGGCTTAGGGATAGTCAGGTTCTCTCTCCGAATCCTGTCTGCAAGATGGTCCTGGGCGACCAGACGTCTCCAAAGTCAAGAGGGAAGCAGGGATGCAGTGTGACAAACGGGAATAGGAGAGTGACGGAAGAAGGTGCATGATGTGCTTTGGGATTCAAGTTTTTATGTAATGCAAGATCGGTGTTGGAGTGATTCGTGTCTGACAGCGAGTAACGGTCTCGCCTGTTAAACACGCCACACTTAGAGAGGTATTCGTCTCCCAGCCCGGAGGGTACGGGCTCGGGAGACACATCCAGTTCAGTGGCAGATCGCCATCAGCGGACCACGAACGCGCCACACCCAGGTGTTATGGGCGTAATGAGTGCCCAGTAAACAAAACATATCACAGGGACGTCCAAGAAAAGTCGCGTTCACAACTGACGTTCACGCTGACGTTGAAAATTCTCTGCCGATGTATATTTCAGGGACATCTGCAGGACGTAAAAAGAATTGACCAATGATATTTTGGGCACATATCTGCGACACGTAATGTTGACTGGAATGACGCAAGCAAAGAGAGAAACATTTAGGTTTTACAACTTTATTTGCTGAGTAATCACATTATAGAAAATAATTTGAATTAAAAACATAATATTTGTGAGGAAGGGACGTCAGATTCGGGTATATTTCCTCGTTGTTGGGAGACGAACGTCCTAATTACAAAAGTCATCGTCACCGTTGTACATTTACAAGCGTAGTACGCCCCCGCTATTCACTTAATGAACGTACTCCAACAACTTCTATTTCAGTATATGCTCCATCCAGTACGCCAATACGTCCGCTATTCGTTTTTAAGGCGAGAGCAGTGGTATTTTTAAGCATGATGTGTGCAAGGATTGCGCTTGTCCTATACGGTTGACAATACAGAGTCGACTTGATGACATACATGTCCACCCACTACTTCTCCGCCCCTCGCTCATTGGGTTACAGCACTTAAGACTGGTCACGTAGCGCTGTTTACTGCGGTCGCATACCGTTCACCAAATAAAAAATGTACATTTATAAAAAAAAAAAACGAAAATGTGGACAGATAATCGAAGATGAACAATGCATAATGGCTGAGTATACAAGGTAATTTCGCACGAAACAATAAACTTCCCATTCACGTCCAGTCATGCATCATAGACGTGCATGGGATGTTCCCTGGATTGCAAAATAAGGAAGGAAGTCTATTCCCCTGGACGTCCCACAGCCATAAACTGGACGCTCACGAACATCCCTGGGACATCCCAGTGTCAAATTCAGTATTTCCCTAGGATATGTTTGGGATATATTTTGGATAGGCAGAGCTCGCCAGGGTTGTGATAGCTTTGCTGTCGCTTTCTGAGATGTTCACAGAGAAACCAGGGACAACTGATACTCAGAACCACCTATTGATACGAGGACATCGAGGCACTGGAAGTGTAACCCTAATTAGTGCAATGTAATGCCTCTTCATTTCCAAAGCTGAAGTTCGAGGCTAGTTGCCCTGTTGTTGTCTGTGGACGACAATATGAAACAGTAGAATATTTAAAACTAAACTGAATTCATGAAGCTGTCATGAGCACCACACATTTGTTCACACGTTTCGTGTTCCCGCGAATACAGTTACTAAGGGCAAGTTTAATGCAAAGTTGCGCAGTGGAAACCGAAAAAGCATATGCGTAAGAAATTATTGATTGAGTTTGTGCATAATTTTCTGAGCATTCTGAGTGTTACGAGCAGGAATGTTCAGATACAAACCATAGGAATTGGAGAAAAATATCGAAACAAAACAGAAATATATGAGTTTTCCATCAATATCGGCGGTCATTTACACGTATTAGCACCAGCGCGTCTGGTCGCTTCCGCTTTAATGACTACTACACCACAGCAACAGAAGTCACATTGAGATACTAATCGAACTAACTTAAAATGACGTTTGCTTTTATATTTACCAGGAAATGTATCCGCCACAACGATGTTCAGCTTGTTCTAAGCATAAAGCTATTTGTTTGGCAAGAGCAACATGACAGCGCATCATGTTGTACTGCCGACTTCTGTGAATATGTTTGGTGTACGACTCAGGATGAAACTGCGTTCTCGGGAACAAGGCTTGTATAAAAGTGGGTTCCAGTCAGGTCGATAATGGTATTGCAGCATTTACGAAACATTTACGAAATCATCTCCCAAAACATAAACATCGCGTTAAACACTTGCAACTTCTAATCAAATATTATCAAAACCAGCACCACACGTTCTGAGACAGGTAGTGAAAATCTGTAGTCTTGTGAGACTGCCACAGCTCAGGTATAGAGCGTTTAATGCTGGTCACTGTGAGCGAGAGAATGTGCAGTAGTCTCTGGTATAGTGCACACACGTCGACGGGCGCGTCGTAACTTTACAAGATAGACCCAGACAACGCCCTTGTGGTACCTGCATCGCTATCATGGCCCTTGAAGATATTGTTCCACCGCTTTAGACAATGTCCCCCGCAGTGGTCATATTCTTCACCCAAGGTCGAGAAAACGGCCTTCCCGAACTGGTCTGTGTAAGGAGTTGTGGAGGATGTGGATCATATCATAGTTGTGTGTGAACGTTACTTTATAGAACAGCACGTCGCCGTCCACGCTGCCGAATAGGCAGCGCTGGGCGAACTACCTTTTGATCTCGTCCAAATCCTGCGGGTGTAGGACCCACAATTCAAGCAAGGAGAGTTTCGCGCACAAGTGAAATTATATCAGGGACACTTAGGGGTACACCAATTTGTGGAGCTTAGGAACCTCAGTGAAGAAACACTGGAACGGATCCTGTCACTTTATGCTAATGTTCACACATTCGTGTGGCAGCAATTTCACTCTTTCATTACCTTTCCTAGTATCTTACTTGTTCACATTTTAGTTTTGCCTCATTTTTCCTACAATCAGCAGTCGCTGAGGACTCTGCTTTCAATGCCATGGAGGAGACAGATCTACATTTGTTGTACTGCCTTCTAAAAAAAAAAAAGAGGAGGCACCGCGGACACATACAAAAAGGACAGACACACACACTGTGCCCGTCCCTCCCGTCTTTTTTTGTTTCTGTCATGGAATTTTAGCAGCCTGCCCGCATCCTCTCCTTTCTCTCATTGTTCATGTTGTCCTTTACATATCCATCCATTCTTCATAGCATTGGTTCATAATTCAGCATTATAAATGATGTTTTGCGGTTAGAGTCGGTCCAGCAACGGTACCACACATTGTAAATCAATTGCATGCACTGCGTCTTCGCGCCATCATGCATTTTCCAGACATAATACATTTCGACAAGACACGGCAGCAATGTAGATACTGTAATAGAACACCGTGAATGGAATATTCAACGAGCATATCAAGTTCAGTGTTTGTGTGGCGTGCAATTTTCCGACTAGCAATATACTGGCCAAGTTTTCACTTAAGCCCCGTCACGATTCGTTTTGAATACACGCGTCGACACATTCCCTAGCCGGGCAACATTGACCGAATGACGTCAGCTGCTGTAGCGTCCCGCTTCTAATGTGGTGATAAAATCCTTCGGCGTTTAAACCGCCAGAGAAGTCGTTGTGTGGCCATTGCGTGGCCATTCATTAGGACGGGCGTGAAACTCGCACGCGTTGAACTGCAGAACACGTAGAAGTTGTATATACGTGCCAGCGTAAAACTGTTCCCCCATAAAGTTGTGCCCCACAAAACTCGCGCCAGAATCGTTACCCCTCATCCATTGTTACATCCTCTTGCGGAAAACAATGGCTTTTACACGTCGCATTAAAGCCACTGAAAAATCAGCAGTTCATGTAGGCGGCGTAAGTTAAAGGTTTATTGCTTGTAAGCACAACGCAACATGTTATACACGTGACATACTCTCTTAATATTGTCAATTTACTAGATAAATTGTGGTAAAGGGGAACGGGGTGACATCTGGTGGGAAATAACACCCAATTCGTCAAGTATAACAGTGATCTATGTTCCTGAGAATGATTTGCTGCTCTTAAAGGAGCAATGAGGTGACATTTAACATCGCTCGAAACCCTGCTTCGTCTGTCAAGCTGTACACCAGGAGTCACCATGCAAAATATTTTCGCTCTGCGGCGCGTTATAGCCGTGCAATCAAATTTACAAAAAAAAAAAAATCGGAGAAAGCAGCCGCGGACGGCCGACACGATGCTCTCGTGACGTGGAGAAGGCTCCGTGCCTGGTTTCTTTGTTTTTCCTTTGCGGTCCACGCGTCGCTGATACATGCTTGAGCTTTACCGCTGTACGTCACTGGTCACATGACGGGAGTTGCATACGTCACGACGTGCTCTCGTTCTGCGATGCGCTCTTTTCACGAGGAGAAGGATTTTTCAAAGGTGTGCGGTAGAGAGCCCTCGCGCTCGCTCTCTATAGGGCATCCACGCTCGTCGTTCTTTCGCAGGAACTCATTTCCTTACGTGTAACATCACAGTACCATTATTAACTCATTATTAACTCATTTTATTCGTTGGAGAACACTCCGCACCGAAAAACGAAATTTGGGGGTCACCTCATTACTCCTTTAACAGCTATCTCGACATTTTCTAGACCGTGTGTTATGCAGGGTTGTTACCTTTTAAAAGTATCCGAGTTACAGATACGGATGCCCCATGGAAGAAAATACACCGATACAGTTACAGATACTTTCAAAAATGCACTCAGTAATTTTACACTTACTATTTCCAGGTTGATGTAGCGAGCTATTATTATTTGCATTACGATTAATACAGCAGATTAAATTGGGTCGCATGACGTTTTTCATTTCTTCTTTCCTTTCTGATGGATTCTGCACCCCCCCCTCCCCCGGATATGAACCATTCAATATCTTTGTTCCAAGCTCAGCTGTTTGCTTTTCTTCTTAATGCTTCAATTCACTTGCATACCTTCTGCTTGCACGAAGGAGCACAATAGTTTGAAAATTATTCTCCATCATGCGGGCCCGAAGATTTGTGCTAACGAGCCCCCCCCCCCCCTTCCAGCTAAATAATTGCTCCATCGCGGCGCTGCTTGGGAACCCAGTGTTATGTTTGTAGCCCAGCCGTATTGCGCCACATGTTGATGACGGCTGTCCTGTCACTGATGCTTTTTTAATGTGAAAAAATAGATTGAAAAATAGTTCAAGTTACTGACAGAAGTAACTGAAAGAAGTTACATGAATTGCATCCGATATACTTCACTCAAGATACGCAAAAATATGTAAATACACATACTCAGTTACTTAACAACCCTGATGGTGTTACGCGCATGCAATGTAGCTCAGCCGCAGCACTTGACGAGTAATGCGGAGTCAGTGGAAACTTGGACACAGTGTTGACAGTGGTTTGAGTAGAAAGAGTACTGAGGGCTCATGCTATTGAACAAATCAATTTTCATGACGGTTAGGTGCATCGATATGAACATACATTCTACGTTTTTACAGAGAACGGGTTAACACACGCGTAGGAAATCGGCACCGGGAAGACCGAAACTCATCCAGCTGTGACATCACTGCAGGTATCTCCCTCCGCCAGTGACGCAGCGGGGGATCGAGAGGTCACGTGCTTACGAGAACCAATGGAAATAGAAGTACCTATCGCTGCAGAGCTGGAGTAGCCACCATCCAATGTACTGCTCCATAGACGAAAGTGTGCTGGGTGAACGCAATGCATTCTGGACAGGTCATGGTCCCACGTCACAGGAAACGTCACCGCACACGTGACCTTAGAAATGACCGCGCCTGTGATCGGCGGCCAAAGCATTTGTAAATAAACGTGTTTGCCATTTCTGTGCGCCATTTTGGACGTTTCGCCATCCCGGTTATTATTTTTATCCGATAATCTCGCAGGAAAACGCGCAGTTTTGTACATCAGGGCTCGTAGTGTTGACCACTTCCAAAGATGTGATGACGACCCCGCGACGACACACTGTGCCGATGTGACGTAATTATACTAAGGAGAAATAGGATACCATGTCGCCGAAGAAGCCCCGTATAGTTTACGCTGGCAAAATACGTTCATCTCTTGATTTTGTGCCTACGGAAATATGTTGGCAAGCGCTAAAACGACATGAACACAAAGTCACGTGACCTTAAAATGACGTTGCATATGGCGTACGTGTGGCTACTGCAAGGTGGCGGTTTGCGTAAAGCATCCGCTTGAGTGTAGTTACAACAATGGCGGGCTTGTGTCAACCCTGTGGTAACCGCCATCCACTCCATATCTTTCTTTTTCAAACCGACCAACCACCCATGGCTCCTCTGACGTCATAGCTTGACGCGGGCGTGTGTTCAAGAGTCTGTATCTCGCCAACTACGACACATAAATAAATAATTGTTTTTTTTTTTCGCAATACTCTGGCGCGCAGTACAATGTGGCACAAAAGTGTCAATGATAATATTAATTACGTGATGTTACACGTAATGTTTGTCTGTCAATAGTACACCCCAGAAGTGTCATAACACCTTTTATCTACAGAACTATCGCAGCGGACTGCAGCACTGTACACGAACTGCTGGTTCTGAATTGAGGCACGCACATGTGGGCATCTCTGCAAGTTTTTCCCAGAAGCATCCATGCGTTGAAACTGCTTTGTGTGCGGAACGTGCTTGAGGGATACGTGGATTCCGACCATGGGGACAATGATCTTCAATGCTGTTCGTGTGGTACGTTCTTCGATTTGTCATTCTCTCTTAGCACGAATGCATGCCCTGGATGTGTACCCGTTTTGAGCTCACTCGTGGGCAAATCCCAAGACGGCTCACATGTAAAAGACAGGAACAGGGGTCTCTGGAACAATTAATTAGGGGGTCGTTGTGTGTGGACGAGGATGTCGATAGTTTCCAATTACCGGTATTTTTCTCATTTCTGACGTTTCTGGCGCGGTCAATCGAAATTGCACCAGAGCGAGCGCGGGCCACCCAGTGGATGGAACCCATAGAAACTTACTAAAAAAATAGGGATGGGCCAACCCAATCCACGAATTCTCGAATCCTAGGCATGGATTCGAGATTCGGGAATTCGAATCTTAGTTATCAAAACGGTGAATCGAATCTTTCGAATCGACCAACCACGTTTGTTTGTTTCTTTTTAAAATTGGCGCGTCCCGAGTCCGCCGAAAGCCCTGTTTTCCTGTTTGTTTGTTTACATTGCTCTGAACTGAAAGAGTTCAGGCAGGAACTGTTACTTTACGCATCTAAAAGTAACATGGTTTTGCTTTTGATTGTTTCTTAGTTTTATGGAAATAATTCAGAAGGGAGAGTTTATGTATTTCCCGTAATCGATGAACAACATGTTAAAAATTTAATGTGTTTTTTCATTAAACAAAAATATGATAGTCTACTATAAAACACTTTCCAGTACAAGTGTTTTCCCCTCTGGCTGACTTCTTAAGTTTCTTTTTAAAGAAAGGATTCGAAAAATTCGAGACACGTAAGATTCGTGGACTCGCAGAACGTTCCTTGCATTCGGATTCTGATTCGGAAAATTCTGGATTCGTCCGGTGTCTACTAAAAAATCGAGGACGGCACCAACGTAGGAGAGGTAAACCTTGCTGCCAACACCGTGTGTCGGAGATTTCCGGCGCGCATTAAATCAATTAGCGGTCTCCCTACTGAAGCAAGGAAGAGTACTAATGCGATTGTTCAACCTATAAGAAAATGCGGGTATAATTTTAAATTGCGCGTAATCGTTTGCATACAGGGTGTCCCACCGAAAAAGGGCCAGGGGCTAAGAAAAAGACGGAGTGCTGGACACAAATGGAACCAATTGTACGTGTTTAGCAGTTGTGTGGTCTATCCAAAAATATTTTTTTCATCGCCCCTTGTTAGTTAATTAGCGGTAATTAATTTTCTAACTTTTCAATTACAAAAGCTACGAAGCTGTCTCAATCAGAACATCTGATCTCTTCGGTCGCCTGATACCAAAGCCGTTTTCAGAACAAAAATCCGTTCGATAGATCGTTCACAAAAAATTCGTGAAGGAACACCAATTTTTTCTTTATTTTGTTCGTTGCGCATCTCTAGAGGCGCGTCTTTCCTTCACCCCCAAAACGAGACGACGAAAGAGCACACTATCGCCTCTTGCGTCCTGGAAATAGATTAAAAGAAAACAGAAACAGCAACCCAAGATAAGGGCAGTTGCGATAGAGTCACCCCATACATTTCTTTTTGTTTTGTTTCCGCAAGTTAAAACTCATCTTCGGCGCATGAGCCGGCACTGTGCTCATTCACTCTCTCACATTGGGAATGAAGGAAATACGCGACTTCGAGGATGCGCAATGAACAAAATAAAGAAGAAAATGGTGTTCCTTCACGAATTTTTTGTGAACGATCTATCGAACGGATTTTTGTTCTGAAAACGGCTTTGGTATCAGGCGACCGATGAGATCAGATGTTCTCATTGAGACAACTTCGTAGCTTTTATAATTGAAAAGTTAGAAAATTAATTACCGCTAATTAATTAACAAGGGGCGATGAAAAAAATGTTTCTGGATAGACCACACAACTGCTAAACACGTACAATTGGTTCCATTTGTGTCCAGCACTCCGTCTTTTTTTTAGCCCCTGGCCCTTTTTCGGTGGGACACCCTGTATATGGGTCAAATGTAGCAGCAGAACTGCAATGAGTTATGATTAAGATTTGTGGTTTTCGGCATTTGCCGATAAGTGCCGAAAAACACGACTCTAGTGATTTTTTTTTTCAAATTCAGAATATTCCGAAAAAATCCGAGGTTGCCATTCTTTGAATAGGAAAGAGAAATCCCCGTTGGAACGTCCCACTTGTAGACCTAGGTCGAGCCTGGCACTAAAACTCTCTAATTAGAGAGTTTTAGTGCATTGTACGCTATCGCTTTTGCGTACGTAAGGGATAGTGGTCCCGCGGACGCACAAAACGTAAACAGAGCCTCGCGCAGTGCTCAGAACCACCACGCTGTTCCTTGTGTACGTTCAAGCGATAGCCAACATTGTTCTGAAACTGACTATTATCTTCGGACGGTGCCCTTGCTTGATTGTACTTGAGCACTTATAGAAAGATGACCTGGTTGTGAGGTCTGTTATCGCCAGGAAATGTTCTGAATTCCCAAATGGTACGAAAAGCCGATCACTGACTCCCTAGCCTTTTAGCTCGACTTTGTATTCTTTGAACTCTTCTGGCTACACGCATCCAATAACCACTTAAGACTCACCTTTGTTTCCCTTTCTGAGGCCCGTTAAAACGCCGTCAACCCAGCAAGACCTTCGTGTGGCATTGAATAGCTGCCCACATTCGGGCATTTATTCACGGGGCGGAATATAGCTGCCGAAAGAATACGATGTTTAGTGAACCATATAAATGTCAACAAACACCTCCGAATTATCTTGAAAGAAAATGCCAAAAACCACAAACCCTAGTAATGATGTAATGCTGGAGAGGATAATGCGCAGTGGGGCTTGGTGTGAAGAACCTTTTTTGGGAGGGGACCCAATCTGCGGAGCCCAGTGTATTTTCTATAGGAGAAACTTTCGGCTGGTGCTCGAGAACTACTGGACCGATTTTGACGAAACCGCGGTCTTGTTTGACAGTTTTATGAAAGTCGACGGGAAAGTGGAAGTGAAACCTCGAATTTTTATAGCAGTTTCTTCCATAGTTTCTTCCATTTCCCCCATAAATGGGGGAAATCGTCAAAATTAGGGATGTGCCAACCACATCCGCGAATCCTCGAATCCTAAAACAGATTCGAGATTCGGGAATCCAAATTCCAGTGTCCAAAATGGCGAATCGAATCTTTCGAATCCACCAGCCACGTTTGTCTGTTTCTTTTTAAAATTGGCGCCTCCGGAGTCCGCCGAAAGCCTGATTGGTCGGCGTGTGTTTTCTTGTTTGATCGTTTACATTGTTTTCATGCGGCGAAGTTCCTCATTCAACATGGTTTTGCTTTTGATTTGTGGTTTCTTTTGTGAAAAGAATTCAGAGTCGATAATTACGTATTTCTTGTAGACGGTGAACAACAATACAAAAAGCAGCACTGAAACTTCCTTAGTTTAATATATACAAGCTTTCGCGTGGGGGACCACGCTTCATCAGGTACAAGGTGTGAAGTTCGCCAGTTTATCACTACATGAATGTTGGGGGTCAACGCGTTTGGGAGGGGAGGAAAGCGAAACCTCTTATGAAGGACACCAAGGTCGTGGTAACGCATCTTCGCGGAAGTCAACCTCCAAAATTGTGAGAAATCTGTGGGAATGTCTGGATGGAAGGGTAGACTCCATGTGTTTCAAGGGGAAAAAATTTACAATTCAGATATGTTTTGAGCAGTTAAACGACGGTGTAGGCATCAATAATTAAATTAATTGATGCAAGGATCCAGGGCTGAGATTTAGACCAAGGGGTTGAAGGGATTTGAATTTCGGTATTAGATAGGATTCCTTATTTTTACGTTTAATATCGGTGGTAAATCGAGATTCTAAAATAATGACTTTTAGGTCATTTTCAAAGTTGGAGTCAGGAAGGTTGAAATGGATGGATACTGGAGATTGGCGGATGTTACGAATATCGAATTTATGGCCGTAGAATCTCTCTCTCATGGTTTTAGAGGTCTCCCCAATGTAGTGGACATTGCATTTGTGGCAGAATATTAAATAACATACACTAGATGAATTACAATGGAGGGATTGGTGTATTTTGAAAATAAAACCGGAAACTGTGCTTCGTGCTATAGCACATGGTAGGATAAATTTAGAAGTTTGGCAGCGCGTGCCACCGCATGAATAACAACCAGGCTTGTTCTGAGTCATACAAGCAGAAGTGAGAATATTACGCAAGGTACTGGATCTGCGGAAAGCAACCTTTGGAGCGGATGGGAATATTTCTTTCAACTTATCGTCACAATGAAGAATATTAAGGTGTCGTTTGAGAATGGAATTAGTATTAATGAGTGCCTTATGGTATCTCGTGGCGAGAATAACTTCATTTTTGTCATTTTTGGGTTTAGGAGTGAATAAAGACGCCCTGTCTACTGGCGGAAGATTTAGCGAAAGAGGCATGGACGAGTTGAGCGGGATAATTTCTTTTTTGAAAGTCGGAGGACATTTTTTGAGCGTGTTCATAACATCATCATTTTCTGAGCAGATTCGCTTAAGGCGTAGAAACTGCCCATAGGGTATATTTCTTTTTTGGTTGTTGGGATGGTAGCTGTCATAGTGAAAATATTGTCGCTTATCAGTAGGTTTCTTGTAGAGGTTAGTGGTAAGCTGACCAGACTTGAAAGAGACTGTCACATCAAGAAAGTTGATGGATGTTGCAGAATAATTATATGTGAATTTGATCTTGTCATGGATAGAATTGAAATGATCAAAAAACGATTGCAAAGTTGATTCACCACCAGACCAGAGAATAAAGATGTCATCAATGAATCGGAGGAAAAACAGCGTTTTAAAGGGGAATGAATCCATCGCTAAAGTTTCAAATTGGCCCATAAACAAATTGGCGTAGTTAGGGGAAACGCGAGAACCCATGGCTGCGCCATGAATCTGGATGAAGTGTTGGTTGTTAAAGACAAAGTTATTGCAAGTAAGAACTACTCTAAAAGAGGAATGATTGCAGAGACTGGGAGGATTTCAGAGGGGTGAGTATCAAGAAAAGAACGAACTGCTGAAAGGCCTTCGTCATGGGGGATGTTTGTGTATAGCGAAACCACATCCATGGTGGCTAAGAAGATGTTACTGTGATTAGCAAATTTATCCTGAATGGCGTTTATTTTGGAAAGGAAATCATTCGTATTTTTGACATATGACGGAAGGAGTGGTGGAATATGTTTCAAGCTTTCAAGCACTGGTCAACAAATAAGGATAGTTTTTCCGTAGGGGTGTTGATCGCAGAAATAATGGGTCTTCCGGGATTGTTTTCTTTGTGGACTTTAATAAGAAGATAGAAATTGCCCGGTCTAACATTCTTAGGACGCAGAAATTTAGAAATGTGGAGAGGGATAACTTTGGTGTTCGCTAGGTCGTTGATTTTGTTGTTAATGAGAACGCAGAACGAGGAAGTGGGATCATGGTCAATGGCCCTGTAAAACGTCGAATCATTCAGTTGTCTTTCTGCCTCTGCAATGTAATCCCATGTGTTAAGTATTACTATACGCCCGCCCTTATCTGCTGGTCTGATGATGATGTCTTCACGTGTTTTTAGACACTGTAAGGCACTTTTCTCTGAATTTGTCAAGTTATTTGCGTTTATGTTATTAGATTTTGAGAGGTTGCTGTGAATGACCTTATATACTGCCTTAACGTAACTATCAATGAGAGGACTAGTTTTCGAGGAGTCTGGGGTCCAGCAAGATGGAAGTTTGTAGGGTGAATGGTCCGAGTTGGGTTTGCCATGGAAGAATGCTTTCAGGTGCATCCTTCGGCCGATGTTATGTAAGTCGTTTAATATCTCGAACTCATTAACTTTGTCTTTAACAACCAACACTTCATCCAGATTCATGGCGCAGCCATGGGTTCTCGCGTTTGTCGGGTCTGCTTATTGTAAACTTTTTCTCTCTTTGTATATATACATATATATATATATATATATATATATATATATATATGTATATGATATATGTATATGATATATATATATATATATATGTATATATATATATATACAGGGTGTTTCAAAAAACGTGTCATTCGGACTTTATAAAAAAACGGGGCGACGGAAAAATACGGGGTAAACGGCATTTGTGTGGCAACTGAATTTGCCACCTTGCAAAAATATTTTCATTTGATTTTAATTAAAATAAATTGAATTTCTTTAATTGAACTCCAAAATTTCCCAAGTCATCTTAACGTTTTTTTTACAGAATTAGAGAGCCCGTAGCGAACTTAGTCAGATCCACCAAGAAATCCGCTCGATATTGCAAATGGAACTGCCCAAAAAAAGTCCCGAAATTGAGGCTTCCAAGTTTCGGGTATTCAACGGCGCACCAAATCAGACGCAAAGATTCGTGGAGAGGAGGACTGCTTCTGCCCCCATGAAAGATAGAAAATCGAAAAAACACAGGGCCGGAAAAAAGGGGCGGAATCATTTTTGTTTGCCGCTTATCAACGTATGGTGGAATGTCACCTGCCTTGTTATCTGCGCGTCTTGTGCTGCACGCCGGTCCGGCGATAAACTGTTCTAGCTTCATGGGGGCAGGAGCATGTCCTGCCCTCCGCGCATTTTTCCGACTGATTTGGTGCGCTGTTGAATACCCGAAACTCCGAAGCCTCAACTTCGGGACTTTTTTTGGGCAGTACCCTTTGCAATATCGAGCGGATTTCTTGGTGGATCTGACTAAGTTCGCGACAGGCTCTCTAATTCTGTAAAAAAAACGTTAGGTTGACTTGGGAAATTTTGGAGTTCAATTAAAGAAACATAATTTCTTTTAACTAAAATCAAATGAAATATTTTTACAAGGTGGCAATTTCAGTTGCCACACACAAATGCCGTTTACCCCGTATTTTTCCGTCGCCCCGTTTTTTTATAAAGTCCGAATGACACGTTTTTTGAAACACCCTGTATATATATATATATACTTGTATACGCGAACTTCACACCTTGTACCTGATGAAGCGTGGTCCCCCACGCGAAAGCTTGTATACATATATTAAACTAAGGAAGCTTCAGTGTTGCTTTTTGTATTGTGCTACATTTCTTATTGGACTTGACTTCCCCTGTTTCACCGAGATTCTGCTATCAGCCATCATGTCTCGTCCTACAGCACTGGAGCTCTCCTCACACATCGCCATCATCAGCAACTCGCTTATCAAGTTGGTCCCACAGTTCTTGAAGTCGCTTGAAATTTTCATCAAGTCCGTAAGTGGCGGAAAGATCCTAGATTTTATGACAGTAGTAGATGATCTTCCTGGACATCTTTCAACCATTATCCTCCAAGTTGGTTCCATTGACGTCGCCTCCGAGCCCATCGCTACTATCATCGGAAGAATTGAGTCCCACCTCACCCATATCCGCTCCGCACGCCCGCATACCTTAGTTGTGTTTTCCAGCATTCCACACAGACTGCCTTCTTACTACACCACAGGTAACCGAAGTCAATTTATTTGGAATGTCAACAGAAACATCCTGCTTCTCAACCACCATTTGTGGCACTTGTCGATGCTCAATGCCGGAGTTGGCTATATTCATAATGTTCGTTTGGACAAATCGCCTTGGGAGTTCCTGGCCCTAGACGGTCATCACCTAAACCTGCGAGGCGCCCGCTGTCTTTCGTCCCACTTCCGGAGCTGTATGAAGACACACATCTCACGAGACTCGCATATTCCTTCGACGAGGCGTCCTTTTGAGTTCCGTCTGGAGGATTTTCCTCCTTTCCCTAGTCACGAGAGTCACAACCAAACCTCGACCACTTGTGTAACTCCGAATGAAGTTCTGGATGATTCCTTGAACCGACCTGCAGCCCCACCACTCTCCGCTGCCTCTCCGCGACCGCCAAATGGGCCTCCATCACAGTCCCAGCCCATGCCGTCCTCTACTACACCCATCCCCAATGGACCAAGGGTAGAGCGAGTCGCCTTTCCTTCTGGTAGAGCTCGTTCCCGCGCCGCTTAGGCTAATCGAGATGACAACACAGCCAAGTGTTCTACTCCAAGTGTGTGCAACAGTTCTCCCTTTCTTCTGAAATTTCCACGGATCTTCGCAACTCGACGAACTCTGAGGACTCTCCGTGCGCTCCTTCTCCTGTTGAACTGTGTCGTGTTACACCTCCAGCTTCATCCACACCTCCTGGTATTTCCCGGCGGACGAAACTCAACGGCCAAGACCATAAGAAACCACGTAAGCAACCTCGAAGGCAGAGAGCGCGCTGGTCGCGATGACTGGAACATAGCGGTGAACCTCATTCAGTATCGTTATTAAAGGCCCGTAAATTGTTAGTCAAGAAAGCAAAGTTCGTTTCTAATTTTCACTTTTATTCAGACTGTATTCTACAACGTGTGGTACCCAAGAGACTTTCATTATCTCTCACGCCGTCGTTTGACTTCCACTCCCCCATTAACACAGTCAAATGGACTAAGTCATTAACAAATGCATCAGTTCAACTATTCAATATTTTAAAGCAAGAAAGTTCTTATGTTATCAAAGATATTGATAATCAATTGAAGCAGTTGGCTGGCAAAATCACACCGGATGAAGTTGTTGTTCTATCAGAGTTCGCTCGAAGCAAACTCACAAAGATACACAAAGTAAAATTGAAAAAATCAAGGCGCGACAATCTCAAGTTATCCCCGATATTGGCTTAAGATATTTGCGATGTGTTGGGAAGTTGTGTTTCTTATTGAATATCCAGCCCCAATACTGTTTTCAATCTTCCCAATGTGTCTCTCAATCCTGCTGAACTGAACGTTCTTTCGAAGGGCCTGAGCTTTGCTCCGACGACAGACAATGTTAATGAGTTCGAGATATTAAACGACTTACATACCTCGGCCGGAGGATGCACCTTAAAACGTTCTTCCATGACAAACCCAACACGGATCATTCACCCTTCAAACTTCCATCTTGCTGGATCCCAGACTCTTCGAAAACTAGTCCTCTCATAGTTACGTTAAGGCAGTATATAAGGACATTCACGGCAACCTCTCCAAATCTGATAACATAAACCCCGATAACTTGACAAATTCAGAGTAAAGTGCCTTACAGTGCCTAAAAACACGCGAAGACATCTTTATCAGACCAGCAGATAAGGGCGGGGGTATAGTAGTACTTAACACATCGGATTGCATCGCAGAGACAGAAAGACAACTGAATGACTCGACGTTCTACAGGGCCATTGACCATGATCCCACTTCCTCGTTCTGTGTTCTCATTAACAACAAAATCAACGAACTAGCGAACACCAAGGTTATCCCTCTCCACATTTCTAAATTTCTGCGTCCTAAGAATGTTAGACCGGGCAATTGCTTCTTCTTATTAAAGTCCACAAAGAAAACAATCCCGGAAGACCCATTATTTCTGGGATCAACACACCTACGGAAAAACTATCCTTAGTTGTTGACCAGTGCTTGAAACATATTCCACCACTCCTTCCGTCATATGTCAAAGATACGAATGATTTCCTTTCCAAAATAAACGCCATTCAGGATAAATTTACTAATCACAGTAACGTCTTCCTAGCCACCATGGATGTGGTTTCGCTATACACAAACATCCTCCATGACGAAGGCCTTTGAGCAGTTCATTCTTTTCTTGATACTCACCCCTCTCAAATCCTCCCAGTCTCTGCAATCATTCCTCTTTTAGAGTAGTTCTTACTTGCAACAACTTTGTCTTTAACAACCAACACCTCATTTAGATTCATGGCGCAGCCATGGGTTCTCGCGTTTCCCCTAACTACGCCAATTTGTTTATGGGACAATTTGAAACTTTAGCGATGGATTCATTCCCCTTTAAAACGCTGCTTTTCCTCCGATTCATTGATGACATCTTTATTCTCTGGTCTGATGGTGAATCAACTTTGCAATCGTTTTTTGATCATTTCAATTCTATCTATGACAAGATCAAATTCACATATAATTATTCTGCAACATCCATCAACTTTCTTGATGTGATAGTCTCTTTCAAGTCTGGTCAGCTTACCACTAACCTCTACAAGAAACCTACTGATAAGCGACAATATCTTCACTATGACAGCTACCATCCCAACAACCAAAAAAGAAATATACCCAATGGGCAGTTTCTACGCCTTAAGCGAATCTGCTCAGAAAATGATGATGTTATGAACACGCTCAAAAAATGTCCTCCGACTTTCAAAAAAGAAATTATCCCGCTCAACTCGTCCATGCCTCTTTCGCTAAATCTTCCGCAGTAGACAGGGCGTCTTTATTCACTCCTAAACCCAAAAATGACAAAAATGAAGTTATTCTCGCCACGAGATACCATAAGGCACTCATTAATACTAATTCCATTCTCAAACGACACCTTAATATTCTTCATTGTGACGATAAGTTGAAAGAAATATTCCCATCCCCTCCAAAGGTTGCTTTCCGCAGATCCAGTACCTTGCGTAATATTCTCACTTCTGCTTGTATGACTCAGAACAAGCCTGGTTGTTATTCATGCGGTGGCACGCGCTGCCAAACTTCTAAATTTATCCTACCATGTGCTATAGCACGAAGCACAGTTTCCGATTTTATTTTCAAAATACACTAATCCCTCCATTGTAATTCATCTAGTGTATGTTATTTAATATTCTGCCACAAATGCAATGTCCAATACATTGGGGAGACCTCTAAAACCATGAGAGAGAGATTCTACGGCCATAAATTCGATATTCGTAGCAACCGCCAATCTCCAGTATCCATCCATTTCAACCTTCCTGACCACAACTTTGAAAATGAACTAAAAATTATTATTTTAGAATCTCGATGTAGCACCGATACTAAAAGTAAAAATAAGGTATCCTATCTAATATCCAAATTCAAATCCCTTCAACCCCATGGTCTAAATCTCAGCCCTGGACCCTTGTATCAATTAATTTAATTATTGATGCGTACACGGTCGTTTAACTGCTCAAAACATATCTGAATTGTAAATTTTTTCCCCTTGAAACACATGGAGTCTACCCTTCCATCCAGACAGCCCCACAGATTTCTCACACTTTTGGAGGTTGACTTCCGCGAAGATGCGTCACCACGACCTTGGTGTCCTTTATGAGAGGTTCCGCTTTCCTCCCCTCCCAACGCGTTGACCCCCAACATTCATGTAGTGATAAACTGGTAGCTTTCCAGTTGTGTGTCTGTTTTGTTTTTCAGTATGTACCTTCCCCCCATTTTTTGTCGGGTCTGCTTATTGTAAACTTTCTCTCTCTCTGTATATATGTATATATATATACATATAATGAAAAAAATAGTCGGAGCTCTTTGGCTGCACGTATAGCATATGTTTGTAACTCAAACATCGCCATGCCAGTACTGGACAGCTGTTTCAGCCTTGTTGGGCCTCATCAACAGTACGCAGGCAGGCAACGTTTGAGTGGATGGCGTCAGAAGGTCACGTAACACGTGATTCCTCCCGTCAGGGTGAGATAACTCACTCACTGAAAGCCCAGTGCAAAGCCAGTGAAGTATAAAATGAAAAAAATAGCCGGAGCTCTTTGGCTGCACGTATAGCATATGTTTGTAACTCAAACATCGCCATGCCAGTACTGGACAGCTGTTTCGGCCTTGTTGGGCCTCATCAACAGTATGCAGGCAGGCAACGTTTGAGTGGATGGCGTCAGAAGGTCACGTAACACGTGATTCCTCCCGTCAGGGTGAGATAACTCACTCACTGAAAGCCCAGTGCAAAGCCAGTGAAGTATAAAATGAAAAAAATAACCGGAGCTCTTTGGCTGCACGTATAGCATATGTTTGTAACTCAGACATCGTCATGCCAGTACTGGACAGCTGTTTCGGCCTTGTTGGGCCTCATCAACAGTACGCAGACAGAGATACGTCTGAGTGGATGGCGTCAGAAGGTCACGTAACACGTGATTCCTCCCGTCAGGGTGAGATAACTCACTCACTGAAAGCCCAGTGCAAAGCCAGTGAAGTATAAAATGAAAAAAAAAATAGCCGGGGCTCTTTGGCTGCACGTATAGCATATGTTTGTAACTCAAACATATTATGAGGCCCAACAAGGCCGAAACAGCTGTCCAGTACTGGCATGGCGATGTTTGAGTTACAAACATATGCTATACGTGCAGCCAAAGAGCTCCGGCTATTTTTTTCATTTTATACTTCACTGGCTTTGCACTGGGCTTTCAGTGAGTGAGTTATCTCACCCTGACGGGAGGAATCACGTGTTACGTGACCTTCTGACGCCATCCACTCAAACGTTGCCTGCCTGCGTACTGTTGATGAGGCCCAACAAGGCCGAAACAGCTGTCCAGTACTGGCATGGCGATGTTTGAGTTACAAACATATATATATACATGTAGGGGAAAAAACTAGCAGGAGCTCTTTGGCTGCACGTATAGCATATGTTTGTAAGTCAAACGTCGCCATGCCAGTACTGAACAGCTGTTTCGGCCTTCTTGGGTCTCATCAGCAGTACGCAGGCAGGCAACGTTTGAGTGGATGGCGTCACAAGGTCACGTGGCACGTGATGCCTCCTGTCAGGGTGTCCTAAGACACCTTTGAAAGCCCAGTGCAAAGCCAGTCAAGTGTATAAGGGGAGAAAAATTAGCAGGAGCTCTTTGGCTGCACGTATAGCATCTGTTAGTCAAACGTCGCCATGCCAATACTGAACAGCTGTTTCGGCCTTCTTGGGTCTCATCAGCAGTACGCAGGCAGGCAACGTTTGAGTGGATGGCGTCAGAAGGTTACGTGGCACGTGATGCCTCCTGTCAGGGTGTCCTAAGACACCTCTGCAAGCCCAGTGCAAAGCCAGTCAAGTGTATAAGGGGAAAAATAGCAGGAGCTCTTTGGCTGCACGTATAGCATATGTTTGTATGTCAAACGTCGCCATGCCAGTACTGAACAGCTGTTGCGGCCCTCTTGGGTCTCATCAGCAGTACGCAGGCAGGCAACGTTTGAGTGGATGGCGTCAGAAGGTCACGTGGCACGTGATGCCTCCCGTCAGGGTGTCCTAAGACACCTCTGAAAGCCCAGTGCAAAGCCAGTTAAGTGTATAAGGGGAGAAAAATTAGCAGGAGCTCTTTGGCTGCACGTATAGCATCTGTTAGTCAAACGTCGCCATGCCAGTACTGAACAGCTGTTTCGGCCTTCTTGGGTCTCATCAGCAGTACGCAGGCAGGCAACGTTTGAGTGGATGGCGTCAGAAGGTCACGTGGCACGTGATGCCTCCTGTCAGGGTGTCCTAAGACACCTCTGAAAGCCCAGTGCAAAGCCAGTCAAGTGTATAAGGGGAAAAAAATAGCAGGAGCTCTTTGACTGCACGTATAGCATATGTTTGTATGTCAAACGTCGCCATGCCAGTACTGGACAGCTGTTGCGGCCCCCTTGGGTCTCATCAGCAGTACGCAGGCAGGCAACGTTTGAGTGGACGGCGTCAGAAGGTCACGTGGCACGTGATGCCTCCCGTCAGGGTGTCCTAAGACACCTCTGAAAGCCCAGTGCAAAGCCAGTCAAGTGTATAAGGGGAAAAAAATAGCAGGAGCTCTTTGACTGCACGTATAGCATATGTTTGTATGTCAAACGTCGCCATGCCAGTACTGGACAGCTGTTTCGGCCTTCTTGGGTCTCATCAGCAGTACGCAGGCAGGCAACGTTTGAGTGGACGGCGTCAGAAGGTCACGTGGCACGTGATGCCTCCCCGTCAGGGTGTCCTAAGACACCTCTGAAAGCCCAGTGCAAAGCCAGTCAAGTGTATAAGGGGAGAAAAATTAGCAGGAGCTCTTTGGCTGCACGTATAGCATCTGTTAGTCAAACGTCGCCATGCCAATACTGAACAGCTGTTTCGGCCTTCTTGGGTCTCATCAGCAGTACGCAGGCAGGCAACGTTTGAGTGGATGGCGTCAGAAGGTCACGTGGCACGTGATGCCTCCTGTCAGGGTGTCCTAAGACACCTCTGAAAGCCCAGTGCAAAGCCAGTCATGTGTATAAGGGGAAAAATAACAGGAGCTCTTTGGCTGCACGTATAGCATATGTTTGTATGTCAAACGTCGCCATGCCAGTACTGAACAGCTGTTGCGGCCCTCTTGGGTCTCATCAGCAGTACGCAGGCAGGCAACGTTTGAGTGGATGGCGTCAGAAGGTCACGTGGCACGTGATGCCTCCCGTCAGGGTGTCCTAAGACACCTCTGAAAGCCCAGTGCAAAGCCAGTCAAGTGTATAAGGGGAGAAAAATTAGCAGGAGCTCTTTGGCTGCACGTATAGCATCTGTTAGTCAAACGTCGCCATGCCAGTACTGAACAGCTGTTTCGGCCTTCTTGGGTCTCATCAGCAGTACGCAGGCAGGCAACGTTTGAGTGGACGGCGTCAGAAGGTCACGTGGCACGTGATGCCTCCCCGTCAGGGTGTCCTAAGACACCTCTGAAAGCCCAGTGCAAAGCCAGTCAAGTGTATAAGGGGAGAAAAATTAGCAGGAGCTCTTTGGCTGCACGTATAGCATCTGTTAGTCAAACGTCGCCATGCCAATACTGAACAGCTGTTTCGGCCTTCTTGGGTCTCATCAGCAGTACGCAGGCAGGCAACGTTTGAGTGGATGGCGTCAGAAGGTCACGTGGCACGTGATGCCTCCTGTCAGGGTGTCCTAAGACACCTCTGAAAGCCCAGTGCAAAGCCAGTCAAGTGTATAAGGGGAAAAATAGCAGGAGCTCTTTGGCTGCACGTATAGCATATGTTTGTATGTCAAACGTCGCCATGCCAGTACTGAACAGCTGTTGCGGCCCTCTTGGGTCTCATCAGCAGTACGCAGGCAGGCAACGTTTGAGTGGATGGCGTCAGAAGGTCACGTGGCACGTGATGCCTCCCGTCAGGGTGTCCTAAGACACCTCTGAAAGCCCAGTGCAAAGCCAGTCAAGTGTATAAGGGGAGAAAAATTAGCAGGAGCTCTTTGGCTGCACGTATAGCATCTGTTAGTCAAACGTCGCCATGCCAGTACTGAACAGCTGTTTCGGCCTTCTTGGGTCTCATCAGCAGTACGCAGGCAGGCAACGTTTGAGTGGATGGCGTCAGAAGGTCACGTGGCACGTGATGCCTCCTGTCAGGGTGTCCTAAGACACCTCTGAAAGCCCAGTGCAAAGCCAGTCAAGTGTATAAGGGGAGAAAAATTAGCAGGAGCTCTTTGGCTGCACGTATAGCATCTGTTAGTCAAACGTCGCCATGCCAATACTGAACAGCTGTTTCGGCCTTCTTGGGTCTCATCAGCAGTACGCAGGCAGGCAACGTTTGAGTGGATGGTGTCAGAAGGTCACGTGGCACGTGATGCCTCCCGTCAGGGTGTCCTAAGACACCTCTGAAAGCCCAGTGCAAAGCCAGTCAAGTGTATAAGGGGAGAAAAATTAGCAGGAGCTCTTTGGCTGCACGTATAGCATCTGTTAGTCAAACGTCGCCATGCCAGTACTGAACAGCTGTTTCGGCCTTCTTGGGTCTCATCAGCAGTACGCAGGCAGGCAACGTTTGAGTGGATGGCGTCAGAAGGTCACGTGGCACGTGATGCCTCCCCGTCAGGGTGTCCTAAGACACCTCTGAAAGCCCAGTGCAAAGCCAGTCAAGTGTATAAGGGGAGAAAAATTAGCAGGAGCTCTTTGGCTGCACGTATAGCATCTGTTAGTCAAACGTCGCCATGCCAATACTGAACAGCTGTTTCGGCCTTCTTGGGTCTCATCAGCAGTACGCAGGCAGGCAACGTTTGAGTGGATGGCGTCAGAAGGTCACGTGGCACGTGATGCCTCCTGTCAGGGTGTCCTAAGACACCTCTGAAAGCCCAGTGCAAAGCCAGTCAAGTGTATAAGGGGAAAAATAGCAGGAGCTCTTTGGCTGCACGTATAGCATATGTTTGTATGTCAAACGTCGCCATGCCAGTACTGAACAGCTGTTGCGGCCCTCTTGGGTCTCATCAGCAGTACGCAGGCAGGCAACGTTTGAGTGGATGGCGTCAGAAGGTCACGTGGCACGTGATGCCTCCCGTCAGGGTGTCCTAAGACACCTCTGAAACCCCAGTGCAAAGCCAGTCAAGTGTATAAGGGGAGAAAAATTAGCAGGAGCTCTTTGGCTGCACGTATAGCATCTGTTAGTCAAACGTCGCCATGCCAGTACTGAACAGCTGTTTCGGCCTTCTTGGGTCTCATCAGCAGTACGCAGGCAGGCAACGTTTGAGTGGATGGCGTCAGAAGGTCACGTGGCACGTGATGCCTCCTGTCAGGGTGTCCTAAGACACCTCTGAAAGCCCAGTGCAAAGCCAGTCAAGTGTATAAGGGGAGAAAAATTAGCAGGAGCTCTTTGGCTGCACGTATAGCATCTGTTAGTCAAACGTCGCCATGCCAATACTGAACAGCTGTTTCGGCCTTCTTGGGTCTCATCAGCAGTACGCAGGCAGGCAACGTTTGAGTGGATGGTGTCAGAAGGTCACGTGGCACGTGATGCCTCCCGTCAGGGTGTCCTAAGACACCTCTGAAAGCCCAGTGCAAAGCCAGTCAAGTGTATAAGGGGAGAAAAATTAGCAGGAGCTCTTTGGCTGCACGTATAGCATCTGTTAGTCAAACGTCGCCATGCCAGTACTGAACAGCTGTTTCGGCCTTCTTGGGTCTCATCAGCAGTACGCAGGCAGGCAACGTTTGAGTGGATGGCGTCAGAAGGTCACGTGGCACGTGATGCCTCCCCGTCAGGGTGTCCTAAGACACCTCTGAAAGCCCAGTGCAAAGCCAGTCAAGTGTATAAGGGGAGAAAAATTAGCAGGAGCTCTTTGGCTGCACGTATAGCATCTGTTAGTCAAACGTCGCCATGCCAGTACTGAACAGCTGTTTCGGCCTTCTTGGGTCTCATCAGCAGTATATACAGGGTGTTTCAAAAAACGTGTCATTCGGACTTTATAAAAAAACGGGGCGACGGAAAAATACGGGGTAAATGCACTTGTGTGGCAACTGAATTTGCCATCTTGCAAAAATATTTTAATTTGATTTTAATTAACATAAATTGAATTTCTTTAATTGAACTCCAAAATTTCCCAAGTCAACCTAACGTTTTTTTTTACAGAATTAGAGAGCCTGTAGCGAACTTAGTCAGATCCACCAAGAAATCCGCTCGATATTGCAAAGGGTACTGCCCAAAAAAAGTCCCGAAGTTGAGGCTTCAGAGTTTCGGGTATTCAACAGCGCACCAAATCAGTCGAAAAAATGCGCGGAGGGCAGGACATGTTCCTGCCCCCATGAAGCTAGAACAGTTTATCGCCGGACCGGCGTGCAGCACAAGACGCGCAGATAACAAGGCAGTGACATTCCACCATACGTTGATAAGCGGCAAACAAAAATGATTCCGCCCCTTTTTTCCCGCTCTGTGTTTTTTCGACCTTCTATCTTTCATGGGGGCAGGAACATGTCCTCCTCTCCACGAATCTTTGCGTCTGATTTGGTGCGCCGTTGAATACCCGAAAATTGGAAGCCGCAATTTCGGGACTTTTTTTGGGCAGTTCCATTTGCAATATCGAGCGGATTTCTTAGTGGATCTGACTAAGTTCGCTACGGGCTCTCTAATTCTGTAAAAAAAACTTGAGGTTGACTTGGGAAATTTTGGAGTTCAATTAAAGAAATTCAATTTATTTTAATTAAAATCAAATGAAAATATTTTTTCAAGGTGGTAAATTCAGTTGCCACACAAATGCCGTTTACCCCGTATTTTTCCGTCGTCCCGTTTTTTTATAAAGTCCGAATGACACGTTTTTTGAAACACCCTGTATATATATATACATACTTGTATACGCGAACTTCACACCTTGTAACTGATGAAGCGTGGTCCCCCACGCGAAAGCTTGTATATATATATTAAACTAAGGAAGCTTCAGTGTTGCTTTTTGTATTGTGCTACATTTCTTATCGGACTTGACTTCCCCTGTTTCACCGAGATTCTGCTATCGGTGAACAACACGCTAAATAAATTACACTATATGGTATATTTTGTCCTGAAAACGAACTATTATTGAATATGTTTTTCATTAAACAAATATATCATATTCTGCTTCAAAACACTTTTCTGTATAAGTGTTGTTTCCCTGGCTTTTTAAACTGTTTTTAAGGAAGGATTCGAAATATTCGAAATTCGTAAGATTCGTGGATTCGCAGAACCTTCCTTAGATTCAGATTCGGATTCGGAAAATTATGAATTCGTCCCATCTCTAGCCAAGTCAAACATCCAAGTTGCGAAGCGCACAGTTGGAATGCTATAACATGCAGACGAAATATTTGTGCGATTTCCCCCATCGGATACCTTTCTAAAATATTTTCATACCAACAATTTGTGTGGCCATGGCTGCGTTCATTCACATCAATCCAAAATGTGAAGGTACGTAAACCGCTGTCTCGTGAGCATATTTTCAATCGCACACTAGCGACACATTGCGGACAACGGGAGAAGTAGGTGTCACTCCGCAACATAGGACCACTATTCCGGCAGCCCATCCTAAGACGGTGGGAGATTTAGGGCCCAGAATTTTTCACATTTGCCTATATAAATGCCTATAAACGCCTAAAAGGAACATTGTCGGTGTTCCCTTCCTTTTTATCGACTAGATTGAATTACAGCCTGTTTTGACATTTTTAGATGCTATAACAACCTCTTTTACAGGTGCGACTGTGCCTTTGAGGCTCATGCTCAGTGCTGCATTTTGCCTTTCGTTTCTGCACCTCTGCACCTTTTGTTCCTTTTTTGCGTTTGGTTTCCTTCAGTGTTTCAGTACCTTGGTTTGCTAGAAGGGGTTCATGTAGTCCTATATCTGATCAAAAAATTAGACCTTCCTTGGCCTTTCACGATCTTCGAGTGGAGATAATTAAAAATATTATTCAATATATCGTGGTTCTATGTGCCAGAAGTCAAAGCCTGTACAGTAACATAGCATTTAAACCAGCAAGTTTTCTGGCTGGAGCATTCTGAAACACCAAAAAAAGTCCAAGAGTGAACCAGATGAACGTGCCTATTTTTGTGTTTTTGAGAGCCTAAATGCCCAGACGAACGCTTAGCCTGACTGAACAACGGAGCATCACTCGAAGTGAAACAATGGGAGAGTGGAAGGGAGGACTACAGTAGAGCTTTGCCAAAGACATATGCTGTTCTATTGTGTCTAAAAGGGGGTGTCTACTCATTCTTGTGTTATCCTGGGCAGGCCGCTATAGATAGCCAATAGATAGGTTTTATCACGGTCGCTCAATACTCTTTCTGGTCAGGAAACTACGGCGAAAAGTACGCGTAGGGCGCCCCGATGACGCGTGGCGGCACATCTGTCGTTTGGGGGAGACTATGATGTCTTCCGGTGCGTGCGCGTATTCGCGTTTTTCGCCAAATCGACGCCGCACAGCGGTTAAACTCGGGACTAGCCGCTTCAGGTACACACGGCCGACCCCATGTTCACTTGCAGAGAATGTGCTGCTTTTCGCATGGGTGACTGAGCTGCACATGTATTTTGCTGTTGAAATCATGAATGAAGGAAACAGAGCAGACAAGGACCAGCAAACTAAACTAAACGACTTTTGTTCTGTGTCACAATGCGACTCTGCGCGCCCAGGGGACAGCAGTTTGTCTTTCCGCGGTTTCTTCTTTCCACACATGCAATACCACCTGCTTTGACGCGTCCTCGGAAGTGATGAGGAAGTGCAGAAAGAAGCCGATGTTTCGTTAAAGGGACTATGAAATCTCCCGAACCTTCATACTTTTTTTCGCTGGAAACTGTTCTTCCCGACGAGAAACTAATATGCCACAAATTTTTCTGGACGAAATCGCTCTGCCGTGTGAGGAGCGCGCGCTCGGAATGTCTCTTCCGCGTTCCTCCTCTCCCGCGCACATTCACCCGTCGATGGTGTAAAGGCGGGGTCCCATAGCCTCGATTTGAGCAGCAGCAGCAGAGCAACAGCAGCGGAGCAGCAGAACTGCAGCGACACGAGCGGTCCCATAGCACTGGGCGAGGGCAGCAGCGCTACCGAGCTGCAGAAATTCCCTGCTGCTCTCGTATCCGAATTTTTGGTTGCTGTGCTGCCCTGTTGCTCTGCAGCCTGAGCAGCCGGTCTCGAAAGCCAATGAGGAGGCTGGTTGGTATTGTTTTCGTTCGACGGTGTTTAAGGTTAGCAGGGCGGTGAGTGACGGCAGAAGGTTTGTTTCTGGTTGTTCTGTGATTCGATTCTGAAGACCTGGATACGCTTGTGATTGCCAGTAGTTTGGAGCGGGTGTTCAATCATCGGGACTGCGTGAAGTGCGCTTTCAGACATAATTCAGTTCATAAAGTTCAATAAAGTGTTCGACCGAACCTACGTGATACATATGTTGTGTACCAGTTGTAGCTACATGTTCGCTTGTTTTCTGGAAAGTACTTCAAAACCCGTGACCTGATAACGTACAAGCAAATTACTTTCACGTCCATGCCGTGTGAAAACCAAACCGAACAAATTTCTTTTGGTCTGTATTCCAAGACCTTGCTAGGTGGTTGTAAATGAGACTGACCCTTGAAAAGGGTTAGATGGAGATAGACAACGTTCAGACAACAACAACAACAAAAAAAGGTTCGATAGAGATAGATAATGAACCCAGGCAGAAAGCAGTGAATACTAGCAGAAGGGGCCTTTGTTTTCGTTAGATAATTTTATTTCATTAAGAGCAACGTACGCATTTGACAGTCACCGTAACTCAAAATATCGAATACTATAGTAACGAGGCAATATTTATACGACAAAATCCCGTAGAAAAATCTCCACACAACACAGCAAGGACTGTTCTGCACAGCAGTAGGACGAACCTACGTTGAATGTCATGCAACTGACTACACAAACAACGAAGAGTCAATCAGGTAATACGAGGCTCAGATCACCACCACACTCATCTCAAAGTTGACTTATGAGCTCCAAATCCACAATATATCTCTCACACAAACGCCTTTCACCTAGGATTGCGTTCCTAGGTGTGTGTACTAAAAGGCTTAGCCGCTGCGTACGCCTTCGGAATGTGCGAAATGTAAACAATGCCACAGTTGCCAACATGTTTTGTGTTTCCTAAGCCGCTGCTGCCGCTAATTCAAAACGAAGCTATGGGACGCCTCCAGCAGCAGAGCAACGGCAGCAGAAAGCTGCTCTGCTGTCATGTTGCCGTGTTGCTGCTGCCGCACCGCTGCTGCTTTGCTGCTGCTGCTCGCATAAAGCTATGGGACCCGGCCCTAACTGTACGGACCGCACTTCTATGCCCCATTACGTCACCGGTGTTGCGCAATGGCGAGCAATGCTGCGAGCCCGCTGTGGCTGTCGCCTGTCGCCGTCCAGTCGCACATAGAAGGTCACAGGGTCACAGTTGAAGCATTACGTTTTCTTGGTAGGAGGCGTTCGGATAACACGCTATAATGAACAGCTTTTTGCGTGTGAATCGTTTGCTACAGTTGAGCTAGCAAGTATGACATGTGAGTTGTACTTTTTCATCGAATGTATTCGTCCTCTGCTCTGCGGCCGTTCACAACAAGGAACTCAAGTATGTCCGTGGCTTTGAGAGTTTTGCTGACGAGTTACGTGGGCCTCTAGCGATTCACCGCAACGTGTATTGGTTGTATCGCCGTCACCAATGGAAAGTGTCTGGTGGTTGCTTGGCGTTGCAGTTATATTTACGTCAGTTGCAGTTATGTTTACGTGTTGGCAATCTGACAACAAAGGAAGTGCGACTGTGATATTTGGAAGATGCGCCCTTTGTTGCTCGATTTGTTTGCACGAATTATCGTAAAAGACTGGGTGGTCTAATGGTTTAATGTTTTGTTTTACTTTGTTTCAACTCGTGTTCTTCGTCATCATTACTGTTATTATTCAAAGCAGCTTCGCGCCTTCAGGCGTTTTTGATTTACTCTGCATTTATTGTTCTACAGATGGCTGTATTTCCTTCCGTCAATGGACTTCTTGTTTGCCTAAGATTATGTTTCATGCAAGGATTTATTTATGAGCACGTCACGTCTTCTGTATTCAATGTTGAGCACGTCGTATATCTGAACATTTAGCATTGCCAACCACCATGCCTACAAAAACTCAGCTGTAGCGTATTGTGGAAGAGAAGAGTATTCTGCACATCCTATTTACTTCTGCCCCAAGAACACAATGACCTCCTAGGTATGTCCGAGGAAAGTCATCAGCGGACAGGGATAACATCCTCAGGACTTCCCTACCAGGTCCTCAATTTGTTAGAAATGTGACAAAGTGAGACTCCCCGTCATGTCCTCAGGACCTCCTATGGGAGCTACCAAATGACGCGGCTAGTACAGTTCTGGGAGCAAGCAAATACCTTAGTGAATTATTTATTGTGGGAAGTGAGGGCACATTTGCAGCACTCAGTCAGCGTGTGTGTGTGTTTTTTATATATTTTCAACCTCGGTCACCAGCTACCGTTCGTTGTTTCTCATCTGTATTTCGTTCAGCGTATTCCTCATCACAAACAATGAGTGTCACAGTTTAAAAGGCAAAAAAAAAAAAAAAAGAGAGATACATAAAAGGCCCCTAGGTCACTAAAACCAGCGAAACCACTTAGAAAGGCATATGATGCAGCAGCATTTCCTTTCCAAGACAGAACAGATACAAGTTATTGCTTGTCTTCCGAACTTCAGCAGATTCGGGAGTCCCCTTCGCATCTCAGTCAAAACAAAGGGCGAGGTATCTAAGTTTAACTTGATTTCGCACATAACCAACAATGAAGTGAGAAATTCCTTGGAGTATTAAGTCGCTATCAAGGTAGTGTCCGTGTTTCTTACTGCTTTGGTTTGATGCATGCATAGTAAGTGAAGCTTGAGCAGCGAAACGCTATTATTTTATGTCTCTTCGGAAATAAAAGGCTCCGCGCAACCTCCTGCCAGGGACCCTCTGCGGACACTCATGCAACAAGACCGCAGTGAAAGGTCTAGCAAACTGTATTTTAGTGCACGTCAAACGCTGCACATGGACGGATTCCTTTCAAAATCCGACGATCAGTATTTGCGCCCCTATATCTCTTTTTATTTTATATTTTTGTTCGTTTTTTTTTAAATTTATGCATGAACACTCCTTCTTTGATTGTATTGGGTAATGAGAAATAAATCGGGAAGTTGATTACTGGCTAGCAGGTATTAAAATGCACAACGCAGTATTAAAATAATTTACTTCTCCTATGCTTGTCCTTCGGTTGACGACCGCAGGATGTACGCAAATGATAATCACTGGAAGCTCCTATGATGACAGCCTGTGGACCTCCTCCGTTCATCCCATCATGGACGAGGACGTGATGACACTTTGAGGACATCCTGAGGACCGCGTGTGTTCTTGGGGTGATAAGTGTTTGTCGTTTAACAAATTTATTGTTCAACCAGGTTTCCAATACTGTGTAATACATCCCTAACCCTAAGACTGGGGGACACAATTTCACGACATCAGTTCGCCTGCTTCATTGCCCTCTTATATTATTGTGTTACGTAAGCTTGAAGTCACCAGTTGAGGTAACTGGAAAGAAGCAAAAACCCCCAGTACTGACGTAGCATGCCCAATATTTTGCAATTAGAAAAACGACAAGTAATTGGTACTATTTCAAGTAAACTGCTTGTTGGTCTTCTGGCGGAAATCTGCTTTATTTGTGAAAGAACTGTTCCATTTGCCACCGGGACAGAGTCCTCACTATGCAGGCTCCTCCGAGGGTGTGGGCACACTTGTACGTGCGTCAAGGACGAGGGCATCAGGCTCAAACAGCTGAAAAGTCGACATTTAGCTCAAATAGTACAATAACTAAGACCTAACATCCACATATACACATTATATGCTATACATGCATAATTTTTATTTTTAATAGAACACAGGGTATGTTCTATTTTACACTGTCACACAGTTCATCTAACAACTGTATTGGCACCAGTGTTACCAGCAAATAGAGGCTGAAGTAGCTGCACGGCCTTGCAGGATGCCCAGAGCAAGTTGAACTGGTTGAACACTGCAGTACACCACTGGTATGATAATGGTTGATAGGGTTATTTTTGGTAATGTGAAACAAAGCACAGAGTTGCAGAGGAACAAAATCTCATGAGGACATAGTGCATCAAAGGTAGGTTCCTTTATTTAGAGGTGACCTGCAGAGCACTTGCTGGAGTTGTCCTGGCATTATACCCTGGTGAAAGACTTCAGCTGCCATACACATGGGCTGCCCTGATTTGAGAGAAGACAATAACACAGTATACAACTCCAGTTTCGGTGAATGCAAATGATGTAATCTAACCGAGCAATGACTATAAGATAAGAAGTGTAAACAAGAAAATGTCCGCCTCAATATCATATTTGTGCACATGATAAAGCAAACTGTAAATCAAATGACAAAAAGGGTAAAAAAAAAAAACTTGTGAACAATATACAGAGCCCGAATGGTAGCCAAGACACTGCATTAAAGAGGAATCTGGAAAGAGGGTGCACAGCATTTGTCTGCTCTGAATAGTGGGTTACAATGATCATGCTGTCTCACCTAAGGGGTTTCAGAGGAAGTGACCTGTGAACATGGAATCAGATGAGTGAAGAGAAAAGAAAGGATACATATGTTCAACATGTTACATAAATATTCTGTTGAAGCATGGTTTCTAAGATCATGCTAAACGAAGTTTACTTTTATCAACAGTGCACCACCTGAGTTTAGGGACTAGATTCGGTAACTTCCATTTTCTTTGTTTTACTCTCTCTGTGCCGTAAGCGGCGGCAAGGTTTAGAGTCACGCAGATGAGAATTAACCCATTCACGCAATCCTGAAATCTATGATAGCATTTGAACCACACGGACTGAGAGACCTTTGTTAGCCCCAGTAACGAAAAATACTCACACCATTGCGCCGTTTAGGTGGATGTTCTTTCCCCGGTGTGGACAGGTATCCTTATGGTGCTCAGTGCCGGATTTAGGGGAGGGAAGACGAGGCACTTGCCCCGGGGCCCCCACCACAAAGGGGCCCCCACCAGTAAAGGTTTTGTCCAAGGGAAATCTGTTTTCCATGCCTGAAACGCATCCGTGAAACGGAAACTTGGTAAAAATCTGTCCTCCGTCCACGCATATCGACCCCGAATAACACATTGGATAGACATAGAATACACGAGGGAGCCCTCACAGCACAGTGCCCCGGGGCCCCCACCACTGTAAATCCGGCACTGATGGTGCTACACCTTGATTCAGACGACACTAAGCTCGTTATCCAGTACGTTGAAGAGATTCAACGTACCCTTCGTAAATTCGATCATGCAAATGTCCGCAACAAACACGAGCCGTCGATGGCACCACATCGTCTTTCCACTCCGGAGGTCCGATTGCTTCGTGGCATCAAAAGCTGTCTGTCTCGTCACTGGGAAGCATGAGACATTGGATACCAGGCGAATAGTGACGTAAATTAGGGCAACCAACTATCCAACGTCGTCTCGGCATGTCGACGAAAACCACAGGATGCGGCTATGCGACTGCGATAGACTGCGACCATCGCGCGGAAGCTGCCGTCATGGAGATTTCCACTCCAGATGAACGCATACGCGTGATCCTACGGCACATGCTCCTGGCGGGATCCTCCGGCTCGGCAACACGTCACGATGACGTATTGCCGAGTCGGCCGTGGTCCCGTCAAGTAGCCCGCTGTGTCTCCGCTCGGCAGCTCGCCACGGCGCGGCGCCAGCTGTCCTCCCTTCACCGCTCCGTTTAAATTCGCTCCCGATAATACTCCTCGCATGATGAAGGTAAAATTTTGGTTCCAGACTGGGAAAAAGGTTTTCTTTCTGATGCAAACGAGAAAAAAAATAATCATTTCATAGTCCCTGTAAGGTTTCCCAAAAATATGCGCACCAGCTACACACTGGTGTGGCAACATAACCCTGTAAATTCTAAACTACAGCATCAGCAGTGCTTGCATGTCTCTGACATTCCTGCAGTGCTGAACACTCGCTGCTTGCTATTTCGGTCTAGCAACCGGCAAACGTGAAATTCATGTTCACGAAGTGTCGTTGATCAAACACGCGGGAACTTCACAAATAATACGCAACAACTATAGCCTTCTCTTTGGACAACTCGGTTGCGCCCGTCAGAAGGATATGAGCAGCGTTTAATACTCGTTCGCTTCAACGCATCGAGAATTAACACTGCAGTTCAGAAATCTCAAAATCGAAACTAAGTGACATCCTGGATACGTCTGCCATGTTGTAATTTAGATGCGCACCCTACAGGTCACGCAAAATGCGAACGGTATGAATCACCGTGAACAGAAAATAGTGACGCATTGTTTTCGCAATTACTAATCTTATCACAATTATTTTCATTATTGTTTTCAATATAGCTATGTTCAGGGTGACGAACCGAACCCGAACCGATGTGATGTGATGTGATGTGAATAAAGAAAAAAATGGGGATGTAAGTTTCGACGAAGTCAAACTGGCTACCCCAGTATACTTAATACAGAAAGTTCAAACTGATGATGAGATGATGAAAACGCAAAAGGATGATGTCCAGAGACGAACAGAGATGATAATTGAGTTCAACATGTAGGTCAAAAGTTCAAGAGCTGCGCCCAAGTTAGAGTAAAGTGGCGGAATCACCGGGGGCACACACAGGACACATCACACATTCACCGTGTCATAGGATGTCCATAAGCCCGGTTGCATGCAAAAAGTCTTCAAGTGCCCTTAGCGCCTTGTCGGACGAAGGAGGACCTAATAGTTTCGTGATGTCGAAGGCTCGGGAGTCCAAACGAGAGAGGCTTGTCTCTAATGCCCTTCGAGCATCGACGTACTTCTGACACCTGAGAAGGATGTGTTCTACATCCTCTACAACGCCACACTCACTACAGTTCGGAGAGTCTCGCTTTCCGATTTTGAAGAGGAGACGTGCGCTGTACGGTACATTGAGCCGTAGCCTATGTAGGACAGTTGTCGTTTGTCGCGTAAAGGAAGGTGGTACACGAAAGCGTAACCCTGGGTCGACCTTATACAGAAGCGAATCCCGAGCCGATCCTGTTAACCAGGAGGTATTGCACATTCTTTGTTTTAACTCGTTCAGCATTCGTCCCGCGTCACCCTTGGTGAAATAAATGGGCAACACCTGGGCGCGCCTTAGTTGAAGAGCCCGGCGTGCAGTAGCGTCCACAGCCTCGTTACCTGCAATGCCACAGTGGCTAGGGATCCACTGCATTTGGATGTCATGACCTTTTAAAACTGCTGCATGGTGTGCGTGTAAGACATCTTGTGCTGGTGTCGCCAGAGATCCCGTAGTAAACATGGTAGCTAGGGTCTGTAACGCACATTTTGAGTCGCTATAGATGGTCCAGCGAGCAGCTGAAGATTGTGAGTTGATGAAACTTATTGCCAAGAGGACTCCATAAAGAACCCGAACCGAAAACCGTACCCGAACCGTTATTTTTGCCGTAACCGAGCCCGAACCCGAAGAGAACCACAAAAATAATAGCGGTAACCGGTTCGCAACTAAACTGTTCGGACATAAAACAAATCAGCATAAGAGTTCAAGTGGTTCTCGATGCCGAAAATATGCATCCCGCAACGAGGACTGGTCTCCACATCATGCATATTGCAAATTTTCACCTAGCAGTCAAACGAGAACATATAGTAAGTATACTTTCAGCGTGCTTTTAATACGTTGAAGTGCAGTTGTCCTTGTGAGCGCCGCCGCTAGTGCCCCACGCTATGCTGCGGCCCTGCGGCGTCTGCCCTTCACAGAGGCGCTACGCGAACGCTTGACATAGGGTTCCTGCATGCGTAAACGCTGGGTTTTCAAGCAAATGTCGCGGCTGTTCTCTGCTAGCAACTGTTGTATTTTCTGAAAGGTGATTGCCTGCCATCGTCCTCCGAATGAAGCAGCAATGGAGTAGGCCAGTTGTGCTCTATAGGAAGAATATGCGCCCTATATTTTCCTTTACACGTGAGCAGTAGAAATTAAACAAGTCAAGAACATGAGAAGTGGTTTGAGAAGTAAATGTAGTCCTGCTTACTGGTAGTGCAGTTGTGCCGTGACACATTGCCTTTGTGTTGTGGATTAACTGGTACACTGCTGTGACCTCGGACAGAGCAAAGTTGGCAGACTTATTTTCAACATGCTTCTGCACAATTTTAGATCGATTCACAACAATAACAAAAATACCGTCGTCTATGTACGCTGTCCATCTTATTTCGCTTTCTTGAGTGCATCTTGCTAGCACTGTGCCTGCGAAAAAAGCGATTTTGGGAACAGGGAATTCTCCTCTCTCTCGCTAAAGGGAGCACCTGGTCATTAAAAACGTAAATGCAGACAACAGCAGTAATAAGCTATTATCCACGCATTTCCTGACAAAATCGGTCTTATGTGAGATATAAAACGGGAGCGTTGAACCGGTTAGATTTTTGGCGCGGCCGAGCTGGAACTGAACCGGAACGAAATCCAAGCAACGCGCACCAGAACCCGACCGAATCCGCATTTTTTTGCGGTTCGACACCTTGGATATATTCCCACTATATGCTGTAAAATAGATAAGTCACCAGTCTGTGTCGTAAGAGTACCGGAGCAAGCGGTCCGGGAAAAAATGGTTTCGGAAAAATTGTCCCAGCTGGTATGGCAAGGAAAAATTGTCCGCCGATAATGCCTCTAGGCAGCGCTTGCCAATACGAAAAAAGAAAAAAAAAATCTATTGCTCCTTCCGTACAAAAAATCCGTACAAAATCCATTGCTCCTTAGTGTCCCCCCTATGGTTTAGTGGGGTGTAGGAAAAACATGTTCCCGAAAAAATGTTCCCTGGTTTTGTGGGCGGAAAAAATGGTCCCGCAGGCTCCTGCACGGCCTAAATTACTGGGGCGTAGTTGCGGGTAGCTGACGAATCGCATCACAGCTGACCGAGGGCTATCATTCGCTCTCCAGATTTGTTGAAATTAGGAGACATAGGTTTCTTTTTTTCTTTTTTTTTTCATGTGTTAGTGGAGCCATTCAATACGAGCAACATAAAAGCGATATCATTCGCTACTCTAGTTCACTAACGATATCGTTCGCTGGATGCTAGTATTTTTCTGCTGTTGGTCAGACACGGTTTTACAATTGTCCCCTGCATCTTTTCTGTGTGGATGTTTATGAACAATAAAAGCTGTACGCACTCTTATTCATTGTTTCATTGCCCTTATAACTTCGCTTCTGCTGAAGATACGGTTCATCGACATCGAAACGTATGAGAGAACCATTGAACACCTTTGCCTCACACACGATAGGAAAATACTAGCACCCAGGTTGATTTGGAAATACATCCGACTACATTCGACGACACCCACGTCCATACGCGAGCGTGAAGTCGGAGCTTCAAGCGATAGTCCGGACCTCCGGAGGGTATTCGGATTGCGACTCATTCGATTGTGTTCCACACGTATATCATCCACGTAAAATAGAAAGGGTGAAAGCTTCCCCGTTTTAGAGAAAATGAATTAAATCCCACGGTTAACCCATATCCGGTTTCGGTTTCTCCGTGACGTCACTGTTGTTCCCGACGTCACAATTGTGCAAGACGACACAACAACACTCAGCGCTTGTTTGAGGTGCAAAGTGAGATTTTCAGGTGAAACTTGACCCAGTTGGGATTGGCGATTTGTTTAATAACTTATGTTATTCCTAACTATTTAGCTTGTAATATTTTCTATGCTGTAACTGAGAGAGACGCGCCTGACAAATGTTTATGCTGTGTAGGCCAAATCTGTGACGACAACGAGGTTGAAACTTAACAACACTTAATTGTCTTTTCAAATAAGGGATTGGTACTGCACCGAGCTTTTATCCAGAACGGTGAATACTGGCTACCCCCAACTGTTTTAGGGCTTCGGTCTCCCCAAAACCCGAAAAATGGCACGCACGTTGTGTTTTTATTCCTGTTCTCACGATGCACTAAGCAACACCTATGCTTCATCGCTCAACAACACCGCCACATATGCAGTAACCAGTCACTGTTAATAAAAAACAGGAATACCATGCGTATTGAAAGTACAGAAACCAAGAACGGCGACGCACAAAGAACACACAACCCGCCAAGAAGCATCACGAAGAAATCTGGGCTTGTTGGTACATGATCAAGGAGATGCTTAACGCTAGCACACGAGGCACAGAGAAAAAACACACAGCGCTCGTGTTGTGTGTGTTCTTTCGCTGTCCCTCGCCTGTTAGAGGTAATCATCTCTTTGATCAGTTTAAAGCGTTTATCTGTGTTTTATTTCATTGGTACGAACCCAGAAGGTGCCGTGCCGTTTTGCTCACTACTTTGTGATACTTCGTTTTATAAAAGAACGCGGGTACGATTTTCCCAACCCATCTGCCAGAAATACGCAGAAGGTAGCAGGACCTTGGAGAATCGCTTCCTAATCTTATCTCGTTGTCTGTACTCGTAAAGCATCTGTAAAGGGAGAGAGAGAGAGCAACAGAACGAACAGACGGCAGTCTAAACAATACAAGCGGTGCAGCGAATGTAATCACCTTTATGTTCCTCATTGAATGTCGTGCAACTTTTATTGTTCATCATTGCCATCAATGTTAATTAAAAAGACATGTCTCCCAACTTAATCAATCCAGGAGGACGATCGATAACACTTTATCGGCTATGATACGTTTCATCAGCTGTCCACAACGAGGCTCCTGTATTTTTGAGCGCACGGAACCTCGCGTGACGTTTCCTCCCACGCAACCAGGGACCACATTTGCCGGGACCATATCTTCTGGAACCCGATTTAGTTAGCCTTTTTTTATAGATAAGGTGACATAGTTTAGTGAGTTACGCTTTACCGAAAAACGACTCGTGTTAGTGAATTCGGTAGGCTTTACAGTCTGAAGCTAATCCCTAAGAGCAGTGGTTACCAAACGGGGAGGAATTCCACACTGGGGAGGAATTTCATGGCTCCAGGGGAGGAGATAGTCCCGTAAGGCCTCTGATCCGCCTTCAAGCGCATATAACAGCTAGCAGTTTGTTCCCGAGGAGTGCAATCGACGACATCAATCAATCAATCACTTTATTTCTCATCAAGTGGTGAAAGGAGGACAGAGAAAAAGTTGTAAAATACACACACACACCTCAGTACCAGACTTGTGCACGTTACTAAGAAAGAGTAATCGATTACCGTTACCGTTACCCCGTACGAAACTTAATTTTTTACCGTTACAAATTACTCGTGGAAAAGGTAATGAGGTAACGTCTAGAAAAGTAACGCGCTACTTTGCGAATTACTTTCGATATCTGAGAGAAAACGAGAAGAGTCTGAACGCCGTCGTTGCTTACCGGAAGCGTACTGCAAGCTGCAAGGCACCGACAAATAGCATGAGTTATACCCCTGTCACACGGGCATTTTCGATCCTGCTCGACCGAACCTGCTTGAACCCAATGCAGATAGGATGGTGCTACACGGCCGCTTCCAAGCAGGATCGAACTTTGATCCTGCTTGACTCAAGACAGTTCCCATAACAGGATTGAGAATTTCAAGACTGCTCGACGGCCGCCATTTGCATCCTCGACCCCATTGAACTGTCATAACTTAAGACGGACATGCGCGCGAAGCTACAAATGATGCTTACATAGATATACGATAAATTACCACTAATATCGCTGTTATATAGGAAACGCGAAATTAATGAGTTCCGTTTATTCATTTGCACAGGTCAACCATTCAATGCGCATTGAAAGTGGCCGTGTAGCAGCGTCAAAACTCGAGCGTGCTCGGGAAGTTCAATGCAGATCGGATTCGAGAAGGATCGAAATGCCCGTGTGACAGGGGTATTAAAGCTCAGACATATATTTATATGATGGACAGTAAAAAATGAAAAAAGATCTACACTGCAAAAAAGTCGGCGTGAATGCAGAATTGATTCCATTACGCAAGTGATGAACTTCAATAGCAGCATGCTTCTCAAACTTTTCGTCCCTTAATTTTCCGCGCTTTCCTGTGTGAACGACCGTCGGCAGCCACACTGAACACTCTCTCCACCATTGCACTGGACGGAACTGTAGTGATGTACCGTAGGAACACCTGCGATATTATTCGGTGGTCTGCAAAGATTGACAAAGGGGCGGTCGCAGAACAAGAAGGGTATCGAGCGACCTCATCGCTGTTGTGTGGGAGAGATTTACTGAACGAATTTCACGTGGGTACTATACAACAAGCACAGCATACACACAAGATCAACGATGCAGGACGATGCAAAATGCGGCTATTAACAAATGAGAGGTAATGAATACCAGCTCCGGTGGCGCAGCGGTAACGCGTGCGCTTGGAGACTGCGAGGTCCGCGGTTCGAATCCGCGGGCCGGCTGTGCCGTCTGGGGTTTTTCCTGGGTTTCCCTCAGATGTGTAATAGCGTATGCCGGCACAGTTCCCCTGAAGTCGGCCCATGGACGCAGCTATCCTCCCCCCGAGCGGATTCCGCTCGGTCTTCCACTTCACCCTTTCCTCTCCTCCTGTCTACCACCTTTCCCTTCCCGAGAAACATGCCGCCTAATCAGGCAGGCAGACCTCTCGGTTCCTCCCAACGACACTCCTCGTCCTCCTCCTCCGAGGCAATGAATGATAAATAATCATGGATGGGGAAAAAATATGGGTGGGGAAACAATATGTATAAAATATGACTACGCTTATGACAAAATATGAATGACAATAGTAGTAATCATTCAACCCAAGTTTTACACAGAAAATCCGCGGCAAGTATTGCACTTTTTACTTTAAATTTTTTAAAAATTTAAATTTTTAAAATTTTTAAATTGGGCAAAATCTAACTCAGTGCAATACTTGTCGCGGATTTTCTATGTAAAACTCGGGTTGTAGAAAAAAAAACTAGATAGAAAGGAAGCAGAGAGTTGGAAACAATTTATTTGAAAATCAACGACGCCATCTTGAAGAAATCACGCCGGTGCAGGCGACTGGGGGGGGGGCACGACGGTTGCAGAGGCAGGTGGCCACCTAGTTCCAAGGCATCAGACCAGATGGCGCCAGCATCGTAGCTCTATGCGAGAAAGACAGAGAACAACAAAGTACTAGCGGCACGTAAAAATGGCAGCACTGCTCAACAAGTCTAGGCATGCGAGAGAAAAAGCCTAACCAGAGCGTCACAACACTATGCGGCTAACACAAGGCGGGAACCACTACCCACACGACGGTAAATGTGCGTCAACAGGCTTGGTATGGGACACCGCTAAACAAGTCTAAACATGCGCGTACAGCGAGAAAAGGCTTAACCCGAGCACGGTAAAACAATGCTCACACACCGGTAAATCACTCACCTTTTTCCCCTGCGACTGCTCATCAGCCAGGCAGAAACTGAGCGGGCACAGGGACTGCAGAGCAACCGAACGCACGTCTGCTCTCCGTGACAGCCAGCCAGAAACTGAGCGAGCGCGGGGACTGCGGAGCAATCGAGCGCACCTCTGCTCTCCGCGACAGCCAGCGAGCAACTGACTGGGACGCCGCTCCGCGGCCGCTACACATGCGCGCGCTCTTAGCGCCCTCTACGGCGGCCATCTGCGAGAGGCTAAGAGACAAGAGCATTCCTGCGCCCCCTGCAGGACGTTCTCATTGGTCGTGACGTCATCCTATTGTCTCAGGGCTACCCTGTTTTTTTCCACTAATGCTCCTTTGGACAAGGTCCACCTGAAACAATAGTGCCATGGTATGACGTCATCATGTACCTGCGTGGCTCAAGAACGCGTGCGCTCTAGACAGGGGACCTATTATTTATTGAATCACTATGCCAAGATTATTTCCTTTATTCTTCTATAACGATTGCATAGAAAGCTATTGCAGAAGAGCACCATGTGTGAAAGCTGATTGTAGGAATTCCAGTCTTACTAAATGAGACTTGCAAAAGAACAAAATATCCTAACACGTAACTCCATCAACGGCTAATAAGAGGACTAGGCACTCAACAAATCAACACAGAGTACGGGTAACAAGGAGCGCAGAACGATGCGTCTACTCTATCCGACAGCCGAATTACGGAACTGAGTCATAATGCTTTTTCTCCTCTATAAAGTCATGCATCTGTCCCTCTTGCGGTTGATTTCTGAACTAATTTAATCGCGAAATTATTAAGAATAGCACTATTCCCATTCAGGACAGCACTATCGACATCGTCAAGACAAGAATGTTCTTTGTCAAAAAAGAAAAAATACAAAGCGTCAACAAAGGAAAGCATGCATATCGGGGCATGTCAGGACACGTCAGGACAAATCGCACGACTGTTGGCCAACAGAGGAAAACAAACACTTGAACAGAGTGAAAAGACACTCACTATCATCAGACACGTACACTACATTCCCTCATTGTAAATCCGCTCGTCACAAAATCCACCTGCATCGTCGAACACCATTCACCAGTGACGAACCACACATCCGCACCCCATCAGAGGCAGACAGAATCCCACGTAAGCTACGCTCTTCCACTGACGATCAACGCAATTGCTAGGAGCAGAATTAACGTGTCTACACCCGCCAGTGTCCAAGAGAGAAGTGAATCCTTGCGCCCCCTGCAGGCCATTCTCATTGGTCGCGACGTCATCCTATTGTCTCAGGGCTACACTGTTTTTTCCACTAATGCTCCTCTAGACAAGGTGAACCCGAAACAATAGTATCGCGGTATGACGTCATCATGCAGGTGCGTGGCTCAAGGACGCTTACGCTCTAGACAGGGGACCTGTTACTTATTGAATCACTATCCCAAGATTATTTCCTTTATTCTACTATAAAGATTGCATAGGAAACTATTGCAGAAGAGCACCATACATTAGAGGAGATTGTAGGAATTAAGCATTTCATTCCCAAAGTCTTACTAAATTAGACTTTCAAAAGAACAAAATATCCTAACACCTTCTATGCCTACATACAACGAGCTAATCGAGATATGTCTATCCCTTCCGAGAGCCAGGCAGGTAACTGAATAATGTCGCTTTGTTCCTCGACTGGATAAAGCACCTGTCCCTCTTGCGGTTACTCTGTGAACTAAATGAATTGCAACATTATTAAGAATAGCACTACTCCCATTCAAGGCAGCAGTATCATCAAGAATGTTCCTTGTCAAAAAGGAAAAAAACTACGTGTAGAAGGAAAACATGACAGGGCCAGGAACAGGGCCAGGGCATGTCAGCACATGTTTGTCAGACAACAAGGGGGGGAAAAGCAAAGAGAAACACTTGAACAAAGCAAAAACCAACATCAAACTATTTCTAAGCACACACACTCCTCTTATTCAAAAACAGTGCTCATCATAAATCCGTCCAGGACAATACATACCATTTTTCTATTGCTACACTTTTTTCCAGTAACGGTCAATGCATTGCTACAGACTGCGTGACGTCATCACATCCTGCCTGAAGAAGACAGCGGCATAGACAAAGACTCCTATTATTTATTGAATCGCAAGATTATTTCCTTTGTCCTACTCTTAATGATATTCATTCTTACATTAAAATTCAACAAAAAAGCACACCAGTAAACTACCACTGGTCTTTTGAAATAATAAGTGAGTCCACTCAACATCATCACCAGGCTTATGTAATACACGACCCTTTCTATGCTCGTATACTCATTGTCTGAGGCTACACCTGCGAGCAAAAAGGCGCGAAAGGCGGGGGGCAAAGTTCCATTCACGCTCGACGGAGGACTAGACAGAACACCTTTACGGGAACATGATGGCATTCCCACGATATTAATGATTATTGCATTGCAGTTTAGAAAAACTACTACAAAACTATAATTTTAGGAGCCTATTAAAATTCTACTTTCTATGGAAACTATAATTGCCCTATTACTTGGATCGCTATTAATGAAGCGCTCCAATTTTTTCTCTCTTCCCATATCAGCCTTGTGATGCAGTGAAGCAGAGTCACATCCAAAATAATTAATTTACATTGAGGGTGTCGTGCTTCAGGAATTCCTATCCTGCCCTCAGATGCAAGCATTTCTGCACGAATACCTATAACAGCTTACTTCTTCAACATACCGAGCACCTAACATCTAACAAACAAGCAGAGAAACCCACTTCTCAGCTTTACCATGCGACTTTCTTCTGCACAAAAGCAGTGATTTGAGGAGCAGCAAAAATTGCGCGCACTTGGGCTTGACTTCAAAAAACTGAAGCATATGCTAATAAACTAAGAAAAAGACACTCATGTCTGGTATCAGATCATGCTACATACACAGCCGCATTGTCCCTTCGTAAAGAAAGCACAGGACGAGGGCACACAAATTCCTTTAAGCGAGCAGGGAAAAGGCTTAAGGCCTCAGGAATAATAGCACAGTCACCGGACATCGCCAGTGGCTACCACAAGATAACAACAAGGTACTAGCGGTAGGTAAAATTGCAACACTGCTAAACAAGTTCAGACATGCCATGATGACGTCACAAATCAAGAAAACAAGCACGCACACTCAGACAGCACCTCAGGAATGCACAAGGAGACGTGCTTTATAGGAATTTCTACTCCACACTCAGATACCAGCATTTCTGCACAAATACCTATAAATGCAAACAGCTTACTCCATCAACATATCGAGCAAAGTGAATAATGGCACTCAACATCATATAACAAGAAACAAACAAATTCAATTCTTAAAAACTCTCCTTTGCCAAGCAGCATTCTTCTGCTCTACCTGGGGCCCTATCCTCGTCAAAAGTAATCGACCTCGATTACTTTACGTCACAAGCTGTAGGGCGGGGCTGCCACGAAATACCCCGCCCTTAAATCCCGCCCGTTTCAATTGAAATTTATACCTAGTTTTCCTTCGCAGCCTCTCGGCCCTAATCTCGGACCGTGACCCTACGTCATTTTGACGTAACAATGACGTAAAAGATTAGTTTCAAAGCTGAAAAGTAATCTAGCGAAAGAGGGTCGATTACTTTGAGCGGCGATGGGTTTCGTGATGGGTCCGCATGTGCATTTCCGTTTATTGTGTTGTATAAAGTCTGTATGTGCTCGTCACAACAAAAAATTCATGTCGTTCTTCGTTTGTGTTTAATGATGAGAAAAAAGCACCACGTAACACCGTTTCTCTGCGCCGATCGCGGCATCGTATGCGTGAAAGCGGCGGGCTTTTCGAAGCGTCGTCCGAGCCGTACGTCGTACAATCAATGTTATTGCAACGTAGCGGTGTGCACACAAAAAACTCATCGATCAAAGTTCACTGTTTCTTGAGTAAAACTATCAATGCTCATTTGCGGTATCATTCGCACCCCCACAGCTCACGAGCAAAAGAAGCATATTGCAATGCGAATTATAATTCCGCATATCGAGCACACGAACACACAGAAAAATATAAAGAAAAGCTCATAAATAAAGCTCAAGTTTTAAAGCACGAACCGATTTGTCATAAACGCGTTTACGGCTCGCGCCACACTGTCCGTTCGACCCTTTGCCCTTTGCAATGATCCTTCGCGCTTTTATCGTTTTGTCCGTTTTGTTGCCTGCCATCAGCGCCATCTCACGGGTACATACCGAATTATAAATGCCAAGTACAATCACGGTGTCACACAAACATTGCCGTCTTGCACACCTGTACGTCAAGAAAAATGACAAACAGCAAAAAAGGAAATTATCAGCGTTCTTTTCCACGCATTTTCCACGAAATTCAGTTTTACGCCGGTAGAGTTTTCTGTTTCCGACACCTAAGAACCGAAGCAACAAGGCAGGGCAGGCAGATCACAGGTGTGGTCTTCGGATTCTCAGGAGGAAACACCGATAAGGCGGGTCGCTTTCCAAGATAACACGTGGGGCGATTGGTTGATAGAAGGTGTCAACCCGCTTTTAATATTCACGCCTTTTTTGATTGTGCACCAATGACAGAAGAAATTTCAAGTAATCGAGGTAGATTACTTTGACCAGGATAGGGCCCCTGGATGCTGACTTTTTCCCCTCACCTACATTCTGTGTAAAAGCAGTGAAAGGAAAAAAGAACCGCAAAAAATTATACGCATTTGTGCTCCAATAGCTGTAACTGCAAGAAACCGTAACGCACGCTAATAAACTGAGAAAAAGACACCCATTTCTGCCACCAGATAATTCTTGCATAATGCCACATACACAGTCGCATTGCCCTTGCGTAAAGAAAGCACAGGACAGGGATACACAAATTTCCTTAAGCGAGCAGGGAAAAGGCTTAAGTCGAACCGCTCAGGAATAATCGGAGAATCACCGCTTATCCCTATACGCGGCTAGCACAACATGACAGCAACAAGATATTAGCGAAGGGTAAAATTTGCAAGACACTACTGAACAAGTCCAGATATGCGACATCGCATACAAAATACTGCTCATCGGGGAAAAGGTCTACGCCTGCAACAGAAAATCATAGAGCATACAGAACTTCATTTTTCTGTTTCGCGTAAACTGAACGCGGTCTGCTTTGAAAACGACGCACAAATTTTCTTGCCGGCGTCGGCCACTCATAAAATACCCTGCCCAAAACAAAGACTTCACCAGGTTCGCGAGGCAATTCCATTAAAAACGCTCGTCCTATCCTACAGATAGCAATGCAAACGCGACTAGCACCCTTATTTTTTAACCCACTATTTCACGCAATAGTACATAAATGTATCACTCGTGTCACACGAAAAGGCAAACACTTACTTGTCAAGTGGGGTCCCTGGTTCAGAAAAGCGCGCGCGCACACAGACACACACTCATATTTTCACACTCACAAACACAAAGTCTATTTCACAAACGCATAAATCCATATTTTTCCCCAGGTCAATAATTATCCAACCAGCGTCAAAACGGGGAGAACGCACATATGCCTACACAAAACAATAGGTCTTTGTTCCGGATGTAATAGGATATCACCAGTCGACCGTCGCAATGCAAAAAAGAAACACAGCATCGCAGGAATGCATATTCGCTATATATCCACCAAGAAAACGGTGCCGTGCCTCTGCGCAGCGATCATTATACAGGAGTGAATTCACTTCGTTTTCTTTTTATGTCCTTGCACCCATATATGTTGCAAGAATATTATAGAGCAGAACGGGTAAATGTGAACATCATTCGCTACACACTGTAGCTCTCATCATTTTTAAACCAAACCACTTAACATGTGTTCATAGGCCTTAACTAAATAGGTGAGCCGATAAGGACTCAAAATAAAATCAAATAAAATAATCATTCCACCATCGCTGGCTGCAGTTTGGGTACACAACAGAGCAGTGTGCTCCCATCAACACGCCTTGGGCTGGATTTCACACACACACCCGAAGCCTTTTTGAATACATTCTGCTGTCGCCGGAATAAAAGATTTATCGTGAGGGTACTACAACGTCAGCTCTGTTGCTGTTTAAGTGATAAAACAGTGCGCTCGCTCGGGGTAACGGATCGCCCGCGTCACGCGTCCAAACCGCGAGAACGGGCCCGCGTTGCGCTCGCACGGGGAATCGCGTGCGTCGCGAGTCCAAACCGCGAGAACGGGCCCGCGCGCGGCTCGCGTGGGCGCGGTTCGGGCGCGGTTCGGTTAGTGAAGGCCTATGAACACATGTTAAGTGGTTTGGTTTAAAAATGATGAGAGCTACAGTGTGTAGCGAATGATGTTCACATTTACCCGTTCTGCTCTATAATATTCTTGCAAAATATATGGGTGCAAGGACATAAAAAGAAAACGAAGTGAATTCACTCCTGTACAATGATCGCTGCGCAGAGGCACGGCTCCGTTTTCTTGGTGGATGTATAGCGAACATGCATTCCTTCGATGCTGTGCTTCTTTTTTGCATTGCGACGGTCGACTGGTGATATCCTATTACATCCCGAACGAAGACCTATTGTTTTGTGTAGGCATATGTGCGTTCTCCCCGTTTTGACGCTGGTTGGATAATTATTGACCTGGGGAATAATATGGATTTATGTGGTTGTGAAAATAGACTGCGTTTGTGAGTGTGAAAATATGAGTGTGTGTCTGTGTGTGTGTGCGGGCGCGCTTTCCTGAACCAGGGACCCCACTAAGTGTTTGCCTTTTCGTGTGATACGAGTGATACATTTATGTACAATTGCGCGAAATAGTGGTTTAAAAAATAAGGGTACTAGTCGCGTTTGCATTGCTATCTGTATGATAGGACGAGCGTTTTTAATGGTATTGCCTCGCGAACCTGGTGAAGTCTTTGTTTTGGACAGGGTATTTTATGAGTGTCCGACGCCGGCAAGAAAATTTGTGCGTCGTTTTCCAAGCAGACCGCGTTTAGTTTACGCGAAATAAAAAAATGAAGTTGTGTATGCTCTATGATTTTCTGTTGCAGGCTTAGACCTTTTCCCCGATGAGCAGTATTTTGTATGCAATGTCGCATGTCTGGACTTGTTCAGTAGTGTCTTGCAATTTTTACCCTTCGCTAATATCTTGTTGCTGTGATGCTGTGCTAGCCGCGTATAGGGATAAGCGGTGATTCTCCGATTATTCCTGAGCGGTTCGACTTAAGCCTTTTCCCTGCTTGCTTAAGGAAATTTGTGTATCCCTGTCCTGTGCTTTCTTTACGCAAGGGCAATGCGACTGTGTATGTGGCATTATGCAAGAATTATCTGGTGGCAGAAATGGGTGTCTTTTTCTCAGTTTATTAGCGTGCGGTTTCTTGCAGTTACAGCTATTGGAGCACAAATGCGTATAATTTTTCGCGGTTCTTTTTTCCTTTCACTGCTTTTACACAGAATGTAGGTGAGGGGAAAAAGTCAGCATCCAGGTAGAGCAGAAGAATGCTGCTTGGCAAAGGAGAGTTCATAAGAATTGAATTTGTTTGTTTTTTGTTATAGGATGTTGAGTGCCAGTATTCACTTTGCTCGATATGTTGATGGACTAAGCTGTTTGCATTTATAGGTATGTGTGCAGAAATGCTGGTATCTCAGTGAGCTGCTGTCTGAGTGTGCGTGCTTGTTTTCTTGATTTGTGACGTCATCATGGCATGTCTGAACTTGTTTAGCAGTGTTGCAATTTTACCTACAGCTAGTACCTTGTTGTTATCTTGTGTTAGCCGCGCGGCGATGTCCGGTGACTGTGCTATTATTCCTGAGGTCTTAAGCCTTTTCCCTGCTCGCTTAAAGGAATTTGTGTGCCCTCGTCCTGTGCTTTCTTTACGAAGGGACAATGCGGCTGTGTATGTAGCATTATCTGATACCAGACATGAGTGTCTTTTTCTTAGTTTATTAGCATATGCTTCAGTTTTTTGAAGTCAAGCACAAGTGCGCGCAATTTTTGCTGCTCTTTCCTCAAATCACCGCTTTTGTGCAGAAGAATGTCGCATGGTAAAGCTGAGAAGTGGGTTTCTCTGCTTGTTTGTTAGATGTTAGGTGCTCGGTATGTTGAAGAAGTAAGCTGTTATAGGTATTCGTGCAGAAATGCTTGCATCTGAGCGCAGGATAGGAATTCCTGAAGCACGGCACCCTCAATGTAAATTAATTATTTTGGATGCGACTCTGCTTCACTGCATGACAAGGCTGAAATGGGAAGAGAGAAAAAATAGGAGCGCTTCATTAATAGCGATCCAAGTAATAGGGCAATTATAGTTTCCATAGAAAGTAGAATTTTAATAGGCTCCTAAAATTATAGTTTTGTAGTAGTTTTTCTAAACTGCAATGCAATAATCATTAATATGGTGGGAATGCCATCATGTTCCCGTAAAGGCGTTCTGTCTAGTCCTCCGTCGAGCGTGAATGGAACTTGGCCTCCCGCCTTTCGCGCCTTTTTGCTCGCAGGTGTAGCCTCAGACAATGAGTATACGAGCATCGAAAGGGTCGTGTATTACATAAGCCTGGTGATGATGTTGAGTGGACTCACTTATTATTTCAAAAGAGCAGTGGTAGTTTACTGGTGTGCTTTTTTGTTGAATTTTAATGTAAGAATGAATATCATTAAGAGTAGGACAAAGGAAATAATCTTGCGATTCAATAAATAATAGGAGTCTTTGTCTTTGCTGCTGTCTTCTTCAGGCAGGATGTGATGACGTCACGCAGTCTGTAGCAATGCATTGACCGTTACTGGAAAAAAGTGTAGCAATAGAAAAATGGTATGTATTGTCCTGGACGGATTTATGATGAGCACTGTTTTTGAATAAGAGGAGTGTGTGTGCTTAGAAATAGTTTGATGTTGGTTTTTGCTTTGTTCAAGTGTTTCTCTTTGCTTTTCCCCCCCTTGTTGTCTGACAAACATGCGCTGACATGCCCTGGCCCTGTTCCTGGCCCTGTCATGTTTTCCTTCTACACGTAGTTTTTTTCCTTTTTGACAAGGAACATTCTTGATGATAGTGCTGCCTTGAATGGGAGTAGTGCTATTCTTAATAATGTTGCGATTCATTTAGTTCACAGAGTAACCGCAAGGGGGACAGGTGCTTTATCCAGTCGAGGAACAAAGCGACATTATTCAGTTACCTGCCTGGCTCTCGGAAGGGATAGACATGTCTCGATTAGCTCGTTGCATGTAGGCATAGAAGGTGTTAGGATATTTTGTTCTTTTGAAAGTCTAATTCAGTAAGACTTTGGGAATGAAATGCTTAATTCCTACAATCTCCTCTCATGTATGGTGCTCTTCTGCAATAGTTTCCTATGCAATCATTATAGTAGAATAAAGGAAATAATCTTGGGATAGTGATTCAATAAGTAACAGGTCCCCTGTCTAGAGCGTAAGCGTCCTTGATCCACGCTCCTGCATGATGACGTCATACCGCGATACTATTGTTTCAGGTTCACCTTGTCTAGAGGAGCATTAGTGGAAAAAAACAGTGTAGCTCTGAGACAATAGGATGACGTCACGACCAATGAGAATGGCCTGCAGGGGGCGCGAGGATTCACTTCTCTCTTGGACACTGGCGGGTGTAGACACGTTAATTCTGCTCCTAGCAATTGCGTTGATCGTCAGTGGAAGAGCGTAGCTTACGTGGGGTTCTGTCTGCCTCTGATGGTGTGCAGATGTGTGGTTCGTCACTGGTGAATGGTGTTCGACGATGCAGGTGGATTTTGTGACGAGCGGATTTACAATGAGGGAATGTAGTGTACGTGTCCGATGATAGTGAGTGTCTTTTCACTCTGTTCAAGTGTTTGTTTTCCTCTGTTGCCAACAGTCGTGCGATTTGTCCTGACGTGTCCTGACATGCCCCGATATGCATGCTTTCCTTTGTTGACGCTTTGTATTTTTTCTTTTTTGACAAGGAACATTCTTGTCTTGACGATGTCGATAGTGCTGTCCTGAATGGGAATAGTGCTATTCTTAATAATTTCGCGATTAAATTAGTTCAGAAATCAACCGCAAGAGGGACAGATGCATGACTTTATAGAGGAGAAAAAGCATTACGACTCAGTTCCGTAATTCGGCTGTCGGATAGAGTAGACGCATCGTTCTGCGCTCCTTGTTACCCGTACTCTGTGTTGATTTGTTGAGTGCCTAGTCCTCTTATTAGCCGTTGATGGAGTTACGTGTTCGGATATTTTGTTCTTTTGCAAGTCTCATTTAGTAAGACTTTGGAATTCCTACAATCAGCTTTCACACATGGTGCTCTTCTGCAATAGCTTCCTATGCAATCGTTATAGAAGAATAAAGGAAATAATCTTGGGATAGTGATTCAATAAATAATAGGTCCCCTGTCTACAGCGCACGCGTCCTTGAGCCACGCAGGTACATGATGACGTCATACCGTGGCACTACTGTTTCAGGTGGACCTTGTCCAAAGGAGCATTAGTGGAAAAAAACAGGGTAGCCCTGAGACAATAGGATGACGTCACGACCAATGAGAACGTCCTGCAGGGGGCGCAGGAATGCTCTTCTCTCTTAGCCTCTCGCAGATGGTCGCCGTAGAGGGCGCTAAGAGCGCGCGCATGCGTAGCGTAGCGTAGCACGGCGCACGTAGCGTAGCATGTACAGGCAGCTACGGTGGTTGCTATACAGCCGCGCAATGATATCTCGATTCCACTGAGGGAACTGATATGCTCGTAGTACAGCAAACAGGTATGAGTGGTCCATACGATCGAAGACCTTTGCTTAATCGAGAGACAAGAGGCAACCATCAACTCCGGTGGCGGCAGCGTAATGCAGAGCATCGCGCAAGCCAGAGAGCGTGTCCTACACGCTCCAACCCGGAACGCTGCACGTTTGGGAGAGATGTATTATTGCCGGCGGGACACTCTGGATGCGCTGGGCCAATATATATGACAAAAGTTTATAATCACAATTCAGAAGCGTAATAGGACGCCAGTTTTCTGAGTACGCGAGGTCACCACTGTTCTTGGGGAGCAGAATAATGTGCCCGAAGCTAAAGGAATCAGGGAATGCCTCCCCATCCAGGCAAAGTCGCATAAGCTCGAAGACGAAAAGGCGGATGGTAGGCCGGAAAGTAGCGTAAGACTCAGTAGGCAGACCATCAGGGCACGGGCTGGTACAAGAGGCTGCCCTGGATATAGCGTAGTCCAGTTCTTCGATAGTCAGCGGAGCCTCAACGGAACGTTGATCCGCAAGTGAAAGGGACGGCAACGCGTCAAGAAAATCACTGTCCTCGGTACTTGCAACTGGTGTGCTGGTGTAAAGAGAGCGGAAGAAAACTTCGAAGCCGCTTACTACCTCTTGTGGGTCCTCAGTAATAGTGCCGTCGGCATCACAAAAGCTGTGTGGTGGCAGCTGGCTGCTGTGCGAACGACGAGCACAGTGAAGGTAGCGCACGACACCCTGACCAGCAAGCGCCTCAGACTGGGTGTGGCACATACGAGCAGCCCCAGCTGGCGACCAAAGGAGGAGCCTATATCGCTCCTGGAGGCTCTGAATGTATTCCTCCATCAAAGGGGATTAGCGCCCCCACCCCCCTGCGCACTGCACGTATCTTTACAGCAAGCCGTCTCAGAAGAGCGCTCCGTCTCCTGGCGCGTTGTTGGCCCAACGACTGAAACAGGCGCCGTGTCCACATCTTGAACGCTTCCCACGACTCCGTGGAAGGAGAATGACGAGAGAGGTAGCCAGCTATTCTGGATCGGTCCTCAGCCACAATGGCGTCATCGTAGAGAAGCGAAGTGTCCAGTCTCCAGCGCGAGCCCTGGGCAGCTTCAAAGTGCGCCATGTCCAAGGATAGCAGAACCGCGCTGTGGTCGCTCACATGAGCACCGAGCTGGTTGGTGGGGACAACAACACAGTCCACAAGACAAGAGCAAAGACTTGAGGGTATATAAAAGCGGTCGATCCTGCTCGAGGACCCAGCCCGTAACCAAGTCGCCGAGTATAGAGACCCGCGCAGGGCTGTCTAAGCGTCGCTAAGGTTACGGTGCGCCGGCAGGCTTCTCAGCTCGCGGGCACTCCACGTCGGCCTTCCCCGGCCGGGTCCGCGGTTAGAATCCAGCACACAGTTGAAGTCCCCACCGAGAGTAGCTTCAGGGAGAGGTATGAAGCTCGTATCCAAATCTTAGAAGAAACCGTTGGCTTCGGAAGCTCGCGCCGGGGCGTAAATGTTCACAATTCGGAATTTTGTGCGGTAGACGAAAAATTCAAAGCACAGTGCTCTGCCGTCTGTATCATTTCGCTCTATGCAGTGTGGCAGTAAGGCACTGTTGAGCACTACCACACCCACTCCACACCGGTGAGTACTACCAAAACTAAAGAAGCCGCGAACATTACAATGTTCTTCCACTATATGCATATATCCTCCGCGCTGGGTATGGATAAGACGGCTGTCTTGGAATTTGCAGAGGACACTTGGTTTTGTCTTCCCGAACAATGTGGATGCTTTAGTCTCAAAGATATTTATTATTAAAAATTTTAATTGTATTACTGAAAAAAATACTTGGCCTGAAAAATAATCGAAAATCAGCGAAAAATAATCGATTACGTTACAAATTACTCAAAGACCTAACTGATTACTGGTAACACAATTACACGTTACAAATCTACAGCGCACATCGCAGCAGATGTTGCAGTCATGGCCCGCGCCCGGAACGTACTGTTGAAGTCTCTTCGGAGCCTTCCAGACAGCGAGTGTGCACGCTAGAATGACTCTCCAGGGCGCTGCGCCCGCGCTTTTGAGCGAGGGTTTGATGCCACTACTGACACCTATTAGTATTCATTAATATGGCATTGTAGGACGCGCGCTTTGGGAGGTGTTTTCAAGCTCGGAAGCTCGGTGAACAGTATACAGCTTCGCGGTATAAGTTGCACGCACCTGTTGTGACATATACATATGACAGTGTAATCGTGTGATCAAGAAGTCCCTGAGGCAGGGCCGTAAACAAAGAAAAGGGCATCCACTATATGATGTATCGTCAAGCGCTCGCGTCAAAAACGCTTCCAGCTCCATTGCAAAGATCCTTGGTCAAACGATCCAGACTGTTTACTTCGTCAAAGGTGGCGCTTCCAAATCGCGACCTTTCCAGGAACTGTGCGGTGATATGGACGCTGGTCACCAGTTCCTTCTTTTTCCTCCTTTCTTTTTCATACAAACGTTCGTTGGCTTTCAAGGGGAAGCGTACCTTCCAGGGTGTTTGAACTCCGAGAAGAGCTCAAAGTATTCTTTCATGAACAAGGGAACATGACGTATTTTGCCTGGTTGAGTGATGAAGAATGAATGTTGCGTCTCGCCTATTTGGTGTACATGTTTGAGCAGCTAAACATGGTGAACACGGTGCAACACGATGCAACACAATGCACATGTAACATGAACATCACTGAACATCAGAGGAACAGGAACATCATCAAGTTGATGGACTCACTGAAGGCCTTCTTGTGCACAGTAGAAAACTGCAAAAGGAATGTCAAATGAGGTAATGCCGCAATGTTCGAGAGGCTAGCCTTGACGCTTAGCGGCAGTGACCATGATGGCAAATTTCCAGCGTTCGCCAGGAAAGAAATTCTGCTCCCCTTCAAGGAGCAATGAGGTGACATTTAAAATCGCTCGAAATCCTTCCTCGACTGTCAAGTTGTCCACCAGGAGTCACCGTGTAAAATGTTTTCACTCTGTGGTGCCGAACTTACAAAAAAAAAAAAAAAGGAAAAAAATAAGCGATCGGAGAAAGTATAGCCGCTAAGGCTGGCACGATGCTCGCGTGACGGGGAGAGTACCCCGAGCCCTTTACAGCGTCAGCTGTATAGTGGAGACTTTCCAGCGATTGCGTCGGCATCGTCGGCATTCGCTTGTTCGCACAAAAACGACGACAAGGGGAAGATACTATCACAGGAGCGGCGTGAACGAAAACGACGAAGACAGCGGGTAAAGACACGCGAGCTATGTTATTTGTAAAATTTTACAGCGTGTAGAATTTTTGTGGATGCTTTCCCGAGATCGCGTCGGCGTCGTCGGCATTCGCATGTCCGCACAAAATTCTTACGCATGTGCGTTCAGCGCTGGGAGTGCGGAGGATAATCTCTCCAGTTTACAACCGCTGTCCATGGGACGTGAGATAGCTGACATCGACAGCACTTTGGCGGACGAATTTAATCGGCTGCAAAGCCACCGCCTACGCCATCACCGGTCCTCCTCCCCTGCTGGAAAAAGTAGACCCGATCTCATTAAGCGTCCGCGTCAATTTCAATGAGTTTCAATGAGAATGTATGCATCCAATTCATTTAATGTGAATATAGCAGGTATTTCTCATTGAAGTAATGAGAAGTGTTGCGGGAAAGCTGACTTTATGTTTGAGCGCTTGAACAGATGTTGTGGTGAAGGAGTCTTCCAGGGAACCGGGAGCTAATTTGTCCAATGAGAACCAATGACTTTCAATGAGAACTGAGACACCCAATTCATTTAATGTGAATAACGCAGGTATTTCTCACTGAAGTAATGAGAAGTGTTGCGGGAAAGCTGACTTTATGTTTGAGCGCTCTAACGGATGTTGTGGAGAAGGAGTCTTCCAGGGAACCAGGATCTAATTTGTTTAATGAGAACCAATGACTTTCATTGAGAACTGGTACACCCAATTCATTTAATGTGAATAAGGCAGGTATTTCTCATTGAAGTAATGAGAAGTGTTGAGGGAAAGATAGCTTCATGTTTTAGCGCTCTAACAGGTGTTGTGATGAAGAAGATTAATAGGAAATCAAGAACCAAATCAAGTAATTAGTTCACTAGGTGCCAATGAGAAACAATGATTTCCAATTGGAGCAATCTGAACCGACGTGTTGTGCAATGAAGATCTCCTTCGCAGAAGAAGAACAAATTGGGCAATAGACGATTTCAGAAAATGCCGCATGACGCCGCGTAGTGGCGTGGTGTGCGCAGCCTCGCAGCGCATCATGGGAGATGCACTCCGGGCGAACGAGCGGCTGTTTTGGTTTTCGCTTCGCCTTGGCAGTGTGTTTTCTTCGCTCGGCCTGAGCTTTCTTTGATTTGCTTCATCTACCGGACGTACTGGACGAAAACCGCTGATCGAAGGTAGATGAATGGTGCTCTTTCCTCTATCGTGATGGTACGTGTGTGACCAGCGGAAATTTTGTCTCCGACTGTTAGCTAAAGAGGAGTCGACAGAGGAAGCTAAGCCCGACGACGAGTGGGCTTGGCGCGGAAGCTCGCCACAAATAATTTGTGGGTTGTATGCCTCGCTCTTTGCATTTGCAATCCGTGACTTGTAATGTCGGCATGAAGTTGACAAACGGGAGATTGGCTTAGGATAGTTTGACTTGTTTGTGGTTGTCCTGATTCGGTTCGAAAGGCGGACGAGTGACGTATTCAGTACTTCTAAGACCACCTATCACGATGTCTTTCTGTTTTATTATTCCCTTTTTTGTCTGTTGCTGTACGAAGAAGTATTCCACGGCGCGTGTTGCGCCCACTTTAATAGTTTTTTAAAAATATAATTTTTCGTTTTCCTCAGAGATGACATCGATCCCTTCGCGAGGGTTTCCCTACGCGTTTCATGTGTGTAGATATGTATGCATGTAAATTAATTTCAGGTAAATAATAGGCACACCTTATGCAGAGTACGGAAGGATAATTCTTGTAACTATGTATATATCTCAATGCAGTTCAATGGTTACACTCTAAATCTGGTGATGCCTTTTCAGCGTTAAAAAAAAAACAGTCCTTTTTTTACACTAAAGTATTTGGTTAATAATAAAAACATGGTTGCAACTAACTATTGCACGACAATGCTGAGCTTTTATCAGGCTGCTGATGTGATGAACGTTTCATGAGTGTATATGCATGTAAATTAATTTTGTGTAAATAATAGGCACACCTTATGCAGATTACGGAAGGATAATTCTTGTAACTATGTGCATATCTCAATGCAGTTCAATGGCTCCACTCTAAATCTGGTGATGCCTTTTCAACGTTTAAAAAAACAGTCCTTTTTTGACACTAAAGTATTTGGTTAATAATAAAAACATGGTTGCAACTAACTGTTATTTTCTTAAGTGAAATTAAAGAACACACTTCAAAGACGTCACCGACAAATTTGTAAAGTATACTGTATACCGCAGGTCATAGTGGTTTATTCGAGCGGTTCAAAGAAAGAGCCCACGCTGACTGTTGAATTTCGGGGGTTTGTTTCGGAGTTTAATTATTCAAAGTGTAAATAAGATAGAGCCAAAATGTTTCGGGTACGTTTGCTCTGTAGGGTAGCCTTTCCAGTAACAGAAGTTCGGATTCATTTGGAGGAACCGACATTCAGTGGAGAGAAAAAGTCTTTGGCGTAAAATAAGTGCCTTTTTTTAACGCTGAAAAGGCGTCACGTAGTGATTTTAAGCGTCACCAGATTTAGTGTGTAGGAATCATATGCTCAATCGTGACAAAGTAACAGCTCCCGACATTTAAAACACACAATCTGCAGGTGCTTTTTCAGCATTAAAGGTGAATGCGCTGCAAGTATTGTTCAAATTTGCAGAAACAGATGGATCTTGTTTCGTACGTGTAACATTGCAAACACGCGTAATCTTCCACAGATGCTGCGCACAGAGTGGCAGCCCCTCAAGCTATTTCCTTGTCAGCAGTGGTTCATCTAAGAAGTTGCACAACAATGCACAAGTCTTCCAAACAAAATTGAGCGACCCTGACACTGAGTTACAAAAAACGTACTTCAAAATTCTAAACATTTTCACATTCCGAATAACACGTTCTACATGAATGCGAACTCTAGCGATCCTTCGTGTTGTTGTTTCATCTTCCATGGTCAGCTGTGGAGCACCATTTAAGAATGGGGGAATATTTAAGCCAACATTCAGTGCGGCAAGGTCCTCAACAATAAGAAATCCCCGGTCCGCCATAACACTGTTGCCTGGTTCAAGTAATTGATACAGTCCACTCTGTTTAACCAGAGCCTTATCTGAGATCCTCCCAGGTGCCAAGTCACTTACAAATGTAACAAACCCATTTGGAGCAATACCGATGAGACCTTTTGCTGTGTTATGCGACTTATATGGCGAGTAAGTATCACTTTGAACCCGCAGGTCACTCGGGGTCTCAATGAAGAGTTCTGTGCAGTCAAAGATGACTCTAGTCGTTGGTTATGATTCCCTGAATACTTCCGGCATAAAGTCATTCACGGTCTCTCTGGAAGGCCATATAGGTGCTCCAAGTAGTTGCTCAAGAATTAAGTCCAAAATGAGCACAGTTCACTCACGTACCCTAAACTGACATCATATCTAAATGCCAGGTCCCGTTCCAGTAGTCCCACCCTGAGTCTGATGAGAACAATAATGAGCTGCTCCTCCACAGAAAACACCCGACTCCTACCTCTGTTTGATGGACTCTCGGTGCAAGCGTTCTTGTAGTCTTTATAGCCTGCCTCAACAAAGCTGCAAAACCTTTTGAAGCGCTCCAGGCCATTAAACCCAGTGTAAAAATGAAGCTTTTCACCGTCGGAGAGAACACGGGCGGGGGTGCACCTGTACCGAGCTTTTGAATGGAACTGCCCCGTTCTAGTTTCATCTCCAAATCACAAACATAAGACTTCAACTCCTGCTGTTCCTTGGAGAACTTTTCACCAGCTGTGGCCAGTGTTGCATGGAGCTTTTCCAGTTCATGGCTTTGTAGTTCAGCAGCTGTTTCGAGTTCAGTGATACGGCACTCAAGCTGCCGGTTCCTGTGACGCAGGTCGTCATTTACCTGTGCCAACCAGTTCACGATTCAGATTCACGTTCTGCAGCGCTGCATTCTTTTCATGAAGGCTCGAAACTGCTTCTCGTAGCCGTGAACATTCTTCAGTGAGCTTTGCATTTACATCTTCGAGCTGCCTGGGCTTGGTACCATTTGTTGCATTTGAATGTTCAGGTGCAGCTTCCACCATTGCACTGTCTGTAGGTGCTAGAATCAGATATGGAATTATTTTCGCTTCTGCAAGTAGAGGTGGGAAATAACCGAGTACAGAACTGCTCTTACCGTGATCGTATGCCACTGCACCAGTCCCATCTTGGCTCACACTGGGATATGTCTGGGATATGTCTGGGATACTTCTGGGCACAGCTCCAATGTGCAGCTGACATCTTCAAAGGATGTTTCCACGGTAACCTCCACAGCGGTATCTAGCATGGCTGAATGGTTGCCATGAACAGAGATAAAGAAATATCACCCTTTTTGTCCTGTTGACGAACATGGTATAGTTCCCATACCTGATTGGATGAAAGTCCTAGGCGTCAAGTAGCGTGGCAACTTGTCCATGTACTCCTTTCTTCCTGAAGTGTGCGCCGCAGATCCTTTGTTTGGGTTTAGGCTCCCATGACTCCGGTAGCACAGTGTTCTGGATAAGGGCTTGTATCCAGAGCTTGCGCAGGGGATCCTTCTTGGGAAAGTAGTGCCACGACAGTTTTTTGTTGTACGCAGTACGATGATTGCAGCTGGGTACAACGCACGGGCTCGTCCCTCGCGAAGGGATCGATATCATCTCTGAGGAGAACGAAAAATTATCGTTTTAAAAAACTATTAAAGTGGGCGCAACACGCGCCGAGGAATACTTCTTCGTACAGCAACAGACAAAAAAGGAAATAATAAAACAGAAAGACATCGTGATAGGTGGTCTTCGAAGTACTGAATACGTCACTCGTTCGCCTTTCGAACCGAATCAGGACAACCACAAACAAGTCAAACTATCCTAAGCCAATCTCCCGTTTGTCAACTTCATGCCGACATTACAAGCCACGGGTTGCAAATGCAAAGAGCGAGGCATACAACCCACAAATTATTTGTGGCGAGCTTCCGCGCCAAGCCCACTCGTCGTCGGGCTTAGCTTCCTCTGTCGACTCCCCTTTAGCTAACAGTCGGAGACAAAATTCCCACTAGTCACACACGTACCATCACGATAGAGGAAAGAGCACCATTCACCTACCTTCGATCAGCTGTTTTCGTCCAGTACGTCCGGTAGATGAAGCAAATCAAAGAAAGCTCAGGCCGAGCGAAGAAAACACACTGCCAAGGCGAAGCGAAAACCAAAACAGCCGCTCGTTCGCCCGGAGTGCATCTCCCATGATGCGCTGCGAGGCTGCGCACACCACGCCACTACGCAGCGTCATGCGGCATTTTCTGAAATCGTCTATTGGTTTAGCATCGAACCATCATGATCACTGTGTCAATTGAATTAATGTGAGCAAACATGTTGTACGGATAGGACTGCTCCATGCATAGATGAAAGGACGAAGATCATGAAAGACACATTCGAGGGATAGAGCAAGTTGGTTTACACTGAATACAGTCATCATTGAAGTCAATCATTCTAATTTAAAATATCTTCTATTCGAAACGTGTTTGAATTCCTACACACTTCAATTGGCACACACTACGCAACTGACGAGTTTTAAATTGCTTACATTTAAATTCATATATTTTTTTGCACTGCACGAGAGGGAAAGAGAATATTCTTTTCCCCAGGAGCATGCATATAGAAATACGCAGGAGTGCCTCAAGTGAAGTATGCTCTCTACCCATGCATAGTTTTGCACATTGTGTTTGCAAGTGGTGAACAAACTTGTGTAAGCAATATATAGCAAAACATATGCAAATAATGTACGCTTGTATGTGACAGCTGTAAGTATATACTTCAAACAAGAAAATCTAAAATAGACGGTACATGACATCGTGTAAGAAAGATTGATGGTTATAGCTTACGTTATCTCAGAAAAAAAGGAACTGCTAGAAAAGACATCAATGGTTATCTCAAGATTGTCGCACTACTAATACAATTAAAAACTTGAATGATACATGCAATGATAGAAATTTTACCAAGAAAGGAAAAACAGTTTTTCACAACGGTAGTCATCACTCATATTCAATCTTGTCTGGCAACTTGGTCACCACAAACTGCTCATTTAGTGCCATGCGCATACGTCTACATGCCAACACTACAGGTGAAGGTATTCTTACTCACTGCGAAACATAGCATATTGTTAAGTATGTTCCGAACACTGTTGTATTCCAAAAGTGTCAGTGAACTTACCGTTTGCTGACCCTCTTGGCGAAAGCTAATGCGAATAATCTCGGCATATGACCCGCCGTCCAGACAAACTATCTTATTGTTTGTCCTCTGACATTTAATACGATATGTAGTAGCATTGTACACGACCCCTTTGGCGATCATTCGCTCGTAAGCGGTGGATGATGAAGGCGATACTGCCCTTGCATTTTTTAAATATGTTAACGGTCTCGAGCCCTACATCTTTCCCAAGTGCCCGTGCAGACGAAAAACTTTCAAATCATGTTGCAGCAAATGGTTCTGAAACAGTTGCGCAGCATAATTAAAGCGGCCACTGAAATAGGGCACGGATAGGTCCAAAACTGAAAACACTTTTTTTTTGCAATGTGAGTCAAACAATGAAAACTGAAGGACACTGACGACTTGCAATAGAGGAGCTCTATTTCGCACGCAAACATAAGAATGAGCCTAGAAAAAAAAAAAAAAAAAAGACTGCCGAGGCAGTTTCTAAGCTGGGTCAGTGCAGGTTGAATTTACATTGTGAAACTATCCATAGTTCAATGCTGGATTCGAGCTGGAAATGGGATGCATCCTTGTGGGATCCTTGTGGGATGTTCCAGCGACTACGCCATACAGTGTTAGATTCCTGGCTGTGAAGATAAGCTGGGCTTATATAAAGCGAAAAAAAAAAGGAAAATAAAATAACTGTCGAAATTAATTGCACAACGTGTACATATTAAATTATGCTCAAATACAATAAAACATATTGATTAAATAATAAAATAAACGAACTAAGAATAATAATTCTAATAATAAATAAATAAATAAGATAATAAAATAAATAAAGACCGAAACGTGTGCAAAGTTATGCACACAACTCCGCGTTCCTGAGTAGGTTGCAAAAAACTGATTGTGCACTGCGGCAGCTTTACCGTGCGGCGCTTCAGCTTTGCCAGTCTGTCAAAACGAAACTACAGCCATAATGCTCTCGTCGTCGTATGCGACCGAGCGCCATCGGCATCAATTTAAAATATGTTTTGAACTTGGAAACGTCTGTTGGCGTGTAGGATCTAAGATGCAGTCTGGTAAATTCTTGGAGGAAGGAAAACTAAGGAGGGAGCACGACCGTTTCTTTCCGAATCACAAAAGTGTAGTGGAAGTGACGACATATAGTACCCGTCATGAGGACGTCATATCGATCAGGTGACTGGAGGCAGCCAATCTGCGGTGAGCCTTCGCCACAACTGGGACAAACAAACTGGGGCAGCTGCCGGCGTGGATGGTGGTTTCTGGCGCCCGGCGAGGTGTTAGCAATAAGAGATAGATACGAGATACTAGCAGTTAAGATTACTAAACCGACGCACAAGTGATACGGTAAAGTTCGTAGCATTGTCACCGCACGTTGCAAACTTTCAGGGAAACAATTGTGCTGAAAATTTTACTGGAGAAAGCAATCACGAGCTGCGCGGAACGGATATGAAATCCGACGATGTTCTTGTTAGTGTTACCTATTCAGTGCCGTTTAATTTGGCTCCATAACGTAGTATGGCTTCATTGTCTGTACCACGGTACTGAGAGTAACCTGCTGGATGCAACCGGGAAAGTACAGAACGCACGGGTGGTTATGTTGCATGTCGTCGCTGTACGCAAGTAGCTGAGAAAAATCAGTTTTTCTACTTGTGTTATCCATGAATATAACCTTCCTTATCTTGATACCATTTCTTTGTCTCATGTGATTAATATATGTATATATATATATATATATATATATATATATATACGGAATGGAAAAAAAGGTAGCACCACTGGCCACCTGTATGCACTGTACCACATACTCACCCCATCCATATGAGTTTTCAAATGCAATGTGTCGTGTCCCATCTCCGGACGATTTACTGGGGAGGACAGCTCCTTTTGCAAGTGTTTTCTAGGCATTGCACATGTGGGTGCAATACAATAGTATACGCATGTACATACATCGGACACTTAATGTTTTTTTGTTTCATGAGGCACAGAAATAGGAGGCAAGTTAGCTGGTGCGAATGCGATGAGGGAAACATCTTGAGTTTGAGAAGCAAGCACAGGGACACGGATGAAGGGGAACATGGAAAAATACCAAGAAGCAGATGAGACAGACTCAAAACCAGCAAGTAGTCTGCCTCGGCTGCTCCTTTGTATTTTTCCGTATTCCCCATAACCCATGTCCCTGTGCTTATTTCTAATTCTCAAGGAGATGTTTCCCTCATCACATGTTTATGGCTTGTGCAGATGCATGACATAAGTTATATACATAATCACTATACATTTGTCTCAGAGCACAGATAAACAAACAAACAAACAAAAAAACAAAACAAAAAACAAACAAACAAAAGGGGTTGGGGCCGAAGCCATGCAAGATCACTGTTACACGGCAGCTGTCTCCACAATCTCAACAACTATGCAACGTGGCAACATGTTCACTTATTCGAAATAGCTGCAAAGTCCTAATTTACTGACCTTTAAACTGAGTCAGCTTTGTAAACATCTGCCTCACTCTTTTTACGTGAAGTTTTTGTGTTGTATCCTTGCTAATGTGATGCAGCCTTATGTCAATGTACTTCTCTGCTACGCACTTTACGAGATGGACATAATGATTGTCTAAAGGACTTTGATCGAACATGTGATCACGGAGCAAGGGAAAAACGCTCCAGTCGAGGAATTTGTGGAGCACTTCGGAAGTCATTGTTGCAAGGATGTTCTTGGCCGTGAGTCTATTTTCTGCACTGGCAATCCGGACAACTTGTTCTGATTTCTGTGCAATTTTGATTACACTTTCAGATGGATAGAGCAGCCCTCCTCTGCTCTTTCGATATATAAGAGCATATGTTGGCTCTTCAGAAGGTGATGCAGTTAGTGCATTTATGCACGTTTCACACAGCAGGGACGTCTGAAGTTTGCGCACAACAAATCCTGCTATGTATGTAACTATCATTCCCCCGCATTCTGAAATGTGCCCAGGATCAGGACAGTAATTGTGGTCGTCATCAAAACCCAAGTTTTCTTCACAGCTTGGCAGCAGTTGCCTTCGATCGCTTGTCCCGTTCAAGACCTCTTCAGAAATGTGCGGCTCTTGCACTGCTCACATGGAGTATCGCAATGTGCTCCTGTGGCAAGCAGTTGCCAGTGGTGATGTCTCTGACTTCGTTTTGCACAATCAGTCGCTTGAATGCTGCGGCGAACTGTTGGGCACTAGGGTTGTCGTTGCACCGTCCATGGGATCTGATAGCACCAAAGAAAAGTTCGAGATGATCTTGGCTCACCTTATGAGATGGTATGTACATCAGGACCTTTTTCTTCAAAACCAGTTCATCATAGAGAATAAGTAGGCTTTTCATTGCAATTTTGAAGCCCAAGAATCCAGTCTTCCGATTGGTCTTCAGTAGTGGGATGCCATTTGGATGTTCTCTCAGGCTGGACAGGTAAGTGTCTGCAATGTTGAACAGGGACTGAACGGAAGAGATGTTAGCTGAACACAGTGGCTTTTTCCAGTGCTTCTGATACATACTTCTTGAGTTTAGGACGTCAAAAATATTATTAATGATTCGGAGAAACTGTTCTGTGTCTTGACTTTCTTCCATAGATCCCTTGTGTGCGACATTCTGCAATGGCATCCGCAACAGACATAGTTAGAACTTGAGCTGCCAAACTGACTTTCATTGGTTGTCTTCGCCAATCGATATATGAGCTGCGGAGACGGTTAGCAAGGTGCAGTCCCTCTTTCTGTTGCAGACTGTGCAGCTTTTCGATGAAATTCCACTTTATAGCATTCCCGTCTGGACTCATTACGATCTTCTTGTCACACAGCGCATTTCTCACGAGCTTCAGCATATGACAAGGATCCATGGAAACGACAACAACTTCACCTGTTTCAGGGTGCTGGAAACTTGTCTTCAAATTTTTGGGGTCACTGAAGTTGCACCCAAGCTGTCTAAACATTGCGAAGTTTGACGGTGCCCCATCACAAGTTAAGGAGACAACAGTCGCTCCCACTTCATGGGCAAGGACAAGACTGCGTTGTACTAGGTCAGCCCTTTGTTCACCGCCAAGTCCATCAACAAGAAAATAGCCCAACGGGACCTTCCACCTTCCATTAATAGCCACTGCTATTATCACGAATGCTGCCTTAGCCATTGGCAAGCAATCGCCATCTGTTCCAGTGCCCATGTCAACATAGCCTTGGAATTGTTTGCCGTCCCATTGGAGCTGCTGTCTGATTGAAATTTCATCCACCATGAGACTGCATAATGTTGGAAAGCCTGACTTGCTGTTTTCTGTTGCTTTCATTTTCAATGCATTCAGAGCTTCTTTTGAGAACCCTGGCCTGCCATCAACTGATTGGTACCATTTGCTCAGTGTTTTTGGATGAGGCAGGCAGGTGTCGAATACACTCCGTACATAGTTATAGGCCCGAGGTGAATAAAAATGTAAAGTCAATGCAAATGCTCGCAGCTGAGGTGAGTACTGTGTGGGGAGGGGATTTCCTGTGCGTTTTGCAACCTGTCATTTCAATAATTCTTGATTTGTAGCACCAAGGCTCTCCAAAACTGCAACATTCTCCTCAAGCAGGATCTTCTGTCTTGTTAAATCCTTAATCACACCTTTCAGCCCCGCATTTCTTTTCTTTAAACGTCGATTTGCCTGTTGAAGTCTCTTTATCTGTTTGCTGCTTTTGGTATGTAGGGACGTATACCACTTGACCCGTTCTCTTAAGAAGGCTTTCTCTGGAGTATCAGCTGTGGATTTTGCCTAAAACAGATCCATATACAACATAAATTTTTGTGATGTACATTTTTCCATTTTCTGACGTGGTATGTCCTTGTTAGAATCTTGTGAGGATGGGAAGGTTTTATCCTACAGCACACTTTGCCATCTGTGCACAGGACCCGTAAACTGACTCAAACCGGCATATATGTGGTGCATGTATACATGGTGTCTACTAAACCCCTCCTTACTGTTTTCTATCCTTTTAATAGAACTGTCAGGTCTACTTGAAACGACCACGAGTGGGAATGAAATTTAGTTTCTCGTAAATGTTATATCCTTGTCTCCGAAATGATGTTGGGCCATGCCTCATGAATATGTATACACACCAGTATGGGTCTGTAAATGCCTGCTTCTGGTACTGCTTTTTGGTCTTAATTTAATTCAGCCAGATCACATACTCACAATGCTTTCTAGTCCCCACAGTACTCCAGTTTACGAACTACAGATACATGAATCACAAATCCGTTTACAGGGCTTGCGCAAACCACATTGTTGTACCTGATGTCGTCACAGGAATAATTGGGACGTTTCCTATCATTTATTCGTTGAGAACGTGTCGTGTCGTCTTTTTTCTGTTCAGTGTCTCAGGTGTTATCGTCGTTTTTACATTGTGCCAGCTCCCCTGCACTTCGTTTCTTTTCAGTGTTCAGACCTCTTGCAGGTCATGACAAATATTGATGAAGGGAGACTGTTCTTGCAGTCCTGACCGTTTTCAGAGTAATATTTTTTCCCCAATAATTAGAAACACTTCACAGATAAACTACTGCACATATTACTACCATTCTCCCCAACAATTCCAGGTTCAGGAGGTTGCTCATCCTGGTATAGTATAGCTGATATGTGCCTTCAGACTACTGTTACAGGCTTATAGTTATATAAAGAAAATGGGGTTCACATTTAGCCTGCAGTACGCCATCTATAATATTTTAGACAACAATTATACTAGAGAACTTTCTATTCTACTGCAAACTTACCCCCTGTTGTAATTTGCTGTCAGGATTCCTATTTAGAACGATAGCTAATTTACATAAGAACAGAAGGGACATGTAAATATAACTATTTTGCTGTCATGATTCCTATTTAGAACAATAGCTAATTTGCATATGAACAGAAGGGACATGTAAATATAACTATTTTGCTAAAAAACATGTTCATCTTCTGTAAGGTGCATAATCTCAGGGTAAATAGTCACACATGCTTGATTTCAGAAAAATTCATTTGTTTATTGATTCACATAGAGGAGTACATTGTGCAGAACAGAGTCAGTAGATGTTAGTAAAATCATCATTGAATCATCAGTCATAAGTGTTTAGTATACATTTTATTTCGAGCAATGAGGTTAAAATGCATGCACATTCTGCCATGTGAGAAGAGAATCAGTATGGATAGATTTAAATGCAGATGCGGCTATATGCACCTGGTCTGCAACCTAAAATTACACACCATGCAAGACAGAAGGATCCGGGGCTTTTGCCGAACGATGAATGACTGCGTAATGCTAGCAGCTGTGTGTCTGCAGCACCTACACACGGGACAGAGCTTACCCATAACTTTTGCGCACTTGTAGAAGGGCCAGGGAGGGAAGTAAATCTTTCCTCTTCAACCTAAATAGGTAAAAACATTTAGAATATCATTCTTTGTGTCACAAGTGTTTGCATTGGAATGCTGTTTCCTTTTGGAGCCCTGTTATGCCAACATGCTTGCAAAAAACTGACAGCTAGGGGCTGTGAACATAGAATTCACCATTCATACCTGACTTGCGTGGTTTCCAGAACCAGGGGATGAGTCTTCCTCGAGTGCAGATCCACTTGTGCCCTAGAGTTACCATTTGCTCAAATAAATTGTAATGTGTAAAATTTGCATGAAATTTGCATGTGGTGCCCTTTCAGAAAGCCACATGTACTCTGAGAACACTACTTGGGACCCCATTACGACAGCACTCAACAGTAAACTTCAAATGTGGGAGCGTAAGGGCTACTATATTCTGTCGTTTCCAAGGGCACTTACGTCACATTACATGAAAGAGCATATATGCACAACTAGGTCATCATGGCATAGGGAGATGATGATACCCCAAGTGAAGTTAAGGGGAGCTCTACACTGTTTTCCTTTGTCAGAGCAGAAGTACTATGTACCTCTCGTGGTCCTTCAGCTTCCTCAGTGTCCACACTGACAAGAGGGTCCCACAGGAGTTCAGAAACATGCTACATTTTCATAAAAACATTTACGTAAAATTTCACCAATCCAAGCTAAATGTTGTCTGGCATTATACCTGTTCCTTTTCCTCCATGTATTCTTGTGATAGCACGGGGGATTCCTGCAACAGGAGCATGACATGATGTAGAATTTACTTCATTTATTTTGAGTATATAGGCAAAACATCAAGCTCTACAACTGTTAACTTGTATGTCAGAGGCAGTGAACAAAGGAGAACCCAGATAAGCACAAAAACCTTGGCACTAATATTTTATTCTGCGCTTTATGGCCTGCTTGGTGGGGTGCGCGGTGCATATAAATAGCTGCAATGCGTCTCTACACTGACTTAGCTTAAGTCACTGCATCTGGTCTGCAACAGGTCTCATTAGCAGTTGTGGAAATATTTAACACGCTGTGGAAACAATTACTTAAGGCAAATTTCTTTTACCTGTTGAACTTGCTCCACAGAGGGTGCACCTCCCATCACAGAACTAGAACTCTCCTATAAAGTGTGGAGAAGAAAGTCAGCCTGCATATTGCCTAATGGATGTAAATGAAGGTTTACATATTTCATTTCTGCTGAGCAAGTGCAATAGAATACCTTGGTAAACTGAACACGAAATTAAATTGACAGCCTATTGAGTAGCACATAAGCTGGATAATATATTACCGCCTGCATGTCAACCAGAGAGTCACAGGGAATTGGTGACGTGCCCTAGAATGTGAGGAATGCAGATACATAAGGCACATAAGTTCACTCCTCTCCAAAAGCTGCTGTATGTATTCATTTCACCTTTTGTGTCACGAGGTTCATCAGTGATGGTGGAGCCACTACCTGCAAAATTAATTCAGCATAGCAGCTAAAATTTCTTTAGAGCATGTAACTCAATACATTAAAAAAAATTTCAGGACGTGTTTGTGCACTAAGCTTGCACCTTAATGTATAATATGAAGCATAGTCTGTTAGGAAGATGAAATATACATTCTTGTGGCAGAAGATCAGGAACACAACTTTTTTTTTTGTTACTGGATTGTCACTTTAACCAAGTGTATACCTATGTACCTAGTATCTACACTCATATACCCCCACATGTGGTATATTAATTTATAATTGTGTTACCTGGCTCATTTGGGACACCAGCTCAACAGGGAGGTGTTCCGTGGAAGGACTGCAACTATCCTGTGAAAAGCACTATGTTAGCTTGCATAAAAAAGTAAGCGCTTGACTCAGTGCTCTATGCGTTCCTTGCCATGTGCCCAACTGTCATCGCTGTATTCATTTTGGGGATAACGAGTTAGCCAGCTATGAATACGCATGACTTGAACTACAAAACAAGTCTAGGAGAAACTATAAAAAGTGATGCATTACCACTTCCATTTCCATAGTGGTGAGAGGGTCCCACAGCAGCTCAAAGCTAGTCTAGAATTTGAAAACACCTATGAGCCCACAAGATGCACTATTCAGATTACTATGCAATTGCATCACTAGGGGCCTGCCGTACACACTGGGTGATGTGACGGAAGGGGGTGATGTGCTGGAGCAGTATTACACTTTCTGTACAGTAACATATATTTTTATGTATTGCAGACCATGCTACTGTGTACAGTGTATCACATATGGAAAAAGATTCATTATGGGAGAGGGGGGTGACATGCAGCCTATAGTGATGCCGCTGCTGCTATTGTACCTCTATGGCTCGCCCCTGTGTTTGCAGTGGTGCTGCGAATGATGTAGAAGCAACCTGAAAAATTAAAGTCCACATGAATGAGGCCTTACACGTCCTACAGCTTCAATGTGCATAAGTCCACGGTGGCGTAGTTGCACGTCACAGCTCCTCATACCTCTTCTACAGGGGGCACTTGTGAAATGTGTGACAGGGTGCTGTCTTCAGTAGGGATGTCCTGTGGAGCATATGGAACCAGTTATTCCAACAGTTATCATATGATAAACATGGGTCTTTCTCATTCGGTTTCTAGCTATAAGCTGTTATGTGAAAAACAAGCATACAGGGTGTCCCAGAACTATGTCATTGTATTCTAATTAAAAAACTACGCCACCTAGAATCATGAGGTCAACGGCATTCGTTCTTATGTGCATGTCATGTATCCTATAAGTTTTATTATGTAAATTTTTGTGAAGGTTAACTCTGAAATTTGCCAAGTAAAGGACACTTTTTTACCCTGAAGTGCGTGCTGAATTTACTCTAATTCATGATAATTGACAGTGACAATCAAGATCTATTCTATCGGAAAAAATAGCCGAACATCACTCTTCTCGGGGTGCTTGAGCATAACGCACGAGGGCTTTTTCAGCGCAGTCGCTGTTCGACGAAAGGAGGTTGGAAACCCAGCCCACAGAGTGATAGTAGAAAAAGTGACAGCTCCTGAAATTGGAAGAGGGAAGGCATGCATGGTCCCCAGCCGAAGCCGGACACGATAAGCTATGTCTGTGTTATCTCTCTCTGCCATGCCGACGTGGGCTGGGTTTCCAACCTCCTTTTGTCTGATTGACAAAGATTTTGGTGAAAATTTCGTCGCACGCTATCCTGTGCGAGCTCCGTAGAGCATGATTTTTGGCTATTTCTTCCAATGCAATAGCTCCTTAATATTCCTGTCAATTTTCATGAATTTGAGTAAATTCAGTACTCTCTTCACATTGGTGGGGTAAGTGATCTTTACTTGGCAAATTTCAGAGTTCAGATCCCAAAACTTTACATAGTTAAGCTTAGGACACATGATATGCACAGCAGGAGGTGGCAAGAACCCAGTAAGAACAAATGCTGCTGGCCGCATGATTCTAGGTGGCTTAGATTTTTTTAATTAAAATTCAATGACACGTTTTCTGGGACATCCTGTATCTTCTTGCTGCTGTACACTACAATACAAGATAAGCATAACTATCTCACCATTGTGCCTTCCACTGTAGCTTCAGCCCCACTTGTGGTTCCAGCATGCTAAAGAAAATAGAGGACATCTGTTAGTTTGAAATATTTCCTGAAGTATCCAGAGCGCTGTACCTTGCGAAAATAGAGATCAATGATTTTCTTTTTTTTCTTCCTGTACCACTGAGCGTAAAGTACGATATATTTATATCACGTGCGACATGCAACCAGCGTGATAACTAACAAGCAGTCAAGCTAAACTACCCATTTGACGATGAAAGCATTAAAAGTATCACGTGCGCGCTCTGCGTCGTTTATGTCGTCCTACGTCATGTTGTGGGAAAAATTTGGGAACTGCACATGGACGAAGTCGGACGAGAGACTGCGTTTGGACGAAGTCGCTTGGTGAAAGTGCTTCGAGCAAACTCGGCTCCACTCTGGCGGCACCCAGTTCACGTCTTTCCCCAAGGCCTCGATCCATTTTGCTCTTAGCTGTGGGTTTTTTGGAAACCTACACAGTGACGAAAGCAATAATCAGCCGTAACTTAAAGTCCAGCATTTCTGACTAACAACTTTCAGTTTCCTTGCATATGAATTGATCATATACAGGGTGTCCCAGAAAACGTGTCATTGAATTATAATAAAAAAACTATGCCACCTAGAATCATGCGGTCAACGGCATTTGTTCTTATTAGGTTTTTGCCACCTTGTAAAGTTAATGTCATGTGCCCCAAGTTTAATTATGCAAATATTTGCGAACTGAACTCAGAAATTTGCCAAGGGAAGGTCACTTTTTTACCCCACCAATATGAAGAGCGTGCCGAATTCACTCCAATTCATGATAATTGACAGTGATATTCACGAGCTATCCCATCGGAAAAAATAGCTGAATATTATGCTTTTCGGAGCACCGGACCATAACGCGCGATGTCTTTTTGAGCGCAATCGCTCGCAGTGCGACGAAAGGAGGTTCCGAGGCCAGCCCAAAGAGTGATAGTAGAAAAAGTAACAGTTCTTAAAATTGGGAGAGGGAAAGCATTATCCCAGCGAAAGTCGGACGTGATAAGCCATGCCTGCGTTATCTCTTTTTGCGATGCCGGGGTGGGCTGGGTTTCCAACCTCCTTTCGTCGGACTGACAAAGATTGCGCTGAAAAATTCATCGTGCGCTATTCTGTGTGACCTCCGTAGAGCATGATGTTCGGCTATTTTTTCCGATGGGGTAGCTCCTGAATATCCCTGTCAATTATCATTAACTTGAGTAAATTAGACACGCTCTTCACATTGGTGGGGTAAAAAAGTGACATTTACTAGGCAAATTTCCGAGTTCAGTTCGCAAAAATTTACATAATTAAACTTACGTTACACGACATTCACATGAGGAGGTGGCAAAAACCCAGTAAGAACAAATGCCGTTGACCGCATGACTCTAGGTGGTGTAGTTTTTTTATTATAATTCAATGACACGTTTTCTGGGACACCCTGTATACTCACGAATGGAATGAAACTCCAGGCTCTTTGCGAAGAGAGCGCGATCTGCAGCGTTGCACGCAGCAGGTCGGCATCTCCTACACGCTGAAGAATGTAAACGAAGTTTCAAGTGCAACTGCAGCAAACACACGCAATTCAAGATCCTTGAAACGCACGATCGCAAACCAAAACTCGCACTCACAGCTCCTCTGACAGCTGCGGAGAGCTGGGAGAGGAGGATTGTTTGTCCCAGTTGCTTCTCCTCACCCAAACTTCCGGAATCGCGCAAAATGACGTCACACTCCCTCCTTATTTTCCTTCCTCCATGGGTAAATTAGATGGTGCTTCCTGCCCTTCAGCTCCGCCGACCGTATAAAAATCTGAACGTCTTTGCATTTGTGTAGTGAGGTCCTCCGTCACGCATTTTGTTCCTGAACCCGTGCACGAGCTCTGTTAGCACAAAGGTAAGCGGCGTGTTTCGGACGCTTAATCCTCAACTCCCAAGCGAACCAAGAGGTGTTCTAGTGACCCGATATTTATCCATAGTTCTCTGAAGTGCCTTCATGATGTGCCATCATCCAGTTTGCACTAGACGGACTTACTTTGTCGGACAATTAGATGAGAAGGTGCTACTGGATAAGTGACGTTCGTGATTTCTCATATGCATGTATCAGATTTTACCTGCTTCAAATTGTGTCACACATTATCTCCTTATAGTGTTGTCACTGTTGCTGTATGTACACTGGATATTTGTAGTATATCTGTTTTCATACCTGTTAGTGTGGATCAACTTTGGATCAGAAATTAATGAAGCAGAGTGGCGTTTTCATTGTTTTAGCTTCCTTTTTCATGCACCTTTCTTTCTGTTAAACGAGTTCGCATAGATAGTGTCTTCATTTGCAGCCAAACTGTCTCACATTCTTACAATAAATCTTCCAATTTATTGCTCATTGTCACTTCGAAATTTTCTCGGCATATTTCAGCCTTTTCAGCTTCCTCGTGCAACAGTTTACCTTGAATCAGTTGCTTCAACGAGATATGATGTAAGTTTTCAGTAAGGATACCCTATATACATGGGTGAACTTAGAAAAATAACCAACCTTTCCATTCTGAGGGCTTCCAAGAGCTATATTCTCTGAAGTCCTTTGGTGGTTTCGATAAAGAGCTTCGTGGCGTCATTATTCTTCTGCTAATTATGATTATTGTTTGTTTCTTGCAAACATACAAGGTGTTTGTTTTTATTCGCTACAACATTTTTATTAAAAACTAGTAGGGCAAAATAGATGCCATTTTTCAGTTGAGTTATATGGCCAGGCGAACATTCGCTCGAAGAAAATCATGCAGCTATATGATCACGAATTACCTAAAGTTCATTAGCTTTTTAATTATGGGACTTCTCGCAAAGGCGAAATAACAGAACGGGATCTATTCGGCGTCGAAAGTAATTTCATGTTGAAAAAAACACACAAACGCGCACGTGCGTTGAAATATCTGTCGCAGAATTTCGCTATGCAAATGAGCCGGAACATGAACTAAGCACGTTTCTGGCGCAGAAAGAGCGACACGCAACCGAAGTGGGAGGGCCACGTAATTTGGAGCGATGAAACTGATTGATGTAGGAGCTAATGGCCAGATAGACCGCTCTTCTACCCGGATAAGGCGAAGGTCGCATCGTTTCTGCGTTTACAAACTGCGTATTTCTTGTTTCGGCTCATTTGCATAGCGAAATTGAGCGATGAACATTTCAACACAGGTGCGCATTTAACACATATTTCCACATGGAATCAGGGTGTCGAACCGCAAAAAATACGGGTTCGGTTCGGGTTCGGGTTCGCGTTGTTTTGATTTCGTTCCGGTTCAGTTCCGGTTCGGCCACGCCAAAAATCGAACCGGTTCGCAAACCGGTTCGCAGCCCCGAACCGGTTCGCGAACCGGTTCAACGCTTCCGTTTTATATGTTCCATAAAACTGCTTTTATCAGGAAATGCGTGGCTAATAGCTTACTGCTGTTGTCTGCATTGACGTCTCTAGCGGTGAGGTAGCCCTTTACCGAGAGAAATGAGAAATGGATGAACACTTATTGCAACTAGAGTTCACGCTGTTGAAGCGGTGTAGTCCTGCTACTTTCTGTTCCCAAAATCTCTTTTTTCACACGCACAGTGCCAGCAAGATACACTTAAAGGAAGCCTAATAAGATGGACAGCGTAACATAGACGACAGTACTTGCCGGCACACTGCCTTCGCAGCGTGAATCGATCTGAAACCGTACTGAAGCATGTCGAAAATAAGCCTGCCAACCTTACTCTGTCCGAGCTCACAGCAGTGTACTAGTTAATCCACAACACAACGGCAATGTGTCACGACACAACTGCGCTACCAATAAACAGAACCACATTTACTTTTCAAACCACGACCAATCATACAGGCACCGTTCTGCGTACGCTCCTTCTCCACTTCTCATGTTTCTGACTTGTTTAATTTGTACTGCTCACGTGTAAAGGGAAATCTTGGGCGCTTATTTGATCACATATTCGTCCTGTAGAGCTATATAACTGGCCTACTCCATTCGTGTTTCATTCGTCCGCGTGGCACCTCGTCTCTGAAGAGTAGACGCCGCACCGCGTGCGTGGGGCGCTAGCCGCGACGCTCACAAGGACAACTGCGCTTCAACATGTTAAAAAGACGCTGAAAGTATACTTACTATACGTCGTCGTCTGACTGCTAGGTGAACATTTCTGAAATCCATAGGCGCGTGATGATGATACCAATGTGTCTTCGTTCGGGGATAGAGAGGAACTCTTATGCTGACTTCTTTTATGTCCGAACCGTTTTGTTGCGAACCGGTTACCGCTATTATTTTTTACGGTTCTGCTCCGGTTCGGGTTCAACAGTGTCATGAAAATTTCGGTTCGGGTTCGGGTTCGGTTCCGGCAAAAATAACGGTTCGGGTACGGTTTTCGGTTCGGGTTCGGGTTCGGTTCGACACCCTGCATGGAATGTCTTTCAACGAGGAACATATTCCTTTCCGTTTCCTCGCTTTTATGCGAAATCCCATAAGTAAAGAATTAATTAATCATTATTAGGTAGTTATTGATCGTGTAGTTACAGACTTTCTTCCGGAGAATGTTCACCTGTCCATATTACTCAACTGCAAAATCGGCGTCTATTTTGCTTTGCTAGTTTCTAACTACAATTTATGTGACGAATAAAAGTAAACACCTGCAGAATGCGTCTTTGGCTTCACACAGCCACGTACCTGTGGCAGTCCGTACAACGCCTAAAAGCGATAAAACCCCGGTGCAGGGGACACAAAGAGACAACACAGACGAAGCACTGACTGACAAACAACTTTAATGGCAGGGACACATCTTAAATATACCAACTGCACACCCGACCCCTAGTGGCACAAATTATCACAAAGTTATCAAAAAACTATCACGCAAACAAGGCACCAAGTAAACGCCCCCCCCCCCCGGAACAGAATTCGCGTTAGTTATCAATGAATTGCTAGATTGTATCCGTTACCAACACGGAAGGCACGCTAATGCAACTATCTCCAGCCTGTCCAGCCTGTACAGCCGTACAACGCCCAAGAACACCGTGTGCAAATTCAAAATATGGCATGTTTATTAGTGCAGCTGGTCCTTTATATTCGCAGACATTAGAGCTTGTCCTTTAATGACTGCTGAATCTCTCTCACTGCTGCTTCACCAGTCGATTCTCTTGGGGTGTTAATGGTGATAGGGTCCATGGCTGAGGCATAGTGCTCTCCTTCATGGTAGCACCAACTACATCCACAGTACCCGTGAAACCCGACTGTTTTGCATGGGGGACAGAGATATGGAGTCGACACAGCAGCATAGTCCAATAAATCTGCTTTGAACAATGCTTCCTGACTTCCATGACTTTCACGACTTCAATGTCACACCACTGAAAATATCCTTTGCATCGTCTACAGAAACGAGGAAGGTGTTCATGTCCAGCTTTCCTTTACCACAATCTGCCTCACAGTTTGCGGCAGCTCATTTATCATCACGTGAATTGACCAAGCTGATTTTTGCTGATTTAACTTCTGCTACTTGTGCCCCATCGGTATTAAATGTATAAGATAAGTTGTCAATTGATGACAGGACCTAACCGGGCTGGGATAATGCTTCATACTTTGCTCCGTCCAAGATGCCTTCAAATTTGTTTCTCTTAATTCTTTACAGTGACTGCCGGCAACCTCTTCTCTAGTGTTCGGTTTACACTGCATTGTTGCGCTTTATGAGGTGCTCCCTGGTAAAGAAGCAGGAGTGAAGGAGGCTGCGCCTTCAGCTACTGCTAAATGTTAATTACATCTTTTAGATTTTCTATTTCCCACTATCTGATGCATGACAGTATTACTAGCCAAACATTTCGCATCTGTGAATGCACAGTGTGACTGAGAATATTACACCCAAGCTGAAATATGTGCTGTGATAGAATACAATATGTAGTGCATTGATCCAGTAAATTAGCCAAATCCCATTGAGTCTAATTCATTTTTGCGGGAATTCATTTATACTCATTGGAAAGCTCTAGACATCTAATGTGACTATACCACAGGCGAATCGAAATGGAGAGCCATTCCAATGAGAAATATCCTGCTGGGGCTCATTGGTTCAATGAGACATGACGGGGACATTCAATGAGTTTGAAGCCACCACTTCTCATTACATCTCATTAACACTTTCTGTGACTTCTCATCATATCTCATTAACACTTGCTGTGATTTCTCATTACATCTCATTAACACATACTGTGATTTCTCATTAAGACTAATTGAATATGGCACCATTTTCAATGTAATATTTGTCCCAAATCATCTATTGGGAATGAGAATTTTCGCAGTCACTGAATGAGATTTGTGTACATGATATCCAATAGGTTCAATGAGATTTTCATAGGATTTTGAATGAGACGGTTTCCAGCAGGGTCAGATACCCGAGGGTACGGCTGTAGAATATGTACTACTGCGCCCATCTACAATGTTGCAAGCTCATTGGCCGAGACTGTGTGCACGCTCCGGTTGGTCGACAATGTTTTGAAATCGCATTTTGTACGCGCGCATGTGCGCGCAGCGTCCCGCCGGCCGTTTCAGCATTGTTTCGAAATAGCACGTCTCGGCCGGCACAGCGTCCTCTTGTGTTCCATGTTTCAGCCGTGTCAATCGACTACGAAGGAATGAGAATAAGGTGAGAGATTGACGTCATTCCACTCGAATCCGGGAGTTTGGGTGAGGAGAATGAACTGGGACAAACGATTCTCCTCTCTCAGCTCGCCGCAGCACGGTTTCGAACTTCGAATCGAGATCAAGGGCTGCAAGTTGACACACAGGTTCACAGAGGTAAGTTGGTGACACAATGGATGTTTCGGTGACAATAACTCCCTTCAGTGAAGCAGACTAAGTGCTAAATTCAAGTAAAGGGACCGTTGATCTCGATTCAAGTGTTAACCCTGCCGATCGTGCAGCTTAAACGTAGCTTAATTGAACCATAATCGTTTCTCCTCTAAGTTCACAGCGTGCAGCAACACTACTACGAAATTCATCGCTTCACTTGTCTGTCGCAAGGATCTCGTATCTATGCGGATCCACCAACAGGGTCTACGCGATCTAGGCTGGCAGCTGAACCGTTGCATTTTTGTCGCAGTTGTGGCGACGTCTCACCGCAGACTGATTGGCTCCGGTCACCTGGTCTATATGACGTGCTCTATATGTCGTCACTTCCACTACACTTTCGTGATTCGGAAACAAACTGCCGTGCTCCCTCCTTAGTTTTCCTTCCTCCTTGCAATCGACAGGACAGTTTGTAGAAATATGCAGAGTTCGAGGTAACACGTTACTGTAACTAAGTTCCTTTTTTTTTTTTTTTGGTAACTTGTAACTTAACTCGGTACTTTTGCGCCGTGGTTAACTTTCAGAGGAGCTCGTTCCTTTTTCAGGTAACTTTGCCAATGTAACTTAAAGGGACGGTCTCGTACACCCTGGCCCATCCACAAAGCGTACCATTCGATTCCTCATTGCTGAAAACGTAATACTGTGAATTCGCTCGCCCAGAATCGTCACGGTTATTAAATAAACGAATTATGTTGATAAGAACAGCGCCAGCACATTGCGATTTCTGTTGGCAACAGCGATATCCGCTACGATGGCAGACCGCTTATTGGATGAACAAATCGTCTGCTCTCGCGCCTTTTTGCAGCGGTGAGAGCAGACGACTTCCAAGAGGTGCTCGAGGATCACGGCGACGGCAATAAATTTGCTGCATGTGGTGTGGTCAAACAAAAGACGCGTATTGTAAAATGTGGCCGAACAACAATGTCAATACGTCTCGCATCTTCATTTCGAGCGGCAGTTTACGCGGATGACTCCACCTAATAAAGGCAGTTGACGCTTATTTACTAACTTGTCTCGTATCGTTCGGTATTTTGAGCACTTCTAGTTCGTCTTACCTGCGAAAAGAATATTCCGTATGGAAGTGGTGAAAACATAACCCGGGTGTATAACAACTCTTTTGTCGACGACAATGTGACGAAAGTGGATATAGAAAAGCACCTGTTGGGAGTCACACACTCGAAACATCTTCAACAAAAGGTCTGATTGTCACACGCGCGTGCGTGTACTCCGCACGTTTCGTTCACGATGCATATGAGGTAAGAGACGTTCTGCGGGCACGATATGTATGGGACGGCGCCGAACGCAGCTCGAACTAAAAGATGTCGGCCGTCACGCAGTCAACTGTTAGCGGCAATGGTGTCCAAAGAACTGGATACGCGCAGTATTGAAATGTAGGTATTACTTTGTTGATAATAGCCAAAAGTGATGTGCACAGAAATTGTCGGCACCGCACGAAACGGCAGTCCCGCGTACCTCGGTAGTATTGCGAGAAGGAAGTGCTTGATCCAGCAGGCTACATCAGTTTGTTTTGCATATAGCCCCTCTAAGGTATTATCCCTACCGGAGCAGTATATCGCCAAACTATGCTCAATAATGTTGTCTTGTACCCCTTCAGTAGCTGACACTAACTGATGAGAGTGGCACTCCTCCCTGTGCCAGAATCAACACCTATTAATGGGTCACAAATACAACAACTCCAATTCGCAGGCTTCACAGCTCTATTTAATTTTTCCCTGCACATTGCTGATGTGAGAAAAGTATTGCATAATATAAATATGTAAGTTATATCCACAAATCAGTGTTGTGATTATATGATGTTCAAGCAGCAAAAGACAAGACAACCTTGTTGACAGGACAAGACGACAGGTTGCTCAGAGCTTGCTGCTTGAACATCATTACCGACCATTACCAACAACCCAATTTTAACAAAATTGGTCAGTGCTGTGGACGTACACTACAATAAGGGACAATAAAAGATGACTACATAAACACTCAACTTCCGCAACCTTTATATTCAACGTGCTGGACATGTTAGTCTGCAACCCCTGATATCAAATCAAAATGTGAGCCAGTATGGGCTCATGAACACACCGGTGTAACATGAGCAAAAATAAGACTGACGACATGTCGACAAGTTGCAAACCGCTGTTCCATCTTACAAATTTGTCATGCACGTCTAGGTATTTTTCATATTTTTTAAACATTTCCACATCTTTTATATTCAACGTGCTGGACATCTTAGTGTGCAACCCCTGACACAATCAAAATCTGAGCCAGTATGGGCTCATGAACACACCGGTGTAGCATGAGCAAAAATAAGACTGACAACATGTAAATATGTTGCAAAGCACTTTTCCATCTTACACATTTGTCATGGATGTCCAGGTATTTTTGATATTTTTGAAAGTTTTTAAACATTTCCACATCTTTTATATTCAACGTGCTGGACATCTTAGTGTGCAACCCCTGACACAATCAAAATCTGAGCCAGTATGGGCTCATGAACACACCGGTGTAGCATGAGCAAAAATAAGACTGACGACATGTCGACAAGTTGCAAACCGCTGTTCCATCTTACAAATTTGTCATGCACGTCTAGGTATTTTTCATATTTTTGAAAGTTTTTAAACATTTCCACATCTTTTATATTCAACGTGCTGGACATCTTAGTGTGCAACCCCTGACACAATCAAAATCTGAGCCTGTACGGGCTCATGAACACACCGGTGTAGCATGAGCAAAAATAAGACTAACGACATGCAAACATGTTGCAAACCGCTTTTCCATCTTACAAATTTGTCATGGACGTCCAGGTATTTTTGATATTTTTGAAAGTTGTTAGACATTTCCACATCTTTTATATTCAACGTGCTGGACATCTTAGTGTGCAACCCCTGACACAATCAAAATCTGAGCCAGTAATGGCTCATGAACACACCGGTGTAGCATGAGCAAAAATAAGACTGACGACATGTCGACAAGTTGCAAACCGCTGTTCCATCTTACAAATTTGTCATGCACGTCTAGGTTTTTTCATATTTTTTAAACATTTCCACATCTTTTATATTCAACGTGCTGGACATCTTAGTGTGCAAACCCTGACACAATCAAAATCTGAGCCAGTATGGGCTCATGAACACACTGGTGTAACATGAGCAACAATAAGCCAGACGACATGTAAACATGTTGCAAACCGCTGTTCCATCTTACAAATTTGTCATGAACGTCTAGGTATTTTTCATATTTTTGAAAGTTTTTAAACATATCCAAATCTTTTATATTCAACGTGCTGGACATCTTAGTGTGCAGCCCCTGACACAATCAAAATCTGAGCCAGTATGGGCTCATGAACACACCGCCATAACATTAGCAAAAATACGGCTGTTCCATCTTGCACATTCGTAATGCACGTCTAGGTATTTTTGATATGAAATATTATAATCATCAATGATGATAAGGGCTTATTCGATGCAGAAGCATGGTCTTTGATGCAGATATGTTGGATGGTCCTGAAAAGGGGCTTTTTTTTTCATAGGCCAGGGGTAATTGAAGACGTTGACGTAGATCAGCTTATCCTTGATTTTGTTATTTGCTCCAGGTGTAATGACATGAATGGAAAGCCTTCACTTATCACGTTGACAACCTCCTGCCGCTTGCGGGAATGGATAGAGAGAGCAGCTTTCTTCAGCAGTCTATCCAAGTTCTGGTACATATATGACTAAATGCCCAAATCTGAAATTTTGCATAACGTACCATGAAACACACATTTTTATATGCAAATAAAAAGCTGCGCAACAAAAACAAACCTTACAACACCTTTCAGGAGAATACAACACCATGTGTACGTGACGGATCGAAACAGGTTCCGGATTGTGTGCACAACAAATGCTGCTATTGGCGAGCAGTGACTACACACACACCTGCAATGTTTGTACAATTTAGAATGGTGTCGCGATCATGCGGAACATATATACGCAAAAAAGTGCGCTTTTATGGATGAGTCTTACCCGTCAATCGATTCCGGATCATCCACTACTTTCACTGGCAACCACGTTGTTGTGGCAAAGGGTCAGTAGCTAAAGGTTCATCGACGTCCCCGGTTCTTCAATCGATCGGCGCCGATGAGCTCATCTTCACCGCTTACTGACAGGGACCCGTCACTATCGCTAAATTTGCTATCAGACATTACGACGTCGCGCGTGACAACTTCCAAGCGCAAAGCACATACACCTCCGACTGTATTCGCTTCGGTCGCCCAATGGGCGACCTGCCACCATAAATACCATAACCACGTCACATGTGACGTTGCATGAGAGGGAGTTGAATCCAGCTGCGACTTCCGTCGTCTGCTGTCGCGCCATATTCCTTCAAATTTCTCGAAAACCACTTCGTTGTTCTGGTTGAAACTTCGCGACTGTGTTTCTGTAGCACTCTTGGATATAATTTCAGCTAAGTTTCGGAATCGCTCGATCTGTACGAGACCGTCCCTTTAAGTTGTTCCAAGTTACTTTTAATTCGCTTTTCCCCACTCACGTCCACATATTTTCTTGGTTTCTCTCCGGTTCCTTCATGGCATGTTTTTGTCATAAAACGTGATATTCAATCAATGACAGTATTTTGTTCAGGAAATAAGAACCGCTGCCATTGAAATGAAGCTGAAGCATTGTACGCCCACAGGGAGTAAGATGCATAGCGTTCGAATAGATCTCTACCAGAGAAACGTCATCATGACGTTGGCAGACAGACTGAAACGGATACAATTTGGGAGGAGAGGGCTGGGTTCCACGAACGGTGCACGCTGCCTCCCATTGAAAGAAAAGTAGGACCCAAGGACGCGTCCCTTTCAGGGACCATCGTAATCCCCTCAAGACTGTGGCTTTCGGGCGCGACCTTGTTCACCTCTAGCTCCGAGCGTAGTTCAACTCTACCAAATTTGTGGAGCTGTCGAACACTGTGACGCCATTTGTTTACAAACAGGGAGAGGTCTAATGTTGGACATAAACGAAAACGATATAAACGTGTTGCACTTCTCCGCAGGCAACTCAAGGTCTAACTCAACTGCTCACGCGCGCTGCACCTGCGTAATGCTATTTTGTGTCCGAAGTGGGAAGTCCAAAGTGGAGCTCACTGAATTGTTTTCAGATTCGTTCGCTTCGCGCCGATCGCTGGGGAATAATTCTCCGTCTGCGCTGCTGATTCATGACGGGATTACTTCTCTTCGGGCTATTCTGGCACTGTTCGTTCGCGCTTTCTGGCGTGATCCACGGGGTGGTCTGGCCGCTCCTGATCGTGAGAGTGGGGACTGGGCTTAAATTTGTTTGCTGATGTTTGGTGTTCCTTGGCTGATCTTTCACTGGGGATGGATCCGTTCGGCACCCAACGAGTAAAGTATCTCATTGCGCGGTCTTAATTAGGTAGGGGCCCTGGCGCGTCCGTTCAGAAGTGGACGCAACCGTTGCCGTGCTCGTTGTGAAGGGCTTCGTGTTGGCTAATCTCAGGCTGAAGTTCGAGGTTGGTGTATGTTCATTGACGTGTGCTATCTTCTGTAAGCTGCCGGGCTCTCAAGGACGCGTTTGCGCCGGAGGGCGGACTGAATTTTCGTGCACATGTTTGGAAGGCAGGGTGGTCGTGCAGGCTGTGAACTGTGAACACTAGTAGGCATATGTCGATTTTCGGTGTTACTAGGCATCATATGTGGCTCGTCCATATTCCTGGGTACTGTGTGATACAATACTGGTATACTATACGTCAAGGGCGTGAAAGCAAGTGTAGCTGAGTCGATGAAAGCTCAATGTGCACGTGGGAACGCAAAACTAAACTGTTCTCCGCAGGTCCGCTTTTTATTTCGTGTTTCTTCATTTCTTTTGAGTGCCGTGCTGATTGCGAGAACGTTATAATAAGCAGGGATAACCGCAGCAACACGATGACTGCTGGAACCGCGCCTCTCCTCTCTTGACTCTTTCTTTATAATAAATGTGAGGTCACCGGTCACAGACTTGATGACGCCATCGCGTCACGTGGTGTCGTGACGTCACTGAATCACTGAACGAATCACTAAAACGAACTGAATTAAATGAATCGATTCACTAACAAGAGTCATTTTGCCCATCACTGATGCACCCACCAGATAACATCACGCCTGCTCTGTTTACAAGTGTTCGGACCTCCTAGAACGAAGAGGTCAGGTTCCCCCTCAAGTCATTCGATCCCATTTTTATTTTTATCTCACCGTCTCTGGTAGACGCGAGGTTCTCTACCTCTGCCGCAGCATACACCGATGGTGCATCGCGAAATGGCAACGCCGCCTCGGCATTCGTCATCCCATCCGAAGGCGTAGTGGAAGGACGTCGCCTTTCGCATCAAACCTAATCCACAGCTGCGGAACTCTATGCCATACTTTCCTTTCTGCAGCACAGCGTTGATTTTACCCAGCGAGAATGGGTCGTGTTCACTGACTCTACATCTGTGCTGAAAGCAATTGAAAATTCTGGCATCCGAGGCTCATCCGCATCATTGGTGATGCATGTGTTATAGGCTTACAACCTTGTCAACGAAGCAGGGCACAGGCTGGTTCTCCAATGGGTGTCGAAGGGAATGAACAAGCCGACAGCATGGGTCCCATACAGAAATATGTGGAAATGTCTGATCGCCCGGACAATAGCGAGGCACTCTTTCTCAATGGTTGAGTACGCCCCTCTCGGTCTAATAACTTTCTACTGGCATACCCTACTGGGCGAAGATCATCGGAACCTCGTTGAAGTAGAACCGCTCCTAAGCCTGTGTCAGATGCGTCTGTTCGAAGAATGAACGGCTTCGTGAAATCGGGCAACTGCAAAATGGGTGCCTCAGCAAGATGCGCTTTGAGCGTACAGAACGACCGTTCCTGCTCTTCTCCCCATTTTACGTGGGTTTTCTCTCGTTTCTTGGTCAGGTCTGACAGTGGCGCAGCAATTGACGAATAGTTAGGGATGAATTGTCGATAGTAGCCAGTCAGTCCTAAAAACGACCGAACCTGTGTCTTCGTCTTCAGCCTCGGTGCATTCTTGATTTTTTCCGATGTAGCTGAGATGGGGCTCTGTTTCCCGTGACCAATCCTGTGTCCCAAGAATGACAACTCCGTGAACCCAATTTCGCACTTTGCTGGCCGTACCGTTAGCCCTGCTTCTCTTATCTTCCTGAAAACTTCGTTCATCTGAACGTGTTCTTCCCACGTATCAGTGGCGATGAGTACGTCATCGTAGTAATGTTGCACATTGGGGATTCCCTGCAGCACTTCTCGCATGAGTTTTGCAAATACCGCTGGTGCTGTCTTCAAACCGAACGGCATGTACCTGAACTGATGCAGGCCACTTGGCGGTTTTTGGTTTTGACTCCTTATTCTGACCTCATCAGAATGATTAAGAAAACTGACTCGTCAGATAGATAAACCTCGTGGAGAGGTGAAAAAACGTTCCTGTATTTCACCTTGAGTTACATGTTCAGACAGACGAGAGCGAGAGCTCAACAGTTGGTCTACATAAGACACAAGAGAGAGAAGAAAGGTCACGTGGTACAGAGATCCAAAGCGTTGTACTCAAACCAAATGATATCAGTCGAAGTATACACGGAGGGGCAGATTGGAGGGAACCATAACATGCCACCCATCTCGAAGCGGGATCCCCGGTGTTGATACAATTCGAAGAACCCCTGTCTGACTCCACAGGCCATAACCACAACAAGTGTCGGGTTTAACTCGGTTGCGTTACAGCGGTCTGGCTGGACGAGGTGGGTGGCTTCGGTGTGTTTGTGGTTCGCTCCGTTTTCTTTTCTTTCCGTTTGTGTACAACGCTTTGGATCTCTGTACCACGTGACCTTTCTTCTCTCTCTTGTGTCTTATGTAGACCAACTGTTGAGCTCTCGCTCTCGTCTGTCTGAACATGTAACTCAATGTGAAATACAGGAACGTTTTTTCACCTCTCCACGAGGTTTATCTATCTGACGAGTCAGTTTTCTTAATCATTCTGATGAGGTCAGAATAGTGAAAAAACGCCTTCCAAGGATTGTTGGATATACGCTTGCTGATGGACGTCTACCATGCGGACATATGCGTCAGCACCAGCCTCAAGCCACACCGTCCTTGGATGAGACTTCACGCTTGACACTGTCGCCGGAAGACCGTGCGCCGTCTCGAAGCAGCGTCGGATACACCGTATCTCGCCTACAAGCAACAACGGCAGATATAGGATACATCGAGAAGCTTCGACGTCTCCGGCACCTGTCCTTCCTCTCCGTGAACGGCGTTCGAGGAACTACGTGAACGACAGCCTACATCGCCATGGCCGGGAAGGACACAGGTGAGCACTTTGCAATCCAAGAGAGAGATAATTCGGACATAGCGGCTGCGGCGCCGTCCGTAGATGAACAGGGCGCTAAGCCGAAACGTAGAGTAGCCCTCTCGCAAAAGGCTCAGCAGAACTACGAGCTCGAAAGAGATGAGCATCGTGCGAAACTAGATAAAGCTTGGGAAGAAACAGCGCTCGAGCTGGAGAAGATCTGTATACCAGAGGCGTCGTATCAAGAAGCCGGGAGACTGAGCACCTCCTACAAACGGTACAAGCTTCACGCTGAAAGGTTCTCCTCCTTCCTAACAAAGACGAATGTAGAACAGAGTTTAACGGAACGAGACGTTCAGAAAGCAATCGACAAGGATCGGGACGACCTTGTGCGAGGTATAATCACCGAAATTGAACACCGTCTCGACGGCCAGCGAGAGACGGGCTCTCGGCGCTCCGATGGTTCTGTTCATTCATCCTTGTCGTCACGACGTTCCACCCATTCCAGTTTGGATTCATCAGTAAGCTCCGCAGCGACTAGAGCTAGAGCCGATGCCGAAGCAGCTCGCGCTCTCACGTCTTACAGTCAACAGGAGACTGCCATGAAACTGGAGAAAGCTCGTATAGAGGCCAACCTAGAAGCACTTCAAAGAGAGAAAGAAGCTGCTGTCGCGGAAGCGCAAGCCAAGGTTCTAGAGGCGGCACTTGAACAATACGACCCACGGCTTACAGAAGTCAAATTCGTCGACACGTCGGAAAGGACTAGGGAGTACGTTCTACGTCACGGAGTACCCCAGAGCACGCACGCGTTTACGGGAGACAGTCATCGATGCCACACTGTAAGCGGTGAACAGACGGCTGCTGCAGCACCTGGCGCGTCACAAGGTGACAACGTCTCTCGCGCTGCCGGTGGAAGACTTTCCGGAAGGCGTACAATTGGTCTGGGGGAGAATCAGAACCAACTACACTCCAGAATCCCCTACCCATTATGGGTGACGTCGCCAGGTACTTACTTCGCCGGGAGCTGGTTACTACGGGCCTCTCGAAGTTCGGCGACCGTCCGGAAGACTATAGGTCGTGGAAATCGGCATTTCGTAACGCTACTAAAGACCTTGGAATATCAGCCACAGAAGAGATGGATCTCCTGGTGAAGTGGCTGGGGACCGAATCGTCCGTGTACGCTAGAAGGCTAAGAGCTGTACACATCGGAAACCCGGACATGGGACTTCAGGCGATCTGGGAACGGTTAGAAGAGGCCTACGGTAGCCCAGAGGCAATCGAAAACGCGCTAATAGACAGACTTGAAAGGTTTCCGAGGATACTAGGTAGTGACCGAGAGAAACTGAGGGAGCTGGGAGATTTACTCCAAGAACTCGAGTCAGCAAAGGCAGATCCACACTTGCCTGGGCTCTCCTACCTGGACACGTCACGTGGGGTCAACCCCATTGCAGCGAAACTTCCTCTACATCTGCAAGAAAAATGGATCGCTCTAGGATCGAAATACAAGCGGGAACACCGTGTGTCTTTCCCACCATTCTCTGTCTTCTCAGACTTCGCCCGAACCACAGCGAAGACAAAGAATGATCCAAGTTTCATAATCGGGCCCTCAAGCGATAACACAGGCAAGAAGGACAAGACGTCCTCGACAACGCAATCCTCTAAGAAATCGTCTGTATCGGTGCACAGGACCACGATTACCTCTTAAGAAAACAGCTCAGCGAGTCAGGTGGAAAGAACTCCAAAGAACCCGGAAGGAATGTGCCCATTGCACAAGAAGCCACATATACTTAGCAAGTGTAGGGCATTCCGTCAGAAACCTCTCGCCGAGCGAAAGCGCTTGCTGTCAGAGTTCGGCGCATGCTTCAAATGCTGTGCGATGACGCACAACGCGAAGAGCTGCGACTCAACGATACATTGCACTGAATGCAATAGCGACCACCACATTACGGCACTTCATCCAGAGAACGTTACCTCGCAAGCTCGACGCACCGCGGTAGTCCCGTTGGCTGAGGAAGACGGTTTCAGCCGAGCGTCCGCAAAGGTTACATCAAGCTGCACGGAAGTGTGTGGAGATGCCAATTCGAGAGTATCCTGCTCAAAAATATGTCTCGTCAAAGTGTACCCAGAAGCTCAGCCAGAACAAGCAGTTCGGATGTATGCGGTCATTGACGACCAAAGCAATAAGTAATTGGCCAGACCCGAATTCTTCGAATGCTTCAACATTCACGGGTGCGAGTATCCATACACGCTAAGGACGTGCGCCGGGGTGGTTGAGACGTTGGGACGACGAGCTACCGGCTATGTTGTTGAGGGCATCGACAGTGGCATACGTCTGCCTCTACCAACGTTGACGGAGTGCGACCAGATTCCTAATGACAGGAATGAGATTCCAACACCGGACGCTGCTCGCAGACTTCCTCATCTCAAGGCACTGGCAAATGTCATTCCGCCACTCGACCCCAATGCACAAATCCTACTGCTCTTAGGAAGGGATCTCGTTCAGGCGCACAAAGTGCGTCAGCAGCGCAACGGTCCCAACCACGCTCCTTTCGCCCAGAAGCTGGACCTCGGGTGGGTCATAGTTGGGGACGTCTGTATCGAACGATTGCGCACTCCACAGGTCTGTACCTTCGCCACAACCGTGTTGCAAAACGGCCGTCCTTCCTACTTCACGCCCTGCCCCAACCACATGATTGTGAAAGAAAAGCCCTGCTTTGAGCATTCTGCAAAAGAAGTCGTCCAGTCTCCCCCGCCGCTAAGCAACGACCTTACGGATCCCCTATTCCAGATCACAAGAGATGACGAGAAGCTTGCTCCGTCAATGGAAGATAAAGAATTCCTGAGCTTGATGGACGGAGATTTCCACAGGGACACGTTAAACAACTGGGTAGCCCCTTTGCCTTTTCGTGTGCCCCGACGTGAACTCCCTGACAACCGAGAACAGGTGTTTTCTCGGTTCGCTTCGTTACGTCGCACTCTGGAAAGGAATGCGGAAATGAGGAGGCACTTCGTTGCCTTCATGCAGGATATGCTCGAAAATGGCCACGCTGAGCAGGCACCGCCAAGAAAGGAAGCCAACGAATATTGGTACCTCCCCAGCTTCGGTATTTACCACCCGCAGAAACCGGGCCAAATCCGGGTAGTTTTCGATTCAAGTACCAAGTACCAAGGTGTTTCGCTCAACGACTTGCTCCTTTCGGGACCGGACATGACAAATAGCCTGATCGGTGTGCTTCTCCGTTTTAGAAAAGAGGCTGTGGCGGTAACGGCTGACATCCAGCGAATGTTTTATTCCTTCTTCGTACGTGAAGAAGACAGAGACTACCTGCGCTTCTTGTGGTTCCGAGACAACGACACCAGCAAGGATGTCATTGAATACAGGATGTGTGTACATGCGTTTGGCAACACATGCTCTCCCGCTATTGCAACCTACGGCTTAAGGCGCACCGCACAGGAGGGAGAGCAGGACTTTGGTGCGGACGTTCGACACTTTATCGAGAGAGACTTCTACGTCGACGACGGCCTCAAGTCCTTACCGACCGAAGAGGAGGCTATTGATTTACTCAAAAGGACACAACACATGCTGAAAGGAGCAAACCTGCGGCTTCACAAGATAGCCCCTAACTCTGTGGAGGTCATGGGCGCCTTCCCATCCGATGACTACGCCAGGGGCCTTAAAGACATGGACTTCGACAGAGGTCACGTACCGATGCAACAGAGCCTTGGACTAAACTGGGACCTAAAGGGAGATACGTTTACCTTCAAAGTGCCCGTAAAAGACACCCCGAATACACGACGCGGCGTACTATCCACTGTGAACAGCCTATACGACCCCCTAGGATTCACAGCCCCAGTGACAGTACAAGGTAGGCTGTTGCTGAGAGATATTTCTTCAGAAACGTCAGATTGGGATGCCCCTCTCGACCTGAATGACAACTGGCTAACGTGGCGATACTCCTTACATCATCTTGAACGGCTCAAGATACCACGCCAGTACACTGCAATCTCTCTCTCCGACGCCCGTCGACGGGAAATCTGTGTATTCTGCGATGCCTCAGAAAAGGCGATCGGCGCTGTGGCGTACATCAGAGTCACAGATGCTGATGGAATGCAACACGTGGGTTTTGTGTTTGGAAAAGCAAAGCTAGCGCCGCGCCCCGAACAGACCATTCCAAGACTTGAGCTATGTGCCGCAGTGCTCGCCGTCGATATCGCAGAGTTAGTCGTTAGCGAGATCGATGCTCACATCGATGACATTAAATTCTACACGGACAGCAAAGTTGTGCTCGGATACATCTTCAATCAATCGAGGCGTTTCTACGTCTATGTCAGCAACCGTGTGAACCGCATACGAAGATCTACGAAGCCCGAGCAATGGCATTACGTTCCCACCGGTCAGAACCCTGCAGATCACGCCACTAGACCTGTGGCTGCAGATGCTTTGGCTGGCACGACTTGGCTGACAGGACCGAAATTTCTCCGGGAATGTACGGACGCGCAGAGAGAGCGCACAGCCTTCCCGCTTTTTGAACCAGATCAGGACAAGGAAATCCGTCCTCAAGTGGCTGTCTCGGCAACTCGCATAGGAAATCAACAACTGGGGGCTCATCGCTTCGAGCGCTTTTCGACATGGACATCCTTACTGCGGGCCGTGGCATGCCTGGTGCATATCGCTCGTTCCTTTCATAACCCTTTGGCTGATTGTCACGGATGGCATTACTGCAGCAAACCTCGAAGCGCGGATGAGCTGAACGAGGCGAAGAAAGTAATCCTTCGTTGCGTCCAACACGAAGAATTTCCAGAAGCCGTCACATGTCCCCGTACGGACGCAGCTCAACAAAGTCGCATTTCGTCCAGCAACCGTTTGTGTGAGCTCGACCCGTTCGTCGACAATCAGGGCCTGTTGAGAGTTGGTGGACGCCTACGGAACTCCGACCTCGACGAAGCGGAAAAGCATCCAGTCATCGTTCCGGGTCGCCATCATGTTGGCTTATTGCTGATACGGCACTATCATGGAAAAGTTAAACATCAAGGGCGACACTTCACCGAAGGAGCTATTAGAGCTGCCGGGTTTTGGATTATCGGCGGAAAAAGATGCATCGGCGCCATGATTCATCATTGTATCACATGCGGCAAACTTCGAAGAAAATTGGAGCATCAGAAGATGGCCGACTTGCCTGAAGATAGGCTAAGCGCGGACCCTCCGTTCACCTACGTGGGACTTGACGTTTTCGGCCCTTGGATGGTTGCCTCACGTCGCACAAGGGGCGGTCTCGCCCACAACAAAAGGTGGGCAGTCTTATTCACGTGCATGGCCATTCGTGCAGTGCACATAGAGGTCATTGAGTCAATGGATACGTCAAGCTTCATTAACGCCCTGCGAAGATTCCTTGCGCTCAGAGGCCCAGTGAAACAGCTCCGTTCAGACAGGGGCACGAACTTCGTTGGTGCCTGCTCTGAGCTCAAGATGTCGGCTGTTGGCTTCGAACTTCGTAAAGTTCAACGCTTCTTGAGCGAGCAAGGCTGCACCTGGATTTTCAATACACCTCATTCCTCCCACATGGGTGGCGTGTGGGAACGCATGATAGGCATGGCTCGCCGGATCCTGGATTCAATGCTTCTGAACGACGGCTCTCCTCGCTTCTCCCATGAGGTCTTGACCACATTCCTAGCAGAAGTGACCGCCATTATAAACGGAAGACCATTGGTTCCAGTCTCCTCGGATCCCGAATGTCCCTCAGTGCTCTCCCCTGCGATGATCCTGACGCAGAAACCTACGTCGTCAACAGCACCTCCAGGAGATTTTAAAGGTCTTCATGTGAAGCAGTGGAAACAAGTTCAAGCTCTTGCCAACAGCTTCTGGCATCGCTGGAGAACACAGTTCCTGCCCACCCTTCAACGCCGTCGCAAGTGGAAAACCGATCGACCTAACCTTCAAGTTTGTAATATAAAGACGACGACAAAGATGGGACATGGCCGTCGCTTGTATGCGCGAGCTGAGCGCGTGGCTTTCATGATTAAAAAAAACGTTCTCTCGTTCTTGGAGACGGTCGCATTTCTACCCGCTCGACTACGACATGGTGGCAGCGGTGGGATGTTAGTGGAACAGCCCAGTTCACGTACTTTGGAATGTCCACCCAAGACTTAGCAACAGCGGCCGGCGAACCTACGGCTACGCCTGCGCCTGCGCCACCTGCGTTCAACCCGTTCGCGGTAGAACTTCCAGACAAGTTCGATTTTCGACAACCGGAGGGGTGGAAGCGCTGGGTGACGAGATGGGAGCGGTACCGGATCATATCGGGCCTGCAGAAACAGGACAGCTCGACACAGGTGAACACGTTCCTGTACGCTATGGGGACCGGGGCAGAGGACGTCCTCGTTTCCATGCGACTAACGGACGAAGTAGCCAACGACTACGACAAGCTCAAGTCAGCCTTTGACAAGTACTTCGTTCCAAGCGGGAACGTGATCTACGAGCGCGCGCGCTTCAACCTGCGCTCTCAGTTGGAACACGAAACTGTGGAAGAATTCGTTAAGGAGCTACACCGGCTAGCAGAGTTCTGCGAGTTTGCTTCGCTCAAAGAAGAACTCATTCGAGACAAGCTGGTTGTTGGCCTCCGGGACAGTCGTCTGAGTGAACGGCTACAATTAGACTCCCAACTCACACTGGAGAAAGCGGTGACAATGGCCCGCAACTCTGAGGCTGTGAAGGGCCAGCAGAATCTTCTTCGCGGGAACGAACCTCCATCGCAGGCACCGACGGCGAATACCACGCTAGACGTCGTCACTTCTAGCAGGCCAGCTTCACACAAGGGACGGCAGTCTGAAGCCCGGCCTCCAGCTCAACGACCGGCACAGCCAAAGTCCGATCCCTGTAAATGGTGTGGGTCGATGCGATTCCACCCGAGGATAGAATGCCCTGCACAGGGGAAAGTCTGTAGCCAGTGTGGGAAACTGGGCCATTTCGCGTCAGTCTGCCGGACTACACCGGCGCCGAAGCCAGCATCCGGTCGCGGACGGCGTGGTCAGCGCCCCAAGCAATCGCGGAGAGCGCTCGAAGAGGTATTCCTCGATGGTCTACAGCATCCCTCATCGTCAGACGCCTGGTTTATTACGATCCTTGTCAACGGCAGACCAATCAAGTTTAAGGTTGACACCGGAGCAGACGTCACGGCCGTGCCAGAGTCAGCCCTGTATCCAGAGACGCGACGCTTTGCGACACGTCCTACGAAGAGGCTCTACGGCCCCGGCAAGTCCCTGATAAACACTCTGGGTCAAGTACACGTCGACATGAGCTGGAACGGCAAGACGACCAACCAGGAAGTCTTCATCGTCGACGGCCTACAACACTCTCTGCTAGGTCGACCAGCCATCAAGGCCTTGGAGGTTCTCCCTCAACTTCTCGAAATCGGACACGATCACGGACACGACTGCATTGCGTCAATGTACCCCGAGCTCTTTGGAGGCCTAGGACTGATGAAGGCAACATACAGCATTCACCTTGTTCCGGGACCGAGGCCATATGCAGTAACGTATCCAAGACGTGTAGCACTTCCATTGCTACCGAGTGTACAAGCCGAAATACACCGAATGGAAGGGCTGGGCGTAATTCAAAAGGTAGAGCACGCCACGGAATGGTGCGCACCGATGGTAGTTGTAAGGAAAAAGAACGGCAAGCTACGCATATGTGTTGACTTCGGCGAGCTCAACAAGCAAGTCGTCCGTGAGCGCGTGATCATGCCGACGGTAGAAGAGAACCTCAGCAAAATCACGGAAGCTAAGGTGTTCAGCAAGCTCGACGCCAATGCTGGATATTGGCAAGCCCCCCTATCACGAGAATGTCGCGAACTGACCACCTTCATCACCCCGTTCGGAAGATACCAGTTTCTTCGTCTGCCCTTTGGTATCGCGACTGTCCCGGAATTTTTCCAACGAGAGATGTCACGGATACTTCAAGACCTCGACGGTACTGTGTGCCATATGGATGATGTCTTGATCTACGGGAAAAATCAAGAACAACATGACAGGCGTCTCCATGCAGCGTTGCGTAAACTCCCAGACGCGGGCATCACCCTCAACGAGGAGAAATGCCAGTTCACTAGGACCAGGATACACTTTCTGGGTCACGTTCTGGACGAACGAGGGATCTATGTTGACCCTGAGAAGACCGAAGCCATACGCAAGATGCGGGCACCGGAGTCTGCTAGTGAGCTACGGTCGCTCTTCGGGATGCTTACGCACTTGATGAAGTTCCTTCCGGGGTTGGCCGAAAAGACGAAAGTACTTCGTGAACTCCTTTCTTCGGATGCCGCTTGGTACTGGGGTCCACAGCACGAGCAATCGTTCAAACAGATCAAGAAGGATCTCACAACCAGTCCCATTCTGGCGTACTACTCTCCGTTGCGACCACACACTTTGTCCGTGGACGCGTCGTCCTACGGCCTCGGAGCGGTGCTGCTCCAGGAGGAAACTGACGGTCGACGTCATCCAGTTGCGTATGCGTCGAGGCTCCTGACTCCGACTGAGCAACGGTATGCACAGGTAGAGAAAGAAGCTCTTGCGGTGACGTGGGCATGCGAAAAGTTTCGTATGTATGTCCTGGGCCTTCGCTTTCAAGTGGAGTCTGACCACAAACCCCTCGTGCAAATCTTTAACACCAAGAGGCTCGACGACCTCACTCCGCGCCTACAACGATTGCGTATGCGGACTCTGGAATACGACTTCTTTGTGACGTTCGTACCGGGGAAGCAGCTATACACAGCGGATGTCCTGTCAAGAAATCCACTTTCGCGCACCGACGACGTTGGCGGCAACTTGGAGTCGGTAGTGGCAGAATACGAAATCCTCACCGTCGAGATCTTACCTGCGTCTCACACCATGCTGTCACGCATAAGGGACGCCCTGAAGAAAGATGCGACCCTTCATCAAGTCATGGAGTACTGTGAGACACAGTGGCCTGAGGTCAGTACTCTTCCAGAAGACGTACGGAAATACGTCAGCGTGGCTGACGAACTTTCGGTGGTACGGGGACTTCTGCTTCGAGGCTCCCGCTTAGTCGTACCACCAGTCCTCAGAAACGAAATTCTTGAGCGTTTGCACACGGGACACCAGGGAATAACTAGGTGCAGAGCAAGGGCCCGTGAATCGACGTGGTGGCCTGGCATCAGCAATCACTTGCAGGACTACATCCAGAGGTGTCCGACTTGCCAATCACACAGGGCACCTGGGACGGAGCCGCTGCTGCAGACCCCTCTCCCAGAGCGTCCGTGGCAAGTGATAGGGATGGACATTTTCTACGCCAACCGTAAAAATTACCTGGTAGTAGTAGACTATTTCTCGAAGTTTTTTGAGGTTGTTAGGCTGAAGACTACCACGACAGCCGACGTCATCTCTGAGTTGGCGCCAATGTTCGCACGCTATGGGATTCCAGATATCGTTCGTTCGGACAACGGCCCGCAGTTTACTTCGGCGGAATTCCTACGGTTCTTGGTCACCCAGGGGGCCAAACTTGTGACGTCAAGTCCACACTTTCCGCAAAGTAACGGACAGGCGGAACGCACAGTACAAACGGCTAAGGCTCTCCTGTCCAAAGCTCCAGATATTGACAGAGCGCTCCTGGCGCATCGAAGTACACCAGGGGCATGTGGCTACTCTCCGGCAGAGCTCCTCATGGGTCGACGTCTCAAGACCAACGTTCCAGTCAATCCAGCTTCACTTGTTCCACCATGGCCCCAGGTTCGAAAGTACCGGAGGCGGTACAAGAAGCTCCAACGCTCCAAGGCGCAGGGGTACGACAGCCGACATCGCGCAACGGAGCGACCTCAACTAAAACCAGGAACAGCGGTTCGCATCCTAGCCGGCGCTGCTGCACACGGCACCGTGATCGGACATGCGGATACACCAAGATCGTACATGGTCAGGACCGAAACTGGCCTAGCAAGACGGACCCGAACACACCTGCAGGAGACAACTCCCACGGGGGATGCCTCCATACATGCCGAAAGAACGTCGGGACAACCGCCAGTGAGAAGGGGACAAAACAGCGGACAGTCAGTGACCCAAACCAGATCAGGGCGACTGGTGAAAAAACCAGAACGTTACGGGTATGGGGACTGTTCGTAAGTTCGTGTAAATATGTTTTGTGGTGTCCTGTTTAAAAAGGGGAGGTGTAATATAAAGACGACGACAAAGTTGGGACATGGCCGTCGCTTGTATGCGCGAGCTGAGCGCGTGGCTTTCATGATTAAAAACGTTCTCTCGTTCTTGGAGACGGTCGCATTTCTACCCGCTCGACTACGACATGGTGGCAGCGGTGGGGCAGTGCCAGTTGGCGATCTTGTGCTGCTGAAAGACGTGGGCGCTAGACGCAACGAGTGGCCAATGGGATGAATCACCGCTGTGCGGCGAGGGAATGACGGTAAAGTGCGCAAGGTGCAACTCCAGACAGTTAAAGACGGCAAGAAGAAAACCTTTGAACGACCAGTCTCCGAGATGGTTCTTCTGTTCTCGCCGGATCAAAGTGACTGAACTCGTTTGTGTGCATGATAGTGCATGATAGTATCTGGTATCCTACGGGACACCAGCCGGGGGAGTGTGCTGCCACTTACAAGGCACGGGTTTCGTTTCTTTGCTCTGTATTCTTAGCGTGTGAATTTCTTGTACTCAAACCAAATGATATCAGTCGAAGTATACACGGAGGGGCAGATTGGAGGGAACCATAACATGCCACCCATCTCGAAGCGGGATCCCCGGTGTTGATACAATTCGAAGAACCCCTGTCTGACTCCACAGGCCATAACCACAACAAGTGTCGGGTTTAACTCGGTTGCGTTACAGCGGTCTGGCTGGACGAGGTGGGTGGCTTCGGTGTGTTTGTGGTTCGCTCCGTTTTGCCCCTCCGTGTATACTTCGACTGATATCATTTGGTTTGAGTACAAGAAATTCACACGCTAAGAATACAGAGCAAAGAAACGAAACCCGTGCCTTGTAAGTGGCAGCACACTCCTCATTGAGGGGAATCTGCCAATATCCCTTGGCAAGGTCGAGTTTAGTGAAATATACGCGAGAGCCAACCCCTGCAATTAGGCAATCCGACCTGGGAATGGGCTCCACGTCTGCAACGAGGATATCGTTGAGTCTTCGGAAATCGATACACACCATGTTTGGTCCGTCGGATTTCTTTACGATCAAAACTGGAGAATGGTAGCGAGAGTTAGACTTTTCAATAATTCCCAGCTGAAGCATTCCCTCCAACTCCCTCTCAACCTCACCTCGTACGGCAAACGGAAGGGGATATTGTTTCACATGCACCGGACAATCTGTTGCCGTCTGTAAGTTGCATTTCACCAAATTAGTGGAGCCCGGCAAGTCGGAAAATATTTCTTGATACGCCGCCGTTAGGTTTCGCACGTCACTTCTCTGCTGTGTGCTTAACTCCTCACCGACGATTGCGTCCCGGCAATCCTCTCTCGTTTCTCCTAACGTAGTAGGAACCTCCACGTGGTCTTCGCACCCATCCCTCGCAGCCACTGATGCCAACATGGCGTTTACTTGTGTCGCTGGTTCTCTTTGTTCATACTTCTTCAGAATGTTCGCATGAAACAGCTTCTTTTTGTGTCCGAGGTCGATAACATAGTCAGCTTCTCCCTTCTTTTCAATTATTTTGAAGGGTCCTTTCCATTGCATCATTAATTTATTTCCCTCCGTCGGAAGTAACAGTAGGGCTTCGTCTCCAACTTCGAGCTGTCGGTCTCTGCTTCTCGTGTCATAATACTTCTTGTATCGCTGCTCCAGCTCCTCGTGGGCGATTTGACAAGTCTCTTCGAGCTTGCTCCGCAGATCCAATATATGCTGATACGTCGTCTTAACCTCTTCATCAATCTGTGCTCCGCCCCACAGCTGTTTCAAAATTGCCAACGGCCCCTTCATCTTTCGGCCGTACAAAAGCTCAAATGGGGAAAATCCCAGGCTTGCCTGTGGCACCTCCCTATATGCAAATAAAAGGGGTGACAAATAGCGATCCCAGTCCCGTGGGCGCTCATGGCACATTCGCTTCAGCATCTTCTTCAATGTTCCATTGAACTTCTCTACGAGTCCGTTGGCCATCGGGTGGTATGGTGTTGTGGTGAGCTGGCGAACTGATAGCAGCCGACTGATCTCCCTCATCAGGTCGGAAGTGATGTTAGACCCCCTGTCGCTGAGTATTTCATCTGGCAATCCAACCCGGGAGAATATGTTCAGTAAAGCTTCAGCTACTCTTTCTGTTTCGATGCTTGGCAATGCAACGGCTTCCGGAAATCTGGTAGCATAGTCGACGAGAGTAAGTATGTAGCGATTGCCCCCTTCCGACGGTGGTTTTATCTGTCCGACGATATCGTTGGCCACTCTTTTGAATGGAGTGTCGATAATAGGCATTTTCCCTAGTGGCAAAGGTCGCGTCCTGCCACTGGCACTGGTTCTCTGGCAAATGTCGCACGTTCGGACAAACCTTTTCACGTCTGACTGCAGTCCTGGCCAGTAAAATTCTATCATAATTCACTCGGCCGTGCGTTTTGACCCTTGATGTCTGGCCATTATTCCATTGTGTGCCAACTCCAAGACCGTAAGCCTGAATTTTTGAGGTACCATTAGCTGAATTGTTGTCTCCCCACTAAACGATTTATACTTCCGATGAAGCAAATCGTTTTCCACAAAAAAATAGGTAGTTGCCCTGACGCCGGTTCTTGCTTTGGAATTGTTTTCCGATGGAAGCAAAAAACTTTTGCAAAGTCGGGTCGTCCTTTTGCTCTTTACCGAAACCTTCATTCACTATGCCCTCGCTTAGGAGTGGACTTCTCAACGGACGCGTATTGCGTATTGCGCTGCTGAGAGGAGATCGTCGTTCCGTACTTCGACGCCTCGTGGCTCCCCTGACTTGCCATCAATGGACCGCTGACATTCTCACCCCAGCCATGCTAAACAGAGTTGATCCAGCGCTGGCTTTCGGCATGCCTCGACATACCTTTCGTCAAGATGTCGCATTAGTTCATCGAATGCGCCTCGATGTAGCTTATACAGCGCAGTGGTGTTACCGCTTGAGACAAGTTGACTCTCCCCAGTGCTGTCACTGCGGTGCTGTAGAAGATCTAGAGCACATTCTTCTGCATTGCCCACACTACGATGCTTCAAAAACCGTACTCTCAGGACCCCTTAACGAGCTAGAGTCTCGCCCTCTCTTTCTCGCAAAATTGCTTGGTCCCTGGCCACATCCAGCCCCACCAACGCTCTCCCCTTAAGGATCTCGTCAGCTGTCTGGATTCCATAGGACTCCGATCCATATTGTGAAGGGGCTCATTATTTCATTCACCACCAGCAATGGGGTAGAGTATCGCCCCTGACGACAAACTCCCCATTCATCATCTCACGATAAAGTTGTTGTCTGTAAATGTTTCTGTTTCTGCAAATACAGTTGCACACGCTTAGTGCAACTGACGATTATCATCTTTTATTGTTGCAACAACAATTATCTGTAGGTTTTATTGTTACACATTTGCAAACTGAAGGTTATTTGTTTGTTTCAATGCCCATCATGCATACATCTGCAGTGATGTACGATGGGAGGCTTATTTGCGTAGCCTTAGAGGATGATTTCTTCGTCCGATTATACTCCAAAAGCCGGGAGATGACATAATGAAAGAAAGAGAGGACTCCGACTTAACGTAACAAATAACAACTTTAAGCAGTCCCGCACAATCATCCCGAACAATACTGTCATCTCCTTAAGTAGCGACTGGTTGTTGGCTCTCCCGCTCACTCTTGCACTGATGATGCCCGTCGTATGACAGGCGAAACGTCTGATTAAAGTTGTTATTTGTTACGTTAAGTCGGAGTCCTCTCTTTCTTTCGTGATTTCTTCGTCATACGGGAAGTGGAAATTCCCTGAATCTGACTAAGGCCATTTTGCCAGTCGCCAGGAGACCACCTGGTTCGTGTATGCCAGGTTGAGATCTTCCCAACGGATTAGGAACAGCGGAAGGTTTCTACTCCGTTTCGATGGTTTCCAGAAAGAAAAGCAACCCAGAAAAGCGAGTTGTGATCATAAGGCGAAAGGCTATAAGGAAATATACAAAGAAAATAAGGCTATAAGGCGAAAGCAACTGAAAGCATATCAGATTCAGTTAACATTGACCACGGAAAACGAAAACTTCTTTTGGACTGGGGGCGCTTCACGAGGAAAAGAAAGTCTGAGGGTGGCCACTTTCGCCTTTTATAGCTGAGGTACACAGGATACGCATTGAAAGAAACAGAAAAATATGCAACGTGCATACGTAAAGCAGTAAAAGATTACAATCGTCATTTGCACTAAGCGTGTGCAACTGTATTTGCAGTTCTATGAAAGCTATATCGAAACGAATCAGTGAAGCGAGCTTCAAGGAGCAACACGTTTGAGACCCAGTGTTATGCACATGCAATGTAGTCTTGCCACCATACTTGACGACCAGTAACGCAAAGTAACGCGACACAGTGTTGCCCATAATTTTCCCAAAAATTGTGAGTTAAAAAGTGTCCAAATGCCAGGGCTGTTCATGTATATTGTAGCTGCCAGTGAGCATTTTAATGGGTGCAATCGGAAAGAAGAAAATCGTGCCATAAGAGTACTGAAGCTCACGCTGTTGAGCAGATAAACTGCCCTAAATTGCACGTATCCACGTATCCAGACGTTCCTGTCAGTCTTTTCCTTGCTGGGCTCAGCGAGGTGCATATTGTTTGAAAACACGTATCTCAAACACGTTCCGCTGCATTTAGCCCTTCCAAGTAATATGTGTCGGTTTCATCCTTACTAGGGAGAAAAATAAGGAATATACTGTATGATACGAGCACGTGCGTATTTAAAGGCGGTTGTGACATTTCGTCCCAAGTTACGTTGGAAAATGCAAAAGACGGTTATGTGTATCGACGTGAATCTCCACTCCAAGTTTTACAGCAAACGGGCTAACACACGCGTAGAAAATGGGCACCGTGAAGACCGAAACCCATACACCTCTGACATCACTACAGGCGTCTTCCTCCGTAAGTGTAGGCAGCACAGGAGAGGCCACGTGCTTACAAACACCAATGAAAATAGCAGTAGCTATCTCTGCAGAGCTGGAGTAGCCGCCAACCGCTCCATATTTTTCTTTTTCAAACCAACCAACCATGGCTCTTCTGACGTCAGAGCTTGACGCGGGCGTGTGTTCAACTACGACACCTAAGTAGGTAATTATTTTTCCTCAATACTCTGGTGGGGAGTACAATGTGGCCATGACGTAATGAACCTCATGTACAAACGTTTCCGAACCCATTTATCTACCGAGCTCGCGCAGCGTGCTGCAGCCAGCGTCACGTGACGGGAGTTGCATACGTCACGACGTGCTCTCGTTCTGCGATGCGCTCTTTTCACGAGGAGAAGGATTTTTCAAGGGTGTGCGGTAGACAGCCCTCGCGCTCGCTCTCTATAGGTCATCCAGGCTCATCGTTCTTTCGCAGGAAATCATTTCCTTACGTGTAACATCACAGTACCATTATTAACTCATTATTAACCCATTTTATTCGTTGGAGAACACTCTGCACCGAAAAACGAAATTTGGGGGTCACCTCATTACTCCTTTAACAGCCCTCGCTATCTCGACAGCTATCTCGACATTTTCTAGACTGCGTATTATGCAGGGTTGTTACCTTTTAAAAGTATCCGAGTTACAGATACGGATGCCCCATGGGAGAAAATACACCGATATAGTTACAGATACTTTCAAAAATGGACTCAGTAATTTTACACTTACTTCTTCCAGGTTGATGTAGCGAGCTATTATTAGTTGCATTACGATTAATACAGCAGATGAAATTGGGTCGCATGATGTTTTTCATTTCTTCCTTCCGTTCTTATGGATTCTGAACCCCCCCCCCCCTCCCAGATATGAACCATTCAATATCTTCATTCTAAGCTCAGCTGTTTGCCTGTTTGCTTTCCTTCTTAATGCTTCAATTCACTTGCATACCTTCTGCTTGCACGAAGGAGCACAATAGTTTGAAAATTATTCTCCATCATGCGGGTCGGAAGATTTGTGCTAACGAGCCCCCCCCTTACAGCTAAATAATCGCTCCATCGCGGCACTGCTTGGGAACCCAGTGTTATGTTTGGAGCTCAGCCATATTGCGTCACATGTTGATGACGGCTGTCCTGTCACTGATGCTTTTTTTAATGTGAAAAAATAGATTGAAAAATAGTTCAAGTTACTGACAGAAGTAACTGAAAGAAGTTACATGAATTGTATCCGATATACTTCACTCAAGATACGCAAAAATATCTAAATACACATACTCAGTTACTTAACAACCCTGACGGTGTTATGCGCATGCAATGTAGCTCAGCCGCAGCACTTGACGAGTAATGCGGAGTCAGTGGAAACTTGGACACAGTGTTGACAGTGGTTTGGGAAGAAAGAGTACTGAGGACTCATGCTATTGAACAAATCAATTTTCATGACGGCTATGTGCATCGATATGAACATACATTCTAGGTCTTTACAGAGAACGGGTTAACACACGCGTAGGAAATCGGCACCGGGAAGACCGAAACTCATCCAGCTGTGACATCACTGCAGGTATCTCCCTCCGCCAGTGACGCAGCGGGGGATCGAGAGGTCACGTGCTTACGAGAACCAATGGAAATAGAAGTACCTATCGCTGCAGAGCTGGAGTAGCCACCATCCAATGTACTGCTCCATAGACGAAAGTGTGCTGGGCGAACGCAATGCATTCTGGACAGGTCACATGGTCCTACGTCACAGCAAACGTCACCGCACACGTGACCTTAGAAATGGCCGTGCCTGTGATCGGCGGCCAAAGCATTTGTAAATAAACGTGTTTGCCATTTCTGTGCGCGATTTTGGGCGTTTCTCCATCCCGGTTATTATTTTTATCCGATAATCTCGCAGTAAAACGCGCAGTTTTGTACATCAGGGCTCATACTGTTGTCCACTTCCAAAAATGTGATGACGACCCCGCGACGACACACTGAGCCGATGTGACGTAATTATACTAAGGAGAAATGGGATACCATGTCCTCGAAGAAGCTCCGTATAGTTTACGCTGGCAAAATACGTTCATCTCTTGATTTTATGCCTACGGAAATATGTTGGCAAGCGCTAAAACGACATGAACACAAAGTCACGTGACCTTAAAATAACGTTGCATATGGCGTACGTGTGGCCACTACAAGGTGGCGGTTTTGCGTAAAGCACCCGCTTGAGTGTAGTTACAACAATGGCGGGCTTGTGTCAACCCTGTGGTAACCGCCATCCACTCCACATTTTTCTTTTTCAAACCGACCAACCACCCATGGCTCCTCTGACGTCATAGCTTGACGCGGGCGTGTGTTCAAGAGTTTGTATCTCGCCAACTACGTACGACACATCAATAAATAGTTTTTTCGCAATACTTTGGCGCGCAGTACAAGGTGGCACAAAAGTGTCAATGATAATATTAATTACGTGATGTTACACGTAATGTTTGTCTGCCGATAGTACAGCAGTGTCATAACACCTTTTATCTACCGAACTCTCGCAGCGCACTGCAGCACTACACGAACTGGTGCTTCCGAATTGAGGCACGCGCATGCGCATCTCCACAAGTCTTTCCCAGAAGCACCCATGCGTTGAAACTGCTTTGTGTGCGGTACGTGCTTGAGGGATACGTGGATTTCACCCATGGGCACAATCATCTTCAATGCTGTGCGTGTAGTACGTTCATCGCATTGTCATTCTCTCTGAGCACGAATGCACGCCCTGGATATGTACTCGCTTCGCGATAGCTCATGGGCGATTCGATAGATGCCCCACCCGTGCAAGGCAGGAAAGAGGGTCTCTGGAACAATTAGGGGGTCATTGTAGGCCTAGTAGGCATCATTCATTGTTTTGTCCCCATGAAATACATCCCATGATTCCAACATCCCGTACACAATTGTCCTTGCTATTGACTGTCTTGATATCATGCCCAACATCCGCAGAAAAAAACTTAAAGTGTGCTTCGCCTGCATTACACCCATCGACGCAATGCATAAGAAACGTATAATTTCATTTTGGCAGAGAACGCCGACACTTTTCACTGGTTCGCCACTGGATCCTGTGAGATCTATGTTCAAGAAATTATGCCGAAAAAGAATTATCCGTATATCTATACAGGCTTTTGTTCCCCCGGCGTTGGAAATCTTACACATTGTACTCAATGGGACAGAAGTAGAATTCGCGCTCCATCGTGATCTCACAGTCTTATACATCAAAATATATCCGCTTTTGCTAATTTTCCACTGCAGTTTCATAATTAGGGGGACCATGTTTGGAACCTAAAATGAATGTCTTGGTTTTGTAGCGAGCCAATTTTGTTCCCGAGGGCATCAAAGTGCGACTAAAATGTGAGACATCACACGTAAAGAGGGCTTAGCCTATCGACACTTCCGCATGTAGGAAAGCCGACTGTACATTTGAGCACGTGTAAATGGGAGGAGGAATGAACGTCGAAAGGCAGGGGAATTATCAGAGTTCAGCGCGCATTCTCCTATGATAACCAGCACCGCAAGACGGCTTTGATCAAAACATCTACCAAATAAAGGTGTTCTTTCAAGTGGGTGAAGAACATTTCTGGTGACTTCTGCTTTAACAACAGAAGAGACAAAGCTGCAGATACTGCGTTCCCCTGAAGTTGGCGTTTTGGGAAATCGAACGCTCTCTTGTTCTTAGTATCAGTTTCTTAAACTCTTTCTGACATTGTACTTATGGCGTTAAAAAGATGTACAAAAATTCTTATGGCTGTAGTGTACCGTTATTGCATTGTGACCTGCCCGCCGATGATTTTCTTTTCACCTTTACCTTATCTGTGACCCTCATGTTTTTTTGTATCTATACAGTGTATGCTTTGATGGGTATAATTTGATGGGTACCTTAATGGCTGTAAAATCGTATATTTTGTCTAACGACGTTATATACCTCTACTTAGGAGAAGGGAAGGCAAGGTAATTTTTTTTTTATTTTCTTCATGCATACACGCGCTTTCCAGAAACGCCCCGATCAAACAGCTCGCCTAAGGTGAAGTAATTGTGTGCTTCCAGTGACTTGTACGCTTGCACAATATCAGCAGTGAACAGTCTAAGCGAAAATATTAGATAAACTACAATGCGATTGTGATCGGCGGCATGTTCTGTGGCTGGGCTGTCCAGTTGTCGATGTGTAGCGCAAAGAGATCGTCTTGTATACCGTTCGTAAACAAGTTGGTATTGTCTGATTCCTTCATAGCTCTATATTATTCGGGTATTCTGGAAGGAGACAGTCGAGAGCGTTGCAGCAGTGAAATACAGCCGATATCGCACTTGCGGAAAGCATTCGCACGGCTGCGTTCAGTGTGTTCCTAAGCAGCACAATGTACTGCAAGTCGAGTGCAATAGGGGTGGACGGGTAGGTGGAAGACCTTGAACACACTCTTGAAACTAAAGAACATTGATAAGACAGATACCGTCCACCCCTATTGCACTCGACTTTCAGTACATTGTGCCGCTTGGGATTTTGCCCACACCAACTCCACGCATACGCAGATGGCGCGCGTCTTGTCTGTCAACAGCTGGTCAACAGTAAAGTGGTCTATACATTTTGAAAGAACGAAGAGATCACTTCTTTCCGTGCGCATTTCTGCTGCTGTCGGGCGGTATTTTTACGCGCTTTTTCTGAAAACGGAGAAAAGAAAAAGAACTGAGAGGAGGTACATAATCACGGATAAGAGAATCGAAGACCCCCTTCCCTCTCTACAATTCCGCGATTGACAGTTTCGCTATAAGTCCCTGCAGTTAAAAGGATCACCAATTAATTTCAATTAACGAATTAATAAATTAACGAGGAAACAAAACAAACTGAGTGGACTGACTGGACCCTTACTAATATTACGCACCAAGCCTCGTTAAAGGGGCCGTAAACAGGCCACCAAACATTTCTGAAATAACGATACCCCATGAAAGAACGCAGATCATAATACCCAAATGTACATTTCGTTCGGCTCGTGCCAGCTCATTGACCCATATAACTGCTTTCAAAGATTAATAACCAGCGAGTCTCTCTCCACCGCGCATACGTCACATGGCTGCGTAGCGTTTTGCCGTCCAACGGGGGGCCGAGCTGCGCACATGACGTTTCAAATTACCAGCCAATAAACATACTTCGTTATCAGCTGCGAGTCGGAGCGCTCAGTTTGTTTGTGTGAAACGACGTTTTGCGCTCCGTGGTTCCGAAATTCAACGTCATGACATCTTCAACATCTCCGGCTGGCGCAAACGTCGACAGTTGGGCTGCTATCACATGACGCGATTCGAACCTGGGTTCCTCCCAGCCACGACGTGACATGTCCAGCACGCTATCCACTGTTACACACGAGCTGGTGACGCGATGGCGGGTGGCTCAAACCGAAGTACGGCAGCCCAGTTGTCGGAACCATTCGAAGATGACGAAGATGTTCCATCACGCACCTACTTAAGATTCCGGAACTGTAGCCCCGGATATTCATTCGCGCTCGTGGTGTGCTGCGTGCTACTGCCCAGAAAACGTAGTGCGCGTATGATACCTAAATTAAACGCATTTCTTTTTCAGTTTGAGGCTATAACTGTTTAGACTTTGTATAGAAGAGGATTCACGTTCATCTAGTCCAATTCCGCATCTGAAATAAAATCATACGTGGAACACTCGATCGTAATTGGTCAGGAAAGCGCTACGTCAAAATGACGTAAAGTTAGAGCGCAGGGCGGAGCTAAAATGCGAAAGAGTGCAGCGAATATTTCATCCGTATGCAAGCGCCTTTTGTTTTTGAGCGTTAGTAATTGCAAGGAGTTTTCACTGCCTAAGTTTCAATAACATAACACGAAGAAATGTGCACCTTTTGTACCTGTTTACGGCCCCTTTAAGTGCAATGCACCATTTGCCCTACAATAATAGAGAGAACAGAAAGTGTCCAAGCTATGATGTCATTGAGAATACATTTGTACTAGCGATACTCGTCTGGCATTTGAAAGCGATGAAGCAGTCCTTGTCAAGCTAGTCAGGCAGTGCGCGTTATCACCAATCAAAAGGAAGTGACCCGTGATAAGTGTTCGCTCTCTCCTTTCCTCCTCCTTCCTTCCGGATTTCATGCCTCCTTTCACCTATGCACGTGTACAAACGTAAAATTGTCTTACTTACACAACATGTGCTATTAGGCTAAGCGCACTTTAGGAAGACGTGTCCGCGAATCTTGGGCATGTGATATCTTCTGTAATTTTAAGTATTTCAAGAATAAGTGCAGCCGTGTATTGTGTTGTTACCGTATGAAATGCATGCGTACTTTTTTTTCTTGCGTTCATTTTTCTTGTACTATTCTGTTACCACTGTTGTGTGTTTCTAACGCTGTATGCTGCACTGCCCGTTAGGCTATATTTTAGCCGTTGGCATGCACCAGTGCCAAAATAAAAGCGCAATCAATCAATCAATTGTATTTCCATATAAAATAGCACGGATTTCCATAGCCTCCAATTACGAGACTTTTTCTCATTGCTCGCCTTTCTCGCGAGACGAATTGAAATTACACCAGAGAGAGCGCGGGCCAACCAATGCCCGCGCTTTGGTACACGCGGAAAAGTACTACAAAATCGAAGATAGTACCAACGTAGTGGTAGCAATCGACTATCGTGAGAACTCTCAGGATGTCGAAATTATCCGCAGTCCTACCCTGTGCTACGTGCAGCATGCCATCATACAAATGTATAGGCTGACTTACCCTACACGTAAATTTACTCCAAATTATTATTCACTTAAAATCGCACGTGCGCCCTTCCACTCCACCTCCCTGATCAAATCTGGATGCAGTTATAGGTAAAACCAGAATTCCCGGAAAATCTGTATTTCGAAATGAACCAGGAAGTTATAGGTACACCAGCTTCATTCCGCTGCGAGATCGACCTATAGGGGGCGACACTGTCACCTTTCTAGTGTGGATAACACGTGGGCCGATATTCAGAGTTGATGGTTCTTTTCCGTAACTCTTGTGTATATTCATCGAAAGATCACTTGTGCCGCGATGGTACGATACTGTTCGGTTCCCCAATGCTCCACCTACTGCACTGAACGCAGAATAAGCGTGTAAAAGCAGACGACGCGTCCACACTGCGGTAGTTCTCCGTTCTCCGCAGCGCGCCTACACCGTTCGATCTCGGAGCGAATAGCTTCAACTCACCTTTTGTTCGAACTGGCCTCATATTGCTGCATAGCGGTTGTACACTGTGCCATCGATTGGTATAGCGTTATCAACACTCAAGTGAATGATCGAGGGTTGTTGTTCGCTATCTATTCAAAGATTGTAAAGACTTGAATACATGATAACAAAATGTGTTTATTAACCGAAAGGCAAGTACATAGCGCTGCCGAACATCAGTATACCCGAGATGACGAATGAGCATTCAGTTTTTGTTTGCTGACTAATACAGGTGATTACGACTCTTAACATTTACGTAAGTGTTGCTTCGAGGCATATGTCACTCATAAGTAGCATCTACAGGCCTGTGCAGCGCAGTAGCCTCCTTTCCCGCCCATGTTCTGGCAGTGGAAGTGACAGCGACTCAGGTAGGAAGGGCAACCGTAATGGCGTCCTGCAGAAAGAAACAGAGCATTATGTAGGTCAGGGGTTCTCAAACTTTGTGAGCCCAGGGAACCCCTATGAGTTCGTCGGTATAGAGCAGGGGTGCCGAACTCATTCGTGTCCGCGGATCGCATTGAACCATGGAGGGACAAATCGGGCCGCATACCACAGGTTCGGGGTAGCCTGTTCCTGATATAGATGGCGCAGCAGAGAACTTACGAGCAGTGCCGTGTATGCCAAACGAAGTCTGGCCATTAGGAGGAGCCTAAAAAAGAGGCTCGACCTGTCAAACAAATTGAGCGTTTTTCATTGGCTGCTGTTTTCTATGCGGGCCGCCATGACACCAAGTTTTTCCCGAAAATGGCGGCGTAGCTTGGAACGGCGAAGCGAGGGTTTCATGAGAATTTTTTTTCACAAATTACTTCCATTTTATTCCGTAAGTGTACATTCTGTTCAAATTATCTTACATAATCACCTTTAAATTACGCTCAGTGTTAATGTTTACCTGAAAATAATATGTTTCGTCGTCCTTGTTAGGCCTAGTAACGACAGCGATCACAGGCAAATAGCAAGAAAGACGCTACGGATGGCCAAAAATTTTCATTTTATGACATACTTTTATTCATATACACACTTTTGCCCGTTCTTGATTCAATCTTGTTATGTTTCATAGTTAAAATATGTATAATACCGGCAGTCTGTTCCAACAAGCGGTTCTGCCGGCCAATCAGTTCTGCTAGCAAGCGCTTCTACTACTTCCGCCCTTCTGGGTCTTCCCGACATGCTCCTCTCCATCCAGATGGCGCCTTTAAAGGGACGGTCTCGTACACCTTGGCCCCTTTATAAAGTTTACCATTCGATTCTCCGTTGCTGAAAATGAAACACTGCAAGTTTGCTGAACCAGAATCGTCACGGTTATTAAATAAACGAATTAAGTTGATAAGAACGCCATAGCATATCGGGATCTGAGCTGGCAACAACAATATCCGGTACATCTCGTTGCGGTGGAAAGGGTGGAAAGTAGACGTGATTGGATGCAGAGATCGTCTGCTCGCGCGCGCTTTTACACTTGCGAACTGCGAGAGCAGACTACGTAGTTTCTGAACTGACATGGGACCGTGCGAACTCCCACACATTTTCTTTCACTTCGCAGCGAAAAACGCGCTTTCTAAGAAATGGCATACATTGTCAACCCATGTAGTGTCCCCGTTTGGAGAGAAAAGGGATACTTATGGGGACGACTTGACCCAAATAAGATCATTTCTCGCTGATGAGCTTGTCTCCTATCATTCCGTCTGTCTTCAGTCGTCGTGGTTTCACCGTCTTTCGAAAGAAACATGCCGAGTGGTGGAAACTACTGCAGTGTGCCCGGGTGTAGCAACAGATATGTTGCGAATAGCAACATGAGTTTTCATGCTCTGCCGAAAGACGAAACGATGAAGCGCAAATGGGAAGTAGCTATCGGGAGCCAAGCGCCTTCAACCAGGGCCTGGCTCTGACACGCGTATGTTCCGCACATTTCGCGGACGATGCGTATGTCTTCAGGCCGGACGTTCTTCAAGAGCGATGTGGGACGACGCCGAAGAGGAAGCGGCTCAAGGTAGGAGCCGTCCCCTCGGTTTTTGAAGCCACTACTACGGATGACAACGACGTTGGCCAAGTTGCACAGAGTTGTGACGTAAGTGCATTTGATTGATATAGATATATATGGTATGATAAAGAGCTATTGATAAAGCAGATTTACCGCGAAAAATCGATTACGCGCGTAAAGCGTGAACAGAAAGTGATCCAGCAAGTTCAATTCTTGTTTTGTGTATCGTCTTTCCAGGAGTCACCCCAGCCGGCATTCAGCAGATATCGTGAGTACCGAGCACACGTTTCTTATCGTTGTAAATTTTAGTACGTCGGAAGAGCTCTGCGAACACGGTACGATAAAGGAAGTATAATCAAATCCAAGCTTGGCAGTGTTTATTGTTTTTCAAAGAGAACTGTGACTGGTAAAAAAAAAAAAAGACATAATAATTGACGCAGATGCGACTGCGATGTCATCCACTTCGAAGAAACGGTGATTTGCTTATGTTTTCGGAAGTGTCGCGGAAGTGAACCACTTTCCAACGTACAAAAACTCGCTGGCATATACGCACATATGACAAGTACACATCAGTGACCATGTTGCATGACATTCGCATTTCACATCATCGCGTACAATGCTAAACGTTATGGGTTGCTACAGTTCATATACATTTTGGATCACCAGACTAGAACTTGTGAATCTAATATTGCATTTTTATTAATGAACATACCTCGTTGCATATATATGACCACATATAGAACGGCCGGCGGAGTATTTATGTGCCAAATGGCAAAGCAGCTGGTTCACTTATTTTCATTTATTTGTTTATTGTCTTTTTACCCTTTAGAAGGTGACACTTCAAAGGGATGGAGCTGTGAGAGCAGGGGTGACTTCCTTTCTCTACCAGGACCAGCATTTCATGATGCAGTGTCATCAACAGGTATGTAGCAACTCAGTTACAGCTTGCTTGAACTGAATAATGGCAGGTGAAGAAAAAAAAACATAGGTTGTTTACTTTATTCTGCTATTGGCATGAATAATATTCCTGTATAAATATATCATTTCCTTAATACAAATAATTATGGTAGTTACAATAACAAAATAAACTACTTTATTGATACACAGTAAACATTTATAAAGCAGTGCCACAAATGCATATTACTTATCAAATATTGACAATGAGGGACATACTAATGGACATCAGTTAAGAAATGCGATGGAAAACACAGAAATTGACAGAACAGAACATGAATAGATCAGTTGTGTATATTGCTCTAGGTTGCTCATAACTCTAGATTTCCCAATATATGCTATAGATGTATGCTAGCTGGTGGAGAAACTCCATGACAGGAGAATCTGAGCAATGGACAACATGATGCTCATTGCTCAGGCTTGCCTGTCATGTAACTATATATTTCCACCTACTTTACAGTGGACGTGCTTGTGCTAGATGGTTTGCATTTGGAGCCCCTGTCACCATACCAAACTGTCAGCCAGTACGGCTTCATGTACACACTTGTGCCGTATAAACCAAATAAAGGGGCCAGAACTGCGAACAAGGAAACACAAACCGCTGTTCCATCTTGCACACTTGGTATGCAATCTAAGTACTTCAAATACTGTGTACTGTTCATTTGAACTGATTTCTGTTTGCGGATGTTAAAAACAGCATATGGCTTTCAGGAACACAGACCCATATGCATCGCTCTAGTGCGTCTGCACAAACAATCGTTTCGGTGCATCTCTCCAGTACAGCCGCATACGCATCATCCAGCAGCCATTTCAGTTACATGGATGAGTGTGGTGACAGCGGGATGGGCAGCTACCTCGAGATGCCACCACCACAGACGTCCAACTCAGAGGTTGCAGCTTCAACTGTTAACAACAGCCTGCCATCAATTCGGTCCTCCACGCCAATACCAAGGGAGCTTGACACGACTGCTGAGTCTGAATGGTAAGTAGTTGAATGCAAGCCTTTTTATGGTACAGCATGTACGTCAACTGGAAAAACCAAGAAAACTACACACATTGATTGCGTTATATTCAAATCACTCGTAACAAAACAGAACACACATCATGGCCTGATGAAAGCAATTTGTGCACAACCTTGTAAGTAGTTGAATGCAAGCCTTTTTATGGTACAGCATGTCGTCAACTGGAAAAACCAAGAAAACTACACACATTGATTGCGTTATATTCAAATCACTCGTAACAAAACAGAACACACATCATGACCTGATGAAAGCAATTTGTGCACAACCTTGTTGCTTTGCTCGTGGAATAGAGTTTTCTTGAAATGTTATTGTCCTACTCTGCAGCCCACCTGATCCACATGACACAACTTTTGAGCTGTCCAATGCTTCGGGAAGCACAGACTCTGACGAGTAAGCTTATGCGACTAAAATTTATGTGATTTTATACCTATTTTTAAATTGCTTGTGCTCTTTTAGGTTTGAGTACCAGGATCAACCTAAGTCACAGCATTCTTCCCAAGTTCGTAAGACGTAAGCATGACTAATATGTCTGCGCTTAAATTTTCATGTGTACTGCTTTCTTGTCCTGAACAGCTTATTCTATAACATGCATGAGAAAATTTAGCAAGTGTTTTCAATTATCAATGTTTTCCCAGTATTTGAATAATGTTGTACAATACTTATTTCTGTTGCAACAAAATGCTGTTCCATACTGCATAAAGTCTTAGTTTTGTAAACCATTACTGACACTGTACATCCTTTGCACATCGTGTTTAATCACTTCATGCTGAAAGTGCACTAGGTCTGCTGTGCATTTCATTTTGTGTTATGTGCATTGCATGTTATCTCATCAATGGCAATTAATATGATGTACTGTGTTCTAAGTAAATATTTTTTTAATATCATGATTGTACTTTCTAGGTCTGCTACAGAACGGATGTTCATTGTAGCAGAGTCTTGCTTACGACAGCTGCTGTCATTCTGTCCGCAATGCCAGAGAAGTGATGTCACAGCAAACCTCACCCTCAAGGGCACATGCGTCAGAGCAACAATGACCTGCGGTTGCCAAAAAGAAAGACTGTGGCAGAGCCAGCCATGGGTGGGAAACAGGCCACTTGGAAATGTCTTGTTGTGCTGCGGAATCCTCTTTTCTGGGACAAACATTGCCAAAGCCCTCCGTATGCTTCAGGTAATGGGAGTCCCAGCACTTTCAAGGTCCCAGTACTACAAGGCACAGCAGTGCTACTTGTTTCCTGCAGTGAATGACGTGAGTACTTCTCATTTTTAGGATACGCTGACAGGGTGACTGACAAATGACATCAAGTAGCATTCATAGAATACAAATATTGCCACAAGTATGAAACCCTCATACTTTATCGTAAGGAGTATGTACATCGAGCCCTCATTAAACGCTATATTTGTCAACCCTGGTCAAAATGTTGAACAACTGACGAGTACGATGAACTATGCAGAACAAAAGCCTGGTTATGAGGATTTATGTTGTGCATAAATCAATAAGCTGTTCAACACTGTCATTGCAGGTGTACGAGATGAAGCAGAAAGAGTTATTGGAAAAGCTGCGCCCAACCCCAATGACACTTGCCGGTGATGGGAGATGTGACTCTCCAGGTCACACAGCTCTCTACGGCACATACACACTGCTAGAAACCAATGCCAATCGCATTGTGCACTTTGAGTTAGTCAAGGTAAAAACTGGTTACACCTTTGGGCATTTATGTGAAACGTATTGAGTGCACTAGCTTTAAGGGCTCTTTTATTGCAAATTTTTGGCAAAGTTTTATCTCAAATGTTATTCAATTTATATAGAGCACTTGGTGATAGATTGTTTCCCTTTCACTACTTTTAACTATACTAGGTAACAGAGGTGGCAAGCAGCAATGCAATGGAAAAGCATGGGCTACAGGTGTGTCTGGCATTCCTCGAGGCGCATGATATGGTGGTCGAGACACTCGTCACAGATCGCCATACGGGAATCAAAGCCATGATGCGAGATCTGTGCCCCCACATAAAGCATCGATTTGATGTCTGGCATGTTGTCAAAGGTGAAATCAGAGTGAACATAAAGCTTGCAGTTTGTTGTTACATTTTTGTTTATATCAGGCATCAAGAAGAAACTTCTTGCTCTCGGTCGCACAGCAAAGCACCAAGTGGTGCAGCTGTGGATCGAAAGTATTGTCCGGCATGCCTACTGGTGCCCCAAAACGAGCGCTGATGATGGGGATCTCTGCCTGGCAAAATGGGTGTCAGTAATGAACCACATTGTTGACATCCATGTACATGAAGGCCCTCTTTACCCTGTCTGCTACCACGGTCCACTGTCCTCACCAAGGGAGTGGCTGAAGGAAGGTAAGGAACTGAAAATGTACCAAGAATGGTGTGAGCCTTCATGACAGATAATTCCAGACAGTGAGACCTACATGCGGTTACATGATATCTTGATGGCCCCTACACTGCTCAAGGATGTTCCTAAGCTGTCATCGACAGACCAGACATTCGGCTTGGAAGCGTTTCACAGCGTTCTTCTTCATTTTGTGCCAAAACTAAACAGCTTCTGAGATGCTGGAATGCGTGCAAGGTGATACACTTGAACACTTAGATGATACAGAAAAAGAAGCCCACAAGGTTAAATGACAAGCTATATGCATTCCTTTTTTTATCAGAACTCAACTAGCTGTCTTGCATTACAACGAAAATGCGGACCGCTTGCAGTTGACAGAGAATGGCACAAAGAAGTACCGACTGAAACCTTCCAAGATAAAGAAGACTTGGCTTGCTGTCCCACTGAAGGAAAATGCCACACACAGTAAGATATAGAAGCTCAAAGCATGTACTTATTGCAAAGAACACTGATGCATAGGAAGCATAACCACAAACCCTCTTGTGTTGCACAGACTACACATCGACACTGACTAACTCGGTTATGAGCCGCATACAGAGCTATCCGACGTTTGAACTGGCCAAAAGGTCAGTGCTCTCAGAGGCTCAGCCAGCACGTTCAACAACGTATGGTGACAGGCCCTCTCTTGCTGATGCCATTAAGCAACACCGAGCCAGGTATTTATGATGCAAATGATACTCATATGTGAACTCAGAATTTGTGTAATTAGCTAAGTTTATAGCATAATGAAGTAAACCTGACGCAAAAGACAAAAGTACAGAGGAACAGACAGGACGAGCGTCCCTTCGAACTTCATTGACACAAAATGTAGGCCAAAAAGAAAGTAAATCACAAACAGCACCACAGATCTCACAGGTTCAAAGGCACGAGTAACAAAAAAAAATCTTATACATGGAAAAGATGTAAAAAGATATGAAGGTTCACCCATGCCGACTTTGTATAAATTGTATTTCCCACTCATATAACGTAATCGAGGGCCTGCTGACGCAATTTCTCCGTTATCAAATATACAGTAATTTCCTGAGTAGCCTGTAATAGAGATTTTCCCCAAAATGGTGGTGCTTTGAAAGTCAGGTTTACATGCACATCTGCTACAGTGAACCGCTAAGTTTCCAGAAGGCATACCTTTTAAGGTATACTGTTGCTCTCATAATCTAATATTAACAAATATACATCTCTGTCAGAAATACACTTTTTTACATGAGAGTGTGACTGAATATACCGCACCTGTTATACAAGGAATAAACTTCTGAGTATGCTTGATATCACACGCACTAGCCCAATCATTTTTCTTCCTATAGGCCACCTAGTTTATTTGGGGCTGAAAAGACTCTGGGGACAAAATATCTGTTAACAACCTTTTTAATACTGTGCGTTACACGGTGAACATATGGCAACACAGCTGGTCCCCCCAAGGGTCTACCTTCGTTTCTTTTTTCATTTGCAAGGATATATGGCAAGAGCCCCTCTACAATTCCCACAATAAGGTGGTCAGGGTATCCAGCATCAACTAACCGTCTATGTTGCTAGATGAATGAGGAGCAAACCCAATGCTGACATGACGCATCCAGGGCAATCCTCGATTACGTTATCAGAGTGGGAAATACAATTTCTTCAAGGTTGCACGGGTGAACCTTCATAGCTTTTCACATTTTGTTTCTTGTATAAGATTTACGGAGATTAGTTTTGATTACTCCTGCCCTTGAGCCTGTGAGATCTGTGACGCTGTTTGTGTTTTCCTTTCTTTTTGGCCTACTTTTTGTGTCAGTAAAGTCGCCCTGTCTGTTCCCCCGTCCCTTTGTCTTTTGCATCGTGTTCACTTCATAATGCATTCGCACCAACTAGCCCAACTGCTCGATGTGTTGTAAGTTTACAGCATTGTCTGCCAAGATATGACAACAAAATTACTTTTTTTTTGTAAATTTATAGGTTCAACGTTTGATGTGCAAAGGGCAAAGGAAGGCAATCCTGAAGTCTGCCCCAGTCTTCATGAAAAGTTTGCCACCACATCTGAAAGAAGACTGGTAGAAGAAACAACTAAAAAACGGCCCTTCTCAGGGCCACCCAAATTTCTACAACAGAGGCCAGCAATGCGTCATGAAACCCTTTCATACAGATTTAGATTTGCAGATCTCATTTTCATTACTGTGCATGGATTAATGGGATCTTCACTGTCCTTATAAAGTGGCAGCAGAGATCTCACTGTCCTAAAATGTGCCCTCTGGAGGGCGATTAGCAGATGGTGTGTCCAATGCCAGCACAGGCAGTGTGAATAGTTCTGATCATCCGAAGTAATTTTAGTCTCAGTAATGTGTTACTCCAGGCTAGGTGGTGCAAGCTACCGCCCATCCCAAAGGGAAATCCCACCATATCCATCCATCGTCAGGCCACTCCGAAACCTACATAGCTCTATTTTGGCCCCAGCACCAGTGCGCCTATATGTGGTACACAGCCATGCAGGTATTTTATCACTTCCACTTTTCGTCACAGTTGTCCCGTGAAGGGAAGCCACAAATTTCTTATACTTTGACAGCTCCCCCTCTCTCTGCCCTGTATTTTTCACTCAGGAATATGTGTGACTGCATTTAATAGAAGACTGGTATTTCATTACGTATAATTTACATCAACTACTCAAACCACAGCAAGCTGCACTTCTCTGGATGCTTGTAAGTAATATAACCTGCAATTTATGGACAAAATGGTTTGAGCTTTACTGCAATCAAATGTGTCTCACACATACATATTGCATTGCAGCTGTCTACGTGCCAAGTACATATGTGGAACCTTGACTGTAGTTTCATCTTGCCTCACATATGCTTACTTTGCAGCAACATCTGGCAAACAATTTGCATTTTCTTCTTCTCATTCCAGCAAAGAACTTGCCGTAAATCAGAGATCTACCATGGCCAGCAACAGGATACCGACAGCAATCTTAGGTATACCACTCAGCATCATGATGAGTGGTAAACCTTTGCGACATTGCAAAATGCTACAGCAGCACAATCTACTTGCATGCCCACCCCATTCTAGGAGGAGCAAGCCTTTGTGCCATCCTTTGTGCAATCCTTGACTGCAAAGCTTCCAAATACTGTAAGGTCTGGAAACTTCATACCTGATTCCTGCAGCAGGTTCATTGAGTTGCATATGACAGTGCCATGCCAATGCATGCCAGTTGTATTTGTTGCATAGCTAACCTGCAAAAACAGTGCATGTGTAGTAGATAAAATGCTAAGAGCCTTAAAGGAGCATGGAAGGCACTTCAAAATTTTACTGTGTCACATGAGCTACCACTCTGAAACTGTCACACAAAATATTTCCTTTGGGAAGTGCTAATTTATTGGAAGAATTGCTATGCAAGAGAGTGTGCAGTGGTGGAGACGTCACTCAGTGGATCCTAATGACTCCTCGCAGAGCACATGTCATTGGTCATAGAGAGTCATCTGCTAAAGCTAGCAACCAACCAAGACACGGGATGGGTGGTACAAAATCGGATTGCAAAAAGGAAGATGAGGGAAGAAGGCATTCGCCTTAGTATTGGCACATAGCATTGCGGATTAGCAGCCGAGGGTAGCAGGTTTTCTGACCCACGAGATTAATAGCTCTCTTGGACTCCAAGATTATGTGCTGCCCTCTTAGTTTTGTGCAAATGTCTATCCCAGGACTCATAAACCTGTTTTCTCTAACCCTGACATGTTCGTTCTCAAGTCCTTGCATGCTCCTTTCAAAAGAAATATGTACCAATACAGCTGCACAGTGTCCAACAAGGATGAAAACACAGTTGGATGATGAGGCATCTGTGTGCTGACCCAGCAGCTCCTGTCCTGCATTGAGAAAAATTGAAGAAACGTAATGCCTTTGTCAGGCCTTTCAGGAATGCACGTAAATTAATGAATAATATTTAATATAATTAATAAATATCATCATCATGAATGACGATAAGGGCTTATTCTATGCAGAGGCATGGTCTCTGATGCAGACATGTGGGGTGGCCCTGAGAAGGGCCTTTTTGCCAAAGGCCAAGGATATTTGCAGACTTTGACGTAGATCAGCTTGTCCTTATGTTTGTCATTTGCTCCAGGTTCAATGACAAGGACACTGGGTGGCAGCTACGTTCAGAAGACCATTCAAGTCGTGATGCTTATGACGAAGTGCACAAGCCCTGTAATTTTGTGTAATGTACCATGAAGCACACGTTTTTATATGCAAATAAAAAGCTGTGAAACAAAAACTATACATCACCTTTCAGGGGAAGTAGCCTGTGTACGTGACTGATGGGAACAGGCTCCGGATTGTGCGGACAACACATCCTGGTATCTGGCGCCTATTCCTTGGACCAAGATATCCCCAGATCCAGTTTGTAAAACATGCATATGCTGCATATCTGATGCACCTGTCAAAAGAAATACAGTTGCATGTAAATCCCGCGTTTGTTAACGTGACATTCTATAAACCAGGGATGTGCAGTAATTAACTACTTGTAATTTAAACTACTGTAATTAACTACTTGTAATTAAACTACTGTCAGTATTTAAAAAGTAGTTAGAAACTACTTGAAAAAATGGTAGTTATAACTACTAGTTTACTACAGTAGCCAGGTTACAGTGGGCTACTACTACTTCACATTATTTCACTTCGCCTACCATGTGCTTGTTACCGACAACTATGAGAATTTTGTCGTCTTCTACATCAGACACACAGTGGATCTGACACAACCAGTAAAAGCTTATTCAGCATTGTCATTCAGTGAGAGAACTGCATAATGTGCACTGCAATGTTCAACACCGGTGCACAGAGGCGCATGCTTTGCCTGTCACAAGTATGCAAAGCCCGTGGGGCAAGAATGGGTTTCGACGGGGAGTCACGACAGTATCCAGCATGTTGTAACAGGAGTGTTGGTCAAATGGGTTGCGCTGGACTAGTTAGCTACAGAATGGAGACACTCATTGTCAAGATTGAGTACAGAAATGCTACGGCACATGAGCAGAAAGTATGTTTCTTGTGTTAATCATGTACATAACAATCGACACACAGATTACATTACAGATTACACACAGAGTACATTCAAAGCACTTATGCCCCCATTGTGGCAGGTTGGTGGCGATGACTATCATTGCATGGCATGTCACTACATCAGTATTGTATAGAAGGAGCTCACTGTCTTCTAACTACCCATGCACTTCCTATTTCTATGCCTCAGGGATTATGAATATAACAATGCGCACAAATACCACAAATGTAGTTACACAATTAACTACATCCTAGTAGTTGCATGTGATGCAGTTAAGCTAATAATTAAACTAAAATTGACACAGTAGAGTTAGTAGTTATAGTTAAACTACTAAAAAAGTAGTTACAGCACATCTCTGTTATAAACAGTAGTGCAAGTTCAGAATCACAACACACCTGTTATCGTTAGGATCCAGCGGCCGTAGCTGACGGCTGTGTCGCCGATACGGAGCGCCGTTGACGATCAACAGTTCCCGACGTGTGCAGAAATCAGGGAACAGCACATGTTGGGTGATGCAACGTACACCGGAGTCAACAGCAACTGCTGCTACCCTGCCGACAGTCATGCAGCATATATACTCGTCAGCCTCCTGCGGCGAGCAGTGGCCGCACACACACCTGCAATGTTTATAAGGGTTTAGAATGGTGTCACAATCAGGCGGAATATATATACGGAAAACGCTGCGCATTATCCATAAGTCTTACCCGAAGTCAGTCGGTTCCGAATCATCCACTACTTCCACTGGCTGACCACGTTGTTGTGGTAAAGGGTCAGCAGCGAAAGGATCATCGACGTCCACGTAATTCAATCGGTCGGCGCCGATGAGCTCATCTTCACCGCTTAGTGACAGGGACCCGTCACTATCGCTAAATTCGCTGTCAGACATTACGACGTCGCGCGTGACAACTTCCAAGCGCAAAGCGCATACAGCTACCCGGTGGTGGTGGTGGTGATAGGGCTTGCCGTTGTCGGCCTCACGTATGTGGGCAACGTCACGACTCACGCCCTGGGGGAATGTGCGTCCTGGGCCGACTACAGCTACCCGACTGTCTTGTGCATTGTGCTTCGGTCGCCCAATGGGCGACCTGCCACCATAAATACCATAACCACGTCACATTTGACGTTGCATGAGAGGGAGTTGAATCCAGCTGCAACTTCCGTCGTCTGCTATCACGGCATATTTCTTCGAATTTCTCGAAAACCACTTCGTTGTTCTGGTTGAAACTTCACGACCGTGTTTCTGTAGCACTCTTGAATATAATTTCAGCTAAGTTTCGGAATCGCTCGATCTGTACGAGACCGTCCCTTTAAAAGTGGACGCAAAATCCATTGTGTTGGTAGGTAGTCAGGGAATATCCTATTCAATCTAATCCAATCCAGTCTCCCGAAAATGTCGGTACCCAGTGAATACAGGTAATATATAGCTTCTTCTTCTTCTTCACTAACTGAGCGGGAGTTGGAAGTTGGTGGCTGTCCAAAAGGGCGCCTGCAGCTCCATTTCTTGTGAGTTTCGCCAATATGGTAGTGATTATCATACGTGACACTCTGTAGTGAGCATCACATGTACTATTGTGTTTTGTTTACACTTCTTTAGTAGCAACTCGATATGCCGCTATTCTTCAAGAATGCACATAATGCTTTCATGGCCTAGTCTTGTTGTTGAGGACTTGTAGAAGCTGAATGGACGGTTGTCAAGTTTTTCCAGTGTCGTTTGAAGGTTTCTTCTATGTTTCTCAAACACTGGACAATGCATTATGACGTGGTGCGTATCTTCAGGGACGTTGCAAGTTCTGCAGAATGGGGAGTTTGCTAGCTTCATTTTGTGAAGGGTTTTTCTTGTATATAATTGTCCCAGTCGGGTCCTGTGAATAGCTGTTTGAATAGTTCTGTCTAGGCTGACAGGGATATTTGTTGTCAGACCTGGATCTATTGTAGAGAGGTAATCTAGAGATGCCTTCCAGAGGTTTCTAGTGAGTTGCTGAATTGTGTTCTTCAGGTGGATTTTGCTGTCGGCCTTTGAGAAGGGTATGGCACTAAGCCTGGTCTTCTGCAATGCTGCTTTTGCTGCCTTGTCGGCAACCTCGTTGCCTGGAATTCCGCAGTGGGAGGGGATCCACTGTAGAGTTAGATTGTGTCCATTTTGTATGACCTCTTGGAAGGTGACAAGAATTTTATAAACCAAAAAGTTGTTGTCACGCTGTTTGGTGATTGCCTGTAGGGCTGATTTGGAGTCGGTGCATACTAGCCAACTTTTGTGTACGGATCTCTTGATAAAACGGAGTGCCTTCAGTATCCCGTGAAGCTCCGCTGTGATGGAGGATGTGTCGTGTGAGAGCCTGTATCCTTTGACTGTGTTTTCAGCGACGAAGGCACTTGCTGATTTTCCTGCAGCAACTGAGCCATCAGTGTAGATCACTGTCTCCATAGGGAAGTTGTCTTGCAGGTAGGCAAGGGAGAGTGTTCTTAACACAGAGGCATCTGTTTCCGCCTTTGTAGTTATTCCTGGGATCTGTGTGCAGATTTTCGGTTGCAGGAGGAGCCATGGTGGGTGTTCCTGTCGCAGAGTGGGGACTCTCTTCTTGGGAAGGGTTGTGTTTAACTTCAGAAGTGTCTTTGCTGCTCGGCTTTTGTAACGGGCTTGTATTTTTTTAGGTAGTTGATGATCCGTGTGCCTGGTAAGTAGCCGGATAATGTGCCGTCGTGTCTCTTGATGCCGTAGTTCTTCAACTGGAGTTTCGCGGGCTTCTACTAGGACTATTGGCGTTCTGGCTGTTCTTGGTAGCCCGAGACAAATCCTGAGGCTCTTTCCCAGTAAGTTGTTGAGCTTAGTTTCTTGTTTAGGAGTTATGCCATGAAGATGCGGGATGCTGAAGGGAAGTGTTTGTTTTATCATGGCCTGATGAACGTTTCGGATGGCTTTTCCGTTCCCTCGTTTCATGCCTGCCAGCATCCTCATGACATTTGAGTATGTCTTAGTAATTCGTTGTAGTTTATTTATTTCTGGGGTCCAAGAAAGGTTTTGATGTAGGACTATTCCCAGAAATCTGTGGCTACGTGTCCTCTTGATTTGTTCGCGTCTTATTTCCAGACTGAAGTCCTTTAATTTCTTACGGGTGAAGGCAATGTAAACTGTCTTTTCTGGACAGGGGTCCATTGCACGTTCTTCTAGGAAACAAGCGATGGTTTCCAAAACATGTTCGAGTGTTCTCTTGATATAACTGATGTACCTTCCTGAGACCCATATACATAGATCATCTGCATACATGGTGATTTTAACACGTTTAGGAAGAAGCTTTACCAACTCATACATGACGAGGTTGAAGAGAATGGGGCTGATGACACCTCCTTGTGGTACTCCATGACTTATTGCAGTCGCACTTGTTTTCCCTTCTGTTGTAACCATTTCTATAGTCCTTTCAGTGAGGTAGTCAGATATCCAGTCGTATGCACAGCCTCCGATGTCAGCGTTTAAGAGCCCCTGACGCACATGTGGATGGCTGATCGTATCAAAGGCTCGTTTGAGATCCAGGAAAACTGCCACTGTTATATAAGACAGGGCCATGTTGTGTTCAACCTCAGAGACGAGATCCATAACGGAGTCCGTTGAGCAGCGGCCTTTTCTGAAACCTGTGAGTTCGTCCGGAAAGACATTGTGCTTCTCCAGCCACCAGTGTAGCCTGCAAAGTACCATACGTTCCATCACCTTGCCTATACAGCTGATGAGGCTGATAGGTCGATGGGATTGAATATCTGTGGGTGTTTTATTTGGTTTGAGGATTGGTACGACCTGAGCCATTTTCCATTCCTTGGGCAAGTATCCCTTTTCCCATACATTATTGTAGATATCAAGTAGTTGCTGGGTGGCGGTTGGTCCGAGGTTTTCCAGCGATTTATAAGTAATTTTGTCGTGTCCTGGGGCTGTTTTCTTTCTCGATGCTTTTGCAAGTGCTCGCTGTAGTTCACCCATGGTAAATTTTGAACTCATTTCTGGTGTTCCTTTATGTTTGGACACGAGTACATTTACGTAAGCAGTTCGGGCTGATTGTATATGCATAGGGCTTGATGGTCTTGTTATTGTCGTAAGGAATTCTTCAGCAATCATTTTTTCCGAGGTCCCAGTTTTCAAAGCAATGGCACGGAAAGGGATGTTTTGCTTGGGAAGTGATTTCAAGCTTTTTATGATGCGCCATATATTGGTGCTACTTGTGGATGGATCTAATGAGGCACAAGTCTCGGTCCATTTTTTTTATGGCTAATTGTTTGAGATGTCTCTTGATTTTTTCTTTGAGTGCACTGGCCTCCTTCCATTGTCTTAGGTCCCCTGAGCGTCTGAATCGTCGTTCAGCCCTTCTGCGCTGGGCCCTGAGTTGCTGGAACTTAGCATCAATATTTGTATATGCACTAGGTACTGTAACTGTCTTGCTTGCTTCCCGAAGGTTTTCTTGTATTTTTGCTGCAAAGTCTCTCGGAGATCCACAGCCTGAGAGGGATGCCGTGTTTTTATGTCGGAAATCATGCCAGTTGTAGACTGTAAGGGACCTTCTGGTTTTTTGTTGCCTGCAGCTTTCTTCAATAATATAGATTGGAATGTGGTCACTTCCTCTTGTATCAAGATCCACAGCCCATGTAAGGTCTTGTGCAATATCATTTGTGCACAGCGTGACATCAATGCAGCTGCTGTAGGTTGGGCCACGCAAAAACGTTGGAGAGCCATCGTTAGAACTGTAAGATTAAGGCCCATAACTAGGTTCTCTAGCTGTCGTCCTCTTGCGTCCGTTGTCCTGCTTCCCCATAGAGGGGAATGAGCATTTACATCAGCACATATTATTGCGGGTTTCAGGTAGCAAGGAGATAAATGTCCGTAATTGCTTAGTATCAACTGCATTTTTTGGAGGTATATATGCTGCAACAATGGTAACTGTTTTTGTAGATAGGCGTGCTCTTGCAATAACATATTCCACAGAGCCGACACTGGATGACTGCACAAAAACCGACGGAATATCTCTCCTGGTTGCTAAAAATACACGGCTCTTGTGTCCCGGGCACATGTAACAAACACAGTTTGAGATCCTGAAAGTACTGCTGATTCCAGTTTCTATGTACGCTAGCACTGGGATAGGATAACGTAACAAAAAGTTTCGCACGTCACTGATTCGTCCCTGAAGTCCATTACAGGTCCACTGCATAATCGTTGCACTGCTGTAGATTTTATCCATGACTGGCTTGCGTAATGATCCTCAGCAGCTCAGGTTCGAAGGCTAGAACCTGCTTTACCTCGGGAAGTTGTTGGGCTTGTGGGAGAGACACAACAATAGCCTTAAATGCTGCAAGAACAAAAGGAATGATCTGGAGGACCAAGGAGACTTCTGTTGTGGGTGGAACCCTTCTGTCTGGTCGAGGGATGAGTTTCCTTGGTGGCACTGGTGGCGGGGTAGGCTTGTAACTTTCGGCAGACTTTTCAGTAGACCAGACACTTGGAGGCGGTGGAGGCTTTTCTGCTGGTGGTGGGCCTGTGGTCTTTCGTTCTTGCCTTGTTTTAGCTGGCCTTTGTGGCAGCTGAGGGAAATTTTCAGACGTTGGCGGTGGTGGCAGAAGCTGTTCTTTCTTTTGTTGAGCCTTTTGTTTTGTTTTGCGACTTGCAGCTTGCAAATCACTCTTTACTTCTTCATTACCATAGGCATCAGCCTGGACTGCTCTCATGGCGGCTAGGCTTCGGGGACACTTGCCATAGGAAGCTGCGTGGGGGTCATTACAGTTGGCACACGTATTTTCCCTTCTCGCAACACAATCACGATAGTTGTGTGGCCCTGCACATACCTTACAGCGCGTGGTGCCTCTGCAATTCTTTGCGAGGTGGCCGAACCGTATGCAGTTGTAACATTGGGTTGGCGTAAAATACTCATACACTTTGTAAGTGTCGAATCCCACTTTTATAGAGTCCGGCATTTGAACATCAGACTTGAAGGTAATAATCACACTAGTGTAGTTCCTGACGCGTATGTCTCCGTCGTCTTGCTCCTTGAAGCCTTTTTGACGACGAGCATCCACAGCACCATAGGGTTGCAAGAAATCCAACAGTTGTTCATCAGTGTATGGAATCCTGAGCCCAACTATTTTCCCTATGTTTCTTGCATATGAATCTGCAACTCGTGAGGTCACAGCAATACTGGCAAGCGTTGTTAGCGCAAGCAAGGCTTTGGCAGCAGGCAGAGACGCAACCGATATCACAATACTGCCGTCCTTTGCGAAACGGTGGCTTTTAATTTGCTCTTGAGTTGCTTGCAGGACTTCTTTAGCAACGTTTGTTTGGGTATACTTGCAAGAAAGATTTTTTAGGATTAACAGGTCTCATAATAATAAGTATTCCTGCTTTGCTTTGCTTTTTGTGCACCACAGTGATGAATCCCTCATAGTCTTCCATTTTATCTGAGAGATCGTTTATCCAGGACTGGTTCAGAGCACTATCTATAGCCACATCATTGCTGCGTTTGTTAAGTGCAGTTGTAAGAGTATCACTTTCAGTAGATTTCTCATCAGAATCGCTTATCTCACCCTTGTCTGAGGTGTCAATACGAGGGCGCGTTTGTTCTGACTGGGCTTACTTTGCATTTGAGAAGTTGTCAGGGGGTCCTTAGCCAGGCCTTTTTGGCCAGCATCGTCCTCCATGCCTTGATCCGCCGCGGTGATAACTGCGATGTTAATTGAGGCACTTGGTATTGTAACTTACAACTACCTGAGAGGCGGACGGCTTGTCCGCATAGGGCGGAACGTCGACGAGCAGGGTAGCCTTGTAAGTAACGGTGTCAGAAAAATGGGAACAAAATAGGCTTAGCGAAGAGCTCTATGCAAACACGTCCTTACTCAAGAGATAAACTGATGTTCTGAGGCTGGAACAACATAGAAGGGACAGATACAAACAAAGCCTCAGATTGCCTAAGAAATCAACGATGAAAGATGAAAGTCACTGAAAAGGTTAGCCAGCTGTAGGGATCGAACCCACATCTTCTGGATTACCGGTCCAGGGCTCTACCAATTGAGCTAAGCTAACACGCCTCTCCAGCGACTTTCGGGGTGCGTCATCTGAAGGGACGACAAACCAGCCACTCTCTCTCTCACTCATCCTCCTTTAACTCTTACATTTTTGCTCACTCATACACACATTCATACGACGGAAATGGACGCAAGCGGCACCTGTTGAACAAGAGATAAACTGATGTTCTGAGGCTGGAACAACATAGAAGGGACAGATACAAACAAAGCCTCAAATTGCCTAAGAAATCAACGATGAAAGATGAAAGTCACTGAAAAGGTTAGCCAGCTGTAGGGATCGAACCCACATCTTCTGGATTACCGGTCCAGGGCTCTACCAATTGAGCTAAGCTAACACGCCTCTCCAGCGACTTTCGGGGTGCGTCATCTGAAGGGACGACAAACCAGCCACTCTCTCTCTCACTCATCCTCCTTTAACTCTTACATTTTTGCTCACTCATACACACATTCATACGACGGAAATGGACGCAAGCGGCACCTGTTGAACAAGAGATAAACTGATGTTCTGAGGCTGGAACAACATAGAAGGGACAGATACAAACAAAGCCTCAAATTGCCTAAGAAATCAACGATGAAAGATGAAAGTCACTGAAAAGGTTAGCCAGCTGTAGGGATCGAACCCACATCTTCTGGATTACCGGTCCAGGGCTCTACCAATTGAGCTAAGGTAACACGCCTCTCCAGCGACTTTCGGGGTGCGTCATCTGAAGGGACGACAAACCAGCCACTCTCTCTCTCACTCATCCTCCTTTAACTCTTACATTTTTGCTCACTCATACACACATTCATACGACGGAAATGGACGCAAGCGGCACCTGTTGAACAAGAGATAAACTGATGTTCTGAGGCTGGAACAACATAGAAGGGACAGATACAAACAAAGCCTCAAATTGCCTAAGAAATCAACGATGAAAGTCACTGAAAAGGTTAGCCAGCTGTAGGGATCGAACCCACATCTTCTGGATTACCGGTCCAGGGCTCTACCAATTGAGCTAAGGTAACACGCCTCTCCAGCGACTTTCGGGGTGCGTCATCTGAAGGGACGACAAACCAGCCACTCTCTCTCTCACTCATCCTCCTTTCACTCTTACATTTTTGCTCACTCATACACACATTCATACGACGGAAATGGACGCAAGCGGCACCTGTTGAACAAGAGATAAACTGATGTTCTGAGGCTGGAACAACATAGAAGGGACAGATACAAACAAAGCCTCAAATTGCCTAAGAAATCAACGATGAAAGATGAAAGTCACTGAAAAGGTTAGCCATCTCTAGGGATCGAACCGGACCGAAAGTCGCTGGAGAGGCGTGTTAGCTTAGCTCAATTGGTAGAGCCCTGGACCGGTAATCCAGAAGATGTGGGTTCGATCCCTACAACTGGCTAACCTTTTCAGTGACTTTCATCTTTCATCGTTGATTTCTTAGGCAATATGAGACTTTGTTTGTATCTGTCCCTTCTATGTTGTTCCAGCCTCAGAACATCAGTTTATCTCTTGTTCAACAGGTGCCGCTTGCATCCATTTCCGTCGTATGAATGTGTGTATGAGTGAGCAAAAATGTAAGAGTGAAAGGAGGATGAGTGAGAGAGAGTGGCTGGTTTGTCGTCCCTTCAGATGACGCACCCCGAAAGTCGCTGGAGAGGCGTGTTAGCTTAGCTCAATTAGTAGAGCCCTGGACCGGTAATCCAGAAGATGTGGGTTCGATCCCTACAGCTGGCTAACCTTTTCAGTGACTTTCATCTTTCAACGTCCTTACTCGTTTCGTCGTCGTCGTCGTTTTTGAATATATAGCTTGGATAGCCTGAGATTAATAGCTAACTGTATTTTGGCTCGTGATTGGCCAGAGAGCTCAAAAAGGGGGTGGAGCTTCAGGTATAGGCAGGTCCCATTAATGGCCAGACTCCCTTTGGCATACACGGTACTCCTTACGACGACATAAGACGTATATATTTGCGTTGCTGAATCACATGGTCAGCAATCTTTTTTTTTTTTTTTTGCTGTGTGCTGAGGAAATTTGTCGCCCCTCGTTTTTAACTATTGCGTCAACATCGGGCGAAAGTGATCGCCTAGTTGCAATCTTAAGGACTGTGTTGGGGTGTTCGTTTATGAGTTGTGGGCGTAACTTTGACTTATTCAGGTTCATAACAGAAAACACCTGCTCGTAGTTCTTTGTTGATACAGTTGTCTTGCGACGTAAAGCCACGAATTATTGTTATTATTAGACGTCTACTGTACAGAGCATGAACACGTTTGTTGTATAGTAGTTATATAGTTGCATAGTGTGTATATATTGCCTGTGGTTTGCGTACCGATAGTCCTTTAGTGTAGCCATCAAATTAGTGAGTGTTGAGGACCGCTTGTGTATTTCGTTCATAATAAATTTTCCCTTAACAACAACACGTTTTTACGCGACAATGTACGTGTCTTCGGATTCTTTCGTGCAACATAAGAATGAAACTAAGCCGCACTAACTTCAGCGAATTTGTTCTATATCGGTACGTCGCACCGCCATCAGTTGCATTTGTAAATCTCAGGAACGTTGTTCACAGCTGTAGAAAATCGGGCTCGGGATCTATGACGTTTTTCCGATTTTCGTTTAAAACGTTTCCGTTTAAACGGTTTATACACCGTTTAGATTAACGTATATAGTCTGGAAAACGTTTCCTTATGAAACGTTTAAACGTTTTGTTTAATGCGAAACGTTTAAACGTTTTGTTAATGCGAAACGTTTAAACGTGTCGTTAATGTGAAACGTTTAAGCGTTTTGTTAAAATGAAGCGGTTGAACGTTATGTCAAGGTCGTTTAAATGTCTTGTTAATACGAAACGCAACACCTTTCCAAACGGATAGCTATTTAAGCAACTTCTTATCTTTATTAATGGGAAACATGGACGCGCCAGGCATTACGGGGATAGAAGTTGTCCCCGTTATGCCTGGCGCGTCCATGGTTCCCATCAGTAATTACCAATGAAAGATGGAAGTCACTCAAAAGGTTAGCCAGCTGTAGGACTCAAAGATGTAGGTCTTTGTATGTATTTGTCCTTTCTATGTTGTTCCAGCCTCAGAACAGCAGTTCTCTCAAGTAATTACCAACTACGTCAGTTTCTCACTGTCTTATAAGTGGCTTCTTACTTCAGTTCATGTTTGGCTTTTAAGCAACCCTATTTGTGTTCATTTTCGTCGTACATTTCATTATGAACCGACGTGTTTCACGATAGTTTTAAACATGTCGAGCTCGTAATGGCGGTGATTGTAGAGGACGCTACTAGTTATCTTGTTAGGAACTATAACCGCTAGTAGGCGCCGATGTTGAGGGTGTTTAATATAAGGAACCGGCATGACCGGTGGGTGGGCTTTTTTGTTGTTTTTCTGCCCGCTATCAAGACTGGGTACGTCTGCAGTTGCTCGTCAATTCCCAACATGGTGTCAGGAGTGGGATTCAACTGAACGTAAATGGGCTCCGACGATGAGGGAGTGCCCACGTACGCGTACGGCCGGGAAACTTCAGCCTGCGTTCACCGCAGGAAGTTGACTTTGCGGTCCCGGCACAGTGGTTGGAAGATTTTTCGTACGCGTCGGGTCTCTTCGCTGCGAAAGAAGTAAAAGTTCGGACGCTACTGTACTGCATGGGACAGCGGGCGCGAGTAGTGCTGAACTCATTTACTTCGGACGAAAAAGTGCTCAAGTCTTTTGAGCTTGTCAAGTCAACGTTTACAGACCATTTCGTTCATCCTGTAAAGAACTATACGAGAGCTCAAAATTCCACAAGCGTGTCCAACTTCCCGGTGAGACGGTGGACTGCTTTTACTCGACATCGCAGAACATGGTTAAGCGCTGCAACTACAAGTCGTCTGAGGTGGAAGAACGGTTAGTCCGTGATAGGTTAGTCGTAAGACTCTAAAGGCTGGTTCACACTGCCACGTTCGCGCTTACGGGCTACGGGTTGCGCTTACGTAGTACCCATCTCGTTGCCGGCTACGTTCCTCCATCGTTCACATTACTACGTTTCGGCGCTCCGTTCCTCCAATGAGGAGCGGCGTCCTAGAGCGCCATCCTTCCGAAGAAAAGTGAAATAGAGCAACAGAGTAGCATGGCGTCCAGCGTCCAGCACCCCGGTGCCGGCTGCTTTGGAAGACAGTCAGATATTCCTTGACGATGTTCTTAACTGTTAACTGTTAATGTTCTTAACGTAACGCCATCGTTGCCAGTGCAACGTACAACTCACTACTGCGGACAAATTCATTGAGTGAAGATATCACATGACAGACCCACTGCTATGCTAATTGTCATCCATGAGTTTTCTTTTTTCGTGGCATCCCTGTAGTCGCTTCTTTTGCTATTGTATAGCCAGGGAAACTTCTCAACTTGGAGAATAAGAGCTTCTAAGACAGCAAATGTTTGCGCCATCTTTGCAAGGAGACGGGCGAGACAAAACGCATGCGCGGCATCCCAACTTTTCTGCCATCCTATTGGCCAGTACCCTTACGGTTACGGAGCTTGCGGGAGAAAAGTTGAAGTTGCCTCAACTCCTCGCGGAAACGATCTTGCGGGTGCCGTCTCTTCGTCGTCATGGCAACCCCCACCGTAAGCGCCCGTAACCCGTAGCCGCAAGCGTAAACGTGACAGTGTGAATTAGCCTTTAGACTCTCGTTTGTCGGACCAGCTATGCCGTAACGGAAAGTTGACGTTGGCTGAGGCTCTTGTCCAAGTACGCCAACAAGAGGATGCTGACAAGGAAAGGGCAAACCAATGTCAGCCTCAAGCTGTCAACATCGACTCCGCAAGAACAGGAGGAAAAAGAAACAAACTAAGCCATAAGATAACGGAGTGGACATGAAGATAAGGCTACATGTTCCTTTTGCGGCCGTGAACCACATGCGCGCTCAGTGTGCCCGGCTAAGGCGGCGTTGTGTCGGTTGTACCACAAGCGAGGACATTTTGCCATCGCATGCAGAGCCAGAAGAAGCAAAAACCTAGACACCATCCAGCTATTCGCCATCAGCGCGTCCCGTAAAAAGGGGAAATTCGTGGAAGTCTTTGAAGTTTGTGGACGGTATCCCCTTGCTGTTTAAAGTGGACTCTGGAGCCGAAGTAACTGTTATTCCGAGTACTTTCGGCGGGATTCCGGAGCCGTTGCAAGTACCCGACGGTGATTTAGTAGGGCCAGGAAATCAATCCCTACGCACAGAGGGAACGTTTACAGCTACTTTGGCATGGAAAGAGAAGGTGGTGACGCAGAAGATATACGTCGTCGAAGGTTTGGAGACTCCTCTTCTGGGATTCCCTGCTATCCAGGCCTTAGGTGTGGTAAAGTTCGTCGGCCAGGTGGGAAGCTTCAAGAGGAAGTCAGGACGTGCCGTCTTACATGTGCCAGTAACGGAAAGTGCGCCCAAGGCGGCCACGCTTCCTGTTCATGATACCGAACGTGGGCCATCCAGGTCGTCGGACATCTTCAAGGATCTGGGAACACTAAAAGAAGAGTACACCATCAGGTTGCAACAAAACGCAGTGCCGTTTTCGTTGAGTGTGCCCAGACGGATTCCTATCCCCCTCAGAGACGTGGTTAAAACGGAACTGGATAAGCTGGAAGCGCAGGGGGTCATTCGCCGGGTTACACGCCCTACGCCGTGGTGTGTTGGATTAGTGGTCGTGCCGAAGGTATCGGGAGGCTACCGACTTTGTGTGGACTTGACCAAACTTAATGAAGTGGTGCAGAGGGAACGTCACATTATCCCTACGGTGGAGCAAGCACTAGGTCTTCTTGGCGAAGCTAAGGTGTTCTCGAAGTTAGATGCAACCTCTGGCTTCCACCAGGTCAAGTTGGCTCCTGAGAGCCAGGAACTCACAACATTCATCACTCCCTTCGGTCGCTACTGCTACCAGCGCTTGCCGTTTGGAATCACATCCGCACATGATTTTTTTTTCAACGGGTGATGGCTCAAGTATTGGAGGGCCAAGAAGGGGTCGTCAATATGATAGACGATGTTTTAGTGTTCGGCAAGGACAGGAAGGAACACGACCGTGGCTTGGAGTCTGTTCTCAGTCGCCTGAGGAATGCCGGTTTAAGTTTGAACTCCGGGAAGTGTGTATTTGGTAAGAGCAGTGTCAAATTCCTGGGCGTTGTTGTCGACGAGAGAGGAATTCCGCATGACCCCGATAAAGTTGAAGCCATCGTGATCATGAAACCGCCGGAGAATGTAGCAGGTGTCAGACGATTGCTTGGAATGGCGAATCACATCGGAATGTTTTTACCAAATCTCTCTCAGGTGACTGCACCCATTCGTGCATTATTGAATAAAAACAGCATCTGGGTCTGGGGAGCTCAACAGCAACAGGCCTTTGACAAGCTGAAACAGATGCTGGTGTCCGACCGATGTTTGGCCAGATACAACCCTGCTTATCATACGACAGTGTCAGCCGATGCCAGTTCCGTTGGAATAGGTGGAGTTCTTCTACAGGACCAGCCGAACGGTGAGCGACGTCCAGTTGCGTTCGCTTCAAGATCACTTACGAAAACCGAACAATGGTGCGGACAGATTGAAAAGGAAGCTCTGATCATGACATGAGCTATCATGCGATTTGAAGAATTCTTGCGAGGATTAAAATTCACCGTGGAGACGCATCATCAGCCGTTGACAACACTGATGGGTAAAGCCGACCTGGATCTCATGCCTCCTCGCATACAGCCTTTTCGTATCAAGTTGATGCGATTTCAGTTCATGGTGGTCTACGTTCCAGGACGACTGCTTGCAACGGCTGACACGCTTTCTCGTGCACCTGATCCAAGAACAACCAAGAATGATCGTGAGGCACATGGGGTTGAACTGTATGTGGCGGGCATCGTGGAAAGCATTTCAGAGGATACGTGCGTGAGCACAACGGAACTATAACGATGCCAGGCTTTAGACGGTGAATGCGTTCTGCTGTCAAGATATTGTAAGCAAGGTTAGCCAAGGCAAGACAAACTTCCACCGCAGCTACAGGAGTACCGCAAGTACCAGGGAGAACTTTCGGTATGTAATGACTTGCTGATGCGAGGTAACTGCATCGTAGTCCCAACATCGCTTCGTCAAAAGATTCTCCAAGTCCTGCATGAGGGGCATCAAGACATTAAACGATGCAAGGCACGAGCAAGGGAAAGCGTCTGGTGGCCTTCTCTGGGGAAGCACATTGCAAGTCTGGTCAGCGGGTGCCATCTGTGTGCACAGGGTCGAATCCAACGCAGCGAACCGCACCTAAGCTCGAGCACACCGAGTATCCCCTGGGAGGAAGTAGGAATCGACATTTTCCATTTGAACGGCACGGACTATTTACTTATCGTCGATTACCGTTCTCGATACCCAGAAGTGATGTCGCTGAAATCAACCACTTCCTCTAACGTAATCACCGCAACGAAGAGTGTTTTCGGACGTCACGGCATACCAGGGACTGTACGGAGCGATAACGGTCCGCAATTTGTAGCACGGGAATTCAAGCAATTTGCTCGTGTGTACGGATTCGACCATGTGACCAGTAGCCCCCAGGTACGCGCAATCTAATGGCCAAGTGGAGCGAACAGTCCGCACGGTGAAGGGGCTCCTCCAGAAGTCGCGGGACCCGTATCTTGCTTTATTAGTGTATCGAGACTCCCCAGGTGTATCAGGATTGAGCCCGGCCCAGCTCCTAATGGGGCAACGGCTACAGACAACTCTCCCAAGAAGTCTACACCTTTTGAAGCCTCTCTGGCGCGACAGAAGATTTGGGGTGTTGTTTCCAATGCAGCCCCCAATAGACGGATTATCTCCGATGTATAGAAGGATTAGCCATTGTGTAGGGTACACCACTAGAGGGCGCTAGGAGCGACGCTTCACCAGAGCGCTTCACCACTAGGGGCCGCTGCTGTCGCATTCCGCGGATGATGTCATTGCTCCTTCGGGAAGCATGGTGAGAGATAGCGGGAGGCATGGGATGGCGATGCGAAATAGAGCGCCCTTGTGCAAGGCTGTGGGGGCGCTGCCCGCGATAGGACAGCCACTCTCGGCGGCGGCTCTCCACAGCGTTGTTATGGCCTCGTGACCGCATTACGTGGCGTCGGCGGCAAAGGGTTTTGGGTCCAGTCTTTGAGCGAGTTTATATTAATCTCACTCCGTTTATTGTTCAACTGATGGTTGTTGTTTGAGAGCTCAATTGCTATGCGGTGAGATTAGTGTGTACGGCAGGCATACGGCATACGACAGTATAAATAAATTAATATAAACAAAAGGACGTGCACGATAAATTACGCCACATTATGCTTCCCGTGTGCTACACTTTGGGTCCAGCGTTGTGTACCAGTCTATGAGCGAGTTTATATTAATCTCACTCCGTTTATTGTTCAACTGATGGTTGTTGTTTGAGAGCTCAATTGTTATGCTGTGAGATTGGGGTCTACGGCACGCATACGGCATACGACAATATAAATAAATTAATATAAACAAAAGGACGTGCACGACAAATTACGCCACATTATTCTTCCCGTGTTGCTACACTTTACATTATAAACGCACTTTCGCGAACCATTCCGTTCACAAACAGCCGTGTGCATCTCGTCGTCTATATATACTTAGATACTTTCCTTTTAATTGCCTAATAACGCTTTTGCGACTCGAGCACATATATTAGAAGGCTCCAGACTTGCGCAATATTATTTTGGTGATGGTGCATATGTTCAAACAAGAGTGGAGGAAAGTTGTTCGTATTTGCTTTATATATTTATTCACTTCAATATATCATTCTCACGTACTAGTTTAAATTTACTTAGCGGTTAGTAATACTGCAGTATAAGCAATTTAGGACACTACAGTGCTGTAAGATATATTGTAAGCACCTTATGGTTCCAGAATCACTGGGTGGATATCAGTAAAATTTTAGTGCCTTCCTTTCTGTGGTGGTCACTGTCACTAATAGAGATTCAGTTAAAAGGACGACAGAAACGAAAATAGGCTGCAAAGCTATTTGCCTCATATTGCGATGTGTACCAAAACAATCCGGAATTCGACTTAGATTTGCGTATATTAGTTGAAATGCCGCCACAATCGCTATATAAAATTCGGCATTGGAGCAGTCTGAGCCCCTGGTGAGCGTCGCCGCGCCGCCGTAGCAGACCACGGAAGTGACGCACGTTGGCTCTCCTATTGGAGTTCCTGACTTTCATTTCGCTTCATTTCATTTGGTGTTTCGGCGTACGTCTAATTCCTGCTACGGGGAAAGAACGGAGACGAAGAAGCATGTACGAACCCATCTCTCATAGGATATATTGTCTTCAGACTTCCACGAGATCTCCGAATCAAACATCTTCAGGCGTTATTCAAAATTCGCCGTGTTTGTGCCGGGCAGCCGCACATGGAGCGCGAGAGATATTTGACGTCACGCGCTCCTCAGATTTTCCCGCAATGCTTGGCGCGCTCCATGGGCGATCGTGTCGAGTGGGCTGCCCAGCGCTCTCGTAATCGTCAGAAATATAGCCATCCGCACAGCGTACTTGCAAAATACTAGCGGCACCATAATTTTACATATTATTTACACCTTGTTCGGTCCCCTTTTTGCAATGGACAAATTTCGTTTCCGTTGTCCTTTAAGCGTTGTGGCAATTGCAATGTAATGTAGTGAGTAATTATAGTCAAAAAAGTCTCAATAAACATGATACCTTCACAATACCATCTGTGATTCCTAAATGTCAGTATGACAAGGCATGAAGAAATGTTAACAAAGTGCATGTTATCCAAAGCAAGTTCTTCCAGATCCCCCCCCCCCCCATGTACACACACTAAAAAAAAACGGGTCTTGGGTTTGCCTCTGGTAACATAATTTAACTACACAAATGCAGATATGTGCAATCAAACACATTTGCAAGGAAAGCATGACGATTATTGCAGTTGCAACAGTCATGTCAGTAGGTCATGCACACCTTGGTATTTTTGAAATTTCTCAAACATAAGGCAGATGACATGTCAACAGGTTGCAAATCTCTGTTCGATCTTGCACATTTGTCATGCTCATCTGGGTATTTTTGAAATTTCTTAAACATCTCCACATCTTTCATATTCAACGTGCTGAACATCTTAGTGTGCATCCTGCAAACTGTTTGTATTAATATTAGGTAATTTCATCAGCGAAGCTAAATGCACAGAGGCAAACCCAAGACTTTTTTTTTCTGAGTGTGTGTGTGTGTGTGTGTGTGTGTGTGTGTGTGTGTGTGTGTGTGTGTGTGTGTGTGTGTGTGTGTGTGTGTGTGTGTGTGTGTGTGTGTGTGTGTGTGTTGGGGGTGGGGGATGTGGAAGAACTTGCTCCGGATAGCATGCACTATGTTAACATTTACTCATCCTATTCATATTCCAAATTTCTAAAATACCTATGTGCATGACAAATGTGCAAGATTTAACAGCGGTTTGCAACTTGTCGACATGTCATCTGCCTTATTGTTGCTCATGTTACACCGGTGTGTCCATGACCCCATACTGGCTCAGATTTAGACTCGACATCCGGTGTTGCACACTAGTTGTCCAGCACGTTGGATATAAAAGATGTGGAGATATTTAAGAAATTTCAAAAATACCTAGATGAACATGACAAATATGCAAGATGGAACAGCGGTTTGCAACTTGTCGACATGTCATCTGCCTTATTGTTGCTCATGTTACACCAGTGTGTCCATGACCCATACTGGCTCAGATTTAGACTTGATATCTGGTGTTGCACACTAATTGTCCAGCATGTTGAATATAAGAGATGTGGAGATGTTTAAGAAATTTCAAAAATGCCTAGATGAGCATGACAAATGTGCAAGATGAAACAGAGATTTGCAACCTGTTGACATGTCATCTGCCTTATGTTTCAGAAATTTCGAAAATACCAAGGTGTGCATGACCTACTGACATGACTGTTGCAACTGCAATAATCGCCATGCTTTCCTTGCAAATGTGTTTGATTGCAGATATCTGCATTTGTGTAGTTAAATTATGTTACCAGAGGCAAGCCCGTTTTTTTTTGTTTTTTTTTTTTGAGTGTGGGTACATGGGGGATGTGGAAGAACTTGCTTTAGATAACATGCACTATGTTAACATTTCTTCATACCTTGTCATACTGACATTTAGGAATCACAGATGGTATTGTAGAAAGTATCATGTTGATTGAGACTTTTTTTACTATAATCACTCACTTTCCAATATAACAGATGACTGTTTACATTGGAATTGCCACAACGCTTAACTGAATCCCTATTAGTGACAGCGACCACCACAGAAAGGTAGGCATTAAAATTTTACTAATATCCACCCAGTGATTCTGCAACCATATGGTGCTTACATATCTTACAGCACTGTAGTGTCCTACATTGCTTATACTGCAGTATTACTAACCGCTAATTAAATTTAAACTATTATACGAGAATGATATAATGAAGTGAATAAATGTATAAAGCAAATAGGAACAACTTTCCTCCACTCTTGTCTGAACATATGCAACATCACCAAAATAATATTGCGCAAGTCTGGAGCCTTCTAATATACGCGCTCGAGTCGGAAAAGTGTTATTAGGCAATTAAAAGGAAAGTATCTAAGTCTAATATATACACGACGGGATGCACACGGCTGTTTGTGAACGGACTGGTTCGCGAAAGTGCGTTTATAATGTAAAGTGTAGCAACACGGGAAGAATAATGTGGCGTAATTTATCGTGCACGTCCTTTTGTTTATATTAATTTATTTATATTGTCGTATGCCGTATGCTTGCCGTACACATCAATCTCACAGCATAGCAATTGAGCTCTCAAACAACAACCATCAGTTGAACAATAAACGGAGTGAGATTAATATAAACTCGCTCAAAGACTGGTACACAACGCTGGGCCCAAAACCCTTTGCCGCCGACGCCGCGTATCGCGGTATTCATCTAACCACCATAGTACAGTGCCCTAGAAGAATGTAGTGGAAAGAGCGGAACCGGTTTCAGCCCGATAGCTGAGGAAGGACGAGCGGACGGCCGCTGCTGGATCTCCTGGCAAGCAGTCCGTCAAGCAGTTTTATGCCGCTCTTCTGGAGCTCCTTCCGACGGCGAGCTCGGCTGTGCCTCGCCCGATGGCGTGGCTTCATATTGCGGCCGGCTGGTTGGATGCGCGCCGCGCAAGCTTGCAGTGGCGTCTTGCGCACGACGTTTTACCTCTCAGGGACAGGTTGTCCCGCTTCGGTTTGACCAGGCCTTTTTGCCCTTTCTGCCCTACCTTTGAAACGTCGGAGCACGCTTTCCGCAACTGTCTACTCCCGGATTTTTTGTGGCACAAGGCTGAGGTGCTTTACAGCATTCCGTTCATTCGGTGGGGCACGGTCCAGTAACTGAGCTCCCTCCCAGTTCCGGTCGGCGATAGACGCCAGTTTGTACTCCTGGCGGTAGAAATAAACTACCAGGTCTGGATAGCACGCTGCATAGTTGTGCACGGTGGCCGTGCTCGCACCGCCGTTGAGGTACTGAACAGGGTCAGGGCGGGCATCCGTAGAGTGTTATACAGGGAGAGAGCAATTCTTGGGGCCGTCCAGTTTGGTAGGCGGTGGCAAACATCAGCGACCCTCTTCGAAGAAAGCAATGGTAGGTATGTCATCCACTTCTAATATCCTTCGTGTTGCTGTCCCACGAGCAACTCTCCGTGAGTTTTGGTTTGTTGCGAGGTGGCATCTAGCACGTACATCAATCCCAGACCTGCCATGAGCTCGTCTTCGGGTGTTGGCGTTGCGATGGTTGTAGGCTAGTGCGTTTGTTGCGTTAAAAGGAGCCAGCCAATATGGCTGGTCTTCCACGATGATGCCAATACATAAGGATCTCCTGGCGCTGCTGTCGAATTCCCGAGGAGAAACTGTGAAGCGGCTATGATCGATGCAGCGTTTTTGCTGTGTTTGTGTGATTTGCGTGATGCTTTGGTGACTCCGAAAGAAGGCGATGTGTGACGCATCAAAATAATGAACCTTCCTGTAAATTTTGCCTGTATTTGAGTGTGCTAATCCTCGACGGAGAAGAAGAAAAAGAAGGTAGAGACACATTGCTTCGCGCCCCTCTGCAAGACTGGCTACCCGGATGGCTTTCTGTCGAGCTCAATAGCTGTGGGCTTACCATTGCAGCACGCTATCCTTGATGGACTACTTAACACGACACGTCGGGTGACATCGTGACATCACGAAGTCAAGATCCGCTTGATAACATTTTTGGCATTGTGAGGCAGTCCTCAGGCTGTCACATCCAACACCACAACAGTTTTTGATAACTGGTTCTTGCCTTAGTTTTTTTAGTCTGGCAAACTCTGTTGCAAATGAAAATGCGAAGCCTGGTGTGTTAGATGCTCTGCTCAGTACAAACGGCATAGAGGAATACAAATGCGCAAAGCAGACTCTCATACACAAGTTCATTGGAGATGGTGACCTCAGCAGTGCCGAACTTGTAATTGAAAAGTCAACAGACCATGTCGCATGCGTATCATCAAGAAGCCACCAGAGACTTTTTTATATAGCTGGCTATGTTGCCCGAAAATTCCTGTCTAAATCAAAGTGTGACATGTGTAGAAAGTTGTTGCTTAGTGTCCCCTGAGGTCGCTCATCCACAGGCTACGTCTGAATGTGACCTTGACTCCGTTCTATCGCTACCAGCTAGGGTTTTGAGGCTAACCTTAAGTGCAACGAGAGTGATGTACTTGCCAACGTAGAACACATACTCCTCCGCTGTCGGACCTATGTCAACGAGAGGCGTACACTGCAGTCATAGCTTGCAACTCTTGGCTGCCGCCCCTTCAACTTGTCGAGCATCCTCGGCCCTTGGGACACCGCGGCCCACTCCAGGGCGGCCTTACGTCATGTAGTTTTTTAGCTTTTTTGAGGTGACAGGCCTAAAGGACTCATTGTGACCCCAACAGCGCTCTCAGACATTCCCACGATCACGATCAGGATCGCCATCACCGCTCCGATCATTCGCGTCATCTCTCATCGTCATCGCTCATCATTGTCACCACTCATATTAGACCCCCTAGCTATGGGGTAGCGTTCCACTCCTAGAATGGAAAACCTCCCCACTTCATCATCAGAATATATCTGTTGTTGTTGTTGCTTAGTGACAAGAATGATGTACAGAACCTGCAGGCAGCTCAGCTGACTCAGCTGAAAGATAAGGGGGCCTATTGTATCCATCAGGCTTTATGCTTTGGTTCGTGGGAAATTTGGAAAACGTGTTTACGAGCTGCTTCAGTACGCAGGAAGTTCACCATGAAAGCATTATGGGCGTCATTGCACTTTTTCATAGAACTCGACAGGATGCCATTGGTTGCACTGAACATTACAAGCAACTGAGTGCTGAAGTTATGGCATTTTATGTCACCACTATAGGCTTCATTTTTTTTTGTTAAGCCGCTGAATCGAGCCAAAGCACAGAAACATGACTGTGCAAAATATCTGAAGCTGAGTCGCTGCACATAACTTGTCATTTTTACCTGCCAGTAATTAATTTTGTTCTTTACATTATGTGCATCTAATGTTTCATTTAGTTGCAGTTTTATTGTGTTTTTTATATTCATACTCTGTGGACGTTATAATCTTGTGTCTTATACTTGTCAGCAAACTTTACAGCGTCATAGTCTGCGATCATTCCATACCTGAAAGCATAAACCTGTCTCCCTCATTGCGTGTGCTTCCTGTTTTATGTGGCATATGCCGGTAGACTGTGTCGTGTAGTAAAAGTTTTTGAAAAAAGTAACAAGGAATAATTCACAAACAGACACCGCACACACAACTAACAATCCTAGCGCGATAACCTCGTACGCCGGCGTCAGTTTCTGCTCGGAGTAACTACGCCAGCGCCCCCCAGAGGCATTCGCCTCAAGAGCCTCACAGAGGGAGCGTCGCATTTTTCACTGCAATCTTCTAGGGCACTGTAACGATAGTACAGTGCACTTTACACCATAGTCACGAGGCCATAACAACGCTGTGAAGAGCCGCCACCGAGAGTGGCTGTCCTATCGCTCGCAGCGCCCCCACAGCCTTGCACAAGGGCGCTCTATTTCCCATCGCCATCCAATGCCTCCCGCTATATCTCACCATGCTCCCCGAAGGAGCAATGACGTCATTCGCGGAATGCGACAGCAGCGGCCCCCAGTGGTGAAGCGTCGCTGGTAGCGCCCTCTAGTGGTTTACCCTACACAGTGGCTAATCCTTCCATTCATCGGAGACAATCCGTCCATTGGGGGCTGCATTGGAAACAATACCCAATTTGACAAGAATGATAGACGAGCCAAACAGCGCCAGGCAAGCGACTTCAATCGACGACACGGAGTAGTGCATCTTCGTCCTCTACTCCTGGTGAGCGAGTCTGGGTACAAGATGCGGAATGTACAGCTACAGTCCTGAGCCCTGCCAGGCGACCACGTTCCTACGTTGTTGAGATCACTACAGGGTTGCTGGAACGGAACTCAAAGCATTTGGTTCCATTCGATCCGGGAGACATCGTGGTGGACGAAAACCACCCGCGTCTGAACCAGCAACGATCACCTATGGCCCGTGACAGTCCAGAAGAGAGCACGAACGCCGAACAGCAAGCAAACGCTGACCGGCCCACAACCCCTTCGAATGAAGGACGGAGAACGAGATATGGAAGACTTATTGATGCGCCGAAGCGCCTCAACTTGTAAGGAGTCTGTTTTGCTTAGACTGAGCTTTGGCAAGCATTTATGTGATGTAATTTTGTTACTGTGATATTTGGTTATGTTATCTCGGGAGGAGAGATGTAGAGGACGCTACTAGTTATCTTGTTAAACCATAACCGCTAGTAGGCGCCGATGTTGAGGGTGTTTAATAAAAGGAACCGGCATGACCGAGGGGCGGGCTCTTTTCTTGTTTTTCTGCCCGCTATCAAGACTGGATACGTCTGCAGTTACTCAACAATTCAATTCAGTCAATTCCCAACAGTGATGACGTTTGAATCTTTTGGATAGTTTATACTAAAAATTCCGTATTTATCTTCTTTAGGCGAGTAGTATTTTGGTGAAAAGACCAACGCGGAAGATTGTCCCATTGAGCGAGTACTTTAGCCTGAAGCATGTAACCTGCTCTTTCCTACTGGTTCCCACTATTGCACTCTAACACCAGAACATTTGCCAGTTACGCGTTAAGAACCAATCACTGTCGCGAATGATATCATGAGCCAGAGTGGGAAAAAAGGGATGAGCACGACTTTTGTGACATGATGCGCTGACGCGAATTCCCAGAAGGAGCCGTATACCTCCCGTTATGAACAAATTGGGATGGAGAAAAGGATAACACCAATAATTGTAATTCTTCCGGATGATGTCGATAAGGTAAAGCTCCGTTTTTGGAGTGTCAGCGATCCCAATGCCATGACTGCACGCGGAGCGGAGTTCAGTGTACGCTGCGAATGGGGTCGTGGCAACGCTCTATTGACCACCAAGAAACGGAATAAAATGCGCCCTGCGCTGTGACTGTTCTTTATTTAACACAAGACGGTCACAAATGAGCGGGACAAAGTAACATGCCACTTTAACTATACCCTGCACTGTCGTTCAAGGAAAGTAAAGTTTCAAGGAAAGTTTAGAGGAGGAAAGAAAACGATTAAAAACGATTATGTAAAAGAAAACGATTAAACGTCTCCTAGGGAAACGTTTATATACGTATGGGTGTCGCTGTACGTTTATGCAAACGAAAACGTTTAAATACGTATTGTTAGAAGAAGTCGACATGCTAACCTCGTTGCGTGCGCACCCATTCTGGCGCACCTGCCCCACTTTTCGGAATAAACCCGTCCCGTGCACACGCACTGTTGCTGCCTCCCAGGTTTACTGCTTTCTCACAGGTTATGGGCCCAGAACACTAGAACTGTGGATATGGGAGACAGCAGCAAGTTTACGGTTGCAAAGCTCACGGACGGCAATTATCAGGTCTGGAAGTTCAAAATGAAGATGTTGCTGACCCGGGAAGGAACGTGGACGTACGTGGACGGACCTACTCTACAGACACCTTCTGCAGACTGGACGGCTGGCGATGAGAAAGCGCAGAGCACGATTTGTGCACATCTGTAATTGCGGCTCAGCGAAGGCGATGTGGCAAGAGCTACGCAAGGTTCATGAGCGAGCAAACCTTAGCAATAAGCTCTACCTGCTAAGGAAGCTCTACCAATCCAAGTTAGCGGAGGACGAAGACATGCAAGGCTATATAAGGCGTACCTTGGAGTTAGTCGAGCGGCTGACAGGAAGCGGACAGGAGACCACGGATTTCCAGGTAGCGGCTCCTTTGCTCAGTGGTCTCCCGGAGAGCTACGAGGCGCCCGTGACAGCCATGGACGCACGGCCTGACGACGACCCGACGGTGGAGTACGTCAAAGGAAAACTCGTGGACGACTATATGAAAAAGCGAGCATCAAGTAGTTCAGCGTCTGGATCGGGAACTGCCCTTCAAACGAAGAGAGACGACAGTAGGAAACCTTCGTCCGTCGGGAGGCATTGCTTCTACTGCAAGGAGGTAGGCTACTTGAAGTGGAACTGCCCCCGTTTGAAGAGGGGCAGGAGCCTCGGCAGCGCGCTAAGGCAGCAGCGTCCGACCGCTCGTCATCGTCCGAAACTGCATTTCTCGCCGCTCCCGAATTGCCAGGGAGACCATGGTACGTTGACTCTGGTGCTACCAGCCACATGCGTAACGACAGGGATTTCTTCACGGAGAATTGTCGTCAGTCAGCAGAAACTGCTACCGTGGCGAATGGTCAGAGAATTTCTTCACATGGAATCGGTGATGGCATTCTACAGTGTCGCATTTCTGACTCCAAGTACAAGTCGGTCAAGGTGAAGAATGTACTCTACGTACCCTCCCTCGAGAGTAATCGTCTGTCTGTCAAGAGTGGAAAATGGCCTCTATCGCTTGTCGACTTTGAGTACTACGGCTGCTAGTGTCTCTCGGACGTCTCGTCACCGAGAGTGCGTACACGTATCGACGATTTTTCACGATGCACTGTCCTGTACCTGCTGAAATCTAAGGACGAGGTATCTGCAAAGCTGGAGGAGTACTTGGCCCTGATGCACACACAGTTTGGGCGTCATTCGCAGGTGATTCGCGCCGATAATGGGACAGAGTACACCAGTGGCAAGACACAGGCCCTTCTGCGCAAGTACGGTGTAACATTCCAGACATCAGTTCCGTACAACCCAGAGCAGAATGTGGTCGCCGAGAGAAGGAACAGGACACTCTGTGAGAGCGGCAGGAGTATGCTTTTCGGGGCAGGCCTTCCAAAGTTATAATGGGGCGAAGCTGTTACGACTGCCTGCTACCTTCAGAACCGGCTGGCCTAGCAAAGCGGCATCGAAAACTCCTAACGAATCTGGACCTGCAAGAAGCCCCACCTGGAACACTTGCGCATGTTTGGGAGCACGGCCTATCTGCATGTTCCTAAGGAGAAGCGGGACAAATGGGACGCTCGGGCTCTTGAGGGTGTGCTAGTGGGTTTCAGCGAGACGCAGAAGGGGTACCGGGTGCTTCTTAAAGGTAGTCACAGTGTCATAGTGACGCGCAGTGTGATCGCTGACCGCCCGATCATGGAAGCGTTCTGTGGAGAATCACCCGCTTTCCTGCGTCCGCGCACACAGCGTTCGGAGCAGTCGTCTTCTGGTGAAGTTGAAGTGGAGCTGCCTAGCTTTCGCCCTCCTAGCTTGCCCTTGCGCGGTGACAGCGTTGGAGGTGTTCCGGTGACTGACAGAGTTGCACCAGGGTCCGGTGCGGACGTTCAGATGGCAGATGGAGTTGCTCCCGCAGCTGATGGGGATGGTCCTGCTCAACCACGGCGCTCGAGTCGGAGCAACACAAGAGTACCTCCGGGCCGTCTATCTTATGTGGCCTGCGCGGCATCCGCGTCCGATCCAGTTAGCTGGAAGGACATGCAGATGTTGCCAGCTGCTGACAAGGACAAATGGATAAAGGCTGCTTTCGATGAGATCGATTCACTTCACCAGCTCAACACCTGGGTTCTTGCAGAGTTGCCGGAGGGCAAGCAGCCCTCCGGCTGCAAGTGGATTTTTAAAACTAAACTGGACAAAGATGTCAACGTTGTGCGTTACAAGGCAAGACTGGTCGCTCAGGGGTTCTCCCAGCAGTTTGGAGAGGAATATGATGCCACGTTTGCTCCAGTCGCGAAGCTCACCACACTGCGTATTCTTTTAACAGTGGCAGCTGCCGAGAACCTGAGAGTTCGTCATTTCGACGTAAAAACCGCATTTTTGTATGGCGAAATCGAAGAAGACATTTATATGCAGCAACCGGAAGGGGTCGTCGCTCCAGGGGAGGAACATCTTGTGTGTAAGCTTCAGAAGTCGTCGTACGGACTTAAACAGGCTGCAAGGGCATGGAACATCAAAGCCAATCAAGTACTGCTTGGAGCGGGCTTCACACGGAGCCAGGCAGACCCCTGTTTGTACACCCAAGTAGTGAACGCATCCCGGCTATACGTACTTGTATACGTGGACGACATGTTAATTTGCCATCGAGACAATCCTACCATAACGGGAATTTGGCGTCAGTTGAATAGGCACTTTGAGCTGAAGGACCTTGGACATGTCTGCCACTACCTTGGTATCGAGACCACGTCACGACTGTTTCCTGCTACATCAGAAGAACAACAATAGATGCATTGCTGGAGAAATATAACCTCAGTACTGCTAAGATCAGCTTCACACCAATGGATCCAGACTATATGAAGTTTACGGGGGAAGATCATCTACTGCCCAGCAACGATCTGTATCGGAAAGCAGTCGGAGAGCTGCTGTACCTGAGCACGACGACACGGCGTGATATGGCCTGCGCAACTGGCATACTTTGTCGTCGAGTGAGCAATCCGCGTGAGCGAGATTGGGGGGCCGTGAAGAAGCTGTTCAGGTACCTGATGCATACTCGGAACTTTAAGCTGACCCTTACAGGTCGACAAAGCTTGGATTTGACAGGATATGTCGACGCAGACTGGGCCGGCAACGTCACTGACCGCAAGTCAACAAGTGGCTACATCATCCTGCTTGGAGACAGCCCCCCGGTCACTTGGTCCAGCAGAAAACAGTCATCTGTTGCTCTGTCGAGCACCGAAGCAGAGTACATTTCCGCGGCTTATGCTTCACAGGTCTGAGTTTTGTGGCTGCGTCCATCGTGTGAAGATTTCGGACTATTCATTGGTCAACCGACACCTATGTTCGAGGATAATCAGGGCTGCATTAAGCTTGCCCTTAGTGAAGGGATCCATGCCAGGACGAAGCACATCGATGTCCGTCACCATCACTTACGTGATCTAGTCGCACGCAACATCATCAACTTTCAGTACCGCGAGTCCGCTGACAACATCGCGGACGCTTTGACGAAACCTTTACCACGACCGAGACTGGAAGCGTTAAGGCAACGGATGGGGCTCATCAAGGGATAACCTGTCGAGGGGGGGGGGGGGGTTAGAAGAAGTCGACATGCTAACCTCGTTGCGTGCGCACCCATTCTGGCGCTCCTGCCAACTTTTCGGAATAAACCCGTCCCGTGCACACGCACTGTTGCTGCCTCCCAGGTTTACTGCTTTCTCACAAGTATACGTGCTGTTGAACGTATATCTAACAGAACACGTTTAAACGTGTTTTAAGAAAACGTTTAATCTGTGAAACGTGTTACAAAACGCATCTCTTAGGAGAACGTTTACCATAGAGCTCTAGTAGAAAACAGCCAAAAGCCCCGTTTCCAGAATCCTGGGAGGCTAAGTTCGTTCAGTGTAGAGATAACTTGATGCGTCGAGAAAGACAATCAGAATGCGTCTATCGGACAGCAGGGAGCACGGTGCGCAACGCTGTCCAATAGGCGCGTTCCGATTACTTATCTCGACAATCAGCGAACATAGCCTCCCTGAAATCGAAGAATCTTTGCTCGGATTCTCTCAGATCACCAAGCCTGCGGCTGAGCCGGTCCGTTTCTGGTGGCATTGGTGGCGGAACACCGGGGTGCAGAATTTTTCCATTAGAGCGACACCCTAGCAACAAACAGGAGCGTACACACACACTGAAAGATGGAACGGATACCTAGTCACCAGTTTTCTATTCGATCTCGTCCTGGTAGATAGCAGGAGGCCGCTCCGATGAAGAAATACGCAACTACCGTGTTCCGTAAACTTTTGTCCCAAGCTGTACCAGTATTACAAATAGGCCATGTAGGGTTTGCTCAGGTATTTTCGTAGGAATGTACTATAGTAATATCAATTAAACTTACAGACAAAAAAAAAAGAAGTCTACCACTCGCAAGTGAATAAGACAAGTATTTCAAGAGATTGAAACATTTGTTTTACTGAAAAATAAGCTTTCGGACGGAGTCCGTCCTTCATCAGGTGCGATATATCGAACCTGATGAAGGACGGACTCCGTCCGAAAGCTTGTTTTTCAGTACAATTAATGTTTCAATCACTTTGAATACTTATAATATCAATCAAGCAAAAATCAGCCACGTAGGGGCAGGTTTAGAGAGTCATCAGCGAAGACGACGAAAGTAACACCTTGACCCAACGGGAACGTCCAACTTTCAACCTTTCAATGATTAAAGGTTGATTATGATTAAATGTTGAAAGTGCAACATTCCCTGCCTTCTGTCTGCCTCGGCGTTACGTTCGTCGTCTTCGCTGTTGTCATGTGCCAACCGGCCCCGTTCGTCTCCTATTTAGAGAGTCCTCGGCTGCTACAGGTAAATGGCAACTGCAGTAACCAACGCAAGATAAACTGCACGAATTCAGAGCCCAAGCAACGTCCAGTACAAAGCCACGACCGTTCATGAAGCTTGGGACGGTTTTTCTTTTCTTTTTTTTTTTTCTCGGGAGCCACGGGGCCGCCACTTCGGCACCCCTGGCATAGAGAGGAACCCCCTCCCGCTCTACCTGCGACGTAGGTTTTGCGCACTTTCATACAACTACATATTATTCGTCAAAAACCTCATTGCCAACAAGACATAGCGGGTTCTTTTCATGACGCACGCATCCATACCTAATGGATCCTTCGCAGTAAAAATGGTAAAATCCGCGGTAACGTACTTCCTCGTCGCAGCCGTACGTGCTGCGGCGTACGCAGTGATCCTTCCAGGATTTTGATCTCGGGACAACGTTGGTGTCCCGTTGTGAGGGTGGGACACCCATATCCGATTACTTTCTCACTTTTTTCGCCTTTCTGGCAGGTATTTTGGGCGGCATTGCAAGACCTTTGGAGCCGGCATCAGGGCGGTGCTGGAAAAATCTCTGTGCGTACGTGTGAAGATGCGTCGCGTGGTTACCGTTATGCGCATGCCGTATAACGCTGGATGACCGGCCGGATCTCGTGTGATATCGCGGAACTCACTTTGAAAAACACTGCTGTAGGCGACGCGGAAACGGCCTTTAGAAGATCGCAATGTTTATGCGGGTGTCTATGCGAATAATAGGTCTATATACAGGGTGTCTTTTTTTTAGGCGATACAGATTTTTCATAAAAAAAACTATAAGGACTATAGGCATGCTGTTTTCACTTCTATCATCTCAGAGTCGGCGGACGTCCTTGGCCATATGTTGCTCAACCGTCAAATGACTAATTACCTAAAAGTCGTTAATTAACTTATTAATTATAAAAGCAACCAAGTTGGTAGCACCCCGATTCGTCCAAATGTTTATTTCGTCCAAGTATTAACAACGTCCAAGTACTCAGCACGTCCGAAAAAAATTGGACATAGTGGGCATTGGACGAACTGAACCAAAGGGGGGGGGGGGAAACTTGACCAACCCGTCCAAATACTTAACCGTAGCGTCCAAACGCTTGTTTCGTCCGAAAAGGGAGGGGGATCTCCGAATGCGAGTGAACAATTGCTTCGTTTACGATTGAAGGTAGGATTTAAACATTCACACCGAAAGATGCGATACCATACACCAAGTAAAACGAAAAACAAATGCTCAGCCTGCTCTGTTTATTTATTTTTCTTTCTTTCTTTTTTTTTCATTCCAACAACTGACTTCAACATTCCCACTGAAAGATGTTATACACCGAGTAAAACGAGAAACAAATGCTCAGCCTGCTCCGTTTATTTGTTGTTGTTTTTTCCTTTAAACAACTAACTTATTAATTAGAATGGCCCAGCAAGTGGGACATGCGCTGCAGGTATGCCTTGATGACATGAGCAAACTGCTCTGTTACGTCTGTGAAGGGTGCTTCGTCTCCCAGCATCATTTCCCCTGAGCTGAATTTTCCGTACGCCCATCAGAAGGAAGAGCGCGCCTCTTGTATCGTCTCCTGCTTGGCGAAGCCCCGTTCAACAGCAGCCGAATGCATACCTGCAAATGGCGGTAAGAAGCATGAATACAAAGAGAGCAAGAGAGGAAGTATATATGCTATATTCTATTAATTATCATGATGATGTTCCCTGATTATGCGAATTTGTTGCTTACCTGGTTGTGCTTACATTGTGTATGGTTGACTCAAATTCGACGAGGAACTTCGAAAACGTCATGTCGGGTTGGCTCTTGAATTTCATGCGCAGCGAATTATGCCACCCTTCGGCGTGATTGTTTGTGCGGAGATCGTCCTCATCCGCAAAATAATAACAGAGATGAGCGTTGGTAAGCCGCTGCCGCTCGAAGTAGTCTACGTAAAGGCAAAGGACCGCAAGTTTCCTTTCAGATCCCTAGATGTTTCCAAGAAAGATCACTGACATTGGGAAACGCGGTACTTAGCGAGAACACAGTTAGTGAAAACAACACATCGTTAACTGGACGGTCACTGTAGGTCAGCGGTCCTGTGAACGGGTTTGTGTTTTCTGTGATTCCCCGTTTGATCGATAATCCATTTCCTCTCATGAATACAGTCACCTGCCATTCACCCAGTGTCAAAATGGCCTGTACTTTCATGAATGCAGCCAGGCAGTCGCCTGCCGAAAGGAGCAGAGCCTTAGGGAATTCCCCCATTTGGACGAAATGGGCTATTGGACGGTACGGGTATTGGACGCGCTGGGCAAGTTTCTCCTCGCCTGTTCATTTCGTCCAAGTGTTCAGTACGTCCGATTTTTTTCGGACGAATTAAATATTTGGACGTTGTGAGTACTTGGACGAAATAAACGTTTGGACGAAATGGGACGTAACCATGAAGCACATCACAGCCGACCGAGTGTTATCGTTCGCTTTGCGGATTTGTTAAATTGGGGGACACAGGGTTCTTTTTAAATCTACATTCCATTCAACGAGCAACATAAAATGGATAGAGTTCGCTGCTTTAGTTGGCTAGCGATATCGTTCGCTGGATGCTAGTATTTCTCCACTGTCGGTCAGACACGAGTGTTACAGTTGTCCTTACACCTTTTTCTGGGCCGATGTGTATGGGTTATAAAAGCTCTACACCCACTAATTCAGTTGTTTCATTGTCCTTACAACTCCACTTCTGCTGAAAATACGGTTCGTCAACATAGAAAGTATTAGAGAACAACTACAACATCATTGTCTCGGTTGAGTTGGGAACTACGTCCGACGATCCGACGATACCCAAGTTCAGCGAGCGTGAAGTCAGAGCCTCAGGATAGTGGGCATATGCGTTTCATTTCATTAGTACGAATACAGAAGGTAATGTGTCATTGCGCTCAGTATTCTGTAGTATTCCCCCTTATAAAAGAACGCGGCTACCATTTTTCCAACATATCTGCCAGAAATACGTAGAAGGTAGCAGGACCTTGGAAAATAACCAGTGATGAATCACCTCGTGTCATAGTGAAGATTTATTTGTTGTTGGAGAATCGGCTTCCTCATCTTGCCGTGTTATCTGTATTCAGCAAACTTTGCGAGAGAGGAACAAAAAGAACAGATGTAATCGGCACAATGCAAGCGGTGCAGCGGGTATAACCGCATTTATATTTCTTGTTCAATGGTTTAGTATGCATTAGCATGAATGTTAATTTAAAAAATCCCGTCTCCCAATTTAAACAAATAACGAGATAGCACTTGATCGCCTATGATCCGTTCCCTCAGCTGTTCACAACGGCGCTCCTGTAATTTCCGGGATGCTAAAAAATCGTCCCTGGAGAAATCGTCCCGGGTGGGAACCTAGGTTAGAAACGGGTCCTAGGTTAGTTTTCAGGGGTTGAGTTAGTTTAGGCTTGTTTTTGAGAGTCTTCAGTCCATCGCATCGTCCCCATAACTGGATATTCCGAAATCCTAAGCTGTTATTTGAAGAAAAGTAATTGATAACAGTACACACATGAGTAAGAAACATCTACCCTGTGTCTTTTTATTTTTTGTCGAATCGTTCCTCTTGGCATCCAGAAAAAAAGTCTATGTTGGGAATATCGCGACTCCCAATGCGAGGCCTCGCCACTCGACCTTTCGGTATCTTCCTTGGTTGGTTTTGTGTGTGTCGACCCGAAGCCTTTATCGCCCTTCACCTTCTTTGTACGGTTTTGCAATCTAGCACACCAAGGCGAGAAGAAAGGGAGTCCCCTGTCACTGTGGGTTGTCGACTGACATCATTTTTCTGACAGCCGATATAATGTGAAAGAAAAAGAAAAGGGAACATGGGGGAAAGGAGTCTTTCAAACATCTTACTGAATATATAAGAAAAAGAATGAAGAAATAGAATAATAAGAAGTCTATTCTGCGACGAAAATTTTGAAAAGTATTTTGCACCAACGCCTTGTACATGAATTCAAATATTTGATAATGCTTACTTACCAGAAATATATATACCAAAATGTCACAAGAGCAGCATTCAGGGACACTCCCTCTGAAACCCGGCTTGACCTGATAGCAGAGGACTACGCAAGGAAGCTAAGTTTACAGGGTGGTGGGTGAGTACGTTCTTTTTCACGTTGAAAATGCAAGCAAAATCAACAATACAGTGTGTAAACCGACAATTTCAGTGCTCCTGAACGTTGGGATAATCGTTCGTGAAGAACTATGCACGAAGAACTTGCAACGCCTTTCAAATTTTCAATGTCTCATTTGGAAAAGAAGCTCATTTGTTTCTGTTCATGTGTCAAGTGAAGTTTTTCATTGACCAATTGTATATGCGAATGCCTAATAACTATAGCGCTCAGCTGTTTACGCTAAGGTACTTTGCTATAATTGCGGTCCTGTGCAGGGTCATTACCCCCACCCCCCAGGGAGGTGTACACTCCCCCTGAATTTTTCCAACCACTCCCCTGTAATTCATGAGATTTCCCGATGCAGCTTGGACACCAATGCATATACCCATAGATGTATCCATATAGATATACCACCCTATGGTTCGTTCCACTGGAAATCCCGCAGACATCTTATCACGCCGGGTACCGCATCTTGGCTTCTAGCGCATTGATGATAGTGCCAGCCGCAACAACAATGACAAAGAAGAAATTGTCGTTCCTCTTCGCTGCTGATACCAGTTGCGCAACCGACTAAAAGCTGATACCTTCCGTTTGAATTCAGCATGAGAGAGCCCGATATGGCAAGGAAAAAAACTTGCCAAGATACGGGGCACAAAAGTGAACTTGCACGGCAAATCGCCGGCAGTCCGAACATTTACACGGCAACAGACACCTACGAGCACTGGTGCTGAAATATGAGGAAAAGACATCATAGATGAAAATACATATCCGTTACGAAGCCGTTTGAATTTCACTGTTCATGGTAATCAACCAATTTTTCTCGAAGTGAAGCACGCATAAAGAAGTCCATGGTTCGCTTGTACACGTCGACCTGCAAGAAATGACCCACAGTATCCTTCTGAAACATTGCATCACTTGCCAACTTCTTTGAGAAAAGTAAAAAGTAACCTTTCTGCAACCCCGATGATGGCAGGGGCAACCAAGGAATACACCACAAAGCGTCACTGGTGTATTCTGCATAGCCAAGTCATTATCAACGACTTATTCGAGGCCCTTGTACTGGGATTTTAACAGTGGTGACCACAAAATTTGGAAAAGGCGCCGGCAGAGCCCTCTAAAACGGGCAAAACCCTTTGTATCATGGTGCCAAAGGCATATTCGAGACGGCTTATGCTATTGCCCTTCCCAATGGGATTGTAACGCAGGCGACCGCAAAATCCGTAAAAGACCGCAGCAGAGCCCCTTAGAACGGGCGAAACCGCTTTAATCATGGTTCTAAACAGATATTATCAACGGCTTATGATGCTCAGCAGAGTCCTTTAAAACGTACGAAACCCCTTGTATCGTGGTACCAAAGGCATATTCATGACGGCTTATGATATGCCTTTCTACCGGAATTGCGCAAGAGGGGACCGCAAAATTTGGATACGGCGGCAGCAAGGCCTTTTAAAACGGGCCATACTCCCTGTATCACGGAGCGAAAGAAAGAAAGTTATCAGTGGCTTGGGTGCAATGCTATTCTGCTGGAGTTATAACACAGGCGATCGCCAAATTCGGAAAACATGGTAGCAGAGCCATCTTAAACGAGCAAAACCCCTTGTGTCATGCTGCCAAAGACATATTATCAACAACTTATACTATGTCATTCTACCGAGATCATAACACAGCCGACCGCAGATATCGGAAAAGGATGCAGCATAGCCCTTCAGAACGGGCGAGACCCCTTGGATCATGCTGCCGACGACATGTCATCAATGGCTTGTGCTATGCCCTTCTACTGGGATTGTAACAGAGACTACCGCAAAATACGGAAAATGCGGCAGCAGAGTCGTTTAAAACGGTCGATACCCGTTGTATCATAGTTCCAAAGTCACTGGAATTAAAACGGATGCGACCGCAAACTCCATAAAAGGCTACAGCATAGCCTTTTAAAACGGACAAAAACCCCTTTAATCATGGTGGCAGACATTTCACACACATATAAAGACGCCACGGCTTATGTTATGCCCCTCTCCTGTGATTGCATCGGAAACCACCGAAAAAATTTGGAAAAGGCGGCAGCAAGGCCCTTTACAATGACTCAAATGATATGTATCATGGTGCCAAAAACATACTATGAACGGCTTGTACTGGGATTGTAACAGAGGCTACCGCAACGTTCGGCAGCACATCGAGCCCTTTAAAACGTGCGAAGCCCCTTTAATCCTGGTGCCAGGGCGTACATGTAGAGGTCGCGTTTGAAGAAACTGCTTCCAAAACGACACTCGCTAAGCAAAAAGCGTCCTAAGCTGATTTTGTAGTATGTATACGTGAAAGTAAGATGATCCCCTGTTGCACCCTGAGAGGTCGCGTTTGACAAAATCGCTTCCAAACCGGCACTCGAAATGGCCAAATGACCAATTTAGTCAACTTCGGGGCTTAATATCCTTTGATATAAAAATAATATTAAGGATGTCCTAAGTTAATTTTGTAGTATGTATATCTGAAAGTAAGATCACGGGGTTTGAACCCCGTATCTTGTTCTCCTGTTGCACCCTGAGAGGTCGCGTTTGACAAAATCGCTTCCAAAACGGCACTCGAAATGATCAAGTGGCCAATTTCGTCAACTTTGGGGCTTAATATCGTTTGATATAAAAATAATATTAAGGATGTCCTAAGTTAATTTTGTAGTATGTATATCTGAAAGGAAGATCACGGGGTTTGAACCCCGTATCTTGTTCTCCTGTTGCACCCTGAGAGGTCGCGTTTGACAAAATCGCTTCCAAAACGGCACTCGAAATGGCCAAATTGCCAATTTTGTCAACTTCGAGGCTTAATATGATTTCATATAAAAATAATATTAAAGATGTCCTAAACTAATTTTGTAATATGTATATGTGAAAGTAAGATCACGGTGTTTAAACCCCGTACGTTGTCCCCCTGTTGCACCCTGAGTGGTCGGGTTTGACAAAATGGCTTCCAAACCGGCACTCGAAATGGCCAAATAGCCAATTTCGTCAACTTCGGGGCTTAATATCATTTGATATAAAAATAATATTAAAGATGTCCTAAGCTGACTTTGTTGTATGTATATGTGAAAGTAATATCACGGGGTTTAAACCCCGTATCTTGTTCCCCTGTTGCACCCTGAGAGGTCGTGTTTGACAAAATCGCTTTCAAACCGGCACTCGAAATGGCCAAATGACCAATTTAGTCAACTTCGGGGCTTAATATCATTTGATATAAAAATAATATTAAGGATGTCCTAAGTTAATTTTGTAGTATGTATATCTGAAAGTAAGATCACGTGGTTTGAACCCCGTATCTTGTTCCCCTGTTGCACCCTGAGAGGTCGCGTTTGACAAAATCGCTTCCAAAACGGCATCGAAATGGCTAAGTGGCCAATTTCATCACCTTCGGGGCTTAATATCATTGGATATAACAATAATATTAAAGATGCCCTAAATTAATTTTGTAATATGAATATGTGAAAGTAAGATCACGGGGTTAGAACCCGGTATCTTCCCCTGTTGCTCCCTGAGAGGTCGCGTTTGAGAAAATCGCTTCCAAAACGGCCAAATGGCGAATTTCATCAAGTTCGGGGCTTAATATCCTTTGATATAACGACGATAATAAAGTTACCCTAAGCTGATTATGTAATATGTATATGTGAAAGTAAGATCACGGGGTTTGAACCCTGTACCGTGTTCTCCTGTTGCACCCTGAAAGGTCGCGTTTGACAAAATCGCTTCCAAAACGGCATCGAAATGGCTAAGTGGCCAATTTCATCACCTTCGGGGCTTAATATCATTGGATATAACAATAATATTAAAGATGCCCTAAACTAATTTTGTAATATGAATATGTGAAAGTAAGATCACGGGGTTAGAACCCGGTATCTTCCCCTGTTGCTCCCTGAGAGGTCGCGTTTGAGAAAATCGCTTCCAAAACGGCCAAATGGCGAATTTCATCAAGTTCGGGGCTTAATATCCTTTGATATAACGACGATAATAAAGTTACCCTAAGCTGATTATGTAATATGTATATGTGAAAGTAAGATCACGGGGTTTGAACCCTGTACCGTGTTCTCCTGTTGCACCCTGAAAGGTCGCGTTTGACAAAATCACTTCCAAAACGGCACTCGAAATGGACAGTTTTATCAAGTTGTATAGTTTAACCTAAAAGCAATATAAAATACAAAACGGTATCATTTGTATATTACTCACTCAAAATAAAGTTGTCTGTTCTGTCAGCCCCTTCGAGTTCTGGAAAAAATGACCGTTCGCCTTTCGAACTCCTTCAGACCGGCCGTACAGTCTCAGCGCATGCGTATTACAGTAATACTGGGACTTAGTCCGTCGAGCGCCTCGGAGGGGAACCCTGTCTGAGTCGCAACCTTGAAGGCCCTGGGTGCATCAGGATTAACACTCACACATCGTGCCGTGGTTGGTATGTGGCCTGGAGGACGTACTGAACGAAAATAGGCGATGACATTTCCAAAATTTGACTGCCTTTGTCGAAAAATCGTAGTCTAAACATGGGCGCTGTGCAAAAATCCACGGAATCCCCATAGGCGCAATGCATTAAAATTCATTTGGCCAGGGTGCACTAGGCTTATATTCTGCTGGCGCCTTTCATGTCTCCAGGGGTTCTTTACATGGTGTTCTTCTCTACTAGACGATGACATCTTAAAAATTTTATTCTGTTTTGCTGTTAATTGGCATAAACGCTGTCTCCCATTGAATTCACATCCTGTAAGGCCGCTTCCCGCATAGCGGCTGAGGATAGTGACGGAGTGCGCCGGCGGGAGGGTGACCGCCAATTTTGGGATTGTTTTTGTATGAATAATAGAGTTATTATCAAGGTAAATTGTATGTACGCGAGTGCAGCAACAAAAAAGAAAAGGGAATGCTGTTTCGAGTACTAGACTTTCCTGACCGGCATTGTAAGCGCTATGTGTTTATAGCCTAATTTACAGCCGCTGGTACATCCAGTTGAGAGTCTCCGAGATACCGACATCTCGGGCGAGCTTTGATAGCATATGAAGTTACCTTTCCTTGGCCATTTCCTTTCTTAATTGGCAATCGCCTTGTGCTCAGACTCACTGCTGGCAACATTCGTTTATAACACCATCTGTATGTGTACTGCCCATATTACCATCCGTACTATCCGATCACACTTGTACGTCGGCATACTGTAAGTATGCCCTAGTAAAACAATACGAAGAGCAACTAAAAATTCCGTAATCAGTCAGCACAGACGCCAGTGACTCGTGGAAACAATAATTGTAGTATAAATACATAACAACAAAATAAAAATAACAACGTACTCATATAGCAATAGGAGACAAGCAAAAAGACGTGAATGTCTCGAATCGAACTGCGGACCTTTCGTGTCAAAGTCCCACACTTTACCTCTCGACAAACAGCGCAGAGGGTGCGGGCCGCCTTAAACTCGCGACGTCAACCATGCACAATGGGGATTATTTCGGAATCGGAGTCGAACGGCGGGATAAGGACGGCGACCGTGGCGGCCATCTAGAATCGGAAACATCGTGAGTCGGAGTTGCTCCCCGACTGGTATGGCCCCCTAAAGCAGTTCGTTATCGTTCCTGGGTCCTTTCCCTACATTTTTGGTGCGGAAAACCCGGAAGCGTAGACGCTCATTGACGGAAGGATTCCAGGAACGGGAAAACAGTATATAGTAGCGTCAGCGTAGTAACGGTTCCGGTTGTTTTCAGCCAGAACGGGAGCCACGCATGCACTGTGCATTCTCATGCAAATGGTTCATTCACTTGCAGAAAAAGCACGGCGTCAAACCCAAGACGTGAAGGCGAGTCCCGCAAGAAATTACGCACGACGCCGCTATTCGCTGAGAGTGGTGCGATGATCGAGATGCACGAGGCGCTATACGTCTCGTGCTTCTCGATCAATCGACTTTGATCGCTCATGCATCTGCTACGGAAATCCAGAAAAACAGAGGACGACCATAACAAACTCGTCTGAGATAGCTGTGAGATTTTCTTTCTGCCAACAGGCATGATTTCACCCCATTAAGCACTTGATTCACATACCGACGTCCGAAATATCGTTGTAACTCTCCGACGTCGTTGTCCCTGAATCTCTGCTCGAAAAAAATGACGAAACGTGCCTTCATTGCAGCGTAAGTCACTTCATACGTACGTCCATTAATGACACGCATTTAGAATCTAACGAGGCTTGCGTATAATCCCGATCACTGGCTACGATTTACTTTGTCGCTCTTTGTCGCTTCTTCATTTCTCCCTTGTCCTTCTTCTATCTCTCATTTCGAGCAAATGAAAACCAATTCGTCGAAGATAGGATGATGATTTACGACGCTAAAGAGAGATAGAAAGAGTACATTCTTATCACGTCATTTCCCGTTAGTTACTGATCAGCGCTTCCGTTTCCCTCTTCCAGCATCATTCCCATTAGCCGAGTGAAATATTAACTGCGCCATAAGTAAAGCAGACGATGACATAATGAATTCTGATTGAAGGGGGACTTCTACCGCCGTTAAGGTGGAACGTTACTATGGCTGTCGCGGAAACGGTGAACCTGCAACAGGGAGAACGCCGAAGGAACAATTGGAGCTCTCCATCAGTACGGTGCTTTCATAGACTATTTGTTTCCATTAGCCGAATGAAACATTAATTGCGCCATAAACAAAGCAAACGATGACATGATGAATTCCGATTAAAGGGTACTTCTACCGCCGTTAAGGTGGAACGTTACTATGAGTGTCTGTGGAAATGGCGATCCTGCAACAGACAGGACGGGGAAGAAAGAATTGGAGCTCTCCATCAATACGATGCTTTCATAGACTTACTATATAGACTTAGTATACAGGGTGTCTTTTTTTGGGCGATACAGATTTTTCATAAAAAAAACTACAAGGGCTATAGACATGCTGTTTTTACTTCTATCATCTCTGAGCCGGCGGACGTTCTTTGCTATATGTTGCTCAACCGTCAAATGAATAATTACCTAAAAATCGTTAATTAACTTTCAAATTATACAAGCTACGAAGTTGTCCCAATGAGAACATCGGTTCCTTTCGGTGACGTGATATCGTAGCCGTTTTCAGAACAAAAATCTGTTCGGTAGATCGTCCGCAAAAAATTCGTGAAGGAACACCACTTCTTTTCTCTATTTTGTTCATTGCGCATCTTCGGAGACGCGTCTTTCCTTCACCCCCAATGTGAGAGGGTGACGGAGCTTCATGCGTCGAAGATCCCACCACGGTGCCGCCTTACGCGTCAAAGAGGGGCTTTAACTTGCGGAAACAAAACAAAAACACGTGTACCGGGTGACGCTATCGGAACTGCCCTTATCTTGGGTTGCATTTTCCGTTTTCTTTTACGGCGTATTCCATTGCGAGAGCAGATTTTTCCCGGCGCTGGGTGGGGTTTGAGTGCATGCTCCCGACGGGGTCACACGGGCTTGCTTCGTCAATGGAATGCTAACAATCATTCGAGGTACGAAGCACGTGCTGCGCATAGAGCGTGAGCCCGTGCTTTCCCGAGTTAGCTTTGGTTATACTTTGGTCTCGTGGGTCAAAAACTATTGCCCTTTCCAGCAAACGTTTTGCCCTTGCTCCGCCAATGAAACATTCGGTGTCTGACACGATTCTGCCAATCGAACAGTTTTTGTCGCTTCTCGGGGCAAAAATTTGACCCAGCTCTGCCAATGGAATGCCCCATTAATCTTTTTCCAGGACGCAAGAGGCGACGGTGTGCTCTTTCACCCTTTCACATTGGGGGTGAAGGAAAGACGGGTCTCCGAAGATGCGCAATGAACAAAATAAAGAAAAAAAAAGGTGTTCCTTCACGAATTTTTTGCTGACGATCTACAGAACAATTTTTTGTTCTGAAAACGGCAACGATATCAGGTCACCGAAAGTAATCGATGTTCTCATTGGGACAACTTGGGGTAGCACCCCGATTCGTCCAAATGTTTATTTCGTCCAAGTATTCACAACGTCCAAGTACTCAGCACGTCCGAAAAAAATTGGACATAGTGGGCATTGGACGAACTGAACCAAAGGGGGGGAAACTTGCCCAACCCGTCCAAATAACCGGACCGTCCAAACGCTTGTTTCGTCCGAAAAGGGAGGGGGATCTTCGAATGCGAGTGAACAATTGCTTCGTTTACGATTGAAGGTAGGATTTAAACATTCACACCGAAAGATGCCATGCCATACACCAAGTAAAACGAAAAACAAATGCTCAGCCTGCTCTGTTTATTTATTTTTCTTTCTTTTTTTTTTCATTCCAATTTTTTTCATTCCAACAACTGACTTATTAGTTGAAGGTAAGATTTAAACATTCCCACTGAAAGATGTTATACACCGAGTAAAACGAGAAACAAATGCTCAGCCTGCTCTATTTAGTTGTTCTTTTTTTCTTTTCTTCATTTGAACGACTGACTTATTAGTTAGCATGGCCCAGCAAGTGGGACATGCGCTGCAGGTATGCCTTGATGACATGAGCAAACTGCTCTGTTACGTCTGTGAAGGGTGCTTCGTTTCCCAGCATCATTTCCCCTGAGCTGTATTTTCCGTACGCCCATGAGAAGGAAGAGCGAATCTCTTGTATCGTCTCCTGCTTGGCGAAGCCCCGTTCAACAGCAGCCGAATGCGTACCTGCAAATCGCGATAAGAGGCATGAATACAAAGAGAGCAAGCGAGGAAGTATATATGCTATATTCTATTAATTATCATGATGGTGTTCCCTGATTATGCGAGTTTGTTGGTTACCTGGTTGTGCTTACATTGTGTACGGTTGACTCAAATTCGACGGGGAACTTCGAAAACGTCATGTGGGGTTGGCTCTTGAATTTCATACGCAGCGAATTATGCCACCCTTCGGCGTGATTGTTTGCACGGAGATCGTCCTCATCCGCAAACTAATTCCAAAGATGACCGTTGGTAAGCCACTGCCGCTCGAAGTAGTCTACGTAAAGGCAAAGGGCCGCAAGTTTCCTTTCAGATCCCTAGATGTTTCCAAGAAAGATCACTGACATTGGGAAACGCGGTACGTAGCGAGAACACAGTTATAGAAAACAACACATCGTTAACTGGACGGTCACTGTAGGTCAGCGGTCCTGTGAACGGGTTTGTGTTTTCTGTGATTCCCCGTTTGATCGATAATCCATTTGCTTTCATGAATACAGTCACCTGCCGTTCACCCAGTGTCAAAGTGGCCTGTGCTTTCATGACTGCAGCCAGGCAGTCGCCTGCCGAAAGGAGCAGAACTTTAGGCAGTCGTCTGCCGAAAGGAGCAGAGCCTTTGGGAATTCCCCCATTTGGACGAAACGGGCTATTGGACGGTACGGGTATTGGACGCGCTGGGCAAGTTTCTTCTCGCCTGTTCATTTCGTCCAAGTGTTCAGTACGTCCGATTTTTTTCGGACGAATTAAATATTTGGACGTTGTGAGCACTTGGACGAAATAAACGTTTGGACGAAATGGGGCGTAACCCTATTTGCGAGCACAAAATGCTACGCATTCCAGTTATTTGATTTGTAATACAATAGCCACAAAACTTTTTTGTAATCTACACCATCTCATTCAGTGGTCATTCACTGGAGTGCTCACCCTGTGTCTCTTTGGCCTTTCCATTTTCAGCCTTCTGATTTTCTTTATTTCTAAAATAAAATAGCTACGCTTGTCCCATCCTACAGTTGGCAATACGAAATAAAATAGATAAATTTCTAGATAAAATGAAAGGAACTTGACGCGCGAGGAGGTCTCGGAGCACAAATTCCGTCTCATAATGCGCTGCTTATTACCCGGAATTCAGTACTATATTTTTAGACACTCCTTGGTTTTCACAGGGTGCTTCACATTACACCAGACCAGAGGTGGGGAAATTACTTTTATTTTGTAATGATTACCATTACTCATTACTTGTATAAAAAACTAATGCATTACATTACTCATTATTTTTTGAATATTAGTAATGCATTAGTAATGCCATTACTTTAACGAAGTAATGGCATTACTCTGGTATTACATTTACGTTTTAGGGCATAAGCCTCAAAGGTGCTATGCATAAGTTTTTTCCTTGCTTTTTTTGCTATAGGCAATAGCCACCCGAGTATCCCCAAAGCGGTGCCACTAAATCCCCGCAGAAAAGAGTCTGATAGGCAAAAGCTATAGATAAGATTTATTGCAGATGATGCCTTTTCTAGCATTATGGAGCCGGCGGATCTGGCCCAGCCTACAGCTCTGTCCTGGCAGAGAAACTACCTCTGACAGCACAAGAGAAGCTAACACGGTACCATACCAAAACAGTGAATCCCTACAGCAATTGTTACGCATTACCCTCATAGAGGTTATGTTTCTATTTCATTGATTTTCCTTTACTTCAAATGATATCATCATGTAGACACTTGTGACACACACCGCCGACTGTTGAGCTCTTGCAGAATTCCCCAGGCTGCGCATTTCTCTTTCCTTGTTGCCCTGTGCTCATTGTTAAAGGCGGGTTGAGAAAACCTGTATGTTCCCAATTTTCACGTGGCGCAATGAACATTCGACAAAAGTAATGAGTAATGCCACCCTGCATTACTCAGTCGAAATGTAATGCATTACCATTACTCATTACTTGCTGGCAAAACGTAATTCATTACCATTACCCATTACTCAAAAGTAATGCATTACCGGTAATGCATTACTTTGTAATGCATTACCCCCCACCTCTGCACCAGACCTTTCGTTCAGCGTAGAGTTACTAGTTCAGCGGAGAATCCCCAGTGACCCCGAGCTTTTCCTTATCTTCGTCAGAAGGCCTCCCTTTGTTCGCGGTTCAAAGACAGACGGGTACAGGTTTTGGGTCATCCAACGCGCAACCGGCAAGGAGTGTCGAAAGACGCTTCCGGTCAAGAGATCCAACGAGTCAAGGGATCCATCGAGTCAGGAGATCCAACCGGTCACGTGACAGGCGAGTCAAAAGATCCAAAGCGTCAAGAGTTCCAACCCGGTCAAGAGATCCAACGGGTCAAGAGATCCATCGAGTCAGAAGATCCAACCGGTCACGTGACGGACGAGTCAAGAGATCCAACCAGTCAAAGCGTGATACTGGTCAGGATTCCCGACAGAAAAGAAAGTCTATCCCATGTTCATTGCAAAGCGATTGCACTGTACGTATTATTAAGTTAGGAAGTAAAATGGCCGGTAACAGTGAATACTTTTCGGTGTTTTCTCTCTTCTTACCACACACGCACAAGAAAAAGTAAGCGAGAAAATACTGTGGTTGCGCCGTAGGTTACGGCGGCGAGTCGAGTCCCCCTTTTGCCTTTGCACGTTTATGTCCATTGTCCCTAACGCCGTAACACGCTATGCCAGAACGGATGCTTGTTACCAAGAATATTAAGCTCTAGAGTTGGAGCTTCTGTTTGCATGTCTTCTTATGTCTTCGTCCCTGTTTCGACTGCTCCTTGTTCTCCGAGAGAATATTGAGCTCAACTTACAAAGAATCGTAGGCCGCAGAGTTTAAAACTTATCCTTGTCGCATTCTTTTCATTGGCCCCCACCCTTGTCAGGTTATTCTATTCTTTTCCTCACCGTGCGGGAAAATACTGTCCGACTGTGCTTTCCAATCAACATTGACCTGTCACGTTCATTGACCTCAACCCCAAGATGCAGGGTATACTGCTGGACTCAGAGCTCTCTTTGTACTTTTGTGTCCATTGGCGCTGCCGTCCCCACGTTACGCCAGAACTGAAGTTTGTTACCAATAATAATGGGCCCAGCCGTAAAGTGCTTTGCCTTTGTCCGAAACACACACACACACACACACAGAAAGATGTTCGGGCATATCAAGCTATCTTTCGTACCCTGAGAGAGTCCATGATCACACGGTTCCGCCATGTAGAACGTGTGTCCAGAACAGCGACTTGGCTCTTCGACTACGAGCCTGCTGTGATACGAGAAGTGTTTGAATAATCAACGTGTTTGAAACAGCAGCCGGCCCAATGTGAGTGTACGTAGCCCACGCTAACTATAGAAATAATCTCTAACACGAAGCGCTTACATCCCCATTTTTTTCTTTATTCACATCACATCACATCACATCACGAAGCGCTTAAAAAAAAAAAAAGACAGCACTCCTATAAATCTTGTGTTACAAACAGGTCGATCTTACAATGCAACCACCTGTTTTTAACACAAATGACATAAGACAACTGTCGGCTTTTCTTTGACTGCGCTATGTGTTACAAAGTAAGTAACTAAGTCAATAAAAATGAGATGTTGATATGCCACCTGCATTTGTATTCTACAGGGTGGGCCATTTATATGGATACACCTTAATAAAATGGGAATGGTTGGTGATATTAACTTCCTGTTTGTGGCACATTAGTATATGTGAGGGGGGAAACTTTTCAAGATGGGTGGTACCCCAACACGTAAAACGGGTTCCTCGTATTTCGATACGGGTAGTTTCTGCTTAGCGATGTTAGAGTTAACGACGTGTAACACAAAGGGGTCAAAAGATCCAAGGCTGGCGAACCCTCAGATGAGTCAAGAGATCCAACCGGGTCAAGAGATCCAACGGGTCAAGAGATCCTCCGAGTCAAGAGATCCATCGGTGGATCTCTTGACTCGATGGATCTCTTGACCCGTTGGATCTCTTGACGTGGAATCTCGAAAATCCAGGGAACCGATATCGAAAAATTGGGCGTATCTCAAAATAAAGTAATCGATGTCCCTGCTGAAAAATAAACTACTGTAAATAAATGTTATCTGGCTATTTGTGCGCGCAAACTGCCAGAGCCCACTTAGACTAACCTGAACATGACAATGCAAACTCGAACATTTACTAACCTAATAATCAACTAACTAACGTGCTGTTCCCTCACGTCCGCCTCGCTAAGCCTATAAGCCTACAAAAATGTGGATTTCGTTCGCTAAAATGACTTGGACAGACATCGAAATTTGTTGAGTTTGTGTGGTAAATACCGATGTCGGACTTTTAACCACGGCATATCATCGTACGAAGCAATCGAGCATTGTCGTTGGTTTTCCTTGTTTCGCGGACGTGAATTTGGGTTCCGGGAAAGACAATTGCTCATTGCGTCGGCGGAAATAATTGTGCAGCGGCCGCTTGATCGACTTTTCTTATTCGTTCTCGTGGAGCGTTCATAAAAAAAAACAAAAATAATAAAGATAAAAAATAAATCGACCAATAAAAGAAAGAGAGAGAAGAACAAAGAAAGCTGCAGTTCTAAATGGCGTTACCCTAAGGAACATTTATCTGTGTGTAATCCGCTTGCTCACTGTTTCAACATTGCGTTGAAACAGCGTTGAAACAACAGCTACGTTGCTAGACCCTACACAACATAGTGAAGCACGACAAAGGCACTTGTTCAGTTCCTGCGAGTCTGTGGCCTTCTGGGTGAACCGTGATCAATCTCGTGTTTATTTTCCTTTTGTGTTTGTTACGTTTTTGTTTTCTTATTTTGATTTGTTTCTTCCTTTATCTTTTCTTAGCCGGGAATAGCAAGCCGCCGTAGCGCAGGCTAACCTTTGAGAGAAGGGAGTCACTGAAAAGGCAGCTGTAGGAGTCGAACCCACATTTTCTGGGTTATCGATCCAAGGCTTTGTGTATTTGCCCCTTATTCAGAGGCTAACATTTCCGCCCTTTTTCTTTGTTGGCGGACTGAGATCGCGCAGAATCGAAATACATAATCGACATGCATAAAAGGCACAATCGAAATTTTGTACCGTATTATGCCTAGTAACACATCCCCAAGTTGGAAGGTTAATTTCTAATCCAGAAGTGTGGATCGTAAAAGAACGTGGGATCGTCAGTGGAGGTGCGGACGGTTGCTCATTGGACAATTCAACGCTAAGATGCAACAAACAGTAAAAGGATATACAGTAATAAAATAATAATGAACAGCAAGCTTAGGCGTATCAGGCACTGGAAAATGCTTATTATGATTTCTCACAAGTGATACATCACATTACTGCGCTTCATACAACGGAGATACTGAGGCTAGATTCCGAACGTCTTGCATAATGCACGCGTTTGATATTCGTGCCGATCGCTAGGTTTCGTGCTACGTTTACTTCAGGGGCCTTTTCTCCGGTGACCTTTTCTTCCCAGAGTAACTGGGTGTGGTTTCTTACTTGCTGTTTATCGTGAGTAAGGAAATGAACTTTGACACACACATAGAGAGAGAGAGAGAGAATGTGGTGGTGGAATATATGTGCTTCCAACATTGCTTTCAACATTGTAATACACGCATGTAAACTAACAGAATGCAGCGCTAGATCTGGCATGCTGATTACTATCTGCAGTTCTGCTATCTATGACTTTAGGTGAAAAAACGTGTGGCTTTGTGCGTGTGCTCATAATTATGTGTAAATTGGTGAGTCTCTATGGCCTATTATAACCTGCGAACCCTCATTGCCGGAGTAGCAAAGTGCGACTGCGAAAAATTCCCTTGAGAGAGATGTCGGCCCAGGACGCACAATTTCCACGGGACAGCATGAAAACAGATATGTATCGTCACGGAAGCTAGCCACGGCAGTGTAAGAAGAGCTCAAAATTTAACTTTCATTCCGCAGTCAGCTAGGAACATTTTGTCCGGGGACGATGGTTCCTCATTGCGTGCGCAGAAATAATGGTGCAGCGGTGGTTTGATCGATTTTTCTTATTGGTTCACCTGGAGCGTTGATGAAAAATAAAGTAAAATAAAAATTAAAAATCAATAAAAGAAAGAAAGAGAAGAACAATACAGCACCTTCGTCAAGCCCCATATGAGAGAGCCATCCGCGCGGAACGAGCAGGTCACGTCCAGTGTTGTCGAACATATCCGCGATCATCCACAGGCAAGCGTCCGTTCCACAGCAGCTGCACTTGAAGTGATCCGAGGGACAACATGTCGCATACTGAACAAGGCCGGTAGACATCCTTACCATCCCCAAATACACCAAGGACTCGTTCAGGCTGACTACGGCAGAAGAACGGCATTCGCAAACTGGACACTTGCAAGAATAGAGGGCAACAAGGACTTTCTATCAAAAGTCATATGTACCGATGAAGCGCGATTTGGGCGCGACGCAAATGTCGACGCCCAGAATCGGCACTACTGGGCTCCCACTAACCCGCACTGGCTGCTGCTTGGTAAGCACCAGTTGCAGTGGTCATTTAATGTCTGATGTGGTGACAGTGTCATTGGTTCATACTTTTTTGACGGGCACCTAACTTCACATAGATAAGACGGCGAAGTGCTCGGAAACGTCGTTTAAGACTACCTCGACGAAATGCCTTTGTCCGACCTACGCGGCGTCTGGTATCAGCACGACGGCGCCCCAGCCCATGCATCGCGGATGTCCTCCCTATGGTTAGACTCCGTTTTCAGAGACAAGTGAATAGGCGCCCCTGACCTGACTCCCTTGAACTTCTTTTCTTTTTTTTTTCTTTTTTTTGTGGGGATACGTAAAGGACAGAGTGTATGAGACCGATCCAGTGACGTCGGAAAACTTGAAGCGAAGGATCGAGGAGTGTTGGGCACAGCTAACCGTTGATCAGCTAAGAGGAACCGTGGAATCAAAGGAAAAGCGGTTTCGTATGTGCCTTGCCGCGGAAGGGAGACATTTTGAACATGCCTTGTGATTTCTGTGCCGCAATAAACCAGATTTGTGTTTTCTTAATTTAGTAGTTTGAACTTAGGAGTTTGCCTTAATCGTAAGTAAAGAACGAAATTTCATTCAAATTTCATTGCGGCTGCAAGGACAAGAATACACCGTGGCGGCGCACAAGGAGCAGATCACTCTCTGCGTTATCACACCACCGTCGATACATCGTCGAACGGTCATCTATGGACAGTATTTCATACTTCCTTCAGAGAATATGCCATTACAGAAGCGTGCCACGAAGCCAAGTCGGGAAACGTCCCCGGGGATGATATGCATAATTTCTTGAGGCAACACTCGTCTCCTGCTTCTAGATTGAAAGTGAATAGATTGTCAATAGTTTCTCGTTATTTCAGACCGGGACTTTCCAGAGACACAGAGAATTGTTGCTGCTTGCCACTTGTATATTTTCGATTATTTTCATTGGTCTATTCCCTAGCACACTCTTCTACGATGATAGTTTTTGATTCACAATTTACACATGTGATATGCTTTGCTTTGTGTTCTGTACATGAGAAAATAAGCAAATCCCTTCGTGCAAGCAATAGTGATTGTGCGTTTGTTGTTGTATCTGACATGTACGTTGGTAATAAAAAATGTTTGTCAATCTACAACGCGTCTGGCATTTCTTACACTTCAGAGCGCAGGGAAGGCAAAATCGCCATCGTGCGCCATGGCAGGAACTGGGAGAAGGAAAGGGAAAGGAGGAAATGGATTGAATTGGGTATTGCGTTAGATACTCGACCTTGGGGCGAGCGGTATCTTGCGCCACCTAACCTGTGATATTGCATGCTTTTCAGCGCCATGTGTTGAGAGCAGCGGGCGAACCAACTGGTACATTTTCTTTCCACTTTTACAGTCCTCCTTGCCACGGAGCGCGTTACCATTGTGCCTAGGGTAGCTGTAGAGGCCTCACAGAGCTGTTTATTTGAGCTCGATTGTCGTTACGTGCTACATGTTTCGCCCTGACGATTGTAGTCCGCAGAAAGATAATCTTCCGTACGTACACTACCTATGACATTGCCGCCCATGCCATAGACTAGCCTATAGTCATGCCCAGGCCCATGCCGCTGTTCACCCAGTTCACCTCCGCATACACAAGCAATACCGTCCCCGCTACTGCTGCGGGAGACGAGAAGCAGGTACGCGCGCGGCGTAACTCTTCACAGGCCATAATATGTGAACCGGCAAACGCCGCTGCCATTCTTTTAGTTTTTTTTCGAGACACGTGACGCAAACGTCACAGCCAACGTGACTTTCAGAAACGACCAACCGGCATCTCGCGGCTTGTCCTCGCTTCTTCGATTCATCTCGCGGCAAGGGAGAGAAGGGTTTTCGGTGATGCGACCTACTGGACAGGATCTTCACGAAATTGAGCTCTTAACAGCTAGCTCTGTAAAAAGTAGCCGCGAGAGACGCATATCACAACCATGAACAATTTGCGTTGATAAGAAAGGCGTAAAACAGTACTCAATCATTGCATCTTAAATGCCATTTGCACCTCGTATGCGGATGCGCAAAGCAGTGAGGATACATACGATGGCGCTCCGAGAGTTACCTAATGTGAAATAGCAACAGCGTGCGCTATGGCCAGCTGCATATATTACACTATGGCACATTGCACTTGCAGAGCTGACTCAAGTTTTGCCCCAGGATGGGGCAAAAACTGTTCTATTGGCAGAGCGGGGCATGTTTTGAATGTTCCGTTGGTGGAGCAGAGGCAAAAAAATAATAAAACAAATAAACAAATAAAAATAAATAAAATAAAATTGCTGCAAGGAGCAATAGTTTTTGACCCAGTGATTACCTCAACGACTACCTAAGCAGAACATGATGAGGAGAGGAGGCATGCGCGTGATAAGCGAGACCGTGATGATGGAGCGTTCTTTTCTTCTAAATCGCATGTCGCGCAGGTAGTCGTGCTACTCTTGCACAGTGTAAACACTGCGCGTCCTGCTGTGTGTAATTATATGGTACGATTCCGAAACAGTTTGCTGAATCCCACGTGGTCAAAGCAAACCCGAGAAAGCACGCGGGTCACTATGTCGGGTCGCTATGCACAGAGTGCGCATCGTATATATCTTGAATGCCAGCGTTCCATTCACAAAGCAAACCCGTGCGACCCCGCCGGGAGCATGCACGAAACCCCACAGTGCCCGGGTCCAAAATTGCTCTCCCAATGGAATTTGCCATTAAGGTGGTCGAAATTACCTGCAGTCCTACCCTGCGGCACGTGCAGCATGTCACCACACTATAGACTGACACACCTTACGTGTAAATCTACTCCAATTACCTATTAAAGCGAAAGGGAAATGCGCCAGGTGCCTGTAGCTGTGTAACGCTCACCGGATGAATTTATTGACCTCAGGGATACATTATTATAGGATAAACGCGTGTGAACTGTTTAAAGAAAGAAAAGCCCCGAACACCATCACACACGCGTAACATGTCATGCCGCCATGCATCTTACATTGTCTCCCCCTCTCTCTCTAGTCTCATAGCGAAATACATGTTTCTGATACATACATTCCCGGCTGTTGTTACGGATTTGCGCTACGCAGGCTATTTGAACAATGCTCCGAACACGATATATTCTTGGAAGGCTGAGCAGATTACATTCTCCGTTTAATTTCGCTTATAAATCATTCAATGCTCATCTCCGAGATGCGCTCCGACACTTACGTGCTGCAAGGCATATGCTTTCCTTCTTACGTATATCCCCCTCGAACATTTGAAGTGATACGCTTCGGCTAACAAAGACTCGAAACAAAATCAGAATTCCTTATTCTGGTACTGCGTTCCTCAAAAGCCTAGCTTTCCAATCCGACACATTGGACACACAAATCCGCACATTGGTGCGGCAAATCCCAGTCAGAAAATTATCTCCCATGGGTGTCTATCGGATATACGTTCACGGAGATCCGGATATCCGTAGGATAAAGACATTTCTTGAATGGATATCCCAGGGACATCCAAGTGGCCGCGACAAGTACGTCCTACGAACACCCATTTTATGGATGTATCCTGGAGATACGAACGTAAGCAGAAGCTCTCCTGCTGCGTCCAACGTTACGAGACCATTGCGCATATGCGAGAGGCCTCGCCACATCATCTAGTTTTTCAGGTAACTGTGGTACTATCCCGAAAGTGAGTCAAGTAAATCGCGTTCGTTGTAGAGCTGCTGGATTATTAGCATTCACATAACCTATAAAACGGTCGTCGGGGCAGTATCCTTTGCGGTGCATTTCCCGGGAAGATTTTTCCTAAGAAATTAGCATTTTGTGTCGTGATGCCATAAAAACAGGCAAAACACGTGCGTGCATGTGCTGTAGCTATCGTCGTCTAAAATGAACCACAAAAAGTCATATGAAGCGACGTAAACCAGAAAACGACTTGTAGGTGTAGGAAAGACGATGGCAACGGAACATTTCCCTGATATCCTTAAAATGTATCGAAATATGACTATTGTCATCCATGCGAATATGATTAATTACTGCCACCTTCTACCTAAACATCTTGGCTTACGATGGACACAAGGCGCGAGATAGTGGATTTATGGTTTGCTCGCCTGTGGCTCTAACGAACATCCCTGCGTCCTCGGCGTAGAGATGTGAAAAAAAAAAAACTATAAAAACTAGATAAACTGGCCCGTAGGTAGCCGTCTTTAGCCCACGTCAGCAATTTCAACTTCGACGAAAGGGCACACTCTTTTCCCACCATAGCACATATGTGAGCACGCACTCATTAAATAATTCCTTGAAAGCCTGAGTGATCGATGGTGAGTGTGCATTGTGGTTCTGTGTAACACTCTAAAACGGCTGTGGGCGCCAGAGAATGATCGTACTACCCACTGATCTCGATTGTAAAAGGCTGGATGGCGGATAGGGAGCGCGTGCGTGAAGGAACCGGCCGCCATCTTACTGTACCCACAACAGTCGCCGCAGCGATCATGGCAACTTCTTGCAATTACGGTCGTACCAACCGTACTGGCAAGGATAGAGGGCCTAAATTTATACAGGTGAGTCACTCTTCATCAAGGAATAAATAGGCGTCCATTCTGTATATTTAGTTGACCTTTATGAAGTGTTTTTTTGCCCAAAACGAGCACTGGATGCAGGTTGCTTGATCTCTCTTCCGACGTTCAATCGAGCACACTTGCATTTTACCCGGCGGCAAATACAGTTTGAGTGCATAATATGGTTGAAAGAACATGTTACACTACACAGGTAGTGTTGTCATCAATATATGTGCAAGCACTCGAGCGCTTTTTTGCGTGCATTGCTAGCATGGTACACGGTGTTCTTTGCGGAAGCAAGTGCCACATTCATTTCTTTGAATTACCTTCGCGCACAAGTTCGGTATTACGTCATAATGAGACCACGATTGTCACCTTTTTTCATATATTGGTATTGTTTTGTGCCTTGGTTTGATTTGTGACAAAGAATCCTACGTAACGGTGGTGTGGCGCGACTTGAATAACGCCTTTGTGTCTGAGCTGTATCATCAGCTTGTTACGATAGTAATAATTTGTAGCGTGTCGTGCTATTTCTAGAAGTTTTTAAGGCAAAAGTGGTCTCTCAATACAGGTTTCGTCATGAGGGCTACCCAGTGAATAATCTGTGCAGTGTGATACGGCTGGGTGTACAGGTAAGTATCACGTTCCTCATCCACTGGTTTCTACTTTACAGGAAGGAACAACCTCAGTGCACGCACTGTGGTTAGCCTCTCTCAGTTTTGCATATTTTCTTACATGTTCACATCAGAAACACACCTTACACTATAGGCTCCTTCACCCAGGAATATAATAATTAAAGATTATAATTCTTTTTAGAAGAGTTCCCCATATTCTTTTTAGAATAGTTTTTAATCTTTTTAATTTTTAGAAGATACTGGGATTGTAAACCATGTTTTAAACTGATGTTTTAACATTTGTCCAATGCATTTATTAAACAACATATTCATTTTTAACTGGTTGCACCCAAACCAATGTTCTGATGTATTATTTCCTTTGTTGTCGATGCATCATAAAAATTGGAATAATCATCATCAATGCAGGTTACTTCACAGCTGCCTCGACATACTCAAGAAATGGGTGCAGAACCTGCGTAATGCCCAAAAACTTTGACTACCACAGCACCTCCAGAAAGTAAAGGCATATGTGTCACATGGGATTTTTAAAGGCATTCACAGTATATAATACCTTGTATGAACTGTTGTAGATATAAGCAGCCTCTACAATACACTCTCAGAAATTAAAACTTGTCAGGGAGCTGTGATAATTGTTCCAGTTAATAGGCATGCACATGTACGCTATAAGAAGAAAATTATTTATTGAGAATGCACTACTGTTGATCACACTCATGCAGCTGTAGGTTTACCTTCTGCCTCTTGGAACTCTTTGTAGTTGCCTTAGCTGCAGGAGGAGTGTCATCCAGCATGTGAACTACTTGCAGAAATATTGACGTATTTAAGATTATGACACACTTTGAAGGGTTTCAATTCGGGAAATTTGCAGTGGCAGGGCCTGCCAGAGTGAAACCTACTGAATATTTTATGGTGTCGAAGTGGCAGTTCTTCCAGGATAGGAATATCTTAGATGGGAGCAAAAAGCTTGAAATTAACAAAGTGTTGTTTGCATTAAGCAATTTGTAATATACTGAACACATAGGCAGCAAAACAAAAATTTAAAATTCAGCATGTATGAAAATTGGGTGCAACAAATTTGCATAGTGTACGTGTACATTGTCATTCCTGAGATATATATTGTCATTGCAGGGAGGTCACAAAACAATAAATGTATTGTTTTGTCACTTCCCTGCACATTCATTGTATCTTGAAATGCGTATATGCCAGAATAAATGTTGAACTTGAAAAATGTATATTCTCTTTATTCATAGAGCATAACATCACTTATCTTCTTCACAAAAGCATATCGTGTTACATCTTTGTCACGCAGAATGCACAACCAAGAAAGCCATCTTCCATTAAACATCACGTTTCAGACATGATTCAGTTGGTATCATTTCATAGACAGGGTACACCAGGGCTCAAGTTTCAAGCTCCAAATCGTCATGTTGCAGTTTGGAAACCGTACATGTGTAGTGCAAGAGATCCCTCGCACATTAAAATGTAAGATGGGAGTCACCGTTACTGCAAAGTAACTCCTATGAGAGAGACTGACGCTGCAGAAAAGTGTGCAAACTGCGGAAAGTGTCATAGAAGATTTTCAGAAATCGTGCCTGGTTTCACGTCAGTGCTACCATACTCCCCTTTAGATGACGATGATAATGATTGGCGTTTCAGATGTGCAGCTGCATTTTTTGCAACGTGCTCCTCCTCCTTCTCTGGCTACTCATGTTGTTTACGTCTACTGTTGATCACATTCATTTATCACATATGATATTCTTATATATTATTGTTATATTATCACATATTTGATCACATTAAATTTAAAATTTAGCATATATGAGAAAATATCAGGAGGGAAGTTGCTATTCATTGCTCATTGCAACCTAACATTGAGTGCTACAAATTTAAAGAGCGTACCTGATCATTGCCATTCCTAAAATATATATTGCCATTGTAGCAAGGTCACAAAACAATAAATGTAGCCTTTTGCGACCTCCCTGCACGTTCATTGTATCCTGAAACGCATAAGTGCAAGAAATAAATCTTGAACTTGAATAAACTTGATGTTGTATAAACTTGACATAAAATGTTGAATAATATAATGAATGATATAAAATATTGAATGAACTTGAACGCGTATATTCTCTTTACTCATCATCAGTGATCTTCATTACAAAAGCATATCGTGTTAGACTTTTTTGTTTGCGTTTCACAGACTGAGTACACGAGGGCCAAAATGACAAAATCACAACTGTTTCAAGCTCCAAATAGTCCTGTTGCAATTTGAAGACCATACGGGGAGCTGCATTTTTTGGAACATGCTCCACATAACAAGCATGACAAAGTCAGCACTGGATAGCAGAACCCCGTCCCCAAGCAGCATTTCTCACGCTGCAGTTGTATTCAACAAAAGCACGTGAGTGCTGGAGAAGGACATTCAGTTTGGCACAATCGCGCCTGCAAATAATCAGAACAAATAAAGGAAGACGCAAACAAACATAGAAGGGCTGTACTTCAAAAAGAGATAAGTCCTGTGTCTCAAGCAGGTGCTACCACTTTCTAAGTAACTTAATTTGATTAAGCTTACATCACTACCTGATTAATCCTAATGAGTGTGATCTAATTGCGTGAAGTAATTATTTGGGCTGCTTCGGTGTGCCCATATTTGCGAGGCAAAGCACCGCTGTCGTTTACTAAAAGACTCTAAGGCGATGCTTGATATAAATCATACTAAACGCATACCGGCTAAAACAACGGCTGTGATTCTACAGAACGATCTCTCTCTGCCATGCGAGTATATCTTTTCCCGGACCGTTCTTTATGGAACAATTTTTGTCCAGAACGCAGTACGGGATATTATATACATGGTTGTTGTTAACCTCAAGTCGTTTCTTATTGAAATATTGGCTGGGAAACGTGCTGTAGTACAATTCCCAGCGCTGCACTGCAGTGACGGTCTAGTTTCGGAATGAAAAACATAACGTTATTAAGAATCGAACGACAGGACACCTGTGAAACACTGTTAGGATACATCAGTATACTGGCACCTTACAAAATTGTGTGATGACAAACAACGACCAATGCTTGCAGCGCAATAAATACTCACAATCTCTGTTGCCTCCCATTGTTTTCTATGGGCGCACACAGCACTTTAGGGCCCACCAACATGGCGGCCCGAAGGCACGCCTCTCCCCCACGAGCCCCTCTCCCATGCGCGATCCAGCCTTTATACATAGAGATCAGTGGTACTACCGTACCAACGAAATATGAGGACAGCACGAGTGTGACCGGTAGAATCGCGATCATTCCCGATGTCATACCATACTTGCCTTGATATCGCAGTAACGTTGCCGGGATGAACGAAATCACATCAGATTCATGCCATCGGCGATTGTGATTGCGCGTATCGTGAGTTATCGCGCTTATGAGTTATTCTGCCGAGCTCTGTGTAGAACACAGCAGTCAAGTGGGTCCTGGAGACGTGCGCGGAGCGCTGGCCACTGATTCCCGAAAGAACAGACATCAGTCCTAGACATAAGTGCAGATGTGCACTCCTCAGGGCAACAGGGGTGGGTTGAGCAGCTAGTACGGAATTGAAAAGTTTGGAGCTGAGGGCGCTTTTCTTGGGTACCCTATAGGGTGCCCAAATATTAGCTCCCTCTGTGCAGGGTGGGTCACCATTTGTGGAAGCGAATGCCTTACAGCCGCCATGTTTACGCCCACTCTTACCGTGCATAAATGCTCTGTACCGATTTCACCCACTTTTTCGAACCTCCTCTGCTATGTATTTACTCAACTCCAAACTGTATATAGCTAAGTAGCTAAGCGTATAGCTACGCTTTTGTGAGCGCATCGCGAGCTGCGCGGTGGCGTAAAAATGGCAGAAATATTGTCACGAAGCGAAATGAGTCGTCGAGTCGTCGAATAAACAGCGAACGGTTTATTAGACTACTTGGTAGCAAAACACAAGAGTGATAGCTCTCTGAACACAACTGAGTCCAAAGAATGAATGCTCCAGATTGGAGCGCACAAGCATTTAAGCGTCGCGCCGAAAAGTCTAGAAACAGCACGTGCGTTTGCCAGAGAGCAGGCGATGTGTCTGGAAGCTTCTTCCTTCTTCTTCAGCATGCGCCGGGATGAGATATACCGTTTCGTGCCTGCCCTGGAAGTTTCTCGAAGATGATTCGTGGCATTGCCCCCTCCGTAGACGTGGCATCGTCCCGATGCCAGAACCTGTGTCGGCTCATCGCATTTCGTTTGCACCCTGCGAAGCCTCGTAGCCAACGTCGTCGTCTTTAGCATTGTCGTCGGCGCCGTTATCGATTAATGCAGTTGTCTCGTGGTCGTCGTTGGGTATTTGCAGGTCACTGGTTAGGTTTTGAGCGTCGCGGCGGTCTGTATTGCTGTTCGTCGAGCTCGGAGGCTGGTCGCGTCGTGAGTCAGCAGAAGCATACTGCTGCTGTAGAGAGTCTTCAATTGCGGCGGGATGACTACGCGCTGAAGGCGGGAGGCGTCAGGTGAAAATCCGGGTAGACCGAGTCCTCGGTACGGGAAACTGCGGTAGACCCGGGTGGCTTCTTCACAGTGCTAGCAGAGCGGCCTCAAGTCTGACGTTCGCCGTACGTCTGTCTTGCGAGTTCCTTGTGCGCGTGGCTGGTAGCTGAGTGGTGCAGGTTGGGCGGGTCGCGAATGCGCACAGCTGTTGCCGTGCCGCGCTGCCGATGGTGGCTCTCGTATTCATCTTCTTGCGGGTTGGGGGTCCCAACGGCCTGAATTCCGAAGGTAGACCACGCTGTCTTCGACTCAGTCGTTTCTGTTCTTCCAGGCCGTTGAGCAGGGATTACCCTGCATCTCCACCAGAAATGTCACGAAGCGAAATGAGTCGTCGAGTCGTCGAATAAAAGCGAACGGTTTATTGGACTACTTGGTAGCAAAACACAAGAGCGATAGCTCTCTGAACACAACTGAGTCCAAAGAATGAATGCTCCAGATTGGAGCGCACAAGCACTTAAGCGTCGCGCCGAAAAGTCTAGAAACAGCACGTGCGTTTGCCAGAGAGCAGGCGATGTGTCTGGAAGCTTCTTCCTTCTTCTTCAGCATGCGCCGGGATGAGATATACCGTTTCGTGCCTGCCCTGGAAGTTTCTCGAAGATGATTCGTGGCAATATGTTGCAGACGACGCGGTTGCCTTCACCCTATGCAGAGGGAGCTAGTATTGAGGCACCCTAGTACTATAGCCGCAACGTGTCCTGCAGTATTCATGCATGAACACCGTTCGTCTGCTTGGATGACTGGCTATCCATCGCAATGTCAGGTGACCCCAGAATACTCCAGACGCTGGTGACTTCAGTTGACTCCGGCCATCTTCAGGTGACTCTAGATGTCTTCAAATAACTTCAGACGCCTTGAGGTGACTTCAGACGTCCTCGAATGCTTTCAGGTGACTCCAGATGTCTTCAGTTGACTTCATGGCTTTGATTCATTGCTCTGCGCTATTCTTTGCTTTGATTATTTTATGATTTGATCCCGTTTTTTTAATTTGTAAAACCGGCTGTTAGCGCCGCGATGCAACTGCTGCTATGAGCGCCGTGCACACCCGAACAGATGGAGAGACGACAGCAACAACGAGTGGGGGACAGGGGGTTAGTATGCGTCCTGGGCCGACTTCAGAGAGAACTGTGCCGCCATTCGTCTGGAAAAACTGCCGGAAAACCAACGGAAAAGTGCCGGGTTTCGACACGTGGCACCTCCCAGTCCCGGCGTGGAAACCGACCATCTGACCACTGTGATACGCGAGCTGGTATATCTCGTATTGATCTAGTACAGTGACAGATACTGCAGGTAAATGCAGGCATTCTGATGGATCCATTCCATGATGAGAAATGCCTCCGCATGGTAGAGGAAGGGGAAGGGGGGGAAAACAACACGTTAACTCTCAGGTTTTTCTCTTCTTCCAATCCACTGTACCGACGTCCTGCTGCTGCCAGAACTCCCTGGGCAATCGCGCATAAAGCAGAATGACGCTACACTGAACTGAAGGGTTCCTGGCGGTTGAGTATGCAGGTCGTATGACGAAACGGCATTCAACAGCGATTGAATTTTCACGCACCTTCATTTAGCAACTTGCCACTGCTTAATGTAGGCTCAAAAGCTCCTGTCATTCATTCATGCTTTTTCTTTCTTTTTTTCACGTATGCATTACGGCCTAGAGCTTATGATAGAAGCGCTCAAAATACGAAGAAATGGGCGGACACAGTCTGCGTAGTGTGCGTCCCTTTCTTCGTATTTTAGCGCTTTCATCATGAGTTCGAACCAACAGGCCCAAAAAATTGCTCGACTCGGCCTAGAGCTGTGGTACGAGGTGGTATGGAAGATAAGTCCCTTCCTCTTTTTTCTGGTCCACTTTTCCCCCAGACCAGACATGTCGATTTCCTAGCCGCACTGCTTAATGTATAGGAGTGTAACTTAATATAACTAGCTTGTATAGTTTCGCACACTGTACTTTGCTGTATTGAGATTGTCTCGTAATGTAGTTTACTTCCAGCTTGTTCCCAATGTTAAGTTATTTTCTCTTGCTTTCTGTCGCACACAGCAGGCATAATGTACTCACGACTACGTCCAGGGGCATCTTGCACTTTGTCCTTAATAGCCACAATGGAAGTAAGACCTGCATAAGGATGGTACGAGTACATACTCTTTGTACTCTCTTCAGTGCTGAAGGATGCATAGAACGCTAATAATACCCAGTAACCAACATGCATGGGGAAGGGAGACATCTCAACAACTTGGGCTCAATCTTGATGTGCACATAGCGATCGTTATAGCTATATTTCAAAATTTGCGCGCTCATTCCGTCACGCGCATTGGCCGTCAACCGGGGAGCACGAGCGTTTAGCAAGCGTTACGGGATAGCGAAAAGTTCAAAATCTAGCCCCTGCTCCACCATGATAGATACCGTATCTCTAACATGTTACGAGCGGCATCGCACTATCTCCTGTAAGCTGCATACGCCATTCTCACATGTTGCAGTAGGTGTTTTACACAGCACAGCACCCCTCCTTACCGAACAGGGAGCAACCCAAGCGCACCCGACGATAGGAAGCAGAATGAACGCGCATCACAGAAAAAAACACACACAAAAAAAACACGACTTGGATTGAATTGGATTGGATTGGATACCAGGAATGGCAAGGCGTAGTCGCGGAGTATACTGTTCACGCGTTGGCCAATAGGCGTGTTGTGACCGTACCTCTCATGACGGCTCCCGGACTTGGATGTTGAGAGAGGGCATCGCCTCCTTGCAAAGAGGCATGCATAAGAGATTATCTTGAGGAAATACCAGCCTTAATTCCAACTGACGTGGTAGTTTATCTCTGTGTTTAGAGGGATACTTAGAAATGTATTACAGAAAATATTGATTAGTGAACGCTTCATTTCTGAAAAGTGACAGCTTTGGCAGGCGGGTTCATAACTGTTTCACATTTACAGACCATGTGACGAATGTAACCCATCATACTGATTAGCGCAATTATATAAGTATCGGTCGCCATCATTACATCGACGTATCCAGTGCCATACGCTCAAGGTACAGTACAAGTATGCGCTCTACAAGTCACACGCTAACGCCACGAGTCAAACAACGTCTATACAGCGGTAATTGACATTGGCGTGCAAGGACAAGAATAATAGCCCCCCAGTGCCAACTGGAGACCAGTGTTAACTGACTAGAGGTGTTTCGACATTGCTGACCAACACCAATATCACACATGTGGGAGAATTTGGTGTGCCATGGCGCTGCTCTCACGATATTTTCGTCACTAGCATTTATTTTTGAAACATGCTTACTTGCTGCTAAAAGTGCGACGAGGGCAATGACGTGGACTTTCATGATGGTGAGAGCAAGTACTCCTCAAAAGAATGTACTTCCCGGTCAGGCTTGTTGCTTTCAGCACCGCCGTCTATGGAAGGATATGCGATACGACACCTTTAGTCCTCCACGTCAACGGACGCTTAACGAGCAGGAAGCGATCGTAGTTGATAGCAGTCCGGGAGAGCATGCATCCGGCGTCGCACAGCAGGAAGCTGCACCGTCCGAGGTTTTGGCAAATATGCTGCATGCAGGACATGTCTCGGGAGCGCTTTTGCCATAACTTCCGAGTACTTTTATCAATTTTGAGCCGCGATAAATCGAATTTTCTCAGTTAAACTCCGAAACTTGCCATCTCCGAACCTCGTGTATTTCTTTTTTAAAGCTGAGAGTGCATATCGGATTTACCCCGTTCCATTCCAAAATACATTCCCTACTACAATGATCACAGTTGAAAACAAAAAAGAAAAAAAAGGAGCGAAAACTTATTTTTGGAATGAGTCTAATAGACCCAATCTAAAAATAAGCGCAATCTTTTTTACTGAATGAAAAAGAGCGGTCGTTTTCCGGTGAGACGCTCTGCAAAATAAAGAGGCTCTGTTGGAGCTCACAGTGACTCATTAAGAATCTGCGTACGCATAATCATTCTGGTTCACTCTTTCATGGTGAATTCAGACGGTATTCGAACAGTCTCTGTAAACGGCGTACACATCGTTTTCTCTTTCTTCTCCTTTAATTAGCACCTTCTTTCAAACACGCTAATTGCACGCGTTATTCTTATGCACGTGGTTGCCCGAAATGATTAATTGCGAGTCTGGTAAATTTTGAAGCGGTTGAATCCCGTTTCGTAAAAGCATCCTCTTCAGAAATTTGTTAGCGGATGTAATTATGCAGCAAATTTTTATCTGGAAGGCGTGATTCACTTGGAAAGCAGCAGAGAGCATCGATTTTGTAGAAAATGATGGCTAGTGAAGGAGGAGACAGGATGCGGCGAGCGAAATAGAAGTAAACCGAAGGATGCAAATTAAAGGTATTTTAATGTCCTGCATATACGATACACTGAAGCTGGTCGGCTTCTACAGTCGGAGCTGGCAGCAGTGGACAGTCAGTTTGCAGCAGTCCGTTCAGTGTTTCAAAAGTAATTGGGCCCTGGATCACAGTGTCAGACATCGGGCGTTCTCCGCCGTTGCGAAAATTTTCCTGGACTTTGACGCAGACAAGTTATGAGCCTATGAGTGTTTTGTGGGTTTTGCGTTCGACTGTTTGCGTGTTGCGTGTTTGCGCGTTCTGTGACATTTCAGTGTGTGTGTGAAATTTCTTTCTGTCGGAATCACCACCCCCACTAATCGTCATCATCATCATCACTATCATCACCATCATTCTCCTCTTCAATGCATCATCATTACAGGATGCATGGATGCAGGTGCAAGTGACGTGGAGTTGCGGGCCTCACAGTAGTGAAGCCAAAATCTCCATTATATTTTTTCTTAAAATCAAATCAAATCAAAGGTATCCTCTATGAAGTGCGAAAAACGACGGAGGGGTACTTTAATAAAAAATAACCTAGATCAATTGGAACCTACTAACTAGCCCTCACAGCCACTATATAGAGACTTTAATGATGCGATACGAATTTTTAAAATTGACGTATAGTCATCGCTAACTATTCGTGCAGCGAACGACGCTGCAAAATAAGCACAACGACAACCACGTTTTTAGTCCCAAGAAGATGGAGGACTGTGCGAAGCAGCTGTACACAATATACTCATAAATGCATTTGACGTACATGACTCTCATTGACTTCTCTGACACGGCAAGTGGTTGGCTAGGAGAGATCAGTGCAAGCAGAATTGTACATTGTGCTGTGTGATATCTCGAAGGGTCAGCGGCGAAGAGCGTCAAGTCGCAGGTCTCAGGCATCACTAATCTGTCAGGTATCACAAAGCCACTACGAATTAAACCTCACGTCTTAAGAATCGTGCTGCATTGATGTTCTTGTCTCACACTGTATTCTTCCAAAATATTGTTTTTCCATGTGAACCGAAAGTACTCCCGTTTATTCGAACTTCCAGCGAAAATGTCCGGATAGCGGGGCATCGGGATAAGTGAAACACGGTATTTTGAGGTGTCCACGAGGCCCGTATTTATTTTGTAATGCGTATGAAACTGCCCATACTCATTTGTGCGAGATCACTAAAGCAACAAGCTCTCCTAAGCTCTTAGTTACGGCACTAACTTCGGGAACATTACTATTTTGTTCAAAAAGCACCAGAGCAGCCCTGAAGGCTCATTCACACATGCGTTTCCGAAAGCGGCGCCGCCTCAGCGTTCGCGGCGCCGCCGAGAGGGGCCTGTCACACATAGCCGAGCCGCCATCCTGAAAACGCGCTTCGTTGTTGTTGCTACGTCAAGATCGTACCGACACTTCCAGCTCTCTTCCTCAAAATTTACATTGTGAAGCATGTTCTCCATTTTAAAATTATCGTGAAGCATTTCTGCTGGAATCATCAATCGTTGGAACGACAAAAGCGACACAATAGCAGAGAAAGAACGGCAGAAGAAGCGAGGCACATGTTTACCTACCGACGACCAACACACGGCTACAGACAAGTCGTATTTATTTTCGTCGATTCCGTGGTTTGCGCAAATTTCCAGCTAATCGTTGACAGCTCAGACACCAAACAACTATTGGTGACAAGGAATTTACTCATGCGGAAGCACCAAACACATACACACGCACAAATGACAAAAGATCCCAGCGCGGTGTCGGGAGGCCCGCCATTGCCCGCCGGCGCCAAAATGAAGCCACCTCCATCCCTCCGAGCGCTCCGATTGGCTGGATGAAAAGCGTTCGCGTTTCTGCCCTCCGAAGCTGCAGCACGGAGCGGTTCTCGAAAAGCGGCTGGAAACTCTCCGCTAGAGCCCTGCACGGGCCCAGGCCCCCGACCCGGCCCGCGGGCCGAGCCGGGCTTGTTATTGGCTGTGTGCTGCGGGCCGGGTCGAGCCCGGGCCGACAAAATACGCTAGCACCGCGGGCCGGGCCGGGCCCGGGCCGTTAAAATACGCCACCACCGCGGGCCGGGCTGGGCCCGGGCCGACAAATATGTTTCCGAGAGTCAGGCCCGGCCGGGCCACGGAGCTAATTCCACACAATGGAGATGCATTAGTTCATATCCTCATGCGCTTGTGTCATTCCTGTGCATATTTCGCAAGGACAAGCAAGGGATACTGCATTAGGCATATGATTCGACCCTCTAGAACATTCTGAAAGCCACTTTACACTACTCCTGACTCCTCACGTATTTCACAATTACTTGGCAAAACTTGGTGAGAGGGGTATGGACTGGGAGAAGGAGTATGTCGACAGCATCCTCTACCTCCGCAAAATCTTGACAGTGTAACGATAACGCCCATGCCCGCGTACGTTCTGGATTTAATTTGGTCTGGTGCGGTTATGGTGTTAAGCCGCCATCACTTGTATGTCTGTCTTCTCTCCTTATAAATTTACTGATAAATTTGTTTGATAATCGCCAGAAACGCGTACGTCGCGGCTGGAAATACCATGCCGGGATCTACTCGCCGGGTCACCGGGCCGGGCCGCATAAAAATATGAAGGTCCGGGCCCGGGTCGGGCGGCCATTTTTCGATGCGCCCGGGCCGGGTTGGGCCCGGAAAAGTCGGGCCGTGCAGGGCTCTACTCTCCGCGGCTCGCGTTTCGCGGCGCCGCGAATGGGAAAAGCGTTCAAAAAACGAATGTGTGAATCAAGCTTGAGTGCATTTCTGGCTCTTAAAGCGAATTCAGCTGGTCGTTTTCGTGCAGAAAAAGTTGTACTGGCTCGAGCGTGCATGTTCTGCTGGTCGTTTTAGGGCAACATACAACATGTTCTGCTGGTCGTTCGCGTGCAGCGTGCGCTCGCGAGCACTGAATCCGTGAAGGTTAGGCCACACCGAGAATATCGGCCGTGTGGACCGGAACACGAATTCTCAAGTTCCGCTTTTCGCTCCTTCTCACCCTCCTTTCCATGGTTTACGCTTGCTCAACATGGCCGCCATGAAACCGGAAGAACTACTGCAGGTGTTGGATGCTTTGGAAGAGTCAAGGTCGTCGAGTTCAGCAGCTTAAAGCTCAGCTACGCCGATTTTCGAGTGTTACAGAATGGAATGGTACTCACACGATGTGTTCATAAGGTAACACTGGTTATGTGTGCAAAATAGTTATCCGAAACTCCTCGCGGTTTTTCGAAAAAGTGAATTTTTAGTTTCACTGACATTCCGTCTTGTAGCCCGCAAACCCTGTGTCGACGACACATTCGTTACAGTGGACTAGAAGAAGGCAGTGGCGCAAGCGAAGAGTGCTCCTATTGTTTTCGCTGGTACCGGTTTTTGAGGAAAGTAGCGGCGGCGCTGCTGTCGCATACACTTGAAGCGGTCTCGCGTCCTCCCATGCTTACTGCTGGCTACTCGCTATCGCTGTCCGTGTGTAATGGTGAATAAGCCGCGTTTAAACCATTGCTATGCACCGGGATGCAAAACTGGGTATGCACGCACGAAACAGGATCATAAGTTATCCCTTTTTAAGGCTCCAGACGATGAAGAACGTCGTATGCTTTGGCAGATGCACCTTCACAGGGAGGACAAGGTATTGGACGCCGACTGTGCTGTGTGTGAACTGCACTTTGAATCGCATTTCATCATACGGGACTACGTGCACGTCATAAACGGAACCGATGTGCGGATACCAAGAGGAAAGCCAGTACTTGCCAAGGACGCTGTTCCCACGATTCTGCCGAACTTGCCTGCGTATCTGACGAAAAGAATATGCACTCCACGGGCTCCACCGAAACGTCGGCAGCTGAATCCTGATGACAACAACAGCAGGAAACGTCGACGTACGGGTGATGTTCCCACGCCATTGCAAGACACTGATTGTGATCCTACAAATGCCGCCTCGGAAGATATTGGTGTAAGGACGGTCGTCGCCAGCCTCTCCGAGCTTCGCAAGCTTTCGCTCCCATCAAAATATTGGGTGCTGCACGAATTCCCTGACTTTCCCGGTGCAGTGTACGTGGCCTGCAGACTGGATTGTTCAACATTACAGCTCGTTATCGAGAGAAGCGTATTTTTTAAGCCCTCAAGTCAAGACAAGTGTTGTGAGTGTGAAGTGTTCTTGCTCGACAAGCTAGTCGAGAAAACTCGTGTGGTAACTGCGCAAGAGGCTGTTGATCTGCTGCGACGAGCAGCAGAAATTCCACTGTGTTGCGGGGCTGCTGACTCCTCGCTCTTGTCATCATGTCAAGTGACAAAAGGTCTTCAGGCCCAGCTGTGCACAAAAGCAGGAACCTTCTTCAGCGTCAGTTGCACAGGAAAGTCACCAAGACAAGGTAAGGTACCCATGGTGAACCTCTTGTAATAGACAGTAGCTTTAATGTGAATGCCTGCATCGAATTTGGACAGTTATATCTTGACATACGTGGACCAATATTTATATTTCTCCACATTTGCAGGGCTCCCTTGCATACGTTGCAAGTACCTTCGCAAGGCTCTGCAAACAAGGAAATCTCGTCTAAAGGAAAAGAAGGCGAGAAGAAGCGCTCCTGACAGGCTCCGGGCTTCCAACAGAAAACTGAGGAAGTTAACTTCAAAAGTAGGGAAACTCAGGACAAGTATATCTGAGATGATGAAGTCAACAGCAAACTGCTCCGAGACTCTTCTACAGCAGAAGCTCCAAGGCCTTGCACCAAAGCAACAGCTGGCAGTAAAACAATGCTTCGAAGCTGCAAAAAGGAAGAGTACACGGGGCATGGAATACGATAAGGAGTGGATGTTAGAGTGCATACTGCTAAAGATGCGTAGCCCAAAGCTGTACGAGTACATCAGAAGGCAGAACATTCTGGTTCCTCCTGGGAGAAGTACAATCAGGAAATACATGTCGAGCTACATGGGGCACTTTGGATTTAATGAGAAAATCCTGGAGACCCTGAAGCGAAAGACTTCAACTATGGACCCCTACAAGCGGCACGGTGGTCTCATTATCGACGAGATGAAACTTTCTGAGCACCTTTCTGTCGACACTGCAGGAAGGATCGATGGCTTCGTAGACTTGGGCCGGTATACTACAGAGGACCAGAAGCACCTGCTGTGTGGCCACGGGCTTGTAGTGATGTTTGTTCCACTTTTGGGGAACTGGACGCAGGTTCTGGGCGTGTTTGGCAGTCAAACCAATGTCAAGGGCGACCTGCTTGCAAGGATTATCCTCGAAGCGACAGTCTTGGCTGAGAAAGCAGGTCTGTTCGTGGACTATGTCACGTGTGATGCAGCCGCGTGGAACAGAAAAATGTGGCGAATTATGGGAGTGAGAGCAAATTCCAAGGAAATAATTGAGAAGAGGGTGCACCCATCAGACAGCAAAAGGTTTCTTTACTTCTTCTCGGATTTTCCTCATCTGATAAAGAATCTACGCAACAGGCTACTTCAGACAAGCTTTCACACGCCACAGGGAATCGTAAGTTTGGCATTTCATAACAAGATATGGAATTGCTTTAGAAACACCACCATGAACATATTTTATGTAGTTTGATTTGTTGTTCGTTTCCTTTACTACAGGTGTCCCTCAACCCACTTCGAGAAGCCCTCAAACTAGATTCAAACAACGTAACTTTGAAGGCGATGCCCAGACTGACTGCGACACACCTCGACCCAAATAACTTCGAAAAAATGCGTGTCTCTTATGCTTTCCAGCTGTTTAGCTCAGAGTCATTGAGGGGTATCAACCTCTACAAAGTGCAGCTCGAAGAACGCTGTGGAGACATCGAAGCAACACAGAAGTTTTTCAGGTTAGCATTATTGTGGCACAATGTGTATGAACAATTTTGAACATAGCACTCTTTGTTTTACAGAATGATGAAATCACTCATTTCCATCATGACGTCACGATACCCAGCAGAAGCTTTGCGGCTGGACTCTCCACAACACCAGGAACTGCTTGACTTCATTGACTTCCTTGCAGAATGGGAGAAACATTCGGAGAAAGGGCACTTCCTAAGTGACTCAACAGCAGAGGGCCTGCGGGTCACAATCAAAAGCACCTTAGGACTTCTGAACTATCTTCATTCAGAGCTGGGGTACTCGTACCTGATGACCTCACGGCTCAGTCAAGATAAGATTGAAAACTTTTTTGGTATAGTGAGGCAGTCACCTGGGTGCAACGCACACCCCACGCCGCAACAGTTCTTGACAACAGTTAACTGCCTCGGTTATTATAACGTTGCAAAGAGTGTTGTTGGGTGAAATGTTGGTGATGACGTTATTAGTTCCCTTCTGAGTGTGAAAGACCAAAAAGAGGCTTCTTATAAGCAGCAGCATCTAATTGACATGCTTGTAAATGGTGGGCGGGTTGAGGAGGCCGCTACTGCCCTTGAAAGCAGTGTGGTTCTTGCCGGACATCTGTACAACATCCAAAGGAGCGACTTTAGGTTGATATACTACGTGGCAGGGTATGTGGCAAGAAAGTGTTTGATGAAGAGCAAGTGTCATGTTTGCAAGGACGAGCTGTTGCTTCGTGCATCAGATGGGAGGGGCTTGAATGCGGCTACTTTCACTAGCTCTTGTGATTTTGGTGGTCTCGTTTATCCCTCAGTGAAGCTCTTCAAGTTCGTCACTGAACTTGAGGAAATATTCACAGGCTGCTTCAGCAGTTCCGAGCTGCACCATGACAGCATCGTGGACTTGATAGAAATCATGAACAGAAAGGAGGTTGGTGGCATTGGTTGCTCTGAGCACAGCAAGGTGTTGAGTGCAAAGCTGATAGGATTTTATATTGTGACAAGGATGCATTTCTATGTAAATGGGCTGAATAAGTCACGGGATATTACACGTCGAAAAGCGCAACAGCATTTGAAGTTGAGCCGTCTGTGAGAATTGAACAGTGTTTGTAAGTGAATGAAATGTTTGTAAATAGGCCGGTATCTTGTAACATTTGCTTTACGTTTGAAGCGTATTCATGTTGCTTGTAAATGACAAAACGAAAATAAAGTGGATTAATATTGTTCATGTTGCAACTAACACAAAATCTTTGCGGAATACGCGCGGCACTAGCGCTGTACCATCTGCGCAACGCGCGCATGGCTCGAGGGAGAGGCGGGAGAGGTTTCAAGTGAAGGCTACCGCAGCGCCGCCGCTAGCTTTCCGCATTTTGAGAACCGCTCCGACCTGCCGAACGGGCCACTGCCTTCTTCTAGTCCACTGTACATTCGTGGTCTGCCCGTGCTCCGGCTTGGCATGACATTTGGCTTGGTTCCTTCCCCCAAGTCGGTCGGTTTCTTCTGCTGAGCCATCTGCTGCGCAGTTTGACATTAGGAAAATGATAAACAGTTCGCTATTAGGGAGCCAGTATATTTCTGGACTCCACTGAACCCACGAGGAATGTGAGTTTTGCTTCCTTCGACTGCAAAGCATTTGCTAGGCCAGTACAGACTCCCTGGTATGTTTCGTGTTCTGTGTTGCGTGCCGAGAATGCGTGAGCGTTTTGCTCCCGTCTGCAAGAACACTATAAGAACACTTCAGCATGCAGTTCCAATGTTTCAAACCACAACTTTCCGAAAGGCGAAAGAAAAAGCTATTGACTGCAACAATCGGTGCCACCTTCGTAAGCAGCGATTTGAACTGTTCATTTCGCTCATACGAATGTTACGGAAGCAATGCGCAACTTGTTTCACACGAAGCCGAAGATGTCTCGTCCGGGGTACTGTGACAACCTTATCTGCAGCAGGAGATTGCAGGAGCAGGACTAGGCATCAGATAAAGGGAAGACGCGTAATGTTAGACAAGTCAGTCATGCGGTGCAAATGCCATCACATAGAAAAGAAAAATACGCTATCTGTCGTTTACTGCACCCGTCATCCTTCAGAGATTAGGCCCCAGCGGGTGTATTCTTAGTACAGATTTGGAATTGCCTTATTTGTTAAATGATTTCGCAGGCATTCTGGCACCACCGAAAAGCTTGCACACCACGTCTCAACTATCACCGTCTGGGTTTCAAGCTGAAGGCTGTCACCAGTGCCAACCAGACGCCTCCTCAAAGTTCATCTGTTTTTTGTTGACGGAACAGTGCACCTGGTACTGCGACATTTCATTTTCTGATGAATCAAGTGCATTGCATCACTTGTGCTCGACTTTTTGTGTTCGTATACCCTTGCTGTTGCTCGCTAGCTACCATGCATATATTATATAAAAGAGTTATCACTTCATTCTTGTTAAATAAAACAAACATATATTATTATTTTATTTTTTTTTAAGTCCGTGGTGGGACTTTAAGCCCATCTGTTACCGAGACATTGGCGATGACTCATAGGGTGTGTAGAAATGAAGCCATGATTCGTTCTTGTGTCTTTAAGAGGTGCCGGCGGGTTGGAGAGGATGCACATTCGGTCGAAGAGGACACGCATCGACACAGGCCCTCCTCGCGATTTCAGCAAACGTCCTCCATAGGAGTGCCTCCGGCAGTTGTATCGACTCTGGTAGAAAGGTATCGCGATCGCGACACGTTACTTCGAAAATGCATTCCCAGTGAGCATAATTCCGCAGAAAAAAAAAAGTATTTATATCGTAAATTAGAGCCGTCAAACTCTCTGACTGTGTAGTTGAATGACAGCGGCGCTTCAATGATCGATATTGCCCGGTTGTCTCGTCAACTCTTCAGTTTCGTAAAGTAAGAAGTTCTTACTAACAAAGAAGCCTTTCCAATTCTTCTGCACTTTGCAAAGCGATAGTTCTTGGTGGAATGGTACAGGTTGCTCAGACACGTCGTCTTCCGCGAGGTATGTCAAATGTGGTGTGCCGTGTATCGAGATTTCGGCGCATGTCACAGAACCGGTGGGCAAAATTAATCCACAGATCCGACCACGTCGCTCATGATCGCAGTTGTCTCGCGACGTAAAGCCCCGAATTATTATTGTACTAGAAGCGATACTTTAGTTTGTATCGACAAACCAGAAAAATTCTGGGCATCTCAAGGACCGAACCCGGCAAAGGACGCCAGCAACATGCTGGCATTGTAGAAGTTGCTTGGACACGTAGCCGTCGTCCTGCGAATCCTTTAACCGTTAAAGAAACCCTCAAGCGGACAAAACTGAGTCACGAGCTGACTACTGTGGCGTCGCTCATGATCATAGTTTTCTTGTTCACTGTCAGTTGTCTGGTAGACTAGCGGTATGGCCCATTGGATCATTAAGGTGCCCCGCTCATTGGTGGTAGCCAAGGTCGTGCGAAAGACTGGGAGATGGTGGGTTCGAATTCTACCACCAGCTGTGCTATCTGAGGTTTTCCCTGTGTTTTCCGAATACTTTCCAGACGAATGTCGGCACAGTTCCCCTAGAAGGCGGCCCAGGACGCATACTAATCCCCCACTCCTTACCGCTGTCCTCTCTTCATCTGTTCACCTCAATACGGCGCTCACAGCCACACTTGTTTAGCGGCGCTAACAGGGAATAAAAAAGTAAAACCACGAATTTATCATTAACAACATCTGCAAAAAAAAAAAAATCTAATTCGCGGAACGTGACAAGTAAGCCTCACGTAAGCGGCTAGTATACATTCTCTTCCTGTTGCCTATGTGAGTCGAGATACCTAGCCCCTGCAAAAATATTTCACCACATGAAACGGATATCGTGTGAACAGGGTCATGCAATTCTGTGAGATTATCCAGACTCCCTCTCATAAAAATAGACGTATAAAGTCGGTTCCTGTGTAAATTGCCTATCCCTGCTTCACATGTTACCGACACACCGACATTACGCTCTCCTTCTTTCTCCTTTTTGTTTTTCTTCCTACAGCACTTACTGTATTAAAGCTGTATCGCTGGTTTGTGTCTTGCGTCGTCCTCGTTTGTTTACTCGAGAAAATATTACCTCTTTCCACAGTACAAGAACTCGCCCCCTCTCTCACACAAAATTGCTTGGACCCTGGCCACAACAAGCCCACCAACGATCTGCCCTCAAACCTCTCTTCGCCTTTCTGGCTACCATAGGACTTCGATCCTTATTGAGAAGGGGCTCATTATTTCATTCCCCGCATCACCACCACCAATGGGATAGAGTATCGCCCTTGGAGATGAAACTCCCCATTCCCCGCTTTTTTTTTTCCAATAAACATATCTCTCTCCCCCCCCCCCTCCCCCATTCATCATCTTGCAATAAAGTTGTTGTTGTTTAATTCGTTCTGTCGACTCTGAGCGGAGCTCTGTGTGGTGGCTGGAGTGTGGCTTTGTACCTCTGTTATCACGCCTATATTGATTCTGTCCAGTAAAGAAAAAGAAAGGAAAAAACTATACATACACAAACAAGAACAGCTTCAGGTTTAGAATGTTTATTTGACAAGAGCTTTTGTCCGTAGGAACTTTAGGAATACATAACCATGGCGCAAAGTGATCCGAGTAAAAAGAGTACCTCACGATGTTACAAGGTGGTGCACTAAGGACGCAAAACAAAAGAAAAAAAATATGTTTTGCTCATGCACAACAACCAACGGCCACGCACGCTTGCAGAAATCGTGATGATACGACTGAAGCACTCGGAATACGGCACGCGCATAATCAATGAGGAATTGACTGTCGGACATCTTGCTCAAAGCGTGATGCATAGCACCGGCACTACTTATGGTAGCAGGTACAAGTCTGCTTGAAGAAGCCGGAGCAGTAGCCTCCTCTGCGGCCAATGCTTCGGCAGTGGCGGTGACAAGCACCCTGATTGAATGGACACCCGAATCCGCGGCCTGCAAAAGAGAAACACTTATTCTATATCACTCTGGCAACTCACAGTGGCAAGGTGAAGAAATGCGACGAGTGTTCATCCCATGTCATAGTCAGGATTTATTTGTTGGTTTTTGTTGTGTTTTCATTTACAGGAAATGAAAGAACTATGGTCGACGTGACAGACACACCCGCAACGTTCAAAAGCAAGCGTGCACCTGATTTGAAGCAAATTAAATAGTAATTTTGATGATGGTGGTGTGATAAAGAAAAAAAAAAAGAAAAGGGGGATGTGAGCCACGACGAAGTCGAAATGGCTACCCCAGGACGCTTACACAAAGAAAATATAAACAAATAAACGAGGTTCAAGTCGTGCAGTTTAACATGCAGTTCAAAAGTAATTATGCTGCAATTTACTTACGTGCTCGTACCAGAGTCTCTTCATCACCGTCGTCCTGTGCGGACACAAGCAGAGCGCCTGCGAAGTGGGCATGAAACGTGTTTTGAGACCGAGAGAAGCGAAAGCTCCTGTTCCGCTGGCGCTCAACATGAACATACATGAACGTGAACAAGATGGCGTTCCCATCTCCACAGTGTCCTCACGCCCACTAAAGTATCAAGACACACTCACGTAAGATAAACGACAAAAAATATATGTGACCCGGAATCGCTTTGCATCGGTCGTCCTACTTATCGGCGATTATTCTGTGTAAACATAAAATTCTATCTCCTTCTGGATATCTTGTCAGAAGAAACTAATCTATGCGACAAATTGCGGGCACGTGGCATGGATCACTGACGTAGTAGACCGTACCACGTACCGTGGTACCACGTAGACCAGGCAAGAAGTGGACGCGTGGGCGGTGGGGTGGAGTTCACGTCGTTTGCGTTTCCAAAATCCCTTTCCCTCTCCCTACGCTTTTCATGATGAAGGAACTATTTCTATGGCGGTGGTTCAGTACCAGCCACATGCGATGGTTCCACTAATGGCATGGAATGCTTTCAGCGAAGTGTAAAAATTGAGGTATTTATATTTTTCGCTGGAATTTTACAGCACTTGTAGAGAATATTTTTGTTTTTTACGTGCAACCGTTCTCCTAGAGTCGTGTTCAACCTCGAAAGGGAGTAAACGATGCACAAACAATACCATTCTTATAGGTCTGAACGTGTCTATTGAGTAATGCATTTCTCTGGTCGTAGTTGAATTGTTGTTGACACTTCGCCAAATGGGATTGATTCGCCTTAGTATACGTCGATACACGGATTTATCGATTTACGCCGCATTGATAGGAACCTATGCATTGCCCAGTTGTTCTCGGGATTCATGGAAGATTTCACGACGCCAGAAACCATTTGCAGTGACGCTTTCGCTTTTTCAATGCTGTCCCATGTGAGTATGCTGTCAGCAATTCGCTTCGAATAACTGAAGGAAGTGGGTGTACGTTTCAGTCGAGCAAAGTAAGTATATGTCGGAAAAAAACATTTTTGATTATACAATCACACTAGTGTGCCGCTTACTTTCTGTAACATTTTAGGATAGTAGATGGGAATAGTTATCGGAAGACTACCGGACGTATTATTCGGGCAAGACTAATATGAACGTGATCGTGCGTTCACACAAGAATATAGAAGTGACTTACTTGAGACGAGAACGAAGATGAGAGCAACAGCGACGACCTTCATTGTGAATGCAATGCGTCCAAGCAAGCGTCGCCAAAAAGTGTTCCGGCTAGATGAATAGAAAACGTACTGTAGTTTGGCGCTGTATTCAGTATTGGCAGGAGTATTTATTTCCTATCACATAACACTCAACTTCATCGCGCTCCTTCAAATAGCGTGCATAAGGAGCATAAGGAGAGTTCCGAAAATGTTTGATTTGATTTGATTTTAAGCAAAAATAAAATGGGATTTTGGCTTCACTAGCGTGACGCCCGCAACACCACATCACTTGCACCAGTTATGCTTTGTTGGCAAACTCCTGGAGTGATGATGCCAATGAAGAGGATGATGATCGCGATGATGATGACTGGTGGTGGTGGTGATTCCGACAGAAAACAATTGCAAACACACACTGAGTTGCCACGGAACACGCAAACACGCAACGCACTCATAGGCTCAAAACCCGAACAAACCTAAAAACCGAAAACCTAAACAAGCACACCGGACCTTTCGTTCAATAAACAGTCATTCCGTACAGGCTTTCATGTCACGGAAGCACAATATATTTCACCATAAACATATCATGAACTCATTTTCTCGACCATTTCTTCAAGCATACTTCGAATATTTGCACACCTTCCGCGCTACAAGACTCTTCAAAGTCATCTGTGCGCTAAACGAAATGGGGTCAAGAGCAAGTTGGAGAGTTACTCACGTGATTGGGCGTTGGAGGCAGATTGAAGAAGCTCGAGAGTATAGTTCCGTATTTATACGGTCGTGAAAGTGCAACACCAGGAAGGAAGGGTCTGTGTCGGTGGGTTTTCCGCGGCATCAGAGGCACGGTGATTCAAGGGCACGTGCAAGCGCTGCAAGCGTAGTAGTAAAATACGCGGTCTCTTCCCAGAAGATATATTGTTCTATGGACTGTAACTCGTGCTGGGAAACAGCGGAGCGACGACACACAGGACAGTGCTCTCCCTCTCTTCTGCGTTAACGCTCATTTTTTCATTACGCCGCAAAAAAACATAAGGAAGGAATCAAAGTTGGCTTTCCCATTGGGTGAGAAATGGAAAGCTTTACATCCGCAGGTGCGAAGCCGACCCCCCCCCCCCCCCAAAAAAAAAAAAAGAAAAAAGAAAAAGAAAAAAGTGTATATCACCTAGGTCATGTTGTCGAAGTCTCTGGTTAGATATATAGTTATTTTTGTCCAACCATTGATAAGTTTACTTTATCACGTATGACCTTCCTGAGAATTTTACAAAGCTACGCAACACATTTAGCTTTTGCACGTTAATACTCGTTCGGGTTGTAACAAAGGTGACGATATTATGCTACTTTATCATTCATTTAAATTTACATTTGATTGATTCATTCATTCATTCATTCACTGCTAAAATAGAAAAATGTAGATAGTATGGTGCTGACAGATACATGGCTTTGTGACCGCTTACATTACCAGGGTATCACAATTTCCCCCTTCCTAACAAAAAAAAAGTGGCAGGAACATCTTTACACGTAGTCAATGGCAGAGACTACGATCTAATAGGAGAACTTTGATGTGCTTGCCAGGGTTTTGAGATATTGTCTGTAAAGAATTAGGACAATATATCCACTGTGTTACACCTCCCTCCGTCCGGAAGTGTCCGTGTCTTCTATCTGTCTTTTTCTGTAGAGCTACTTCAACTTTATATCAGACAAATACACATTGTTTAACGGAGGCAACTTTAACATAAACTTCTTTAAAGATGCGTCCAGTGAATTGTCACAATTAATTAGTGCATTAAATTTCTTGAATCCTTATTAACGTACCAACAAGGGTCACAGAGAGTTCCTCCTAACTGCTCGTTACCAGGAGGGAACTGCTGGTCTTTTATCTTGTGACAGTGATAATATTCCAATTTATGCATTTATTAACACTAATCGAAGGCTTGTCTGCTTCTTGGATGCTTTGGACTATGGGCTGGGAAGACGTAACAAATTCGACTTTAGAAAACTTCAGAAATGACATGCAACAAAAGAACTGGAGCTGTGTACTCATGGAACGGTGTGTCAACGAAGCTTATTGTGAATTTCTGCGTATGTTTAAATTTATTATACATATTTTCCAATGAGAACATACAAAGCGAAAAGACGTGTCTGTAAATCCTGTGTTACACGTAAACGTCTCAAATTGATTTCTGAAAAAAAAAAAAAAACATAAAAAAGTATAGGTGATTTATTAGTCTATGGAGAGCAATTCCCTTATACAGTTCGTGTTTTCGTAACATCGTATCTGTGGAGACAAGAAAACCTAAGGCTACGTACTTTCAAAATCTTGGAAAGCGATATGAAACGTTACAAAAACAGATCGCCGAGAAATTAGTAATATTATAGCTCATGGCGAAGCCATAAGTGTAGAATAACTATGTAAGAAATTTAGTTGTCATTTCACAAATATCGCCTCAAAAGACGCCATTTCAGCAATCGATGCTAGGGAAGCTTGCTGTACGGTGTTTTCCAGCACTGCTGTTAACTGTGTTTTCTTCTCTGTCACCACTCAAAATGAAGTGCGCGCATATCATATCAATAGCAAAAATAGCAAGACATGTGACTGCGAAAACATAGAAATCAGACCAGTTAAGTTCAGTTAAGACATAAACGCCCCTGTGATGACACACATATACTCGTACAATCTCTCACTTACGGAAGGAATTTATCCCGACAAGATGAAAATAGCGAAAATAGCTGTATTGAGCAAAACTGGTAACCCGAATGATCTGGGAAATTAGTTTTTCGCAAAAAATATTCCAGAGAAGCAGCCCTTTTGTACCAGATTCATTAATCGCAACTTAGAACAAAAGCTATATCCATTAGGAATCTACATTGACCTTTTCAATCCGACAATATTGTTGTAGAGGTTATCGTGTGCGAGGGACACCAATATCGTTATTGAAATGGTGCCTTTACAATAGGTTCCAATATGTATGTATTGTCATCAAGCAGGGGAACTACCACTGGAGATATACCCGGTGTTTCAGTTAAATCCCCGTGCTAAATAATTCACGAATGGGTGCACCAATCGACGAACTTTCTTTTTTACAAGTATCTGTCCGATGCCACCTACAAGCTGCGCAGCGTGTGAATGAGTGGGAGGCGCCCATTATTTTAATAAAAATTCAAATGAGTTTCGTAAAAAGCATAACTTCTAAAGCAGGGCGCTGTCGGCATTAAAATGGTTACTACGTACCCTTTTGGGGCCTTCAGTGGACACCTTTTAGAAGAAAATCTGCAACCGAAGCTGGTCATTTGTTGCTGTAATTAATGTAATGAATCTTGTACCTAAGTTATGTTTTTTTTACGAAACTCATTTGTATTTTTATTTAGATAATGGGCGCCTCTCACTCATTTACACGGTGCGCAGCTCGTAGGTGGTATCGGACAGATACTTGTAAAAGAGAAAGTTCGTCGTTTGGTGCACCCGTTCGCGTCCGGGGATTTAACTTAAACGGGGTTTAATTATTTAGCCCGGGGACTTAACTTAAACACCCGGTATAGGTTACAGGCAACAGGCAAAGCCAGGCATTTCGTTAAATGACTGGACAATTCCAGGCATTTTATGAAATGCAGGGTTTTATCAGGCATTTAACGAAATGCCTAAACACAAGCCAGGCATTTAGTTAAATGCCCGTTCGCATCACGCATATTACAAGATGCTTCGGGAGTGCTATGGGAATGCAAAGAGTGAGTGAGTAAAAAGAAGAGAAAACATGGAGAAGTTGGCACCACAAACATGGAGGCCGTAACACAAAGGAATGGTTCATATGGACTTCTTTCCAATAAGTGATGTGCGCAAAACGGATTAAAAAAAAGGAAGAAACAGAAGGCGAACGCTATAATAAAGTATCATGTAGAATAATTACGATGTGCATGGTATTGGAATGAAATCAAAGATACTTTACCCGTCATAGCGGTCGTACCAATCGCCCAACCCCATCATCACCCCCTGTAGTGTGTGCGCTTTTATTCGATGAACATAGCACGACGTAAACAACGAGATTTGGCCGAGGCAGGCCATAATTAGGGACGACACAAACATGTGAGCCTCAAACGCCCAGAAATCAACGAATGCAACAACTCAGGGAAACGAGGTGCTGACGCTGACGAGTTGTTGCATTCGTTGATAACATGACGGTCTGTCGTGTCTTCTTCTCGCCCTGTATCTTCCCTCAAACTGAAGGAAATTTTAACGTCGTCACGGAACAACGAGATGCGGACACGAAATGACACTTCGGGATTGCCACCGATCCATTGGGCAGTGTTTTTGGTAGGCGTCATCATTCCGAAACTCGGCTTTATAGAAACAAATTTGGGGAGGCCAGGCAAGCTGCAACAGCCGCACCAGACTAACCTAACTTATCACTAAAGTAACCAAGTTTATGATGTCTTAGGTTAGTTTACTGATAGGTTAGGTTAGGTTAGTGCGGCTGTGTCAGCTTGCCTCGCCTCCCCAAATTCGTTTCCAAAGGAAGTTGGAGGCGATGCAACCTACTACAGACGCACCAACCAAACTTGACGTACATTCAAGACTAACCTACTTTATGATGTCTTAGATTAGTTTAGTGATAGGTTAGGTTAGGTTACTGCATGTGTCTGACTCTTTTGGGCGTTTTGCCAGTTGCATACAGTTATCACAGATTTTGGCAACCCCAAACAGAAGGGCATCGTGATGACCACACAGAAATTAGGAAGGTTCACTTAAGGTCCATTTCTCAATTAGAGCTATACTTACACGTAGTGATTAGACGTTTGCATTTCTTCAATGAGTGGCCATAACAGGTCCATTGCGAAAAAAAGAAAGAAAAGAAAAGACAAAAGGAAAAAAACGAAAAAAGAAAACATCATTGCTGGTGCGCAGCTGATTCCTAGCTGGTAGCACTCACGCCATCTTGGCCGGTCGTGCAATGACGAAATCCTTTTTCGCGGGCCAGCTACAGGAGATGCATTGTATTCATCTGTTCACACGTGTTCATCTTGATCTACAGCTCTGAGATGTGAACGTCGCTTCCTGTTTAGCCCGAACAGTGTACGAACTCCGTATTACAATGCACGGACACACGGCACGGATACAGAGAGGCACGGATAAGCAAGCCCACTGTGACACATGCGCGAGGGAGCAGGATATGGAAACGTACTCCGGTGGTAGATGACTTCGTATATGTGCACGAGTGGAGCAACTGATAGTTTTTTCTACATTGTATGAATAACCTATTAGCACACACACACACGCCATGCCCTTGTTGTAAAGTTTTTTGTTTACGACCGAACCTCTATACTGCTACTACCAACACCCAGGATCGCTCGCGTCTCATGATGATCCCCTTGCCGATGGGTCTGATATGGCATACTCGCTTGTTTTCGCTACCAGTTTAGATATACCTTGAAAGGGTCACATCTCACCGGCGCATTCTGTAGTGTTTGACTCCCCTTTCTTCAGAGGTCACTCCCTCTTGGTGTGTACGAGCACATGGTACAGATGGTGGATGACAAGCAGAAGGGGTGCCCTGCGTCCACCGGGCGCAAGAAATCCACATGTGAACATCCATGTCCAGGGCGTCCGAAAGCACTGCCTATCTTTTGGGCTACGCCAAAGACATTTACAATAAAGGCTGGTTCACAGTGCCACGTTCGCACTTACGGGCTACGGGTTGCGTTAACGTAGTACCCATCTCGTTGCCGGCTACCCCCCGTTCCTGCATCGTTCACATTACTACGTTCCGGCGCTCCGTTCCTCCAATGAGGAGCGGCCTCCTAGAGCGCCATCCTTCCGAAGAAAAGTGAAATAGAGCCACTGAGTAGCATGGCGTCCAGCGTCCAGCACCCCCGTGCCGGCTGCTTTGGAAGACAATCAGATATTTCTTGACGATGTTCTTAACTGTTAACTGTTAATGTTCTTAACTTAACGCCATCGTCGACAGTGCAACGTACAACTCGCTACTTCGGACAGATTCATTGAGTGAAGATATCACCTGACAGAGCCACTGCTATGCTAATTGTCATCTATGAGTTTTCTTTTTTCGTGGCATCCCTGTAGACGCTTTTTTTGCTATTGTATAGCCAGGGAAACTTCTCAACTTGGAGAATAAGAGCTTCTAAGACATCCAATGTTTGCGCCATCTTTCCAAGGAGACGAGCAAGACAAAACGCATGCGCGGCATGCGAACTTTTCTGCCATCCTATTGGCGAGTGCGCGTACGGTTACGGAGCTTGCGGGAGAAAAGTTGAAGTTGCCTCAACTCCTTGCGGAAACGATCTTGCGGGCGGCGTCTCTTCGTCGTCATGGCAACCCCCACCGTAAGCGTCCGTAACCCGTAGCCGCAAGCGTAAACGTGACAGTGTGAACCAGCCTTAAGACAAAAAAATGTGTGCGGGACCAACTTTCTGATACATTTGTTTCCTTGAATAGCTAGGCGACTAAGCGGATGCCGTGGACGTGACCGAAATCCTGTCGCACGCGTGCCTACTAATTTCAAGCAGCTCACTTCGCACGAATTTTTGAAGCAACGGTCTTTTCCTTGTTTCCCTTTCTGGAGCTAGAAAAAAGTATCCCAAATTTTTCGTGCTTCCTCCGAAGTTTGCTTGCATGGTTCGGTCATCCGGAAATTCGTTATCCCGACGCAAAGGGACGACTCCCGAAGTGTACGGATAACCGAGACATGACTCTACATATATAAAATACTGTATTTTGAGTACGTACTCAAGATACGTACAGTAGGTGTCAGCCAACGACGAGAGCAGTTCACAAGGCCGTATAGTGGCTACGAAGTCCTGCCCTGGCAGCCTGAAATATAGCTGCGTCTCCGAAGTCTGGGCCACCAAAGGCTAGCTCCCAACGGCTGATCCAAATTTGAAAGTTTATCCCCGTAATTAATAATGCCAATTGTTTACGCTGAGTGCGCGGAACAGGCAACGGTTATAAGAACCATACGATGACCCAGGTGACAGTGGAGAGCTGAAATACTTGCGTTAACCTGCGCCACAGCTAAAGAGGGACGTGGCAACACCTTAAACAGTGCTCGATCGTTTCACACATTCCGCAAGACGGGCAACTATCATAGCGAGAGGTATGAAAGCGGTGTAATCGCTCGCGGAGAAGAAGAACGTCGTGGTCTAGCTTCCACTGAAGACTGGCGTGGCGAGCATCTAGCCATGCCGCAGTGATTCGACGCCAAGACAGCTTCGTCGGCACCGTAGGGACTGCAGAACTAGACTGCAACTCCATGATAGCGGCATAAAAATCGCTGAGAGCCTATAACTGGATGTCAGCGTCGGGAAGCTGAAGTCGTAAACGTCTTACAACGTCAACACAGTCGACGTATTGATGAGGCAGGACTTCGGACCTAGGCCGAAACCTAGGACTTTCAATTAACCACCTGGTGGCGCATCCCAAAGAGTATTGAACTAACGCACGCTGCGTGTTCGGGAGCGTGCAATACCTCGAAATAAACATGCGACTGAACTGCAAGGCATTTGTAGAGCACACCCGGCTGGGTTAAATCGCCACGTGCACGGTGCACATTGGTCACGTGCACGGTGCAAGCGGGATCTTGCGTCCCATTCCAGCGAACCACGCCAGAGAAAACGGAACGCGTCTCTAGTAATGGCAGTATGGATAAGTGCTGGTGGCGTGGCAACGACGCCCAGGAACCACAAGCGACTGCAGTACCAGGCCACTAGCAGGTGATCCGAAAAAGTGATGGGCAAATCAACGAACTTCAGCTGCCGCAGGACAGCTCTGCAACGATTAAACAACTAGATATCCCAGTGCAATCGAAAGTCACACCAATAATATTGACGTCTGGTCTCAGTGGAACCCGGAAAGAATCCTCGCAGGAAGGCTGGAGGTTGAAAAACAGTGCTACATTTTTTTATCTATTAAGTCTTGCCCCTGAAACAGCTCCGCAATCTTCAAACGCCTTCAGAAAAGGTCCTAGTGAACACTCGCAGATTTCAAGGATCACCGAGATATCGCCCGCAAGCGAAAAAAAAAAAAAACAGAAAAAAAATAGGTGGAAGACATCCATTGGGCAGTGCCAAGGTAACGGGAAGCGAGCACAGTCGCTTGAGTAGAGGGTTGATGGATGGCGTACAAGGCGGGAGAGAGAGGACATCCTTGACGGACACCACGAGTTACTTCAAAGGGGGACGACACGCCGCCAGCGACAGAGACAATGCTTCTTGCGCCCCAATACAACATTTCCGCATACCTGACCCAAGCAGCGGCGAACCCGTATGCCCTCAGCAGAGAGAACAGGTAAGTGTGTCGCACCCAATCAAATGCCTTGTATTAATCGAAGGATGCCAGCACAGCGGGGGCATGACCACTCTCAATTCAGTGGTTGGCATCGCGAAGTGTGATTCGATGAAGATCTGAGGACCTGCCGGGGGGCAGAGCATGCTTGACAAAGATGTAACACGTTTTCCGACAGAGGTGAAACGCGCAACAGAAGAGTTTTAGCTAGGATCTTATAATCGCTCATCAGTAATGAAATCGGGCAATAAACATCTGGGTCCAGTCTTCGAGACGTGCCTTTGCACAGAAGAACCACAGCACCATTCTGCATACTAAGGCATAACACCCCTGGGTTAAGCAGATGTTAAAAAGCCGAGTCATGCAAGTACCAATTACACTCCGGAAGCGCTTGTAGAACTCAAGTGGGAGGCCATCAATGCCAGGGCACTTTCCGCTCGTCATTGAGGAGACAGCCGCAAAAGCCTCATTTCGCCTGAGCGGCCCTGAGTCAACATGCTCCATTTCTTTTCGCCGGAAGTAGGTACTCTCGGCTGACAACAGGCTCGACATAAGGTGACTCGTGATAAAGGGCCGCGCAATGCTCACGCATTGCTTCCTGAATGTCACAGGGACAGAATTGAGCTGGCAGCTGGCTGAATTGAGCAGAATTAGACTGAATTGAGCTGGCAGCTGGCCGGAGCTCAGTGATTCCTGAGTCCGGTAACAAAAATAATCCCGTATTGTTGACTCTATGAGATCAGCCACAGAAGATTGTGTGTATTGTCATCAAGCAGGAGAGCTACCTATTGTGGCGACCGCCTCACGGCTCCCAGAGCCGGCGGTCCCACACCCGGGGCCGTTCCACCCACTCGCTACCAGAAGGAAGTGCAACCAACTCAAAAGGAAGAATGCAATCAAACGTTTAATGACATACCTCACCACGTACAAAGCCTTACCGAACACACTGCCGCAATGCCCAATGCTCGGAGTCGGAGTGCCCCAAAATCCTACGGTGGTCCCCTTTTAAGGAAAAGAATCCTCGCGCCCAGTAACACTTCGAAGAGCGGCACGTGCAATCACAGATAACGATAACATATCACCGGCGTGGTGACGGGAATAACGAAAAGCAGATAACCCGCACATGATAGTTCCCGACAGCGTGACGAGACAACAAATTCGCAGGGAAAGTTCTGTTTCCCACACTATGGAGGTAGTCCCCTTTGGACAGACACTAACTTCACATTACAATCCTACGAGCTAGATAACAAAACTTTCTAGGAGAGTTTGCTTTTCGTACTGGACATACCAAGCGAACAGAGATTCTGTACTCATCTTCCTAAACTTCTCCTAACCTTGTATTGTTGACTGATTAGATGAGTCACAGAATTTGTTAGCCCATCTTCCTTATTGTTTTAGCCTACCATTCCCTATATCCTTAATTTACTGATTTGCTTCATTTTCCCCAACCAGGTCAACAACTGAGGCCAGTTCTAAAACTCTGCCTCATTCCTATTGCACTTGAGTGTAACGCTGTATCGTGTGCTTCAGAGGAGCGACAACATTGTGCTTTACAATTAACTCACCCCAAATTTCCAATATATCCCCTCCCTGTGTTGTGGCGTCAGCATATTCTAAATTCATTTAATTAATCTGGTAATTTAAATTTAATAATACCTACACTACCCTGAACCCTTTACATTGTTTTTACCCTTTACAAGTACATTGTTTGACGAAGTATTTTGCTCCTAACGTTAGGCGCTCCCTCCCAAACCAAGTTTGTACGTATAGTAGCTGATTATATTTCTCATACGTTCTCATCTTCCTTTCAGGTGAGGGAGGGTTGGGGCTGGTCTAGATGAATGGGGAAATACGCTTCTGTTGTTTGCGGTTCCATGACCTCACAGGTCAATCCGATGTCTTCCTGGTTTTCGGGCCATATGACCATTTGGGCCTTCTGAGCATTAGGGCCTTCTGGACACCTTATATCCCGCCCTGCTCATTTGACCCAAATGCTCAAAAGGCCCAATTTTTTTCGGTTAGGCCTCATATCCTCCAAATGCCCATTTCCACCGACGTCCCAAATCGACCAAAAGCTCGTTTCATCCGAAACAATGTTTGGACGTTCTGGACTTTCGGCTGATCTGGGCCCTCGGGTTGCAGTGACCCATATCCTCCAAATGCTCTTTTCATTCGAGCGCCCAAAACCACCGAAAGCGGGATACATGAAAGGACACGCTTCCCCCGTTTGTCAGGGAGATGTGGAAAGGTGAGCGGTTCTTGGGTATGCAGGAATCCAATGTACTTCCTGCAACTGACTCAGAAGTGAAGTTTGCCAAGGAAAGGTATTATTGATGTCGTTCAATAAGTGATCCGATCCGAATAGAGAGATATTTTCTATATGAGTGACTGGAGTCCAGACACTGTGTAGGTCACGATAGTGGAAAACGAATAGTAACAAGGCGCCCACGGCATAGGTCCCGAAAAAGGTTACAAAAAGGACCTCTTCCTTTACTTTTCTTTAATACATACTGTTAATACAGTTCGGACGTTCAGAAAACACTCTATTAACCGTCTGAAACAACCCCTAGAAAAAGCTTGCAAGCAGTATGAATGCATGAAACCAGCATATCGTCTGAACTGTCAATCTCCCCAGGAGGCGCTTGAGGTTTGTGTGTTTTCCGCCGTCCCCCTATATGTTCCAGCCACAGGACATACCATTCCCACCATGTTCTTTTTCCGTGCCTCATGACGCGGACCTCCATGAGCTTCCGAAGATAGTGCTTCTCCCGTTAGCGACGTGCATACGAATAAAATTCATTTTCGAAATATCCTTTGTTCAGATCACTTCTCGAACGCGATCTCATTTGTACACACCGAGTGTCGTGTCATTTCGACCTACCCCATATGAGTGCCAGGGATCCTGCGGTTTTAGGATCAGGATCAGGCCCGCCCCATCCCTTTTGAATGAGCTTGGCAGAGTTCGTACACTTGGATCGAGCTAGGGGCATAGCGGTCGCCCGTCTTCGGGTTCCGTCGTCTGCTAAATTACGTGAACTTTGACGTGCGGGTCAATGAGGGCAGTCGTCACCGTTGTAGTAAGGATTTGACAGCACCGGATATAGTTGGGCAACCCGCTGTTCGATAGTTTCGAGACCGTGCGAAAAAAGTGCTAGCTGGCAAATTCTGGGCGCTTGGAAAGCGCCACGCGAACATGCGAGATTGCTTGTTTCGACCAAGCGAACATGACTGTTCGGGATCTGGAAAAAAAGTTGCTACGAAATGACCACCTGAATTCGCCATTATGCTGCGAGGGTGCTCGCCTTGGCAAGAGTTGTGGACTCCGCATTACCATCAACTGTGGTTATCATCTCGACGTTTGTTTGGGTTTGAGGCGATTATGTAAAGCTGCATGCTGACCGATATCACGCGGATGCGATGCTATTATCTCATTAATACACACAGGTGGACACCAAATCCAATAAATCTGCCACTAGACTCCGTGCATCTTCATTTGTTACATCGCAAACTTGAAAATGCCCCATGAGCGAACGCGACCACCTTCGCGTGTATGAGTGAGATAAAGTCATCGCATCCGTGCGATTCAGCCGACATACACCTTCACATAATCGCCGCAAACGCAAACAAACATCGCGATGATAACCGCAGCTGAGGGTAATGCTGAGTCAACAGCTCATGGCAAGGCGGACACTCCAGCAGCAACAGTGGGACAGTCGAAACACTGTTTTCCGTTATTTCTCGTAAGAGCCGCTAGGGTTGCTCTCTCCCCGACTTTAGCTCTGCCTGTCGAAATGGCGTTCCAGTAAACTCTGCTTCGAGCTGTACATTGGATTCCCGCACACTTAGGAACCGCTCATCCTCCCTCCTTTCCCTGTTAAACTGGGGAAGAGTGTCCTTTCAAGTATCCCACTTTCGGTGGTCCTGGGCGCTCGGATGAAAAGAGCATTTGGGGGATATGGGTCACTGCCACCCGCGGGCCCAGATCAACCGAAAGCCCAGGAGCTCCGAATATTTTTTCGGAGGAAATGAGCTTTTGGTTGATTTGGAACGTCTGTGGAAATGGACGTTTGGAGGATATGAGCTGCTACCATTTTTTTCGGGTCTTATGAACATTTGTGCGTTCTGGTCACTTGGGCCTAATGCACACTCGGGCCATATGAGATATAACCGGCGTTCCCGGATCAACACGCTCTTCCTTTTAATTTTTTCAAGTATTTTTCTAACTGCATCCCTGTCCTTATTAAACCTGACTACGAGAATTTTGGTCCCTTCCACAATGCTCAGACCTAGATTTTTTCTCGGTTCCTTCCACCTAAATATACCAATTTCGATTTGTCGCTATTTTTTTTCGCCCCACTCATTGTCCCATATCCTTCCAGAGCCTTCTCAACTTCGTCTACCATAGTGAGATCACACCGAACACCGATATGTATTGTCATCAAGCAGGGGAGCTACCTATGGATATGTTGTTTGGGAAAAAAATATTCAGTGGGTGGCGTAATTACAGGTGGTACGAAGACATGGCTTTCAAAACTACTGTGCTAATGAACATGTGCGAACGTAATGCTGGTGAGGCCTATATATGCTACGGCGAAAAAATTAAATGTACAGGCTATATATAGGTGTTAATGAGATACATACAGATGGATTGAGCAATGAAAAATGGAAATGACGGAATGACGAAATTGTACCATTTAGCGACCTCCGCGCTGCAATATTCGACAATCCCGCAAGGAGATCGATCCTCCCCAACGTTCCAGATAGGACAGGCCTTCCCATCTTGCAAGGAAAACGTGGTCAGCACTTGAAGAGAGCTCTTCTTGGAGTGTCTTGACTACGAGACACCTTGCCCGCTGTACAAGTAGCAAGGTGGGAGTCTCTCGGCGACTCTGAACAACAACTTGGCACCTGGCGGACCACAAGACCTGGCGGATCCGCATGCGGTTAGCAGGACTCGCATATGACCGTCGGGGGAACGCAGACGAGGCAAGGTTTCACGAAAATCCACGGGACACCGAATGTGTGTGGACCTTGGCATATTCTGCAAAAAAGCTTTGGCTACAAGACAGTCATAGATGACATGTTCGTTCGACTCGGGGTGTCTTCAAAAAGGGCACGTAGAGTGGGGTACGAGTCCCCTGCGTCCCAGTCGGTCACGAGTATGCTAAACTTTGCAGGCGAATATCCAGAGTGTGTCCTAGAGGTCACCAGGAAGCCAGGACGGGACGAAAGCAGGCCACCGAATTTGCGCACCTTGTATAGCGCGACAAGAGGGTCCAGCTGTGGAAGGTACGAGAGTGGCCACACGGAGCGGTGGTGCTACTCCGGGGTCGAGAGTGGGAACTGCAACGCAGACTTGTTGGAAGCATCGCACTATTGCGGCTTGGAACTTTCCAGGTACCTCAGCGCTTGGACTGTTGTTCAGCTGTGCATCAGGCTCGAGGTGGCGACGAAAGGGGCCTAGCCAATATTGTAGAGGTACTTGTGCAGGGGCATGCTCCGATGACAAAATGGGCATTAAAGTACGCAATGCAAAACACCGACAGGCAATGGCAACATCCGACACTGCCCAACCTCCTCTCTGTGGAGGCACGCGGATCATCTGTTGATCGAGAAGTGCTGTTTTCCAATTCCAGAAGAACAAGAGGATCTCCGTGTTTATACGTGATGTTGCAGTGGCAGGCGGCAGAAGACCGAGGTCCAGAAAACAAAGGTGGTCTAGTAAGGCGCACCGGAGGATATATGCTCGCTCGCTGTACGCGAAGTCGTACTCCTGCGCTGCGCGACACGAGTTCTGGATCCGCCGAGTGGCCAGTGTCCCGTTGAGAGGGGTGGGACCATCTTCATAAAAAAACACACCAAGGATGCGCATGCTCGTGCATTGTTGCATCGAAAAGTCAGGGTCGACATAAAACGATCCAAGAGGGAGGATCTTGGACTTTTGGGTGTTAAGTTGACTCCCTGATACTGCTGCGTATTGCTCGTACAGCTGCAGGACTGCCGTTAGCGAGTATCGGTCGTTGATGCAGAGTGTGACGTCATCAGCATACGCAAAGATCTTACAACTTCCCGCTTCCCGCTCCTATAGATTGTATTGTTGACTGACTAGATGAGTCACAAAATTAGTGAGCCCATCTTCCTTGTCGTTTTAGCCTACCACTCCCTATACCCTTAATTAACTGATTTGCTTTTCGCTTTCTGATCCCCAGATCGCGGGTTCGAACCCAGCCGAGGACGCCAGCAACTTGGTGGCAGGGTACAAGTTGCTTATACACGCCGTCTTCCGCGAGGGACGTTAAATACGGGGTGCCGTGTGGCGAGCTTTCATCGCACGTTAAAGAACCCTCAGGTGGGCAAAAGCAATCCACAGACCGACCGCTGTGGCGTTGCTCATGATCTCAGTTGTCTCGCGACGTAAACACCCAATTATTATTACTGATTTGCTTTATCTTCCCCAACCAAGTCAACAACTGAGGCCAGTTCTAAAACTCTGCCCCATTGCTTTTGTACTTGAGTGCAACGCTGTATCGTGCAACACTCCTGTACTTTGTATTGTTGACTCAATGAGATGAGCCACAGAAGATTGTGTACTCATCTTCCTAAGCTTTCCCTAACCATTTATCCCGCTTGTTACCCCACTTGTTATTCGTATCTCGCCTATTTCTATCCTTGAGTCAACAACTGAGACAAGTTCTAAACTCACCCCAACACCAACGACTATTCAAGAATGCTAACAACAACAGCGGGGGCTCTCCAGGGCAGTACGTTAGGTTCGTCGCACTACAATATACAGGGTGTGCATTTATTGGGCACGGATTGTTTATAAAAAAAAAGCAACTATTAGAGATGCACAAATTTCGTTGTCACAAGTGGGTTACACGGACACCCTGTGTGACAGCGAATGCTACTGAACGAGTCATTACCTAAAATTCATTAAATAACTTATCAACTATGTGTATTCTAGGAAATGCGCGATAGCATAATTGGAGCCAGTTATTATTCAAATCCATCGTCCTCATTAAACACCCTGAGAAACGAACGCACCTTGAGATATAAATCCCCGAATTTTGCAATGCAAATGAGCCGAAGCGGGAACCACGCGCTTCTCTAGCGCGGAGACGACATGTCACTTGCCATACCTGGGCCGGAGAGAAGAGTAGGGTACACAAGAGGAAAACGGGGTGAGGTTTGCCTGTCAAACGACGGCAAGTTGGGCCGGAGAGCGGTCTATCTGGTCAGCAGATTGGCGCCTACTGCAATCAGCTCCATTGCTCCAAAGCAACTTACCCTCTCACGATGAATGTCTGTCGCTCTTTCCGCGCTCGCTTAGTGCGTACCTCGTATTTCGGCTCATTTCTATAGCAAAGTTCGGGAATTTATATTTCAAGCTACGTTCGCTTACCAGGGTATTGATGGATTTGAATTTGGGCTCCAATTCTGCTATCTCACCTTTCTCAGGAAACATCTAACTAGTAAGATGATTCTTTAATTTTATTTTAGTTAATCAATCGTCCAGTAGTTGCATACGCCTTACAGGATGTCAGCCTGGCCCTATAACCCACTTGCGAAAACATAATTTGTGCAACTCTAATTTTTTTTTTACAAAGAAATGTGGCAAATGAGAAAAAAGAAGAAATCTTGTATATGACAATGATATAGTAAACTAATCTCAATCTGAAAATTTTATAATTTCTGTTGATGACACTAGTTTATTTGTCTTCGAAAGTGCCGTTGATAAACTTGTTACGAACGCAAACATGTTTCGTTCTGAAATGAGAATCTGGTCTGAAAGAAACTGTCTGACCGTAATCGTAGTAAAGCTGAGATAAAAACTAAAAAACGAATAAGTGTTAAAATAACAGGACGAACAAAGGCAATTCTGTATAGAAACATGCAAACGCTTTGCACCTTATTATTATTATTCTTTTTTTTTTTTAGCCCCTGTGTTGTGTTGGCTCTTTTCTGTCTCCTCAAGCTCATGGTTTTTCAAGATTGAAGCACTTTGCCAATTCAAGAAACATTTGATTAGGTGGCTAGTCAGTTGAAATTGTAAATGCAGTTAAAAGAACTGGAGTGTTCGTTTCCGAAAGGTTATCATGGGATACTAGTATGCGCGTTGTCGTAAAGCCAAACTCGCCAAAAGAGAGAGAGAGAATACCTCTTTATTTACAAACATTGGAGCCGTTGGTATCTTGAGTAGATACCGATATCGTTCCGCAAAGTTGGTAAAGATCGCTATCTACAATTCATTAATAGTGTCACAGTTCAGTTATTGCCACCTTGTGTGGGGCCCCACATCTAGAAATATCATAACAAATCTCTCTCTCGAAAGAAAACAAGCTGTTCGATTTATAGCAAATGTATCCTTCAGCTCACATATGGCAAACGTATTTTGAGCTAACACGATGTTACTGTTAACATATTAACCATTGCGCACTTGCTTCAGCACCCACGTCGTCAAAAGGAATTCCAGTGCGGTTTCCTGATCTCAGACCTCAAAGCTGCCTTAAAAGCTGCACCCTTAAGTCTTCCTCCTGTTCTAGACAGAGAACATTTCAATTTACATGAGTCGTAGTGCGGTGTTGCAGACCACATTTCAGGGATGGAGATGTTTCTAGCAAGGGCTTGTTCAGTTTTTTTTTTTTTTTTAGCCTGTACCACTGACACAGAAGCACAAAACGTAGCCTCTCCGTGAAAGGTGGTTTTCAGATGGGTTGTAGTGAACGATATGATTTACTATTCAAGCATAAGCCTTAATTGGCGAACAAATCAGTAGTTAGGGTGACGTTAAAGGAGCAGGGACGTGAAATTTACAAAAGCTCGACAACCCGTTTCATTCGTGAAGCTGTTCATCAAGAACCACCATGCAATGTATTTTCCCTCTGGGGTGCATTGTCACTGCGGAATCAAATTTGCAGGAAGAGTGGGAGAAAGCATTGTCGGATGGACGGCCAGATCTTCCCTCGTGATGTCGGCAGTTCCACCTGCCATACTTCTTTCTGTCTTCTCAACTCACGCGCTTGTATTCGCTGCTGTCTACATCACGAGTCACATGATCACCCTTCCAGGGGGATTACTCACGTAACGAAGTACCCTGATACTTCCCTCGCTCTCTTACACGCTCCTTTCAAAGAGTTGGGTGTCTTTCAAAGATAGGTAGAACAGAAGACATCGCGCGCGTGCTGCAGGTGATCTGCGCTCGTCGTTCTTTCCCTTGAGCTAATGTCATTTAGAACACGCCACAGAAAAAGAAAAAAAAAGATAAAGGAAAAGGAAAAGGAATGAAAAGAGACAGAAAACATTGAGGCTAATCTTCATGTCTGATTCAAGGTGGCGAAGGTTTGATTAAATCGAAACCACGTTGGACGTGCTCCCTGTACTGTACTATCGTATTCTGTGTGCAACGCGTGAAAACGGATATGGTGCATGCTGTGCCACGACAGGGGCAATACCACGTTCCCGCAAGGACCGGGTAGTACCAAAGTTAATTTTGATACCATCGTGATAAATTTTAGAGGAAGAATGGAAAGCTATCCGACATAGACCTCAAACTGCTGTTCCTGTTATGTATCAACTGTATGTATAAGCGACGGAGAAAAAATAAAAAAAAAGAGAAAAGAAAGGAACTTGTCGTTCGTTGTGACGATGGTCGATACTCCACAGCTGACGTGAATCGAATTGGAAGGAAAAAGAGAGGTTGTACTCTGCATGCTAGGTCCTCTGGTCCATGTAGCCACCACCCCCATGTAACGGACGCCTTCCGTCACAAACACACGGACACACGTGCAAGTACTGTAGTAGGTTGGAAATGCTCGATCGATGGAGATAGAGGGGCTCACGCAATGGTTGGACTTCTACACTAATGAGGAAAGCTGCATCTGACATACAGGCCTTCCTTGAACACCATATAAAGTGGATATCTAGATGTTACAGATTATCTCTTGCTGATGGAACCACTACAGCGTATAGGAACCAAATGTGGTCTCATAGTAAAGCATACTCCGAATTCTAAGAGTTTCTCTGAATGTTAGACATTTCTCGGCTTTAGTGACGTATTCCAAATAATTAAAAATGTTCTTGTACTCGATGCTACCGTCTTATACGTTCCTGCACCTGCGCTGTTACCGCTAATAACTAAGCTCTTCTCAAGGCATCGCCGTTCATTTCGCTGCAGAGGCGGGGAGATTACTTTCATTTTCTAGTGCACTCCCTTTACTCCTTACTTTACTTTTCCGTTACTTTTTCAAGAGGTAACGCATTACGTTACTCCTTACTCTTTTAAGAGATAACGCATTACGTTACCCATTACTTTTGCGTGGTATGCAATGTGATACTAACGCCATTACTCCTGAGGAGTAACGTCATGACTTTTGCATTACTTTGTCAGAAAACTTTATACTAAACACCACTCATTCAGTTGAAGGAGATGACGAAATGGCGGCGTTATTTTGTGCAAACATCTTTCTGACTGTCGGGTTGCAACCTAAAGACCCCATGCTTCGGATTTCCAACGTTTCACTCGTGAGACGAGATGATCGACTCTTCACGTTGAAGAAGGCATAATCTGAGAACATCGGACACGTGATCGCTGTGGGTGTGCGGCGGTGCAAGTCACTCGTATTTTTGTCGGTGTATTTTTGTCGGCCTTTTATCTTTTACACATGACAATGCAAGTAAAAAGAAAAACCCATCAATCCCTTGGTACACTGTAAGAAAAAATTCCGTAATTTTACTGCACAAGTGACCGCTAACTCTGTTGCCGGCATACGTTCCGTAACCTATATGGTGCACAAAATCCGTTTGGAGTGCACACAGCACAGTTCCGGACCGGGCTCTCGCAGTTTGATATCCCGTTAATGTTGTAATTGTCATTCTTTTCGCTTATCGGAGCTGTGCAGTGCGCACTCCAAACGAGTTTTCTGTCATAACTAGGATACGGCACATATGCCGGCAACAGAGTTAGCAGTCACTTGTGGGTAAACTTACAGATTCTTTTTACACTGTACTTCATCACTTCGAGGCTATTTTCTGTTACTTTCGCCTTCCTTCGACCCAAAAGTGGGAGGGAGAGAGAGAGAAAAGGTGGCGGAAAAACTACACGCGACATCTGAACGGGTTTTAACCTAAAGGTCAATAATCCTTCCTTAGTGTTCTCCGTGGGTGCGAGTGTGACCTCCTTGGTGTCAACAACGACAACAACAATCCTCACAATTCTTTAGAGTTTATACACTGAAGGAATGTCGTTCCCGAACTTGTATACGTAATGCGATTACGTTGCTCATTACTTACCTGCAAAAGGTAATGCGTTGCCGTAGCGGCATTACTGGAATACAACGCGTCACCAGTAACTCCCCACATCTGTTACGCTGTCACACACGCGTTATAGCTGAACGTTTACTTTCCTTCTTACTGGCCAAGTCATGAGCAATACAGAACCCGACGTAGCGCACTGAAGGTTTTCTGCAGCGTGATTCCTCGCGGTCCCGTGGACGTTAATGTTTTTCAATAACATTACGCGTACGAGACACGTACTATCGAATTTATGCAGACTCATACAATTAAACGCAGAAAGCCATGAGACAGGCGCGGCGCAATTTCGAGGGTCACGTCATTCCCTTCATCTCTCGAAACAGAAATTTATGCGCAAGGATGGGCAGCGCAAGGCAGAAAAGCAGGACCGTAATGTCCAAACCAGTCGTATTCCTTCTTTGAAAGTAACGAAAGTGAGCAGCTAATAAAAAGTATCAGTGGGCATATTCTCAAAATAGTAAGTCTTTTTTTTTTGTCTTCTTGTACCCGTGTCAGACGGACATGAAAAGAAAACAGAAAAGGGAAGAAAAAGGACATTAGGTGCTTAATGCTGTAAGTTTTAATGACATCCGTGATACTGGCTGACCTCTCGCAACACTTAAAAACAACAACAGCCACCGTGCACAGTAACTTCCCCAGAAATCGACCTTTGGGCGAGGGGGGGGGGGGGGGGTCAACCGAACTTCCGCGAGGGGCGGGGTACACTCTAAGAAAAAAAGGGGGTAAATTTACTCCTTTTGGGGACTAAATGCATTGCCACAAAAAAACAGTCCCTTTCGGGATTGATTAAATGCACGGGAGCGAATGAATGTCACAGAGTGGAGGCTGCATTTCACGCTCTGTTCTAAGAGTCCGAGGTACATAATTCGTGTGCATGCATGAAAATACTTCAAACCGTCAAACGTGTTATATCGAGCGATATAAAATCTTGCGAACATACATCGGGCACAGTTTGCGAAGAAAGAAGCGTTAACTGTTTCTTACTCTGTGCGCATTGCGAAGTTGGCTGAATTATACAGCCTTATGCCATCAAATTGACCAAGAGCACACATTTACGTAGGGTGTTGCATTCGGGAGACCATTTGCGCAGTTCAGTGACTATTTACAGAACTCGGGAGTAAATGTCGGGGTTAGGGGATTAAAATGGGGAGTAATTGTTTTTTTTCTCAGTTGTTAATTGTTTTTTTTCCTTAGTTTTTCTTAGTAGTTCTGTTTAATTTTTCTTAGTATATAAATATGTTTATGTGTATATGCATTGGTAGCCGAGCTTTATTTCGGAATCTAATAATTTTTAGGGGGGTGAAGGGGGCTATACCGAAAAAAAAGAGAGAGAAAAACAGAACACTCGATGACGCCAAGGGCAGCGGACAACGTGTGCTCAACTATGGTTGAAAGCACCTGGTATTAAAACGGGCTTACATGGAAATCAACATCATAGAGGGAGATTCAATGCCTAACCTGAGATATTTTATTGAGAGTTCATCAAACCTGGTATTTCGGAATATAGGGTATCATTACTCTACGTAGTTTCCCTGCTTTTAAATGCAGGTGCGCCGTCGTTTGGAAAGTGCCTGTATTTCAGCAGACAAAAAGTCTTTAGTTCGGATGCGTAACCCGTTGTAGTAGCAATATTAGGAGAAGGTAGCGCAGATTGAAAGGTGATTCCACGGCACCCGCACCATTAAAAATCAAACGTGTAACGTAAAAATCAAAAGTCACACCGCCGCTCTTCTTTTGAGCAAATCTCGGGCGGGGCGCCATTTTTAAACAGTTGCCCCGTGACTACAAGTTGGATACTGGAGTTTCTAAAAGCAACCACATGTTAGAAGACCTGACCCCTACATCTCCAGCAACAACAGTAAATACGATAAACAGTGCAAAAATTTTAAATATAATTTCAAGGTTATTTACTGAACTTCCCTTATATTATTCTATTCAACCTGCAAACTACGTTTCATTTTTTCTAAGTTGAATCTCATATAGTTTACTTTACCGTGTGAGCCGCATCATTTTTAGGTCGTTTAATGCCATTAAAAACGAAAGTGTGGCCCGAGCCTCGTAAATCATGGCATTCGAGAGCAGTTGACGACAGCAGTTGAACGACAGTTGACGAATTGTTCCGGTGCACGTGTCGCACGGACGTCAGTTTGTTATGCGGCAGTGGCTTTCATGTGAGTCATACAAGCACATGCAGGTGCACGCGTTCCAGTGAACCGCTCACTTTTCGCCAGTGTTTTCCCGGGTAAGCGGTGAAATGTTGCCTAACAGAGTACAGGCAGCGTGTTTTGGCTCGTGCTTTCCTGCAACCAAAGGTCAGATACGTCAGCGCCTGTAGAAGTAAGATCAGGCCTGTAGTTGCAAAAAATGAGAATTATGGGTAGGACCTGTCGCTATATAGCGTGGTTTTTCCTTCCTTGGAACTTTTACGATGCGCAGATAGGAAAAATATGAACCCAAAACCACGAAGTCACAAGCCATTTGGCCTATAACGTACGTATAAATAGGACACGGAAGTCCACATAGCTACGCGACATTTTCAGGTTTCTTACTCACGAGGAAGTAAAAAAAAAAAGAGAGAAAAGAGAAAGGAAAGAACGACGTGTACAGGTTCTCGAGACAACGCTCCACCTTGTATGGAAGGAATTTTCGCGCAGTCTGTGGCATACCGTGGGATAGAGCTGCATTCCCACCCTGCATTCCACATCATGGCTAACCTTTCCTTTCTTTGTTTTTTTCTATCAGCATTAAACATACCGCCCCCCCCCCCCCCCGCCCCTGTGTACTCACCTAACATCGCAAATAAAGCCTCAAACTTTCGGTGTCGGTGAGTAACGCTACCGTATGAAGCTGTAATGCTGGTTATAAATACGCATGACTCGGAAACAGAATAAAACTGCAAAAAGAAAGAAAGCTACGACAACAGGCATTCCCTGAATAAACTGTTGCCAGCCGTGACCGTTCTTCGTCTGCTGCACTGTTCTCTCGTGAGGTTGCGAGATTGCTTTTGTTTTGGTTGCTGTGATGAAATGCATCTTCCACGTCCCCTACGCCAGTGACCCTAGAACCGAACCCTCGATAACTTTCCAGCTGACATCCTCATTTGTTTTTTGGTTTTCGCTTTAAGGAAGCCAGTAAGAGACCATCCCGCGATGCGATACACGCTGCACACTCAACGCTCACGCTCACGCACTGGCCACCCCTAATAGCTTCCCGAACTTCACAGTTAATTCACCCTTGAGTTAATTCGTAACTTTCCCATTTTTCCTTTTCATTTCTTCATCAACCTCCCCAACCTGAAACGGCCGCTGAGCGAACGCTGACGAAACATAAATGTAAACCCCTAAAATGTTGTTGTTGATGATGATGATTGGAATTTTACTGGCGCACTAGCACTTGAGAACTAGGGCCATAGTGCGCCGAACAGCGAATTTCAGGTGTAAACCACGGTACAAGGAAAGTCATACACTTACAAAACATTTAAATAGCAGATAGCTCTAAAAAATAGCCCTAAAATGTTTAAAAGAGTAATTTTATGTGTACGCTAAAAGCTCACTGACTCCGCTTAAAATGCTTCAGGACGACAAGCAAATCGATAGTCCCTGAGGAATATTTTCTAATTATGCAGACTACCCGTCATTTGTCAAATGCAACTTTAATTCGTTCTACGTTTTCATTGATTCGTCTCATGGAAACAAAGAACAATAGGCAGCATACCCATAGATATTTTTGCGGAACGATGCAACATGTGAAAAGCCACACATCGAAAATATGTAGCATGGCAAGCAGCCAAATGCATTGCGACATTACGCAACGCACGATCATGTTCGACGTCGTCGCGTCGCTTCGGTTGTGTCGGCATATTTATTCCCCGGCTCGCCTCGTCATAATGGATAAGCAACTGATTTCCTTTCTGCTTTCTACGTTCAGGAAGCGGCTGTTCTTGGGAGTAGCAACGCGGAAGATAGGACGCGTTCACGCGGACATATTGTGAAGATGTCTGCAAATGAAATGCATGAGGTGTCGACATCAGTATCCGTTGGAAACGACGGCCTTGTTATTGGTTGAGAGTTGAGACAATGTGTGGAGCGATACCTCTCTGAAAACTTGCGCAAGAAAGAGTCTAACCTATACAGGGTGATTCACTTAAGAGTGACCCCCAAGTATTAAAAAAATGTACTTGAGATAAAAATTAGAAACCTTCTGCGTCATACTTGTGGAGGTTTTTGCCGCCGAAAACAAGTGGTTTCCATCAGTGTACCTCATTAATTTGTCTAATTAGCTTAATTGAACTAAAAAAATTCCCAAGGAAGGGAAACTTTTTGTTGCGCTAATTAGAAAGCCCATGGCCACAACACCCCATTTCAGTCACAATTACAGGATCTTAAACGATCTCTCCACAAAAATTGGACACCTGAAAACACGTAAAAACTTCCCGAAAAACCGACGCTCGTCAAGGCGCGCTCGTTCAAGTTGCCCCGCCTAAAGTCTGGGGATGAGGAAAGGACAACGCAACACAGGAAACAGCACAGAACATCCGATGTCGGTGATTATCGTTAACTGATGGCTGCGAACAGATAAGCTTGCGAAGACAAAATGTGTGATTGGGCCGGTACCCGTCCTCCCTTTCTTTTTTTTCTGTTTTTCACATGCTGTTTTTATGCGCAGTGGGAGTGTCTTCGGGCCTTGCTGATAGCGCCGCCACTGATGAAATCCGAAAACGGGCTTGCAGAGATAGTAAGTTGTCGGGTGTCGAATTTCGTCGAAAGATCGTGAAAGATCCTGTGACTGAAATGGGGTGTTGTGGCCATGGGCTTCCTAATTAGCGCAAAAAAAAAAGTTACCTTTCCTTGGGAATTTTTTGAGTTCAATTAAGCTAATTAGACAAATTAATGAGGTACACTGATGGAAACCACCTGTTTGGGCGGCAAAAACCTTCACAAGTATGACGCAGAAGGTTTCTAATTTTTATCTCAAGTACATTTTTTAAAATAACTAGGGGTCACTCTTAAGTGAAATACCCTGTGTATGTATTCTAAGTACGAAGGATGTAGTATCGTGAGCATCATGACAGGGAACACTCGAGCGCGTGACAGATAGTCTCGTCCGCCGCTTGTGCCCTCCGGCGGCTTCTGAGTGCAAGTGGAACGAGCGCCGTCGTCCCCTTTGTTGCAGCCATTTCGGGCAGGCTCTGTTGACTGCTGATAACGGGGAGTGACGCACGCTGATACGACGTGGTGTCACGGATTGATAGGGATTCCTTCATCTTCGCCCGTGTGCTTGCATAGAGTCCCGTTTACCAGAGGACCCGATCCAGGTAATCCATATGTCTTTTGCGCAGCTGTTGCTCTGCGATGTACATTGGTGCTTCCGCATCATAAATCTGCCCCCACAAGTATTTTGCCGCTTCAGGAGAACACATCGAACGGGTGCCTTCAGATACTGCGGGTATGTGTGGGTACTGGTGGGTATGTGGGCTGGCGCTCGTCTGACTGGATTGAGAATTCAAGAACTGAGGAGCAAACTACAAACAGCTCGGCGACAGTTGAGACGGTATGCAGCACGGCTGTCAGAGTTAAGAAGTCAACTTGCCATGTGAACGAGAAATTGGAGACCAACACAAAACAATGATAGAAGAGTTCAACATCCTGGTCCTAGAACGCAAGGTGAACAGCACTTGATAACCTCCTTTTACACGCCGTATTTACATTGGAAATTTAGACGTAGATGTGTGAAGCTTAAAAGCTGAGGAATGTAATGTAATGTAGCAGTATTAGTAAACTACAGTTCACGGCATACAAACAAGAGAAAGATGTTTGATGTTTGGTAGTAAATTCAACAACAACTTTATTTAACTGATGATGAGTGGGGAGTTTCATTGATAGTAAATTCTGTCATGCTTAACAAATGTGTTCTTCGTGCTTTCTGTTTCTGCTAGATGGAAGAAGGAGAACCAAAGGCTCTTTTCCTCACGGGGCAATTGGACTGTCTCCATAAAGTGAAAGCAAAGTGGTCAGAAGGAGCGATTAGAAGATGTGTCTTATGGCAAGTGGGTAACAGCAAGCTACTTTAAAAAAAAAATCTTAACATCTAGTTACCTCTCCCTCAAATTTGTGCTGAGCATGAGATGCGAACTACAACAGTGTCTTTGTTCACTGGGTGCCTGGTAAGAGTGGTAAAGGAGAAGATGCCATGTACCAGGTGCCTAGCAGGAATAGAGGCAGGAACATCTGCGTCTCCAATACCTGGGCTCATCTTCAACATGACAGAGGAGTACTGAACTACCCAACAACAGGATTTGAAAAAAAAAAAAAAAAAACGATGTCCAGAAAAGTGTTACGTCAACTAGCAATCATGTTAGCCTCGTAGTTGACTTTCAGAGACTCAGCTGTGTGTGTTGCCATATGTATCCAAATTTACGAAATCAGTGTTCATGTTTTAATAAGAACTAATGTTTAATATAGGGGGAAATGAAGCCGAAGCTCTTTGGCTGCACGCACTGTGTATGATAAGTACTGAAACGTCGCCATACCAGCACTGGGCTGCTGTTTCGGCCTTATTGAACCACCGTCAGCAATGCACAGGCAGACAACGTTTGAGTGGGTGACGTCGGGATGTCATGTAGAATGTCATGTCCTCCCGTCAGGGTGAGAGCCTGACCACTTAATTCTGTTTATGATGGACATAGCGTGTTTCTAAATATTGCATATTTATTGCATACACATGTCAATATGTCTATTGGCAAATGTACCTATTCTAATAAATAAATAAATGGTATATAAATAACCAGTACGCTTATCATTTAACTACTGTTGATAAGTGCCTAAAGTAATCCACCAGTCTGATAAAATTGTGTGTATTGTCATCAAGTAGGGGAACTACCTATGGAGGTAGTGCCCCTTTCACTGGCGGAAACTCTATAAAACAGTGTGCAACTGTAAGTGATTACGGTTTATAATTCGATAATGACTTAGTAATATGGGCTAGTGTTAATAATGCGCTTACCATGTTTGTTTCGATGGTGCCATTGACTTAATATATATAAATATATATGCTATATCGTCTCTAATAAGTTGACCTTCTTGAGAGGTACAAAGAACTAGACAAAAGCAAGTTGAGATCAAAGGAGGGCTCTTCTCTGTGTTTTGCTATCGTCATATGGGCAGAGGTATCGCTTTATTCACGATTCTCGTTTGCGCCACTGCACCAACAAGCACATACAAGTGCCAGCTGCATAGCCTAGGTTGCGTTGCACAGCATGATTTTTTGCTTCAAGCGAAAATGCACGGGCGCTATACCTCTGAGTTATGTGCTATATCACATGTTGCGAGGTTCTTCTGTTTCAGTTTATTTTACGACAAACAGAGAGAACAAGAACTCTTAAAAGCTTTTCATCAATACTGTGTTATATTTTTTCGGTCGCTTTCACAATAGCAAGTTCCGTCGACTTGCCCCTACTAAGCCCAAACTGGAACGGTGTCATCAATAATCTTTGGTGTTTGAAAAAAAAAAAATGTTGTAAACAATTCAATAATAAGGTTTCCACGACTTTGCTAAAGACCTGACACACACAGACACACGCACATTGGATGATGATGAGGTGAGCGACCTGGTTAAAGACTTGAAGTATTGCGATAGGCCTATAATTTTCGGTTTTTAACCTACTACCTTTCTTAAACACAAGGACAACCTTTGTTATTCAAGGGTACACTCCTGTTTCGGACATCTGATTGACAAGAGCAGTCAGAGGTGGTGACAGAAAACTTGCGAAGCCCTCAATAAAGTCTGACGATATTTTATCAAAACCAGTCGACCGTGTAGTCTTAGGGTTCCTTATTACTTGTTCAGTCTCACAAGCATCAGTTGGTGTTAGGAAAAATGTTTCTGACGCGTTGGGAGGAAGAGGCAGAGCGGCACGAACTAGGTAATGGGGAGCTGTGGGTTTGGGGGTATGAGAAGCAAGGTCACAAAAGTATATGCTGAGTATTGTCGCAACCCAAGCAGCACCAAATATTGGCTGCACATTGGGAATACCAGTCCAATATTAGACTAGTATTCCCAAGGTTCCTCCAATATTGGCTCACTATTGTGCATATTGGCCCTATATTCCCAAGGTTCTACCAGTATTGGCTCGTCGTTTGGCATATTGGCCTAATATTCCCAAGATCCTGCCAATATTGGTTCATCAGAAGCCATATTGGCATTTCCCAATGTTGGTCATATACAGGGAATACTGGCATTTTTTTTAAATCTGGGAAATCAGACATAATAATTTCCCTGGGTTAAACCAGAACCAGACAGGTATGTGCAATTTTACCAAAGTTAAAACTTCACACTGGCAGCCGTGGCCCCAAACTGAGGGGGCCACGGCCCCCTCAGTTGGGAATTTGCTTTTTGAAGCACCATTGTAACGGGTGGTTCAGATTATATTTTAACTTTAAGTGGAATGTACAGATTAGGGCAGTGAACATTACGCGATGCGATTACTATATCCCGGATAGCTTCTTTCCGAAAAATGCTAATAGTGGAGCTACATATAGTGTGTTTTGTGTCTTTTTGAAGGGCTCGACGTCCTCTTTTCGACTACTTTGGTCTCGCAAGCGCGCGACGTTTCGTTCTCCAGAAATTCGCTTAAGAGTATCGGGCATCGGCGCCGGTGCGTCTGGGGACGGCACTCGCTTCCCCCTCGTGCGATCTCGTTGAATTTTTAGGTTCGTATATCGCGTTCGTTCCCCAACAACTTTGTATCTCACATCTATGTTGTAGTCTATGTTGTATGTTCAGAGCGGTTACGAAGTTATTCGGCAATTTCCCGTGACTACCCCCGGTTCCGCCGCCTTTGTCATATTTTTCGGTTCGAACCCAATGGCGTATCTGCACCATCCTTCCGTGCGGCTCTTTTATAGTGCAATGTTTGGCAGAGCCTTCCATCCATGTAGCCTTTCACGGTACAAGTTTCTGCATTGTATTGAATGGTCTCGGTCTGTCGCATTGCAACTTTACGCAGCATCTCATGCACGTGGTTTTTCATTGTACGGGTATTTGTTTTGTATGAAATGCTCAGGGGTATCACAGTACAAGTTTTTGCATAGCCTTTAATGCTCAGTCTTACATAGTATAAGTTTTTTTTTTCTCTGTTACAAGCTTGTGGTCTTTCTCCATAGAGAGCGGCACGCAATGTACGCAATGGCACACAGCGGTATAATTTTCTTGCACACAGTGTGTACAAATAATGTGGGTTTGCCTTGATGTGTTTCAGATGTAGGACCAATTCGTACAGTTCATCACTTTGAATTTTTCGTTAGGGTGCTGTCAACCTCCCTACTGAGACTTCCATTCCACTGGCGCCGGAGATGAATCATGAAGGCCATCATCGCAAGCCAATGGCACAGAAGGAGAAGAGAACAATGATATAATATGTAATAAACTGTCAATAACTCTCAGTTCTTTCATGCTCGGGTGCTCTTTCTGCTCGTGTTTCTCATTCAACATTTTTGTAAAAGTCCCCAAATCTGTTTGGTTACAATCTCAAAGTCTGGATCATTTGGCATGGAATGACCCTCAACAACCTGTGGTGTATATCCTTTCGTAAATAGCCATTCTAATGTTCGTGTAAGCAAGTAAACATCACTACTGTATACTACAAGAGGGATGTCATACTGGCTTAGAACAAGCTATATTGTCTGTGATGCATTTGTTTCAGAAAGAATACCTTGCTAGTTTTGGGAGGACCCGCTTTCCACGCTGTAGTCAGGGCTGCTGTGTCCAGAGTATTGCGGCCATTGCTACAGGCCGAATTCAGTGTGAATGAGAAGAAAGGTAGCAAGTGTGCGTTCACAGGGTCCAATCCTTGCACTGTTGTGATTGGTAGGTAATCCTAATGCTGTTTACAGTTGTCTTATTTACGGCTCTAGATATAGCAGTGGCATGTGGAAATAGGGTGTGTGTAGGATGTTTGCCTTCCTCCAATTGCTACAAGGTTTCCCAGGTGTCTCATAATATTTATTTTTCTGACAGATTTGCTGTGGTTTCAGTGTGCACTTGATCAGCTTTGGCCAGCCGCACAGGATCTTGCTTGAGCAATAAGTCACAAAAACAGTCATGCGGAGAAATGTTCCTTCATTTTTAGATCTTCTGCAATGCGTTTAAGTGCTATTCCTGCGCCTCTACAAAGTGTTATTAAATATGGTATTATACTTACAAGCCCTACTCATCATATACTGCTTATTTTTCAGGAGCAATAATGCAGCGGTCCCCACTGCACGAGGAGCCAGCTGTGTGCAAGGCTGTAGGAAGGTTCATTTTTGGCGCGGGTGACAGAGACAGCGGCAGGCAGAAGCGCAAGACAACTTCCAACTTATGCATCACTCCTGCCCCTTCATACCAGAACGTCATACGGGAGAACGATCACCCGGATTTCTGATGTTGCACTTTCGGAATATGTGTATTAATTCTTAAATAAAAGGCAACATTAACATGCTACCGAAATGCTTCAATGTAGTGATCATAAGGGGTAGGGGAAACATAATTTCTTAGAAACCTAAGTGTTCCATCAAAAATCACAAATCGTAAATGAGCTCTGTGATTTTTGTTGAGATAATAGAGTAACCTGAAAGATCCAATAAAGGTACATACGAGATAACGGCAAAACTGGCCTTCCAATATTGGACCCATAACGGCAATATTGGCTTGCCAATATTGAGTCCTCAATATTGGGCCAATATTGGGCCGTGTTGCAGTTGCCATATTAGCCAATATTGGCAATCCAGATTGCCAATATTGGTCCAGTATTGGTCCAATGTCGGTCCAATCATGGTGTGCTGCCTATGTCTGTAGCATCATAAATCTCTTAACAAAGTTCCTCATGAATCGATAATATGGCGTTGTGCTTTTTTTGCGTGTTAGTTGCAAGATTTATTACATCCCAAATCTTCTTGCTATCGCCGGAGGTCTCAATAATACGTTTTTTAAAATAGGCCTTTCTAGCATTTCTGAGCACGATCTTGAGTTGATTAGTATAGCACTCATAACGTGCTTTTAGTTCAGAGCTCGAAGGATTTAAACGACGCTTCGGGTATAGATTATTTTTATGTTTAATACTTTTAGGAGAGCCTTAGTTATCCACGCCTGCTTAATGGTTGAGCGCTTGCTCAATTGTCAGTACGTTGTACAACAAGCCAGTTAGAGTCGTGATAAAGTGCGTGAATTTATCTGGAAGCGAGGCAGAACTGTCGAGATTGTATTGCTGGTGTAACGCAAGAAAGGGACACTCGTAGACCCATTGCCAACGTCTGCTATCGTTTTTAATGTCCATAATCAACCGACTGGCTCGTGCCGCTGTTCTCTCTCCCGTGCCATGGTTGGCATCCGCTTCCTCCTCTATTTACAACAGCTAGCATCTAAGATGTCTCTCGACAGCATAATAATCAATTTCAGAAAAATAATTTGAAGATATCTGCGACAAACCTTCCTCATCAGCCAAACGTACAAGGTCGTGGTCAGGAATACCACATGGAAGCACTCCTGAAGTTATACAATCCTGATTTAGATTCGTAATAATATGAGCTAAGAGTGTTCCACCTCCACAATAATCAGTGATCCGTTTTGCCACAGTGATAAGTTGAGAAAAGAAACGGGAACACAATCCTTCGTTGTATCCAATTGACAAGGAATCACTTTTCAACAAGTCAATGTTAATGTCATTCATAATCACAACGTGCAACGTAGCCATCTTGAGTCCATGTAAAAGTACCTCTAATTCATTCAGAAATGAAGACAAAGGGCATTGAGGTGATCTGTGAACTATGCAAATTATTAAGGAATCATTGGGAAAAGGTATAGAAGTGACATTTGGCATTGTGAAACTTCAACAAAAACGTTTTCGGAGAATGTCGCGCTTGGAGTGATCATTCTTGCCTAACAATATATGACAAAACCTCTCTGATAAATAATGCCGCTCCTCCATGTTCACCGTTTACTGTATGCGCAAACTTAGCGTTATATGCACTCAGTCCAACAAAACCTTGTTTAACGGGATTTAACCAGGTTTCACATAGTGCAACGTAACATAGCCTATGCGTGCCACAGCACTACATCTCCGGTGGCCGACCGGAAGAACTACTGTCCCCACCGGTTACGACGCACCAACGTATGTGACATCTCATTTGCGTGTGTCATGTGTGTATGCGTGTGTGTATGCCTCATTTTTTTCATAGTCATCCCACTCATATATTTCACCTCATGCACTGAGGTATGGTACCGCAATCCTTGCTGTGAATCACCTCATCCCATCGTCATTCTTGTAGTTCATGTGTAGTGCCGTCACACCGACATTACCATCAGAGTGAGAGAAAGGAAGGAAGGGAATACCCCCGCATCACACAATGTGTCGTAGGAGGACAGGCAGGAAAATCGACGGAGAAAGGCATGTGTAGACATAAAGGTATTAAGAGTAGAGAAAATAAGTGAATGGAATATTGGGAAATCTAAAAGGAAGAATAGATAATTCAAAGACAACGAAACCACAGCCAAGCAAGCAAACCAGCAAGATCCCAGATATTTATTACACTGAACGAAATGCAATCCATCCAACAACAAACAAAATATATCCACGAATGTATGAATGCACGAATGCATGAATGCATGAATGCACGAATACATGCATAACGGATATAATACGTCACACGACCCGAAGCAAGCGTACCAAAACCCTGCAGTTACACACCACAATGCACTACCTAAATTATCCTGAGATAACAAAAGTTCATATAAGAATCATAGGAAATGATACCGTGCCACACCGACAGGCGGATCTCTCGGCGAGGATACAACACCAACGCCACCTCGCGGAAGACGACGTGTTTAAGCAACTTACACTCTGCCACCAAGTTGCCGGGGCCTTTGGCCGGGTTCGGACCGGCAACCTTGGATCGCGACCACAACATGGGTGGTCATAGTTAGGCCCGGGTTGGGTCTAGCGTCTCCAGTTTGTACCGACTCGCACCGAGATACTGCGACAATAATTTTCATGAATTTCGGCGTAAACGAAAAAAAAAAGGCGACTGCACGTGACAGCGCAGAAATACGTGTACACAAAACTAATACAGCTTAAAATGGTTAAAAAGCAAGCGAGCTCGTGGCTAAGATCCATGACGAAAACCCAAGACTGGGAAAAAGACGAAAAACAGACGACACAACACAAAGTTTTCGTCATGAATACAGCTTTCCCTTCAGGGCCAATGTAGCAGAGAAATAGCAAAGGTAACCCCTTCCATTCCGTTTTCCTACGTTCATTGTTGACGGTCGCTTTCGTGTCCCTGTGACCTTCAACGACAGTAGATTTATTTCTCTTGGTCCTCCGGGAGAGTGACACACTTCATTAGGTCGCAAGAGAGCTTCGTTCGTGCTGCTTTCGCGCCATAAGAGAAACTGTGAACCCTGTTAGGGTTCTCGCAGACGCATGATACACGTTGACTTTACCGTTGGGATCTGCCCTCCCCACATAAAATGCTTATGGGATGCTCCGCGTGGTAAAAGTGGGAAGAGCGAGCTAAGCTCATTGTGGCGGGGACTTAGGCACGTACGTCTGCATTTCTTAGCAGCTATCTCCGCTGAGAGCCCATTACAGCCAACTGTCGTCTCTAGCGTGAGCAGAAAATACCACGTCTTTTTTTACCACATGGTAAAAAAAAAGAAAGAAACGGACAGGAAGAAAAAGCGCGCAGACACAGACACTGACGCGGACGGATGTTTTATTGAAGGTTCTTCTGATAACGACAGCCAAAGCTAGGTGTCCTTGCCCTTTTTTGAGGTCGCGTACGGACTATAGTTTTTGAACTGTTTCTGAATAAACCTAATTCGACGCTCTCCGTGTGTGCGTGCTTCGCCCCTGCGCGTCTTTTTACGATGTGGAACTTCAACCAAGACGCTATTTACCTTCTGGCACTCTTGTGTTTTTACAACTTCGTTTTTCAACTTTACTATGTTACAATTCAAATTCACCAAACACTAATGGGCGAAAGAACTTTGCGCTCAAAAATTAACAAACAAATGCAGAACGAAAATGTTAGAAGACATGGGCTGAATTCCATAAAGACAACAGCATGAACTTATGGGCAGCAAACAAAGAAGAAAGACGACACGGGCAAGCGCAAGGCTGTTTGCTGCCCAATCTCAGGCTGTTGTCTTCATGGATGTCATCCATCAGCTTGCCTACGTCCATGACATCTTATCGATGGTGGCTGAATTTGTCCCAAAACAAACAGCGAAAACAGTGAAACTGTGCTATAGTGGATCAGTATAGGGCTCTGAGCTTCCTTGCCTGCTTGCTGCTGCTGCCTGACTGGTACGCTCTCGTTGTTTCTATGATTTGATTTTACGTGAGGGAAGCGGTGATTGATTGGTGATTTAAAAAAAGATAAAATGGAAATTTAGCTTCAATAGTGTGAGGCCAGCAGCTACATCACTTGCGATTTTAGACATATTCACATAAGTAGTTGTTCTGTTTGACTGTTTTCCTGTTTGATCCGTTCTTTCCGTTTTCGTGTCGATGTAGTGGAGTGCCATTCAGAGCACACTCGCGTTTTCGATATGTTGCTGTACGATTAAGAACAATCGGATGTTTGTTTGTGAAATTTTCTAGATTACACTTCATTCTCTCCGGTACTGAACTGGGACATTTGTCCAGCACGTGGCAGTTCTTATTCAGTGGAAGAGTACAGTACACTCAAATGTTTCAGCCAGACGGGTAGAAAGTGGCTGTATCGCACTCACGCTGAACGATAATGTATGTTATCTCTCGTGAAACAAGTTTAAAATTTGGGCTGATTGGTAAGACAAAGCTAAAAAGCAGTAAAACCCTTTAGAGCTGGGGAGAACACAAAATGCAATATTCAAATACAAAATAAACACACATCACAAGCTCAGAGGGTGTTAGGTTTTTTTTGCCCGTTTGTTCTCCCTTGCTCTAAGTTTTTTTTTTTTTTTTTTACCGCTCTTAACTTCGTTATCTCTATTTACCTTGCTATCACTCATTCTCTGGTCAGGCGGACAGAGCTGAGGCGCTTATCTCTCAGCGGCGATGCCGATAATGCGCAAAGGAAATAGTCGTTCCTAATTTTTACATACTCGACACAGAAAATAATGACAAATACAAATGAAATACACCAGCGATTCGTGGAGGAATTGGGTTAACGGCGCATACGTAATGCTACGTTCCCAGACGAGCAAGTTTTACAGGGAGAGCTGGAAAACGACGCGAGGACGAGGACGTTATCTCTGGTTATCGCTTAGCGACACCGCGTCCGGCGCCTCTGTTCCCAAAGGTGTACTCGCGAGAAACGCCGGAGCAGAAGACCGTATTCATCATGTCGTCCAAAATGCGTCTAGTTCCTATAAGTCGGTGTTTCTCAAACTTTTCCTGTATGTGACCCCTTTGAGTAGTACCAAACATGGTTGCGGAATGGGGTCTCCCATTCCGTTCCAATTCCATTCCGAGGAATGGAGATTTGAGATAATTCCATTCCTTTCATTCCTCGGAATGAAACTGACCATACCCTTTCATTCCGAGGAATGAAAGGGTATGGTCAGTTCCCACTCCTGGAATGGCTTGGCAACCCAATTCCATTCCGTTAATTACCCCAATAAAAGAAAGGACCTGTAACCATACTGGCATGTCGAGCAGTGCTAGAGGAGATTGACATTACCAAGCACGGAAAAAGCAGAAAGACAAGGTTATTTTACTCTTGACCGTGTGCAGGTGCGGTGCAAAGGGTGCGAGTGCAGAAACCAGCACGTTGAAACCAAAACTGCCATCGGGGCACCCAGGCCATTCCATTCCCATTCCTAGGACAGTTTCCGCCGTTCCATTCCAATTCCATTCCGAGCTCTGCTAAATCTGGAATGATTCCGGAATCATTCCAACTCCGGAGTGGCAACTCTGCAACCCTGGTACCAAACCTCCAAAGCTCCAAACGCCCGCATGCACGAAAAAAAAAAGAACTTGGTGGTTTTGAGCGTTTGGTGGAAATGAGCAGGAGGGGAGAAACTGCTCACAAGCACCAAACGTCCAGAACATCCAAATGCTCATATGCAGCGAAAGGCGGGAGACCACAAAGACCGGGTCTTCCTCTCCCGCATCTGGAACAAGGCCATAGGGTGAGAAGGGTGGAATAGACTGGCGGCTACCAAGGCCGCTTAATGTGTCAGTTTGAAGTTTATGTGGCAACTTGGTCCTGCTTGTATGTAGCCAGAACGAATAGCGCCTTCTCCTTTATGAATTTCAATTTGAGCTTTATTTCTACAAACTTTGAAGCAGCCTACGACAGAAGACTTGATTCTAGCTCGAAAGACCTTCGGCTCCCTGGGTCATAGCAGCAAAGAACGTGGCCCCCTCCAAACATATGTCCGGGGCCACTTACAATGCAGAAACTGGAATACGGTATTTAGGGTGGACCTCGATATTCCGATTTGCGAAATCGCCGATCTTCAAATTCCCCTTATCGAAACAAGAAAGATCAGGGAGAATGCTCGATTGCTTCGTAAGACGGTATGCCATGTTTAAAAACACGGTATCATTAAAGATAGACCAAAAGCCAGGAGAGGTCATGACGAGGAAAACTATGAAACACCGGCTCACCACGCGCCGGAGCACAAACGCGCTGCTGTTCGTTTTCTTCACAAGCGCATGGACACCATACCTAATTCGTGTGAAGCTAAGGAATTTGAAAGAAGGAACTCAGGTGATATCCTCGCAATGTGTAGTTACCCTGGCTGTTTCGTAAAATATACAATTGCTAAGATGTCCCGTGGCTTTTCTGAGCCACTTCCTCCCGAAAACATTGTATGTATCCTTATGTCCGTGGCCTGCTTGAGGCTGTAAGAAGAATTTTGAAACCTCTTGGAAATTTGGAATCCACACCACTTTTAAACCTTCTCGAACTCTAACGGGCAAAAAATGGGAGAAGTCTAGCACTCGCAAGTGAATAAAAGAAGTATTTAAAGATATTGAAACATTTATTTTACTGAAAAACAAGCTTTCGGACGGAGCCCGTCCTTCATCAGGTGCGATACGTTGAACACTTCGCAGAGATATTTATACTAATGTACATCAGAGAAAGGGGACAAAGAAGGTGGTGAGGAGGAAATACAAATTCTTATTAGAGAGGACTGAGGGCGCGAAAAAGAAAATACAAAAGAAAGCGATGTACAGTAGGAGCGTTACCGGAGACAAAAAACCGTTGAGAGATCTCAGGTGAGCGAACATGGCAAAGAATGTACCACAAGAATGTACCACTTTAAGAGAACTCCTAATAACCGATAGCCTTTTCTCAGCTTCCCTACGTTAGAATGCAGGCTAAACACGAGTGCTGCCATTGTTTATCTTTTCTCAAACCCCAGCAGTATAATATTTCTTCCAGCGGTCGTCTTTGCCATGTTCGCTCACCTGAGATCTCTCAACGGTTTTTTGCCTCCGGTAACGCTCCTACTGTACATCGATTTCTTTTGTATTTTCTTTTTCGCGTCCTCAGTCCTCTCTAATAAGAATTTGTATTTCCTCCTCACCACCTTCTTTCTCCCCTTTCTCTGATGTACATTAGTACAAATATATCTACCAAGTGTTCAATGTATCGCATCTGATGAAGGGCGGACTCCGTCCGAAAGTGTGACGTGCTTAGCCGCGCATAATGACGCACTGATTCCTGTGTCCGCAGCACAGCGAGCGAAAGTTCTCTGGATTCTATTGTGGTTAGAATATTAGAAGTGGCGCACGGTACTCCAAGACATATCTTCAGGCCCTTGGCTAGTGCACTCTGCAGTGTTCGCTCTGAGGTGTCAGATATACCATGTAACACCGGAAGGTGGAATGCAATCATCTGCCGAATGAGAGCTCTGTGTATGGCCGCATTTCAAGAGCAGGTATGGAGGAACAGTGGCAGGAAGCTGATCGCCGATCATCTCTCCTCTTCAAGATCGACCCGGATGGGAAATACAGGTTCCCATCCGGTACACGGAGACCCATTGAGACGCTGCTGCATCGTTTTCGGTTGAATGTCCCGTACGGTCAACAGTTCCTCCACAAGATTGGGCGGGCAGACTCTGCAGACTGTTCAGTGTGTGCGACAGTGGAGGACACTGAGCACATTCTCCTGCATTGTACAAAGTATGCTCCACAAAGGGCTAGGTTGATGTATGCCCTCGACCGCCTGGACAACAGGCGTTTCGACGTGGTGAAAGTGCTCGGACTGTGGGACCCAAGAAAGCGAGACACTGCCTTTGCGGCACTTGAGAACTTCCTTGTGAGCTGCGGCATGGAACTCATATTTTAGGATTTTGTGCGAGTGCCTCGTATCAGTGTGTATCTTTGTAGTGTGTATTTGTAGTGTGTATCTTTGCATTAGTGTGTATCTGTTTCTCTGCATGTTCTAGTGATATTTATTTACTTGCACCTAGTGTACTAACACACTAATTGTTGGGGATGGGGAATGTACTTTGTTTGTTTTTGTTGTTTGTAGGTTGTTGTTTTGTTTTGGGAGTAGCAGAACTAGTCAGGAGACAAGTTCAATTTCTCCCTGGTTTTCTTTTAAATAATCAATTAATCAATCAATCCGTCCGAAAGCTTGTTTTTCAGTAAAATAAATGTTTCAATCTCTTTAAATACTTCTTCTTCCCGAACTCTGTATAATATGCTATGCCACCCCAAGGGCTCTGTGCACCACATGAATCGATCGGGTGTTATATACAGATTACAATGTAAACAGTGTGACACGTGCTACATAGGCGAAATTGGAAGAAAGAAGGCCACCAGACTAAAAGAACATCAACAACAGATAAAGAAGCCAAAAACAGAGAATCATTCCACAGAGCTGCTTGAACACGTTCTCAAAACCGGCCACTCCTTTAACTTCGAAGCGGCAGAAACTTTGGCACGTGAACCTAGATGGGGGAGGGGGGGGGGTACGAATACATTCATGCTGATAACAGTGCTTGCAACAGCCACAAGGGGCCCCTATGGGAATGCTACAGGAACATGACGAAGGCAGCTGATCTCGGATCTGTACTATTTTGTCGTATTTTACGCTTGTCTGATGAGGACGGCCGCATAGGCGTCGAAGCGTTACAAGTAAATTTTGTTGCATGTTGTGTCAAGCCGGTGTTTAATCTTTTTTCGTCACGGTATCATTATTTAACCACCCAAATACGCGGGGTTTCGATGTCCGTCTGGTAATCTCGTTTTCGGTTGACTACAAACTCAGAAAGCCTGACATCTCTCATATAGCGCAGGATATTCTTGATCGAACAGTTTCATTATGCTGAAGCTCCTTTGAGTCACCAGCTACAGTCACTGGTGTGGCCAGAAACTAGAATCCTGATGCAAATGCAAGGACGCCGATATACATATATATCCTGAAGGCTTTCTCGTATGTGCATGTTACAAATTGTTTAACAATCTTTTTCCCAATGGCATAAATAAAACGATGTAATTTCATGATGAGGTGGTTGGCATCATTGTCTGTCATTTTTAAAATTTTTGCTGCGATTCTCCAGTTCATGTTCTCTGTGACACTGCTTCAGGCTCTTAGCGTTGTACAGAAACCCAAGCAACTTATACCAGTCCACGAGTTGGTTAAATCGCAACAGAACAGAAGATATGGCCTGATCAGTGAGCACAAGTGAGAAGTTCGTTTTGAATTTTCGTCCTACAGAAGGACGACTCTTAGTTTTTTTGCTACTTTTAGGAGCCCCCCGCGCCCTTTCTTGCGGGGCCCCCACCGGTCGGAGGGCGCTCGCTACGCCTCTGGCGGCTCCTACGGTATGAACGGTCACTATGGGGTAGTTTCATCTTAAATCGAACAACGTGTAAAAGTCGTATTTTTTAATTCGGCTAGAAAAAATATATGTTAGATGACAGCTCAAACGACGCAAATCGCGCCACGTGCGACGCTCGTGCGTTGAGTAGTTTCCGCGTGGGAGAGAAGGAATGTCCGAGGCTGCTTGAGCGCGCTTTCTTCTGGACCGACTTTACGGGATCTAGCACCGCTGATTTTTTGCGTATCAGTGCGAAGTTTTTTGTGATTTTAGGCTGCACTATAGACACTGTCGACAGCCACCCACAGAATTCTGAGGGCCACAGATTTTCTGTAAAAAAATGCCAAACTTGGCGTAAACGCTCAAAAAGGCCAAACTTTGTTACCAATTTGCTTCATAACGGAACGTCTGAGGACATCGAGCTTAGTGCCATTCGATAGGACGTTGAAAGAACTTTCGTGCTGTATAAAGTTCATTTTTCTCAGTCCAGTGCTTTCTGTGTTATTAGCTTGGGAATCGCACATGGTAGGCGAAAATTGCCAATGTTGCATCTGAATTTTCTCAAAAATGCCATCTTCGATTTCCTTGATTATTTTTGAAAAGGTGGCGTCATGTCTCTACTTTAGACCCCAAGTGAGACAATCTTTTATTTTTACCTGAGAGACGCGCAGCGATTTTTTTGGTCAGGCATGGTCCACGAGACTGCAGCCTTGCGCGCGCCATCCACGAGCACGCGACCTTCAACCTCTTCTTTGCTACAGGTCTCCCGCTGACGGAGTAATCAATGACCGCACTGCGTGAGCTTGTCGTAGTATCCCCAGAGCATTACTTTACGTTTACCCAATGGTCTCCCAGTTCCGTCAGGCGCATTCAAACCGTGGGAGAGTACATGAGTTGCCTGTGCGCCCTTGACGAGAAGGCCCAGTCCGCGAGCATACCGACAAAGTAGTGACAAGGAACGAAGCGCTTCGTAAAGATCTTTATCCAGTGGTAACATCGTAGCTTTTGTTTCAAGTTACCGCCAGTCCCCCAGGCAGTGTGAAAGTCACATCATTTTCATTGGTAAAAGAACGTTATTGAAGTTTCGAAAAACGTAAAATGTGCCCATTGCAAGACACCTGCAGATGATGGCTGGCACCATTGGAATTGTATCATCCGAAAGCTTTACAGGACCTTTCACATGATATAAGGTGACTGGGTTCAAGCGCATTTTTCGTCCGCCTAGTATCGCAAAACCACGAGTGGTACGCGAAAATTTTGCATGTTCGATCTTGATTATTTCTAAAACTCCAGAATATTTTTCACGATTTATTCCACAGGAGCAGAATTATGCCTGTACTTTGCGCTGCTGGTAAGCTAGGTACCTTTTCTCTTTTTGATTGAGACGCTGGACTAACTTTCCGTGGAGCGATTTTTCCACACAAAGGCGCTCCTCCTATGTTTGCGAGCGCGCCTTGCTTCGTAGTCTTTGCTTTGTAATTTATTGCCCAGATATTGCATTCTGTACTTATTTTGCACTTATGGTACGTACGTTTATTTTTTCCTTAGGAGACGCAGGGCAATACTTTCGTGGGCGCCTTGAACTTGCTATTACGCACTTTCATGGGAGTCGCACGCACGACGTGTGCGTATGCACGTGCGCATATTCACTATTCTCCCGCACACGCCCTTGAGGCAATGCACATACACACGCTATGAGGCTGTCGTGCGAGTTAATATTAGGATGGCAGAACTACGGACACAGGGGACAGGAAGTTACAACACGTGAGAATACAAATTTGTGGCCGCCTAGTTGCAGCCGTCTCTTAGCTTGGGCGCAATAAGTGATAGTTCCGAAGCTGTGTATGCTACCTTTAATTAGTTTTATGCCCCATAGCGTTATTTCGGAACCACGACGAGTACTATATACAAAGCCCGTAAGACCGCTGTGATGACAGTATGTTGCTGCTCTCAAGTGTAACACGTTCACCCTCCACGAGCTGTGTCAGTGCCACCGTGGGAATCAAAATTTCCGACAGAACAACGCACAACTAAAATCCCTCGTTCCCGGTAGCCGTAGGTGCCTTAAACCCTCGGTGTGGTCGTCAGTAATCCTTTTGGCATCCATGCGCTTGAATCCAGTCACTATATATCATGTGAAAGGTCATATCTAAACCTATCGGATGATGCTAATCCAATGGTTGCATTCATCAACTGCAGGGGTCTCGCAATGGGCACATTTTGGTGTCCGCGCATTTGGTCGAACGCCGTTTGATCGAAGGCGTTTGATCGAACGCCGCTTGGTCGAAAGCCGTTTGATCGAAAGCCGGTTGATCGACGCCGTTTGCTCGAAAGACGTTTGTTCGAAGGGAATTCAAAGCTGCATGCACTGTGTTGTCCGCACCACTTTTTCTCTAACTTTTGACTCGAGCATACGGAGCAGGCAATCAGTGTCCTCTGCTTTTTTATTCCTTCTTTTTTTTTTGCTTTTTGCATTTGAAGAGGGGAGACCACTGGTTAGTTGCAGGCGTTTGTCATTTACCAATCAGTGCGACACATATTGAAGAAAGCTGGCCCAGGTTTAGAGCAGCCGATAGTCTATCCTTGTTCTGGGCACCCTTATTATTGCTGACGACATATTTAAAGGGAACGATCTGGAACGGGATAGTCATATGTGCAAAGCCACTCGAAGTATGTGGGTGCTAAGAACGAAATTTCGCCATGGTACAACGAGAGATATTAAATTAACAGCATGTAAAATCTTAGTTCGACCTTAGAGTATGCATCTGCAGCCTCGAATCACTACACATGCACAATATCCGAAGAAATAGAGAAAGTACAAAGATCTGCTGCCTTATAATCTTGTCTAAGTTTCGAAGGACTTCTTCGGTTACATGTCTGTTGCAAGAACTAAATTTAGGTTCACTTGCACATAGGCGAAAAGTAAATAAACTGAAACTGCTCTTTCTCCTATACAGTGGTCAGTTGATTACAAACAATAATCCACTGTTAAAATTTGTTCACATTCGACGGGAATAGACATAAAAAAATTCATTTACTTATTTTTTAATTCATTTGCCAAAATGTTTAATACTTGACATCTATTATTATTTCACAAAGGATTGGGGGATTAACAAGTACAGCATGTTTAGTCACCATGTGTCAGAGCGGAAAAATCTATTCGGTTGTCCAACGGGTTAACGGTGACCAACCCTGGCCCCTGTACTGCTTTTTGGACACTAAAAAGTGGGTTAGCATGAGGAACGTGTTTACGGGGAAGCAGATTACACAAAGTTAAACGTTCCTTAGGATAACTCCATTTAGAACTGCAGCTTTTTTTTCCCTTGTCGTTTTTTGTCATTTTCGACACTCCAAGTGAACCAATTAAAAAAATCGATCAAACGACCGCTGCCGTTTCGATCAAACGGCGTTCGATCAAATGGCTTTCGACCAAATGTCCTGCGTTCGATCAAACGGCTTTCGACCAAACGGCGTTCGATCAAATGTCCCGTAACCGCACATTTTACGTTTTTCGAGACTTCCACAACGTTCTTTTACCAATGAAAATGATATGACTTTCACACTGCCTGGGGGACTGGTGGCAACCTGAAACAAAAGCTACGATGTTACCACTGGATAAAGACCTTTACGAAGCGCTTCGTTTCTTCTCACTACTTTGTCGGTATGTTCGATCGAGGGGACTGGGGCTTCTCGTCAAGGGCGCACAGGCAACTCATGTACTCTCCCACGGTTTGAATGAGCCTGACGGAACTGGGAGATCATTGGGTAAACGTAAAGTGATGCTCTGGGGACACTACAACAAGCTCACGCAGTGTGGTCATTCATTTCTCCGTCAACGGGAGACCTTTAGCAAAGAAGAGGTTGAAGGTCGCGTGCTCGTAGGTGGGGCGCGCAAGGCCGCAGCCTCGTGGACCCTGCCTGACAAAAAAAATCGCTGCGCGTCTCTCGAGTAAAAATAAAAGGTTGTCTCACTTTGCGTCTAAGGTAGAGGCATGACGCCACCTTTTCAAAAACAATCAAGGAAATCGAAGACGCCATTTTTCAGAAAATTGAGATGCAACATTGGCAATTTTCGCCTACAATGTGCGATTCTCAAGCTGATAACACAGAAACTGACTGCTGGAACTGACTGCTGCCAGAAACTGCTGGACTGAGAAAAATGAACTTTATACAGCACGAAAGTTCTTTCAACGTCCTATCGAATGGCACTAAGCTCGATATCCTCAGACGTTCCGTCATGAAGCAAATTGGTAACAAAGTTTGGCCTTTTTGAACGTTTACGCCAAGTTTGGCATTTTTTAGCAGAAAATCTGTGACCCTCAGAGTTCTGTGGGTGCCTGTCGACAGTGTCTATGGTGCAGCCTATAATTAGAAAAAAACTCCAGTTCCTAGACATAAAATCAGCGGTGCTAGATCCCGTCAAAGTGGGTCCAGAAGAAAGCGCGCTCAAGCAGCCTCAGACTTTCCTCCTCTTCCTCGCGGAAACTACCCCACACACGAGCGTCGCACGTGGTGCGATTTGCTTCGTTTGAGCTGTCCTCTAACATATATTTTTTCTGAGCGAATTAAAAAATACGACTTTCATCCGTTGTTCGATTTAAAATGAAACTACCCTATGCTGAATATTGTACGAAAAAAAAAAAAAGTCAAAAGTCCACCGTCAGAAAATACATACAAATCAGGAATTACTTATGTCATTGTGATTTTAAGTTTTATACATATTGTAGTATATACTGAAGACGGACAAACAAGCAATGTCGATGGTATGGCAATCACATAAATAGTACAAGTTCATTTTTTTTGGAACGACTATTTGTTTTAAAAAAATACTGCTGGCTTGGCCGTGTGTGGCATAATAGCAGAGAGACTCTGATCACCATAAACCGTACGACTTTTAGGTGTTGATCGTTTGATTGATCGTCTGACAAAGTACTGTAATAGTTTAACCTTACTAGGAAGAGACGAATTCATCATCGGCGCTCGAACGTTTAGAGGCGATAACTTCTACTCGCTTATTGCATGAAAGTGTTTCTTGAAAGTACGCACAAAATGTTTACTTCATTCACATTCTTAACCTAGCTGAAGCGTAGACATCGTACATACAGGGTGTCCCAGAAAACGTGTCATTGAATTATAATAAAAAAACTACGCCACCTAGAATCATGCGGTCAACGGCATTTGTTCTTATTAGGTTTTTGCCACATTGTAAAGTTAATGTCATGTACCCCAAGTTTAATTATGCAAATATTTGCGAACTGAACTCAGAAATTTGCCAAGGGAAGGTCACTTTTTTATCCCACCAATGTGAAGAGCGTGCCGAATTCACTCAAATTCATAATAATTGACAGTGATATTCACGAGCTATCCCATCGGAAAAAAATAGCCGAATATCATGCTTTTCGGAGCACCGGACCATAGCGCGCGATGACTTTTTGAGCGCAGTCGCTCTTAGTGCGACGAAAGGAGGTTCCGAAGCCAGCCCACAGAGTGATAGTAGAAAAAGTAACAGTTCCTAAAATTCGGAGAGGGAAAGCATTATCCCAGCGAAAGTCGGACGTGATAAGCCGTGCCTGTTTTATCTCTTTCTGCGATGTCGGGGAGGGCTGGGTTTCCAACCTCCTTTCGTCGGACTGACAAAGACAGCGCTGAAAAATTCATCGTGCGCTATTCTGTGCGACCTCCGTAGAGCATGATGTTCGGCTATTTTTTCCGATGGGATAGCCCCTGAATATCCCTGTAAATTATCATTCATTATTCATTAATTTGACTAAATTAGACACGCTCTTCACATTGGTGGGGTAAAAAAGTGACCTTTACTAGGCAAATTTCCGACTTAAGCTCGCAAAAATTTACATAATTAAACTTACGTTACACGACACTCACATGAGGAAGTGGCAAAAACCCAGTAAGAACAAATGCCATTGACCCCATGACTCTAGGTGGTGTAGTTTTTTTATTATAATTCAATGACACGTTTTCTGGGACACCCTGTATAGTTCAAATATGGCGGAGAACGCGACGAGAGAATGCGACGACTATGGACGAGGACGCCACACACGGTTCTCCACCATGTTGAGTCCCAACCAACAGGGTGTAGGAAAAAATGGTCCCGGAAAATATGGTGCTTGATTGTGTGGGCGGAAAAAAATGGTCCCACAGGCGCCTGCGCGGCCAAAAATGCAGGGGCGTAGTTGCAGACGCGGATAGCTGATGCAACACATCACAGTAGACCAAGTGTTATTATTGGCTCTCCTGATTTGTTGAAATTGGGAGACGTTTCCTTTCTTTTTATTTTTTCATGGGTTAATGGAGAATAAAATGTACACACCATTCAATGAGTAACATAAATGACGCCTGCATTTTGCTGTGCTGATGTTTATGGACAATAAAGGCGGTACATACACTCATCCATTGTTTCATTGCCCTTACAACTCCGTTTCTGCTGGAGATACAGTTTATCGACATAAAAAGTATGAGAGAACAACTGTGAAATTTTTGTGTGACGAACAATAGGAAAATCTAGCATCCAGACACCACTACACGCGACTACACACAGGTACTGCGAGCATGAAGTCGGGGCCCTAGGATAGTGTGTTCAGGGCGTTTATATGAGTTTTATTTCCTTGGTACAAATACAGAAGGTAACGTGCTATTTTGCTCACTACTCTGTAATACTTCCTTTTATAAAAAAAACTCTGATACCATTGTGCCTCCCCATCTGATAGAAATACGCAGAAGATGCTAGACCTGGGAGAATTGCTTCATAATCTTGTCGCGTTCTCTGTACTCCGTGAAGTAGAGAGGGGAACAGAAAGAACAGACGCAATTTGCACAATACAAGCTGTGCAGCGAATGTAACCGCTTTTATGCTCCTCATTGAACGGCGTGCAGCATTTATTGTTCATTAACATTAATGTTAATTAAAAACATGTCTCGCAATTTCAACAAATCAGGAAGGCAAATGATAGCACTTGATCGGCTGTCCACAACGCCGCTCCTGTATTTTTGGGAGCACGGAACCGCGCGAGACCACTTTTTCCGCCACGCAACCAGTGACCGTTTTTTCTGTGACCAAATTTTCCGGGACCAATTTTTCTGGAACCACATCCAACATGCTCTACACATTCTTACAATCCTATAGTTCTTCATTCTTCGTTTCTGGAAGATAACTGGCTTGGTTCTTTGGGTGATTGGTGTTCAACTTCTTTTGTGTTTGCCCACCCTTTCAGGCGTTCAAGAACAACGTTACTTCCTCGTATAATTAGGACCCGTAAATTACATGCTAAAAACGATGGAAATAGACAGGTATTTAGGCCCTCAAAAACACCTTCATCGGCAAGAACATGCAAAAATAGGCACGTTTTAACACGTGTTACATCGAGTTACAAGTACGTTACACGTTTTAACACGTGTGTCACATCACTACTTCTAATGTATACTTCACGACGCAGACTATATACTGTGGAACTGGAGCGTACGCTACAGAACCATTCGATGACGCGTGTGCCTGACAGCGACGAGCCTTCTTCCTCCAACGCTAGTTCAGGCTCACTGGGCGTTATCGTTGGTCCCATCAATATATTTTTAAACTTAAATTTCCTACTCTATTTCTGGGTACGTATTAGACAGTTGCTCAACGAAGCGCAGCCAAACCAGCGGCATAAGATTTACGGGCAGAACGATGCGGGAAGCTCATGACTGGCTCTCCTATACGCAACACTTCAGGCGATAGACGCGTGCGCCGCTCACGACCACCACCGACCAATTCGCGCACATTATAAATGCAATGTGTATCCCATTTTCTGGGGTGTGATTAGTAAACTTGTTCAACTGCACTTCTTTAGGTAGAATTGATTTATTAGGATGCTACAGACACCTAAGTGATCTGGAGTAGCTCATGATCCATGTGGGGGTCATGACCCGTAGTTTGAGAAACACTGGTCTAAGTCATCTCACATAATGCCACTCTCGATATTTTAAACTTGGTACACATTAAGAGACAGAAGCAAACCTGATTATGTGAGGAAGCGTCGCTTTTATTCAGCCCATCTACCAAGCGCAGAAATTCGCGCACTCACTTCAGTCTTCTTTCTGTCTTCTGCTATGTCTTCGTGTCGTGAGTATTCTCCACTCGCCCAAATGCTCCACTTGCGCTGTTGAAGCTGATATTCCACATCTTCCCCTCGACTGTCACAGATTCGACGCCCCTCGAGCCACGCTCAGACAACGACTGCTCGAGCTGCGGTGCACAGACTTTTTCTCTGGCCACTCTGCTCGACCCAGTACGACATCCCTCGCAGCGGTCTGTGACCAAAGCAGTTTTGACGTTCCTGGGCGACACAGGTCTCATGAACAGCCTGTGAACTCGATCCACCTCATTCTGTTTCTTTAACCTATCTCACCATTCTTTCACCGTTTGTTAGTTTATCCTTTATTTCCTAATTCTTTTCTTTTTATTTATTTTGTTCTTATTTATTTTTCTTTTTTCTTTGCGGAACAGCAAGACGGCGAACCGTTCGGCTGACCTTTCTTCCATTTTTTTTCTTTGCTAATCAATATACCCCCCCCCCCCCCCCCTTCGTGTCTTTTGCGCTGGCCCTTGTAACACCGCACACCACACGCGTCTTCACTACGGCGCTACTTACTTTCTTCATCGGTTTATCCAAATTTTCCTTTATCACCACTTCTGCACTCACAGAACATCGGCCAGCGGCGACACTGGGTCCTCTAGCGGATTCTAGGGTGAATTTCTTTACATATTCATACCCAATTGTTTGTAACAGCTTGACGCATGCCGGAAAATATACTTAATTTGTGTGCTTGATACAGTACAAAGCTACTTACTTCATCGCTTCAGAGCTTACTTCACCTTACTTGCGGTCAATCACCGCAAATACTAGATGTATCACATTTCCATGTGCCAGCATGTGCGCATGTTTTCGTTTTCTTGCAATTATTAAATCCGCCATCTTGAAAGCGAGAGTGAAAATTTCAAGAGGCCGTAGATATCAGCGAGATGGTGATTTCACGTTCGCGCTAACGATTTTTCACGCCCTCGGTGGGTGGCTTGGGGGTTTGGGAATACTCGAGCGAGAAGCGAGAGTGCAAAGCGTATGCTCTCGTTTGTCAAAATCGTTCGTTTGGAAACGAAGCATTATCCGTACCTTGAGAAAAAGAAAAAAGAAAAGAAGACATTTGGGGCAATATAAACATAAACATACATATAAACATACATTTGTGTGGTTACATGCTGCACGTGCCGCAGGGTAGGACTGCGGCTAATTTCGACCACCTGGGGTTCGTTTGTCGTGCGCCGGAAATCTCGGACACGAAATTTGGGGTCTTTCCCTCACGTTGGAGAGGTCCACCAGGTTGACGTTAATTGTGTTAATCAGTTGATGACTTCTACTGGTGAGTTCCAGCACTAGTTGACAGTTCTGAATCGGATGAAGAACGTCTCGCGGACGGCGTTGACATCTGTTGCTTTGAGAGCGTTGGGACGAAATAGACCTCTCCCTGTTTGTAAACAAATGACGTCGTGCTGATCGACAGCGCCATCAATTTGGTAGAGTAGAACTAAGCTCAAAGCTAGGGACGAACAAGGTCGCGCCGGAAAGCCACGGTCTTGAGCGGATTACCGTGTATTCGCACGAGCGTGTTTTCTGACGGCGCAGCGACTGAAGGAGCGAGAGGGGAAATGATAAGGCGCTGAGGCTACGCCCTTTTGGAATGCCTACACAGATAGTGTTCCAATGTGCTGTCAGCTCAGATGTCGCGGAAGCCGGGGATAACGTTCGCGCTGGGGTTGAACGTTGCAGCATTAATTTTATGTGCACGGCGCTTGGTACACAATGGATGAAAGAAAGCGAAAATTGGTAGCTCTTGCTTTTCTCATTGCCGATAGTGAATGCTGCCACGAAAAGAAGCGGTTAAAGAAGCTATAGACGAATGAATGGGTGCTGAGGAAAGAGTACGGTCTCCAAAATAGCCTTCTACGGGAGCTACGACACGAGGACCCATTTGTCTACCGCAAGGTTTTGAGAATCGATGTGGCCGCTTTCAAACACGCTCTGCTCCGCATAGCAAAGCGCAGAAGGAGAGTATAGAGGCCAATATGCGGGACAGCATACTAGCCAGTGATCGTCTTTCCGTAACCCGTCTGCAACAGGTTCATTCGAATTATGTGCGCTTAAACATGCCTCTAAATGCATAAAACGTTCGTAAATAAGAGTGAGTGTAGGAGAGAGTACTGTGAAAGCTGTGCGTCGTCGTTTTTTACCGTGACTCCGCAGCAGTCTGACGGTGTTGAGTATGGTGTAAAGCAGAGACGGCTGTGGCGTAAAGGTCGCACCTTTCGAACACAGTAGAAACAGCTTCACCGCATAGCAGGTTCTGCGCCAATCATTGCCGTGAATGATAGAGCTCTCACTTCTGATTGGAGGACAGAGTGGGGCGTACACCTTTTTGTGTCAATTGTGTGTGTGTGTGGTGGTTCTTCTGCCGCACGTTCCGCTAAAGCAAGAAGCCTAGCCTTGTCCTCTTTCTGCAGAAGGGAGGTCTTGCTCAACGGCCCATCTAATACTTTGCTCTCCCCGACGAACTCATGCACCCTCAACGCATCTCCACCCTTCATCCTCTATCCTCCACCCGTCTTGCTTTTTTTTCGGCTAGCTTGGCTAGCTTTGGTAGCTTCCAATTCCTGCGTTTCATTGGCCCCATTGTTTTAGGCGTTGGACAGGCCATGTTTTTGTGTCTACTAATCATTCCCAGTAAAACGTTCATCTCGTATACTGGTGGCATAGCGAGGCAGAGTTCACACCCACTCAGACAACACTTATGATCTTTCCTGGTTCTTTTTTTTTTTTTTTTGAGGGGGTACGTTACCGTCCCATACATACATATAAAATTATGAAACAAAACGAAATTCACGAATTGGCACTTTTTGCATATCGTATTATATAGGAAGCTCCCCTAGTGAATAATTATGAAATATGTCATGACAAAGCGAGACGCTATCACGTAAGTGTTGCGTTTTCAGCACTATAGCTTTATCCAGGGGCAAAGCACGTTACTCTAAAGCGCTATGGCAGTTCCCAAACTGTGTGGCCGCGATGAATGGGAAACACGTAAGAATAGTGAATGCTTGTCAGAACACAATGTATGTACACAGTAGCCCCGGCGAATGCACTGCATGACGTGATGACGACCCCGGGGTTCTACCATGTAGGCTTGTGTAATGACAGCCCTAAAATATTATACAATTACATGGTTAATTTATGATGGCAGACAACTATGAATATGCGTGACCCCAGAGTGGCCGGCTTGGGGATTAAATTTTGCCCCCCCTTTGTCTTACCCGGCGTGCGGCATACTGCTCACACGTTTCTCGTTTTTAAATGAAACTGCTAGCGTCCTGAGCCTTTTGGTTTGGAACGCGAATGCTGTCAACTCGTTATTATTAGTTAACAGCAACTGATACAACGACTGCGCCGTGAATATGGGGACCTAAAAAGTGTTTTGATGTACACATCTACCGTTGCTTCGACATCCGGGTGTCTCTTTTCCAATTCAAGAACGATCTTTTCCCACATGGCATTTTTCCTCGGTACATTTCGGTTTTGCTCATCGGCAAGCTTCCGCAAGATCGGGTGTTGCTCTACCTGGTGTATTCGATCAAAAATAATAGAGCTTGGAACATTGGCAACAGAGGGTGGCTTTTCTTTTTCGCTCCGTCCTCCTTCTGCGCGTCAGTCGTCAGATTCTGTGCCGTGCGAACAAACTATCCGTGTGGTTCTTTCTGACGGACGGAGCTGCTGAACGCAGTGATGTTGCACAAGGTTCTTTGATATCTCGCCAAAAATACAATAAAAACGTGCGCGCTTCATAGATTCTGCTACGCGATAAGCTCCGCCCGCGACCGAATGGTTGGATGATTGCGTGATTATGCTGATACCTCCTTCTCCTCCTTCAGTCGCTGCGCAGTCAGAAAAGGCGCTCGTGTGAATACACGGTTACAATGGTCTCTGAAAGGGACGCGCACCTTCGGTCCTATTTTTCTTTCAATAGGAAGCAGTGAACAAGTGCCCATTTGTGGAACCCAGCCCTCCCCTTCAGATTTGTTTCGGTTTCAGTCTGTCTACCAACGTCATGATGACGTTTCTCGGGTAGAAGTCTATTGGTGGAGGAGCCGTAGACATCGAAAGTTGCTCTGCAGATTTTCCGGTTCTACACCCTCGGACACGCTGTGCTCCGCAACGTCAATACGTTACATGAGAGTTCTTGACCGTCAGCCACGTCAACGATCGGGAAAACAGAAATTATACCATTATAAAATTCACCAGGAAAACCTAAAACTTCAGTTATGAGAGAGAGGTAATATCGTGTTCTTTAGAAAAACAAAAACAAAAACAACTTTATTTTCGTTAGTTATGTTCCTTAGAAAATCCTTCGTGTTTGGAAAAGATATGGAGGAATGATAAACTGTGGAGTACACATCAATAGGTCAAGTTGCTTCCCTGATGGTATTGGCACGTTGTTTGGAACACGCTCCATGGCAACCCCAACCTACCTCACTCCATATCCCTAGTACATGAAGGAAATATAGTTAAGTGAGCATTTTTCTTGCTCTTTTGGTATAATTTTATGGGACCTTGACCAACTCCATGTTAGTGGACCAGTAATAAGCAGTGATGTCACGAACTTATCGAGATTCGGAATTCTAAAAAAGTTCGCGAAATTCTAGCTTACCTTACATCCCCTCAATAACGGAAGCCAGGGCTTTGCGTGTTCAAATCACGTTCGGGTCATCAAAAATGAGGAGCACGAAATGACTACCTCATTACTCAGGGTCGAACTGATTTATTATCTGTCGGCAGCGAGCTACGAGAAAAAGCGAATTCAAAAAGCGCGCCTCGAGGAGGCACCCGACTTCCTTGTCGTCTCTGCGGCTTAGGCGCCACTGATGATTTCGTTTAGGGGGAGTGGGGGGGGGGGGGGGGGGGGGGGGATCGCCCATCCGCCCCGAGATCTGCCACTGTGCGGAAGCACGTGTTTTATGACTCGAGAAGCTCCCACGTATTGGAATTCTATTTCGGTTATGACGCTGCAAGTCTTGCTGCGTGCAATTTGTTTATTTCTGGAATATGTTTATTTGCTAGTCAAATGGAAACCCCGGGAAAACTGCCTGTCGTGGACGCCGTCTGCTCTGCTGGAGTGTCGGAACGTCGACGTTGCGTAAGCAAAATTTACAATAACTTCACAAACGACAACAGCTGTATTTTAGTAATTTAAGTTAATTTCTTACTTAAAAAGATTTCATTTGGTTGCATTGACTGCAACAGCACTTATCAAAGGAAATTTATCAGGAATCCAGCAAGATGTCGCGTCCTGGCCGAAGTCTCATGCGGTAGAATTCAAAGTAGAGGTAGTAGTAGTAGTAATAGTATGTAAACTGAGGGTGGGGACATCTGAGGGTACTGTCCCGTTCGCGTCTGTGTCCTGTACGCACACTTTGGTTTTCAATTGGTTCAATTCGGTTTCCAATTCGTGGCACGAAGTCGCCCAACTCGCCTTTCTATTATTAATGCGGTAATGTGACTTGACCAAGGAGACGGAACTTGCAATGAGAAGACGGAATTCATAAAAGCGTCGCACTGTTCTCAGTCAAAGTTGAAGGATCATTCTCTCTCCGCCGTATTCTGCTCTGCCCCAAGGGACCCATCGAGCTTCTCTCGCAGTATCCATGGCAATGCATTAGGCACGCGCTCGCTGCCGTGCAGGAAGCGCTACCAAGGCTATTGATCCCTCAGGGCTGAGCGAGAATGCCGCCAGTTAAGGGTCTAAAGAGCCCTGCACCATCCGCGGATGGAAGCGGATATCCGCGGATATTCAAATATGTGTCGGATGAAAATTTAGCACTTCCTGCGGTGTGCGGATCGGATGCGGATGGCTCGAGGTCGGATGTGGATCGGATGCGGATGCGAAGGCAGCGGATCGGTAGCGGATCGGATGCAGATATACCGCGTTTATATACACCTTTATTTGGTAAAAAAAGGTGTATTGTTATAAAAACACCCTTTTCTGTTCCGCAAAGGGTGCAAGAAGAGCATTACTAGAGGTGCGGTATCGACATACACCACGTTTTATCCAATGTCGATCATTAAGGGAGTAAAGCGGGGTGTTGAAACAGGTGTTTACGTTCAGTACACCTTTTTTACACCAATTTGAATTGGGAATATGGTGTTAAAAATAGCGTTTCAATTCGTGAGAGAAAAGTTATGCTGGTTTCACAGCTCCGCTCAGCAAGCAATCACATTATAGACGATAACATGAGTTAAAAACAGCATATTGAACGGGGAAAGATGTTAGGAATTTAGCTGATATCTCGGACTCGTTGCAAGCGTGGGTGTTATTGCAAAAACGCATTCCCGTCACCTTTACAAACGTTTGCCGCCCCACCACATGTAACGAACATGCCCCAACAAATTGTAGTGCAGTATACGATCCATCCGACACGCCAATATACGCTACTGAGGGTGCTCGAGGTCTCTTCAAACCTCGGCACTCACGTTGGTCCAACAGTGTTACGAAGCTAACGAGGCATGCCTGCGACGCATTGCGCTCTGGTTTAGGTTCTACGATGGAACCACGGCTGGAAGTCTGCCGTGTTAAGGGTGGTGACTGCCATAGAAGCAAGAACGTCGAACTGTATGTCTCGGTCACTAATCTCGGCATGCTGCCGCGGAAGCTTGTATTACACTAGCTATTAGAGAGGGAATATTTTTCAGAAAACAGTTCCATCATAAAAGGTGTTTTCAATAGAATACTCCCCTTTTAAGGGTGTTTTTGTTTTTAACACGCCCCATTATAAGAGTGTTTTATTAGGAATACACTTAACTAAAGGTAGATGGGTAGAAATCCAGCGAACCGGTAGAGATGTAGGAAGGGAGTTGCCTCAGGACAGAAGCCGCCGATATTTCGAACAGAGACTGTTCTTCATCTGGGCTCCGTCCTCATCATTGGCATGGTATTTAAAGGGTTAGGTGTGACGTATTTAAAGGTTCATGCGAATTGTGGGTCAACAGCCCGGAGGGAAGAAAGGGTCTGTACGGGCTTCTACGGCCGGAGTGAATGGCTGCTTTGTTAGAGTGTGGAGGGGATTATGTGAACGTAGTGATCTAGGCTACAGACCGGTTAGAGAACTCTCTCTAACCGGTCTGTAGCCTAGACGCCATGGGACAAGCCATTTATACCTGCCTCTTTTTTTTTCGTAATAAACATATCCCCCCCCCCCATTTGTACCAAAAAAGTGTAGAAAAAGTTTACTGTGTGCGGAAGGAATGGCATGTTTCTTGAGGAATAATCCCACTTATGGAATACGAGTGCACAGCCCTTTCGTAGAGCGCATGGCAGAACCAGTGAATATGTTCTAAACTATAAAGAAAATGTGGCAGAAAAAAATTAGTGAAAGTAATAATTTAAACACTTGTTCGTATGATTCCGGCTTTCCCTTCGTTTCCACAACGGCTTCGTCGCGAAGTCCTTCGTCCATTTCAGCTTCCACGTCAACACCAATGATCTGCTGAGCAGTCGTTTCAGGGTCTGTTGCTCCGGTTTCTTATGATCACTCTTGGAGTCCAGCAAGCGGGAGGTCTTCTCAAAGATAACCGTAGTGGTCAAAGTGTCAGGCAGTACAAGCGAAACATGGTACCTGCAATTCGCATTAACTGCTGCGCTCACTGCGTCCCGCGCCATTCTCAGCGCACTCAAACAGGTCTTGGGAAAAGTTACTCTGAAAAGTAACAACGTTTCTGTTGCTCGAGCAAAAATGTAACGAAGTTACGGTTACGGTTAGTCCACGAAAGAAGTAACTAGTAAAGCAACGGTTACCAGTTACAGTTACTTTGCGGATTTTCCAAGCCAAGGCATGACATCATTCTGTAACATGGATGTTACGTACAATGTGCTATTTATACATATTACACTTGAGCAGAAACTCGTGTTTGAAGTTTACATCACATGATGTGAATTGATGTTCTGAGGCCGGAACACATAGGAAGGACAAATACATACAAAGCATCAAGTGCCTAAGAAATTAATTATGAAAGAAGGAAGTCACTGTCTTAGACACTTCATGCTTTGTATGTAGTTGTCCTTCCTATGTGTTCCAGCCTCAGAACATCAATTCCCATCATGTTCAACAGATGCCGCTTGCGTCGCCCCGTCGTGAGAAAACATGACAGAGTGAAAGTGGAGTGAGTGTATGTGTCTTTGACCCTTCAAATGACGCACCCTTGGAAGTCACTGGAGAGGCGTGGTAGCTTAGCTCAATTGGTAAGAGTCCTGGACCGGTAATCCAGAAGATGTGGGTTCGTGTCCTACACCTGGCTGCAGCTACAGCTGCAAATAGCGTCCACGCCGATGAAGCGGTGCAGTCCTGCTACTTTCTGTTCCCAAAATCTCTATTTTTCGCTGTGCCAGTAAAATACACTTAAGAAAGCCAAATTAGATGGACAGCATTTTACATAGACGACGGTATACTGAGCCGGCACACTGCATTCGCAGAGCGAGGCGATGTGAAACCGTACTGAAGCATGTCGAAAATAGGTCTGCCAGCCTTGCTCTGTCCGAGCTCACAGCTGTGCACCAGTTAGTTCACAACACAAAGGCAATGTGTCACGAACACAATTGCACTACCAGTAAGCAGAACTACATGTACTTTTCAAACCACGACCAATCAAACAGGCACCGTTCTACGTATACGCTCCTTCTCTACTTCTCACGATTCCTACTGCTCACGTGTAAAGGGATGATAAATTTTTATGATGCTAATTTTTTATCATGATTAATTTTTACTGCTCACGTGTAAAGGGTTCTATAGAGCTATACAACTGGCCTACTCCATTCCTGCTTCATGCGTCCACGTGGCGCCTCCTCTCTAAAAAACAGACGCCGCAGCTTGTGCACGATGCGCTTTGAAGTCTTATGCTGACTTCTTTTTTGTTTGAACCGTTTTGTTGCGAACCGGTTACCGCTATTATTTCTTTCCGGTTCTGCTCCGGTTCGAGTTCAACAGTGTCATGAAAATTTTGGTTCGGGTCCGGTAAAGATAATGGTTGGGATACGGTTTTCGGTTCGGGTTCGGTTCGACACCCTGCGTGGTAACCAAGTTACTTCCCAAGACTGACTCAAACACCGTCGAAGATCAACAGTTTGCGGTTCGTTCGTTTCCACAGAAAGAAGGTAATGCCGCACTGGCGAAAGCAGCTCGGTAGTCAGCTTTGGTAGCTCCAATAATGCAAGAATTTCGCCTAACGTTAAATTCATCTTGAGATACCAGTGCACTCAATGTAATTTAATTGGCCATTCTTTAGACGTATCAAAAGGTCATCTCCGCGCCGCGACTGAAACATATGAGAATCCCGTTCAGAACCTTATGTCCTTCTTGTCTAGTTGTTTATGTTTTGCACGCGACGAAATGTTTGCTTATTGATGGACAAGTTCCCGGCATAGCGATGCCGCCCACAATAACTAGACAAGTACACTAGCCTCTGTTTGCTACATTATTACGCTGTCCTTTGTTGGAAAACCGAGTTTTCATATCAACGAGATGTGAATACACGTACTGAAGCAGTTTCATGCCCAAGACTCGCGGACAAAAACTTAAAGCGTACTTCGCCTGCATTACACCCACAGACGTAATGCATAAGAAACGTATAATTTCACTGTGGCGGAGAACGCCGACACTTTTCACTGGTTCGCCACTGGATTCTGTGAAATCTATATTCAAGAAATTATGCCGAAAAGGAATTATCCGTATATCTATATAGGCTTTTGTCCCCCCGGCGTTTGAAATCTTACACATTGTACTCAATGGGACAGAAGTAGAATACGCGCTCCATCGTGATTTCACAGTCTTACACATCAAAATATATCCGCTTTAGGTAATTTTCCACTGCAGTTTCACAATTAAGGGGACAATGTTTGGAATCTAAAGTAGAGGTCTTGGTTTTGTAACGAGCCAATTTTGTTCCCGAGGGCATCAAAGTGCGACTAAAATGTGAGGCGTCACACTTAAAGGGGGCTTAGCCTATAGACACTTCCGCATGTAGGAAAGCCGACTGTACATTTGAGCACGTGTAAATGGGAGGAGGAATGAAACTCGAAAGGGAGGGGAATTATCAGAGTTCAGCGCGCATTCTCCTCTGATAACCGGCACCGCAGGACGGGTTTGATAAAAACATCTACAAAATAAAGGCGTGCTTTCATGGGCAAAGAGGGTGAAGAACATTCCTGGTGAATTCTGCTTTAACAACAGAAAAGACAAGGCTGCAGATACTGCGTTCCCCTGAGGTTCGCGTATTGGGAAATCGAACGCTCTATTCTTCTTAGTATCAGTTTCTTAAACTCTTTCTGACGTTGTACTTATGGCGTTAAAATGATGCACAAAAATATTATGGCTGTAGTGTACCGTTATTGCATTGCGATCTGCCCGCCCACGGTTTCCTTTTCATTTTTGCCTTATCTGTGACCGTCATGTTTTTTGTATTATACAATGTATGCTTACTTTTATGTTTCACACTCTTACTTAATTTTTTCCTCGCAACACCACGGGGAAGCTTGGTTGCCATCAGTATGAAATTTGATGGGTACCTTAATGGCTGTAAAATCGTATATTATGTCTAACGAAGTTATATACCTCTATTTAGGAGAAGCGACGGCAAGGCAATTTTTCCTTTTCTTCATGCATACACTTGTCTCGGCGACAGCATGCTTAAACTGTGCATGGCCGAGCCGTTGCGCCCGCGCTGTCCGGGAGCGTCATTCACGAACAAAATGTGTCATCTAAGTAAGGCATATGCTCCTATGTTCAACTCACTTAAATGCGTCGAATACAACTGGGACCTAGCGCATATAATCATGTTGTGTGACTTCAAGCCGATCGTGGCGGTGTACCTGTGCAGAAACTTAACACATTGCCAGAAGCGCGCTTTTTGATCCTTCCTTTAAGCAAATGCTCGCAGACATGCATCATTCTGTGCAGTTGCCTGCTTATTTTAGCGGCATGTTTTGCGCGTGAAATAGTGCACCCTGGGCGATTTTTGCAAACACTCGAGGTGACGTTGTGCTTCGCCTTCCACAAAGTTCTGTCAATAGCCTAAGTTAACGTTACCCCACTATTCCCATCACCATGGCGATATCCGATCGTTCTTTTTTTTTTTCTTTTAGTGTACACCAGGGGTGCCGAACTAATTCGTGCCTGCGGGCCGCATTAAACCTTAGAGTAACTACGCGGGTCGGATACGGCTGCTTTGGGGTAGCCTGCTTCTGGCAGGGCGTTCCAGAAAACGTGTCATTGAATACTACTAAAGGAACTACGCCACCTAGAATCATGCGGTCAACGGCATTTGTCCTTACTTGGTTTTTGCCACCTCCTGATGTGCATGTCATGTAACCTAAGTTTAATTTGATAAATTTTTACGAAGTGAACTCGGAAATTTGCCAAGTAAAGGTCACTTTTTTAAGCCACCAACATGAAAAGCGTGCCAATTTACTTAAATTCGTGATAATTCACAGTGATATTCAGGATCTATCTATTCTATCCTGTCGGGAAAAATAGCCGAAAATCATGCTTCTCGGGGCACTTGAGTATAACGCGCGAAGACTTTTTGAGCGCAATCTCTGTCAGTCCGACGAAAGGAGGTGGGAAACTCAGCACACAGAGTGATAGTAGAAACAGCTACAGTTTCTGAAATAGGGAGAGCGAAGGTATGGTGCCAGCCGAGGCCGGCCGCGATAAGTTATGTCTGTGTTATCTCTTTCTACCATGCCGGTGTGGGCTGGGTTTCCAACCTCCTTTCGTCGGACTGACAATGATTCCGCCGAAAAATTTGTCGCGCGCTCGGCGAGCTCCGTAGTGCATGATTTTCGGCTATTTTTCCCATACGATAGCTCCTCAATATTACTGTCAATTATCATTAATTTGAGTAAATTCGGCACTCTCTTCACATTGGTGGGGTAAAAAAGTGACCTTTACTTGGCAAATTTCCGAGTTCAGTTCACAAAAATTTACATAATTAAACTTAGGTTACATGATATGCACATCAGGAGGTGGCAAAAACCTAGTAAGAACAAATGCCGTTGACCACATGATTCTATGTGGGGTAGTTTTTTTTAATTAAAATTCAATGACACGTTTTCTGGGACACCCGATAGATGGTCGAATTCACTCGTGAGATCACCAAGCCTACCGGTCCGTGTCTAGTAGCTTTGAAGGCACTGATATTACAAATCGGCCTTGCAGGGTTTGCTCAGAAGTTTGGTAGGAGTACACTAGTAATACTAATCGAGTAACAATCTGACGCAGAGACAGGTTTAGAGAGTCATTAGCGAAGACGCCAAGAGCAACACAGATGCAGACAGGAAATGTCCGACTTTCAACTTTTTATCATATGATTAGAGGTTGAAATAACTTTTCATAAGTCAATGCAGAACCAAGAAATCGTTTGATTGGAGTCGTTTTGAACAGGTACACAGAAAGATTCCCTGACATCGCATTTCTGAGATTCCCTCACGATACCTGTGTACAAATAAACGACGCTAACATGAACCGGTGCACCGTACCAAATCAGCGCTCTTTCCAGAAACGCCCTGATTAAATAGCTCGACTAAGGTGAAGTAATTGTGTGCTTCCAGTGACTTGTACGCTTGCACAATATCAGCACTGAGGAGGCTCGGTGAAAATATTAGATAAACTACAATGCGATTGTCATCGGCGGCATGTTCTGTGGCTGGGCTGTCCAGTTGTCGATGTGTAGCGCAAAGAGATCATCATGTTGTATACCGTTCGTAAACAAGTTGATCTTGTCTGATTCCTTCATATAGCTCTAAATTATTCGGGTATTGTGGAAGGAGACAGCTGAAAGCGGTATGGGCACCGTGCGCTAGAGTTTTCTATCGACGGCAGCGACCCCTCGAGGGGAAACGCGGCGTAATGCGCTGGTACCAGCCAGCAGCGTCTAGCAGTGCTGTGCTAGTTTCGTCGTTCGAAAAGAGCGATTTGAAGCTGCCTGCATAGAAAGTCAAAAAAGAAGGCAAAATGGAAACTAATTCTATGTGGTAATCTGCCACGACAACCAAGTTACTGTGAAAGAGAGGCAACTTGACGTAAAGTTTTCGTCCTTCTCGCTGTATCGTCCCGCCGATCACGTATTTGAGAGAGCGCTTTCACGGCAATCCACCCAGCGTGCCCCTCAAATCTGTTGTTTCAAACTTAGAACTCATTCCTTGCATTTAGTATATTTGTCAATGACCAGTTGAGCATCACGATGCGAACTTATAGCACAGCAACTGACGTGAAAAAGTTGCGAAATACACCAATGAATGACCAATGAACATCGTGGACCTTGGCTAAAATTAGTGTCTGCCATATGTCGTACAGTATTTATCTCTTTTACTCGGACCCTAATTTTGCGGCGTGTCGGCGAAGACTGGATTTGGACCTCGTCTTCCTTCAATATAAAGCTTGCATGCGAACACAGGGAGTTATTTGTCCTCCCCGAGCTGCGTTTCGTAAGCCGTCATCATTTTATGTAGGTGCATTCTGTCCCTATGATCTTATTATCGTTGCCAAATCTTGTGATCTCGGTTTACAAGTGGTTCTTTGCTCCTTCCTATTCGTCCGCACACACACACGCAAACACACACAAAAGTAATCATGCGTTTGTCGAACAGCAACCTCACTGTTTCTTCTTAGTTACTGTCAATTTTTTTTTTTATTTTTTAGCATAGTTTATGTTTTGTGTTTCTTTTGCGTGATATTTCTGGCTGCTTCTATGTTGCAATGTGCAACAATGTGTCTGATGCACTATGTTCACCTATACTAAGGCCGCTGTGGTCGTTTTTAGCACTAATAAAACATTATTATCATTACATATCCAGTTTCAAACAAAAACACGCCTTATTTATATACTGAAACAATCTTGATTGACTGATTGATTTTTATTACTGTGACTGTGCATCAAATGCAGGCACAAAGGGCTAAAAGGGAATCTCACGACTTGCATGAGCGATGCAAGATTGGGAATAATTTGACTAAGAAACTTATCCTCACAGTGCATCATCACGTTAACGGATTATGCATGAGAAAGAAATGAGAAGGTTTGGTTTTTTCCGCTATCTTCGTAATGTATATTCCAATTTGATGTTGACTGTATTATTCATGTGAATTCTTCACTGCGAGATTTCCGTCCTCATAGCGCAGGTACTGGACGTAGCTAGTCTCTGATGTGTAGTCTATAATTGGTAGTCCCTTGCGGATAAATATGCACTTAACTTCACGTAAAAACGGGCCACGAATACTACACGCTTGTCTGCGCTACAGACTGTGTCACACATTGTGCATAGACACATAATGTTCCACGTGCAAAAGGCTTCCCCATCGCATACATTTTACGTGACAAGCCACTTCCACACAAATAGTCTCACGGGTTAATGAGTCCAAAGCCCAAAGCCGATATATAAAATTCGGGAAAACACCCGTACGCACCAAAGCTACATACGCGAAGGCGCAGATACGGCGTCAGTACCAGACCGTTACGCGCGAAATCGCCACGGGTGGCGCTGTCGATCAAGCGACCGCAGCGTCCTCTCGCTAGTGCACGGTGCCCATAGCAGTGCAACACAGCCGATATCGCACTTGCGGAAAGCATTCGCATGGCTGCGTTCAGTGTGTTTTGCCCACACGAACTCCACGCATGCGCAGATGACGCTTCTTGTTTGTCAACAGCTGGCCAACAGTAAAGTGGTCTATACATTTTGAACGAACGAAGAGATCACTTCTTCCCGTGCGCGTTTGTGCTGCTGTCAGGCGGTATTCCGAAACTTTTTTTTCACGCTTTTTTGGAACCGGGAAAAATAAAAAGAACTGAGAGGAGGCACACAATCACGGCTAAGAGAATCGAAGACCCCCTTCCCCCTCTACAACTCCGCGGTTACCAGTTTTACGATAGTCCCTGCAGTTAAAAGGATCACCAATTAATTTAAATTAACAAATTAATTAATTAACGAAGAAAGAAAAAAATAGACTGAGTGGACTGACTGTACCCTTACTAACATTACGCACTAAGCCTCGTTCAAGTGCAATGCACCATTTTTGTAAAAAAAAAGTTTGACTCATTTTAAATGAAACGCCCTGCAACAATAGAGAAAACAGAAAGTGTCCGAGCTATGATGGCATTGAGAATGCATTTGTACCAGCGATTTTTGTCTAAGAAGAAGTCTGGCATTTGAAAGCGATGAAGGAGTTCGTGTCGTCCATATTAATGGTGTGCACACTAACGAGGCACGACGGTAATTTGTTCCCTACATGCTGTGGGCGTGAGATAATCCCCGGTTCAGATCACATGATTGATACGAGGGGGCGCATGCCGTAAACTGGATAAAAGGCATCGAAACAGATGCGGTGTGGCCTTTCTTGCTGTGGCGATTGGGACGGCAAGTGCTGTACGGAAGGTATGCAATAAATCCTTGTTTGTTGTTCGAATCTTTTGCTTGCTGTGTCTTCCTCGGCGACGGAGCGGACGGACTGACGCCCCGAGGTTGTGGAAACACGGGTATTCCACAACTGGCGCCCAACGTTTGGGGGCACAGTTCGTCCGTTCGACAGCGAGGAGGACGCAGCACGCGTTGTTCATTTTTTTCGTTTGGTACGTTTTTTTTTTCTTTTTCTTTTCTTTCATTCAGGACCCGCCGGTTTGTTTGTGTTCTTTTTCCGGGGAGTCTTTTTTTTTTCTTTTTTGCGCTATCGTTTTTGTTTCGAGTGTGTTTGAAATGTTTTGAGTGCTTCAAAGCTCCCACTCGGTGCCCGAGCCCCGGAGCCAATGCAGCATTCGCCGCCGCGAGGCCGCTACGACCTCCGGAGCGGAAAGAAAGGCCTTGTACTGCAGCGGTCCCGTTCGCAGGAGACTCTGGTATCGGACACCTCGGCGCCTTCGGTGCCGAAAGGACCAGCCGAGGACAAAGAGGTACATGCAGTGCTTCCGTCCCAAAGTACGTTAAGTACGGTACCTGCAGTGCCGCTGTTTGACTCCGCTATAACTACAGAACTCTTGTCACGCATGACGGAGTTATGTTCGTTGGCAGTCTTGGGTAAGGTACTTCTGAAAAGTAACTGAGTTACAGTTACAGTTACTGAGAGAAAGTAACTTAGTTACATTACAGGTACTTTTTATAAAAAATGGCCATGAGAGGGTGATACAATTGTTGAAACCATACATTTATTTACATTTACTCAAGTGCAATAAAAGTTGTCTTGCACTTAACCAGAAGCAGTATAAGTTAATACGCGGTTATCCCACACGGAAAAATACGACATGTGCATGCGACCTGGCGCATCGCGGTGAAAAAAAAGAGCACGGTGATACGCACATGTTTCGTAACGTGTAGAGAGTGTGACATACGCAAGAACAAGGAACTCGCCTCAAGATGCTTTTTCAGGTTTGAAGTTGACGTCCTGCTTGCCGAGTACGTCTTATTCGATAGCTTGCACTTTACAGTTAAATTATTCTCGTCCTTCCATGATAAAAACTCCAAGGTTGTTTCATAGAGCGGCTTCGGAAGCTTATGGTAGCAGCAACCGGAGCAGAATTAGCCATTGTACTGGTCGGAGCGCAAGTGAGCTGACCGGAAAGTTTCTCTTTGTGCATAATCATTCCCTTCATATCCACAGGAGGCAGGATCCCGTGCTAGGGCAGTGACACTGTTACTCACATATGACTCACTCCGACCGTTGAGGGTCACTAGCTTCAACAAATTTCTGTTCGCAAAGCTGGAATTCTCTGCTTGGTCAAGAGCCCAAGGCACGGGGCACATACCGATTACGGATAACAGGAAGCAAGACACTGTTAGGGGGAAGTAGGGGAAGGTAGAGTAAAAAAAAAAAGTAACGACATTTATTCGAGTAACTAGTTACATTTTGCAGTTACTTTCACAGAAATAGTAACTATTTACAGTTAAAAGCTACTTCTCTGGAAATGTAACTAGTTACCCCCAAAAGTAACTAGTTACAGTTACAAGTTAAAAGTAACTTAGTTCGTTAAAACATCTCTTTGGGCTTGTTGGTGATAGACTTCCATAACGTAAAAGCGCTAAAACCAGGACGGACACACACAACATCGAGCGCTCACTTTCAACAACTTTACTGACATGTCACATGGCAAGTGCTTATATTCATTGCAACAGGAACTCCCTTTCCCTTTCAGATATCGAAATGCTTTCCGAGCTAACACACGTGTTGCCCGCTTTCTTGATCAGGCAAGCCTCCCAGATCTCTCGATCTCTCTGCTTTTTATATCTCCCTCTTACCTCTGTTTTATCAAAAATGCCATCACAGCCGCACTCTCTTGTGTTACCTTGTTTAGTTACCTTGTGTTTGTTTACCTTGTTTAGTATTTTTACAATTTTTATGTTCTTTTAGGCGGGTGTTCAGACATCTCCCTGTTTGTCCTATGTATCTCTTTCCACAACTTAATGGAATCTCATACACCACTTCTTGTGCACATGGTACCTGAGCTTCCACGTGCCTAACTGAACAACATATTCTTTTATCTCTATTAATAACTGCAGGTAGAGACGACAGTTTTTTATCGCGCCCACACACTACCCGAACATGATGGCTACGTGTCATCTTGATCAATCTATGCGATAGCCCATGGATATACGGAATTACAACAATCCTATCCCGCCTACCCTCAGTGTTATCCTTGTCTCGCCCTGTTCCCTTAAGAACCCTAAAACAAACACTATATATCATTATCAAGGTGCAACCGGCTTTTTTTTAACCTTTCAACCTGTCCCCGAAAGCTTTCATCTACCTCATGTCTGCACGATCTGGATAGAGCTGCTTTGATAGCCCCTAGGACCACGCCTCTTTTCACTGTTTTCGAAATATTTGAGTCGAAGGGCATAACAGGTTTATTTGACCTTTGTTGGTAGCGCCAACAAAGATGGTCTTCTCTGGCGATAAGCAGCAAGGAATTGTATTTTTCTTTCATGTAAAAATTCAGTGGTGAATTCCAGCTCTGGAGCCATGTCTTTGAACACCGAGATTATCACTTCTCTGTTCACCTCATTACACTCTTCCGCTATTACCAAATAATCATCTACATATCGGAAAATTCTTACTCCATCTATCTTTTTCTTCTCAGATTTTCCTTGATAGACCTGTCTATTGCAGCTAGGTATATATTACTTAGTGCCGGCGCCACTTTTGATCCTATACACACCCCTTGCTTTTGGATGAAAATTTGTTTTTCATGTTCTATGTACGTTGACGTTAAATATTTCCTGAGAAGCCACATAAATTGGTCATATCCCATGCCCACAGCATTCTGAATCCTTACACTTCCAAACTCATCAATACAATTTATAACCTCCTCACACATCTTATCAACCGGTAAGCTGTAATATAAATCCGTTATATTGAGTGAAAATACATTCTTTTCCTTAGGTCCCAGTGTTTTCAACGTCCTGCATACCTCATCCGAATTTTTCACCATGAAGGGATCCTTCACTGTCAAAAGAGAGAACCACTTTTGTAGAAATGTGCTAAGGGCAATCTGCCATGTCCCTCTCTCGGATACAATTGCTCTAAAAGGCAAACCCCTCTTATGTGTTTTCACTGAGAAAAACACCTCAAGATATAGTTCTCTTTCCAGATCCAGCTTCTTTGCTAATTGTTCTTGACCCCACTGAACACACCGTTTCTTCACTTCAACCTTCTCCTGTCTAGACGGTCTTCCTTTGACTTCTTTGAAATTCTTTTTCAAGGCCACTGCTGCTCGTTGATCGTAGGAAGGCTGGTCCAGAACGCAGAAGCCTCCTGTCTTGTCTGTCTGCAGTAGTCTGAGGTATTTTCCTTTCAATTCTCTAACTGTCGCCCTCAACGCTTTTTCTTCTGTGTTGCCGACCTTCTTTCGTTGAAGCACCTCAACTGCGGATGAGATGAATCGACTTTTTTCTTCCTCTGGCAGTCTGCTCGCGATTTCGTGGACCACTCCAAGGCTGCTGACTCTATCTGTTTCTAACCGAGGTGCATACTTCGGTCCTTTCCCCAAAATCTTCCTGGTGTTGTCACTTATATTCACTGCACCTACGTATTCTACTTTTCCACGTGCAACCTCACTACGAGTGGCTTCTTTCTTAATTCCTGTACTCCTGCATAGCCCTCCTCCATAACGTTTCTGTCAAGTCGTTAGATAATGTAATAAGGTGCACGTAGGCATGGTTGTTGTTGAATTGACGGCCCCATACTTTCACCGCCCAGCTCTGGATTACACGTTTTGTGGTCCAAATTCTATGCCAGATTTCAGCTCTCCACAACTTTGCCAATCTGTTTCTATGGGATTCCGAGACAGCATGAAACGCTAGGGCCTTCATAATTTCTGGGGGTGTTGTTCTTTCTCTAATGCCTAGTGAGACATGCCTGGCTCTGCAGATTAGGGTTGCAACCTGTTGCATCAATTGCATGATGATGATGATCTTTTCCAAAACTGGAAGGTCGTCTTGATGATGTACACACGTGATGCCCGAGTAACTAGAAATGAAGTTCGTTAAAACATCCCTTTGGGCTTGTTGGTGATAGACTTCCATAACGTAAAAGCGCTAAAACCAGGACGAACACAGACACACACAACATCGAGGGCTCACTTTCAACAACTTTACTGACATGTCACATGGCAAGTGCTTATATTCATTGGTACATGAACTCCCTTTCCCTTTCAGATATCGAAATGCTTTCCGAGATAACACACGTGTTGCCCGCTTTCTTGATCAGGCAAGCCTCCCAGATCTCTCGATCTCTCTGCTTTTTATATCTCCCTCTTACCTCTGTTTTATCAAAAATGCCATCACAGCCGCACTCTCTTGTGTGTATATACAAGATATACAAGTTACCTTGTTTAGTATTTTTACAATTTTTACTTCTTTTAGGCGGGTGTTCAGACATCTCCCTGTTTGTCCTATGTGTCTCTTCCCACAACTTAATGGAATCTCATACACCACTTCTTGTGCACATGGTACCTGAGCTTCCACATGCCTAACTGTGCAACCTATTCTTTTATCTCTGTTAATAACTGCAGGTAGAAACGACAGTTTTTTATTGCGCCCACACACTACCCGAACATGATGGCTACGTGCCATCTTGATCAATCTATGCGATAGCCCATGGATATACGGAACTGCAACAATCCTATCAGTCCATCACCATCAGTCCTAGCGATGACAAGCTAAAGGCGATCACGGAGTATCCGGTTCCCGGTAACGTAAAAGCCTTGCAACGTTTCTTGGGCATGGTTGGTTTCTACAGACAATCCATTCCTAATTGCGCTGAGTTAGGGCAGCCGCTTAACCGGTTGTTGCGCAACGATACACCCTGGCAGTGGGGAGAAGAGCACGAAAGATCATTTCGAGCTCTTTCTCACGCAATCGCTAACACGGCCAGGTTATATTTGCCTGACCTGAACAAACCGTTTGTAGTGCAAACAGATGCTAGGGATTATGGTGTTGGCGCAGTTCTCTTGCAGGAGCATGACGCTATTCTCTGTCCAGTGGCTTTTGCAAGTCGCACGCTGAATCCGGCAGAACGGAATTACTCCGTCACGGAAAAGGAATGCTTGGCGATCATGTTCGCTCTCAGGAAGTTTGATCTGTACCTGGACGGCACCACTTTCTCCGTCCAGACTGACCACCAGGCACTTTCTTGGCTGCAGCGGCTCCGCAACCCATCTGGACGTCCTGCCAGGTGGTCCGTGACGCTACAAGGCTACTCCTTCAACGTGGAGTACAGGCAGGGCTCGACGAACGTGGTAGCAGACGCGCTTTCCCGTGCGCCTCTACCGTGGGGGGGGGGGGGGGGGGGAGAGAGGAAGGCACCGAGGCGCCTTCTAAACTCCTGACAGCAGCACAAGTGGCACGAGACGTATCTTCGTCTTGGGGCACGGTCGTGAGCAGAGAGTAGCTCCTGGACGCTCAGAGAGCGGACGGCCTTTGTCAGCGGCTGTCTCAATGGTTTGCTGAGCAGGACTCGGCAGGCACCGGAACGACTGACGGACGGCACGACTCCTATCTGCTGGGCGAGGATGGCATCCTGTTCAGATACATACCCCAGGCGGATGACGATGACGGCTCATCCCCATTCAGAGTCGTGGTGCCACGGAAGTTGCGTAGGTCTTTCATACGTTACTTTCATGATTCAGCCTTGGCGGATCACAGCAGTGGCAGGAAAACTTGTGAAAAGTTATGTCGTGTTGCGACATGGCCAGGAATGAGGTGTGAGTGGAGAATGCTCTACGGCTCCGGGATGGCAGTACCCAGCCTCCTTATTCAAGGTTCGCTGAGGAACTCCGGAGTCGACTGGACGATGCAGCTCGGACGGCTCGGGAGAATCTGGACGTCGCACGGTTGGACCAGGCTCGCCAGTACAACCGAGGACGGCGGAACCTCACCTACAGCGTCGGTGAGCTCGTCCTCCGACGGACTCACCCGCTAAGTGACGCCGCACGCGGCTTTAGAGCTTCACTTGCAGATAGGTGGGATGGCCCCTTCGAGGTAAGTGCGTGCTCCTCCGGCCTCATTTACAGGCTTCGTCGTTGTGACACGGGCGAAGAAACTGGGCCAGTACATATCTCGGACCTGAAGACTTACCACCTCAGAGACCCCGAGGGTGAAGAAGCAGACCGTCAGCTCCCTCCTCAAGATCAGGGTCCCGTTCCCGGACCCTCCAGTCGCTACAGTTTGCGTCCCCGCAGGCGGCGCACGTAGCTGCCACTATCCTAGTCGCTAAATATTAGTGCTCTTGTATAGTTGGTCTTTCTTGGTGTGATTTCTGTTTCGCAGTCTTCAACTATAATCTTCTGGGGGAGAGCCTTTTCAGGCCCTCGCGGTTTGAAATAGCTTTCTTGCCGGATTCCCCTTTTCTTTCCTCGCAGACTACGATGCCTCCTCGTCGGAAGAGTCGACGCATGACAGAGCCGGACACTGCGCGAACCGTTACTCAGTCTGGTGGACACTCCGGCTTGACCCGCTCTGTACCTGGGCCAACTCCAGATCGACGAGCCGTAGCTACCTGGACCGTTGTCTCGGCCGGACGACCCGTCAGTTGGGCATCCCGATCGAAATGGTCGGGATGCCTCCCAGCCCCGTCCCCTCAGAGGACAAGACTCCACCAAAGTGCCTGCCCCGTTCAAGGGCTTAACTCTGAGTGACTGCCACCCCTGTGACCCCCCGATCCCGCACTCGGACGAGGAACTCAGGCTCCTCTGCCCTCTCTGTGGGGTGCCGGAACTTCATCGGCGAACCCATCGCCGGGGCTCACTGCACAAGGAAAAAACAGAGGGTGCTCGTACCTCCGGGGATGTCACGGCTGCATTGGCCACCCTTCGCCGACATCGGCCGGACCTTCTGAAGGAAACTGAAACGGTCGCCCCCTCAAGACATCGAGCCCCGACAGAGGACTACCCAGACGATGTCATTCTCGACATGTCGGACAGCACGGTGTAAACTTTGAGGGTGGGGGAATGTGGGCATGAGATAATCCCCGGTTCAGATCACATGATTGATACGAGGGGGCGTATGCCGTAAACTGAATAAAAGGCATCGAGACTGATGCGGTTGGGCCTTTCTTGCTGTGGCGATTGGGATGGCAAGTGCTGTGCGGAAGGTATGCAATAAATCCTTGTTTGTTGTTCGAATCTTTTGCTTGCTGTGACTTCCTCGGCGACGGAGCGGACGGACTGACGCCCCGAGGTTGTGGAAACACGGGTATTCGACAATGCTTAGATCTGACAAGCCTTGTTCTCAAACTAAAATGTAATACGAATATACAGGGTCTTTCAAAAACGTGTCATTCGGACTTTATAAAAAAGGGGGCGACGGAAAAATACGGGGTAAACGGCATTTGTGTGGCAGCTGAATTTGCCACCTTGCAAAAATATTATCATTTGATTTTAATTAAAATAAAATGAATTTCTTTAATTTAACTCAAAAATTTCCCAAGTCAACCTACCGTTTTTTTTGTTTTTTTTTTCCAGAATTAGAGAGCCCGTAGCGAACTTAGTCGGATCCACCAAGAAATCCGCTCGATATTGCAAATGGAACTGCCCCGCCCCCCCCCCCCCCCCAAAAAAAAAGTCCCGAAATTGAGGCTTCAAACTTTCGGGTATTCAACGGCGCACCAAATCAGTCGCAAAGATGCGTGGGGAGGGGGACACTCTAATACCCCCGTGAAAGATAGAAGGTCGAAAAAAAAAATAGAGGGCGGGAAAAAAGAGGCGGAATCATTTTTTTGCCGCTTATCAACGTATGGTGGAATGTCACCCACCTTGTTATCGGCGCGTCTCGTGCTGCACGCCGGTCCGGCGATTCTAGCTTCAAGGGGTCAGGAGCATGTCCTCCTATCCGCGCATCTTTCGGAGTGCTTTTGTGCGCCGCTGAACACCCGAAACTTTGAAGCCTCAATTTCGGGACTTTTTTTGGGCAGTTCCATTTGCAATATTGAGCGGATTTCTTTGTGTGTGACTAAGTTCGCTACGGGCTCTCCAACTCTGTAAAAAAAAGTTAGGTTGACTTGGGAAATTTTGGAGTTCAATTAAAGAAATTCAATTTATTTTAATTAAAATCAAATAAAAATATTTTGGCAAGATGGCAAATTCAGTTGCCACACAAATGCCGTGTACCCCGTATTTTTCCGTCGCCCTGTTTTTTTATAAAGTCCGAATGACACGTTTTTTGAAACACCTTGTATGTTGAACGTGTCTAAAGTGGTTTGACGGGAATTTTGGCACGTGTGCCTGTAAAGCGTGCTTCTCTGCTCGCACCACAGTGATAGGTGAAGCTAACTTTTCAAGCCTGCTCGGTTATGTGTTTTTTCTCGTACTCATTTGTTTGGGGGGAATAATAAAGTTGGAATAATTCCTGACTCGCGTTTCGAATAATAGGTGTCATACGTGCGGCTACTCGGTGTCGTCTTTGCTAGCTGCATGTTTGCCAAAATTTTCGTCCCACTACAAACGTAAATCACGCCCAGAAAACAACGGAAAAGATAGACATTTCCGAAGCTTAGCCGCGGCTATACGGGACATGGTATATTTTGCAATTGAAACGCGGTTTGCGAAGCAAGCACTGAGGCCATATCCGTTGTAAAGATATGTGCGGACCAGGAAAGCGCAGTAGGAAGAAGTGAGGCATAGATACTTCTTGTACTCAATTTCTGAGCGAATTTGTCCGACATTTCTTTGTTATAGTATCCCACACGAAGAGAAACAGCAGACAGAAGGAGCAGTTGTGGGCGCCAACCACGGCCATCTTCCTGGCATCGGTACGCGTAACGTAGATTGCGTGGCTACGCTGGTCCAATCGTTTCGTAACATGCAAAGTAGGAATTGAGAGAGTGGAGGCCATGTCTTTCGAAGCCGAGCGTGACGAGAACTGAAATTGGATATAACAAGAGTGGAGCGTGCCACTGAGAAAATATTCACACGTATCCGTACAGATGAAACGTAGTGGCGAACACTTAGCATCAGTATGGACACTTAAAAAGTTTCTGAAAGGCTCTCTAAAAACCACGGTGGCTACCATATGGCCATCAATCACTGGCCGGTAACAAGCTTATTGCGCAGCTACGTCGTATGGTTATCACAAATTGAGTTGATATGCAAATATACGGGCGTTAGATAATAAATGCATCGTGAAATTACTCTCACAGGCCACTTTCTGCATCCCGAAGAGAATCTGCGATGGCCATGCAATGTTTCTCATGTGCAAAACATCCCGCTCCACAGCGGGAGGACCGTGCTGTTCCCCACATTCCAAGGCGTGTCTTAGTGAAGAAACGGTTAGACTTGCATTATGTAGATCCGTTCTCGCGAGAGCTCCATTATAAATTCCGGCATCGTAGCATTTTCCGCATACACGCAGCGCAACATCATCGTGATTTGCATGAAAGCGCGAGACTGAGAACAAAACGCAAATGAAACAGCACCGTAAGTGCTCGTTGGGAAGCGCTTTTTTAGGAATAGCAATAGGAATTTATTTAACGTTATTTCACATAAGATACACAGAGGTTTGTTTATGCAGCGACGCAGCGATGAAGCGGGATTACATAGTGTCCTGGTGTTTACTGTCCACTAATGAAAAGCAACTGTTCCATTTTTCGTTTGTTTTTGTGTTGGCGATTTACACAGTACACAAAAGAATTGTTCACAATTTGGGCACGTTAGATCAGATTAGATTAGATATGTACAAAAATATTGGAGTTTCTAGCTCCGACACGTGCGGGTAGAAAAAGGCCTCTGCAGTTCAATAACGCCTATTTCATGTATTCACGAGCATGTGTTCTGGATTTGAGTAAAAGTGTTGCATGAAGTCGCACGTGATTATATACCTGTGGAGACCAGGTGTAAAAGAACGCACCGCGATGAAGGCAAACCACTGTAAATGTATCTTGCTTCGATGCTGGCATTCGTTTGCGGTTGGAATTGAAATCGGCCCATTTAGGAGCAGCGCTTCTGACCAGCTTTGTTGGAACCGAACTCTGTTATGACTTCCAAACACAACTGTCATACAAACTTTATTACCACAAACAACTGATGACTGATAGAAAATGTCGTGCCACGAATGTGTGCACCCTTTCCTGTTCACCATCGTATCGTCACCGTTTCGTACCTGTGATTGCCACACTCACAGGGAATGCCGTAGCTCAGTCCAACTTTGCGGAAACCACCCTCTCCTGTTGGATGCCGCGAGATAGGCCGCGTACACACGTGCCACAGCAACTGCTAGCAACGACGTCGGAATCTGCGGTGAGAGCGAAAACATGTCGAATGAGGATTCGTTTCTTTATGTGCGCGTGGAACGGATGTCTACAACCGTTATCCAAGACAAATTGCTGCGAAACTATCTTCCTCCGGAAAATTCTTAGGATTCTTTTCTGACGAAACTGTTGTGTCATATGCCTTACTGGTCAGGCGTAGGGTAAGCGCGATGCGCTGGGGCCGTATGGGGAAGAGGCGTAAGAATGCGCTGCATTCTTCCACAGACAGCCCGAAGAGTGACTGGTGGAAGTAAGATGAGACCGTTATTCACAGTGTGCTAGCATATTGAACGAGTTGGTAAAGGTATGGTGGGCTAGAAAGATTGGTGTGCTTACCGCCATATTCAATACATCGAATGCACGATGCCCCTGTCTTAAAGCCAAGCCAGGGCCCCTCAGCTACGACGTTCAAGCGAATGTCCCCAGGGGGCAAATAGGTCGTTTTTTGACGGCAGCAACACCTAGTTCGAAACTAGTCGAGTTTGGTACATGAAATAGTTTGATGACTTCACCGCAGCAACAATGCACTGAATCAACTGCGTCGCAGTCGCTGCTCGAGAAAAAACACGCAGATGTGAGGAATTTAACACTGTTCAAAACCGGTTTTGCCCTCTTCCGGAAACACTTCCGCTCTCCGGCTATCCAGTTCGTCTCTGCATCTCTCCGTCTGGCTGACCTTTCCTTTCTCCCCCCCCCCCCACACACACACTTGGATCAAGCCGCGAACAGTATGGTGAGCTACAGACAGAGAGATAGTATAAGAGAGAGAGCGAAATTGTAGATCTCACTGATGCGACCAGCCGTTCGTGTTGTTGGTGAGCTTCGATTTACTGTATCTTGTAGTCCTTGAGTGTAGTACAAGGAGCTGAATTTGTGGCAATGAAAAACACATCTTACAAATACAAATATGATTTCCTGTTGATTTGAGGAGACATTACACTCAGAACAAACATGAAACATGCCTTCCAATTTCCTAGTAGTGTCTACTGCAGCAAGTCTGATGCACTCGAACCATGCCACTGACCTGCCTTCTACTTCTGTGCCGGCTGTCCAAGGTTGGTTTTTCGCCTCTGTCCCGCATAATTTGTGACATGCCACAATGTGCATATAGCTGCGTGTACCGCAAAAATTCTGCCCATGACATTGCTTATGTGAGTCAACACAAGGAGCAGTAATTGTTGTGGCTGCAGCTTAGGTTTCTCGCGTGCCATGTACTAGATTGAAGCACTTTTTTCCTTGTAGGTGATGAACAATCTTCGGTTCCTCAAAAGCAGCATCATAATGAGGACACTCGCCTGCACCAGGTGCTTTGCTTTGTCGTAGACTTATTGGCTTCATTACCACCGAGTGTGTCCCGCACTTCTGCGACATGGGCAGTGGGTAGGTGATGCACCATAAAGTAACAACAGAGATGAGACAAGTAACACGCTGTATTCAATTTTCACACATTAGTTGCCCAGTTGCGAGTTTGCGCAAGTTCTGGTCTATGTGTTACTAGTCTAATCTCTCTCCGTGTCTTTTTGTTGCATCTCAACGTTGTGAACATTGTTATATGAGGTTAGTAATATTCATGATACATTACATCATTATGCTGTTATGAGGGTTTATTGTGTTTGGGTCAAACCAGCAAAGCTTGCCTGCTGTAACCGCAGAACAAAAGATTGAGGTTTCTTGACTGACGGTCACAATGGTACCTTCAGTCAGACGACCTCGCCTTCACCCGAAAATCCACAATGACATTTGAAATTGGAAACGATATCCCCCTCGGACTCTGGATAAGATTATTGTCCGTATTTCACACTTCAAATGTAAAAGTAACCAAACCTTACATGTTACGATAAAATGTGCATTGAGAATTTATACAAAAGTTTGCGGTCCTGACATTAAATAGTAATAAAAATGAGTTGTTGGGACGGGCCAACATTCTTACCACAATATAATTGGAAGGGCCGAGTTTTTATGCGTAACAATTTTGTTAGCAACGTTACGCAATACGATTCATGTAATAATGCTTTCACATGTGCTTTCTACGCAGTTATTAGCCAAACGCAGCACAAGCCTAGAACCAACGTGTGTAGAGTGTGTACAGCCCAAGAATACTGCGTGTCCTCAAGCGACTTCGTGCTTCAAACTCTCGACTGCGGGCGTCTTTGTTCAGGGCACAAAAGAAGAAAGACCGCACCACGGAAATTTCCAGGGCAGACCTGATAGCACGGGCTTCCAACTTCTTATCCAAGGACACTTAAACAAATGGCAGAAGGTGGCCGGACAGCTTCAAGCCATCCGCCTTAAACTTGTACTTCCATAGTCCGAAGGCATACAGCTAACTTGCAAAGCAACTAGCGCTACCATCATACCATCTCTGCGTAACTGGTTGGGGGACATAGCAATAGAGCCAGCTACTATATGTCCACGGTTCTGAATACTCTGGAGAGGAAGGTAACAGGATGGCCGGTCAAGGATCGCACGTGTCTTTTGCTCTTTGACGAATTTTCGTTGAAGAGGAACCTGTACTATTACTGCAAGAAAGATATTGTGCAATGCTTTTGTGACAACGGAACAGAAATGACTTGTGATATTGCAAACACTGCCCTAGCGGTAGTTTTATCTAGCCTCTCTAGACTATAGATCCAGCCTATCACATTTTTACTTGACAGGACAAAGGTTGATGTGTACCCCTTGCAGCATCTCATCCTGCAACTGACTGCACAACTGAAACTACTTGGGAGGGGATGATGTGTGATCAAGGTGTCAGCAATGTCACGCTCTCAAACAGATTTGGTGTGACACCAGTACACCCATTTTTTCAATTGAACCAGAAGCTGTGTACTTTTTCTTTGACACTCCCCAGTTGATCAAATGTACAGTGACATGGCACGCTGAAGATAGCCGGTGAAACTGTACAATGGAACCATATCCAGCAGTTGTACGAACTGACGCGTTTTCTGAAGCAAAAATTCATTCCGAAGCTTACAGACTGACACATTTACGTGACGCCCTTTGGGAACATGAAAGGTAAATACGCAACACAGGTATTCAGCAATACTGTATCGCTTGCAACCCTTGCTTTTGCCGCAATAAACTGTTTGCCAACAGATGCCATCCCCGGAGCAAACTTCTGTGAAAATATGGACAAACTGTTTGACATTCTGAACAGCTCAGAAATTTCCCTCCCATCGACAGAGTGTACAAAATTCAGATTTGCACTTTCTGCTGCCCGAAATGCAGAAGGACAGAACAAACTGATTGACCAACTAGAATTTCTTAAATCCGGGATAACCTGGATTGCTCAGTGGGGATTCGACACTCCTTGTCAGCCACACACAATAATAGGTTTGCAGGTGACAATATCTGCTGTTCTCATGCTATGGGAGAGCTATCCAACAAGTATGATTTCGACTACCTGTTGACACTCAGATTAAATCAAGATGGACTTGAAAACCTTTTTGGTATATGGTTGCGATGAAACGCCTAACACCTTTCAGTTCATCAGTGGCCTGAAGCATATTCTTATTGGCAAGCTTTTCAAGCATTCTGGACAATCAAATTGTGAAGCTCACCGATCAGCACTTCTGACGGAGCTCAAGCAGATGCCTGTGTCATCGATTATGAGCACTGAACACGAGAAGCGGAGTAGGGAACTGCTGAGTGATGTGGCTTCATGCACCACAGAGTATTTCACCAATGAACGCAGGCTGATACAGGACAATGCTCACTACTACATAGCTGGCCGTCTCGTTCACCTTTTCCTGAAGAAATCATCATGTACAGCGTCTTCACAAACACTGGTTTTCGAAGACCACAGCCTCGTTCCAGTGCACCAGTTTCTTGCCTTGTTTGTTGCTGATGATGTACCTGGGCGTTACAGGCGTCATGTAACCTCCAGCAAACTGTCTTCAGTGTGTTTGAAGACTGGGCGAGCTCTTCCTGCAATCCGTCATGGAAGTGCTACACCAAAAGGGTGTTCTCACGTTGCTTTCTGCACATTTGTGTTATCAGAGCTTCAGCACTCCACTTTGCAGTGACACATGTAAAGGCCAGTTTGTGCTGATTTTCTGCCGTCAATGTGGCATCTACAGCTTCTGAACCGAGAACTTGTACAGGTGTCCACTTGCAAGCGAACAGCTGCTGCAAGAAAGGCACAGAAACTTTAGATGTATCACATGCAACAGTGACAACAAATATGTGTTCCTTGAATGCTTGTTGCGCTGCTTAAACCCTTGTTGTGCTGCTTAGACTCTTGTTGTGCTGCATAGACTCTTGTTGTGCTTCTTCAATTGATTCTTGTGGTGATTCTTAAATTGGTTCTTGTGCTGCATAGACTCTTGTTGTGGTTCTTGAATTTATTCTTGTTGTGATTCTTCAATTGTTTCCTGTCGTACCGCTTCGACTCTTGTTGTGTTTCTTGAATGCTTGTGTGCTGTTGTGCTGCTTATACCCTTGTTATGCTTCTTGGTGGTAGGCAGGATGGTAACCAAATGTATGGGAGTAATGAGAAGATTCAAACTTCATACGAGATCCTCAAACTTTGATATGTGACATCATGATACCACCAAATAAATTTGAAAGTGTTACGCATTACTTGTGGAGCAACCAGTATCTGCATATACGCATTGTTTTTTGCTTACAAATATGTAAACTTGTTGCTCGGCACACTTGCTACTTTAAAGTGATACAGAGGATTGTTGCTGCTGCTCCACCCATTTCTCTGACGAGTCGTACGAAATGGTAGCAGCGGACGGTCGAAAACGTCTCAAACGGACTGCAGTCCCGACACCAGTGTTTGTCCTTGCGACGTCTGACGATGCGATTACCAGTGCACATGAGGTATGTGTTTACCGACACACAGGAATAATACATATACAGATATAGTTCATTTCAAATTTGGAGTAGCCAGTTCTGACTGGGTCGGGACTAACCTCTCTATATTTTTCTTTCTTTTTCCAATCCAGTCCAATCCAATCAAATTCAGATCGATTTTCGTAATGCCTACGCTACGCACTGCACCAAACGGAATATCCCCGTTTCCGTGAGCTCTCGCAGGAGAATGTAAGTATGAGATAAATTGTGCGCTGGATACTGACCGTATTCTTCATTTATATCAGCGACACAGGCTTCCATCGTGACTGACAAGAAAAGGGAAAATCGGAAGTAAAAGCATGCAAACGGATGATTTACGGTCAACACCTCTCAACGTTTCTCCAGTGATGATTTCAACACCTCACCCTCATGCTGACCCTGATGCTCACAGGTGGGACAAGCGCTTGTTTTGTTTAAAATTGTAACTTCTGCATTCCTTGCAGGTGCAAGATATGACAATATCTTCACCACTCGTGGAACCAGCTATTGAGTCATTCCGGGAATATGTAGACAATAGTTTTGAATAGTACACAGCCTGCTGATACAAGTTCGCAGATACTAAATACTCTTCTAATTTGTAGTGCTGTGCCCTCTGCTTTACGTGCAGCATACTTGTAATCATCGTTGCTGGGGTAGTTGCACTTCTAAGGGAAATGCAGAGCTTCTGCTTAGCATGTGGAGAAGTATGAGCTTACGTACACAAACCAGCTGTCATTCAGGAACAACAACAGATATATTCTGATGATGAAGTGCGGAGATTTTCCACTCTAGGAGTGGAACGCTACCCCATAGCTAGGGGGTCTAGTATGAGTGGTGACAATGATGAGTGGTGACGGTGATCAGCGATGACGATGAGAGATGACGGAAATGATCGGAGCGCCGATGGTGATCGTGATGGTGGGAATGTCCGAGAGCGCTGTTAGGATAACAATGAGTCCTTTAGGCCTGTCGCCTCAAAAAAGCCAACTAGATGACGTAAGGCCGCCCTCGAGTGGGCCGCGATGTCCCAAGGGCCGAGGATGCTCGACAGGTTGAAGGGGTGGCAGCCAAGAGTGGCAAGCTGTGACTGCAGTGTACGCCTCTCGTTGATATAGGTCTGACGGCGGAGGAGTATGTGTTCTATATTGGCGAGTACACCACACTCGTTGCACATAGGGCTAGCCTCACAGCCTAGCTCATAGCGATAGAACGGAGTGAAGGCCACATTCAGACGTAGCCTGTCGATGAGCGACTTCAGGGGATGAGGAAGCTTTGCAGGCAGCCGGCATGACAGCGTTGGGTCTACACCTCCCAAAGAGGACCTAGTTCGAATGTCGTGTTGCCACTGTAATGTAGACCAGGAATCGGACAAATGCATGAGGAGGGATCTTCTGTCTCCTCTCGAGAGTATAACGGGCCGTTGTTGATGTGCAGCGGCAGCGGCAGCGTCGGCCTTGTGGTTCCCAGTTATTCCGCAATGCCCTGGAACCCACTGAAAGGCAACGAAGTGGGAGCCATCTTGTAGGGACTTCAGGGCGCACAGGATATCTATCACCACTGAGGAAAGGGAACCGCGGATGCCCATGTTTTTAATGCACAGGAGAGCTGTATAAGAGTCGGTATAAATCACCCAGTGCCGCGGTTCACAGTCATCCGCATATGTCAAGAATAACAAGATAGCATAAAGTTCAGCGGATGTCGATGTATGGGAGTGCGGTGAGACAGACGACACCCACGTGTAACGGACTCTGAAGGAATGGCAAAGGCTGAAGATGAAGTGTCCCTGGTCGACGATTCATCCGTGTATACAGCGGTACCGTTGCAGTATTGAGCCTCGATGAAGTCAAGTGTAAAGTGCCTCAGGATAACATCAAGTAAACAGGAAACGTCATACAGGGAACAGTGTATACTAACTTCGAGATGTGTCTAGGTGTGACCCGGCACACTATCAACATCCATGACAGCTATGAGAGACCATGTTTCGATATAAAGACCGTAGGGAAGACACTGAGCCATGACCATATTATCTTTTCTTGGCAGAGGATGTAGGTCATCTTCTGAGTGAAACACCGACAACTTGCAAAGATGTGAGCTACAGTGAAATAGTAGCAGTTTTAAAAAAAGAAAGTACTTAGTAAATCAAGGATAAACTAACAAACGGTGAAAGAAGGATGAGATAGACTAAAGACAAAGATGACAAAAAAAAGGCGGATGACTAACAAACGGTGAAAGAATGATGAGATGGATTACAGAAGATGACTTTAAAAGAAAAGCATGAGGTCAATGAGTTGAGGGTGAGAGTAGGGCACTGAAGAATGGGATTGGACGACTGGAGTCCACAGGCTGTTCATAAGACCTGACTGGACTCTGTATGAGGGAAAACATGAGGAAGTTATGATAAGAAATTGAGAAAGGGTTTGAAAGTAACTTGGTAACTTGGTTAGTAACTTAAGTAGTAATACATGGTTGAGAGAGAAAAACAATGAGAGTTAGGAACATGGACCCCTGACCTCTGTGCCGTTGACCCCTAGTTCCTTCGCGTATTTTTTCCAGCTTATCGGCGGGCGGCGCGTGTGCGGATGGTTGTCCCCGCGGTTATAACACGCATATACATGCAAAGAGGAGTCATACACAAAAAGTACAAGTTGAAATATATTAATATATTTATTAAAGCCAATAGTGCTGGGAATTGTGCCAATTGTAATGCCAATAGTGCTGCCACTTGTGATGCCAATCAGGTGAAAGAGAAAAAAATTTTCTCCTTCCCAGCCGAAAAACATTCACCACCTGAAACAGAAGAAACAAAACACAAGACAGTACGTGTAAAGAAATATACATATTTTATTCGCTATTAATATTTCCAATCATCAGATTCTGAAAGAAAACATAATATTAACATCCATCACATTGCTTACCAATTGTTCAGTTACGGAGCCCCGCACCAACGACCTAAAAGATTACTTAGTATTAGAGATGGGTGCGGGTATGAAAATTCGTACCTGCAACCACACCGCACCCGCGGGGGCACAACCCGCATCCGCACCAGCATCCACAGCACTGTCATTGGCTCAACCCGCATCCGCACATCCCGACGCCTATCCGCATACCCGCCGATATACCCGCAGCCCAATGCGTACGCATGTTTCAGTTATGCCACATGATCGCGACAACACGAAATGATTTATTGATGCTAAGGACGCTGTCCGTTAGCGAGCCACTTTTACAACGCATACGCTGTGGCCACTGCTGACATGGTTGCCAGCAAAGCCAAACTTAACCCTATGTGGCAAACAACTATGGAACGTCTGGAAAATATTTTGGGCCAAATGTTCGCCATGAATCGAGTAATACACTAAAATCCGACGGGTTGGTTTTGCGCCTGCGGGTACTGCGGGCATACCCGCGTAATCCGCGGAGGTAGTGCGGGTCTACCCGCACCTTACCCGCGAACCGCGATGACACCGAAATGTGTACCCGCAAAGAACAAACTTGCGCGCGTACCCGCGGGTATAAACGCACCGCACTCACCTTTACTTATTATTATATGAAACTACATTCGCATTCAATAATACATACAATACTGCCGCCACACTGGATAATCTGAAAAAAACACATTTTAATATCACAATCATACTTCCATTATAGCAACAATAATCTGAAAGAGAATATAATTTAATATCATATTTCACTTTCAATAACACGTACATTGCGGCTGCGGCGGCGGTGGACCTCAGTAATCTGAAAGAGAATCTCGTTTATTATCATAACCTACTTTCATTAATACATACAATACTGCGGCCACGCTGGATAATCCGAAAAAGACACATTTTAATAACAACAATCATACTTTTATTATAGCAAGAATAACCTGAAAGAGAATATCATTTAATATCATGTTCTACTTTCAATAATACATACATTGCGGCGGCGGCGGTGGGCCCCAATCATCTGAAAGAGAATCTCATTTAATATCATATTCTACTTTCACTAATACATACAATACTGAGGCCACATTGGATAATCTGAAAAAGATACATTTTAACGTGAGCACCATCATTGCAACAGTGGAGCTTTAATTACAAGTTCTGATAGATATAAGTAATTTCGAGCACAATATGGAAGCTACGTTTAATATCCGAACATGACACAAACTTAATTAATCAGTTTCTTATGAAGTGAATAGCGCAGACTTAAGGAAATAATTCGAATCAACATGATCAACAGATAGCATTAATATTGAATCAAACCGACATATCCTCAAACATGTAGGGAAATAATAGCTAAACTATATCATATCAAAACGAGAAATGGACACCACATTTAATCAAAGAAGACATTCTTAATCAATATGATTACAACCAAAATTACACGTTGTATTATAAAAACTAATATTCCTATACGTGACCACCTTCATTGAATAGCGGGATTTTAATTACATGTGCCGATAGATGTATGTAATTAATTGTGAACAGTAGAGACCTTGGAAGACCATGGGACACGAACGACACGAACACAAGAGGAAATAAAATCTATAACACTACATTTAATCAAAGAAGATATTCTTAATCAAACAACAAAGGAGAATAATCTATCATTTTAACTGTCATAAAATCATCCTCGTGACTTAATCTAATTGAACTCTATACAATTTTCATTCTAGGGGGCACTACAAACCTTACCTTGTTTTATGAATCCAACACAGAAAATAGACATGTTAAAATGAACTTCACCGCATAGCACGCTCCTAGCAAACAACCAGCTCTAATGATATCTGCCTTGATTGGTTGAAGACGGGAGGCGTACGCCTCTTTTGTGACAGTTATGAACATTTCGAGCGCAATAGGGAATCTACGTTTCATATGTTTTGTTCCAACATCACACAACTTTTAATTAATCAATTTCTTATTAAGTCAATAGCATAGTCATAAGGAAATACCAAAGCGAAGCAACTGCGCATGCTTTATCACTCAAAGGGTTGAGGCTATATTCATTTTCCTTCTTCCAGCAAACAGGACGCTCTCAAGGTCAGTTAAGATAGTACAAAGGCGATATATTTGATTGTGCATCGCAAATAGATGTCGGTATTATTCACGGGGATCACTATCTTTTCACATTCTTTCCTTGAAACGGAAGTCTTTATTCAAAGTGGAGTACAAGTCGGCTAAGTTTGTACAGCGATATTTTTTTTATTGAACATGTAGAGAAAGTCGAAATTATTCAATGACAGAAACAATACTCAATCAAAAACGAGAAACGAATTTAATTTAATAAATTTTTATAATACCTTGCAGCAGAAAGTTCTATATAGATGAACCACATAGAAACATCATGTGAAACGCAACTCAGAAATATGAGGCATTCCCAACTCAGAGATTATTTTTACTGATATCAATCGAGTGAACAATTGAAAGAAATACAAGACAATAATTATTTCAGGCAACAACAACAACAACAACAATAAATGAAGAAGTGACGATGACATGGGATGTTTCCCCGCGGTAGCCACAGGACCCTACCACACTTCACAGTGGTTAATATGAGAGGATGAATTATGGTGAGATTGAAGCGACGACAGGTCGGAGTTCTGTTTAGAGCTCATCGAGGAGTCCAGTGGCTTGCATGAAAGCAAAAAGGGAGCGAAGAGCCCGGCACTGATGCGCAGGGGAGCTCCATGGGCCAAGTACTTTGGACAGGCTGGATGGTCTATTGTCGAGGAGTTCAAGTTGGCGTCGAAGCACCCGGCGTTCACACGTGTACCGCTCACAGTCCTCGATGATATGGGGTATCGTAGCTGGGGTGCGGCAAGCTAGGCACAGCGCCGTGTTACTGTAACCCAGCTTAACACGGAACACAGGGGTGAAGGCGACATTGAGTCGTAGACGCCGCAGCAGTGTCGTAAAGCTGCGAGGGAAGCCACCTGGCATCCTAAATGATAATGACGGGTCCACTGCATGGAGGAGCGACCATTGAGTGATGTCATGCAGCCATTGCTGGCGGGCCAAGGGTGACACCAACGTAGACAAGTAGGAGCGCCTATCTCCGTTGGAGAGGATAATGGACACGGCTCTGGAGATACGGCGGGCCGCAGCAGCCGCCAAATCTGCCTCTTCGTTGCCCTGAATGCCGGTGTGGCCGGGGACCCACTGTAGGGTCACCCGGTGCCCCTGTTCGCCGAGAACCTTGAGCGCCGTCAGGATACTAACAACCACCGGGGCCGACGAGCCGCGGATGCCCATGGTTCCTACACATTGCAGGGCTGATTTTGAGTCAGTGTATATCACCCAGGAGCGGGGAGGGTATTTGGAGACATACTTTAGAGATAACAAGATGGCATACAGCTCCGCAGAGGTCGACGAAGTGCGATGTGACAGGCGGAACCCACATGATAGTGACTCCTCCGGTATGACAAAGGCAGCGGAGGAGCCGTCCGACGTAGACGAACCATCTGTGAACACAGCCGTGCGGCCTCTGTACTTTGTATCCATCATTTCCAAAGTAGGCTGCTTGAGAACCGAAACGAGGATCTGGCTCTTCGGCCCCAGGAGGCCAGGGATGTGTGTCGAGAGGGATGGGCTCGGCAGTGTCCATGGTGCCACTGAAGGGGCGGTCGGGGCAACAGTGAAGCCAGGGATGTTTCCAGATGTTGCTGTAACACATAGCGAGAGTTTACTGTTCTTCCGCCTACGTAGCTTTTGAACCAGAGGATGACGCCGGTGGTGAGCGAGCAATCGTAGGTAGTGTCGGATGGTTTCTCTTCGGCGGAGGACATCGATGGGTACTTCCCCGGCGTCGGCGATTACCATCCGTGTCTCAGCGCAGCGCGGGACACCAAGGCACGTCCGCAGGCTGCGTGCCAGTGTACACCACACTCTTAAACCCGTACCTTTTATTGTAACTTTTAGAAACATGTAACTTCTGTATAGACGTAGATTTCGAGATTTCTTATAGGTTACACCACTGTAACGTATATTTAGAGGTTAAAAGCGACCAAGGCCATGTCTTTACAACACGAATAGAAGTTACATCTCGGAAAAAACAAAAACAGCTTGTTGTAACTTATAAATGTACTCTCTACTCCGACACTGTAACTTCTAAGCGAAATCTCCAACGATAATCTCTTTGTTAGTTTCTTATCGTTTGTTTTCCTTTTGTTTTTCAGCAAATGCCGCGTTTCAGCCTCCCATTCGAGACGACAGTTGCGAATCTACGCTGTTATTTTTTATCTGTTTCAGCGTCACCTATACGTCAACTACGTGTTATCAATGCTGTATGAACACATATTATAAGTTCGCAGTCTGAAATACTGATAGTATGTTTCTTTCTAAAGGGTGGAAAACAATTGTCAATGCCGCAACCACCAAGATTTTCGATTTCGCTGCGTAGTCGAGCCTGGTCTAGGTCTATCCACACTGAGAACGGTTTCCTTGAAACGCTTAACGCTCGTCGTCCGTCCGTTAACAAGTGTAATCTGTTTTAATCAGTGGTTTTCCTCGCGTTTATCATAGTATCGTCAGGAACAATGGAAAAGCTAGATGTCGCTAGCAAACAAGTATATTTACGGTGTTCTCAGGGGAGAGTGTAGTGAGTGCGAAGATTGCAAAGAATATATAACCGAAAACGAACGTCACCACTGCAGCCCTAATTCACACACTTCATACACTGGGTAAGTGTACATTTTGTGCTAGGTACGTGCGTTATTTTGATAGCAAGAGCTCTTAGCGCAGGTTTGTTGTGATTATGGCAAGCGTTTTGCGGTCCTGCATATGAACGCCACTTACGCTTGCTACTTTTCTGCTCTTACTAGGTTGCCAAGTCAATACACCGGCGTGCATTTTGCGAGCTGCGGATATATGCATCGAGATATATAATTCGCAGCTTCCTACTTGTTGTATTCTTACGATATTCTAAGACTCAATCGCGGAGTGAACGCCTTCCCGCATTTATGCTGCTTTGTACCTTGTGCTTTGTACGGATTTGAATGGTTCCATAAATGTTACTCTCATTGCCCAAACTTTTGTTCCCAGGATCCCACATGCAGGTTCACATACCGTCACCAGCGCAATGCAGTACCTCACAAACTCGTCCCAGAGCGCCTCCAACGCTGATAACGCAGTAATGTAGTGTCTCCTGCGTTACTGTACACTCATATTCCTCAAGGTTGTGTGCGTTTTATGTAATACTGTATTGCCATTTGCGCTCGCCTCTGCAACATGAATGTGGAATAAATTTTTTTTCTGCTGCAGTTCTCCATTTCGTTGGGTGTGTTCAGCTTAGCAAACATAGGTCAGTTGTTTTGACTCGCTAGCTTCCTCGCACATTTATGCATTGCTTCTCACTTAGAAGATAGTTCTTTTTTCAACATACATGGTAAAGCGACCATGGTTTCTCCTCACAAAAGAATCGCACTTGTGCACAATGTGTCACCTCTCGACAGACTTCTGTTTTTGTAATATACATATGTTCAAGATCTCCTTTTCTGCTGGTTCATTTTGGTACCTTGGTGTGTTCTGTAAATGTCTGTCCATATCCCACGCACAGGGTGTTTGTTTTTATTCGCATCACACCAGCGCTCATTTGACAGGTGGGTTATGTTAATTTTCGCAAATTAACCCATCCGTAGTTACAAACATTTCCGACATTTCCTGACGCATGTGTTTGTAACTACGGATCGACTAATTAGCAAAGATTCACATAACCCACCTGCCAAATGAGCGCTACTCTGTTGCGAATAAAAATGAACATCCTGTATAAAAAGCCGCACGTTGGCGTAACCTTTACGGGCAGGTGCTGGATTGAAGGCCGTAACCTCTAATTAGTGGGTTTCCTTGTAACTTTTATAAAAGGTGTCACTCAGAGGGTACCTGGTAGCTTCTGAAATAGAGGGTAAAATATTGCGATTTTTTACCCTTTACTAAAGGGTACGGAGTTAAGAGTGCATAGCTTGTGTTCAGACGTGGTTGATATAACATGCAATACGGGCAAGCTGTATAGCAGGGACCCGCGAACCAGAGTTTTGTGGAGCACAAGAAGATACCGCTCCGTGCAGCCCCAGCGCACGCCAGCAAAGTGGCGAATCACATTCACCCAGGGCTGACCCTTTGAGATGATGAAGTCAATGTGCCTTCGCCACGACAGGTTGCGGTCCAGGATAACACCCAGGAACCTGTGAAACTTGACTTGTATGAGGGGGCAATCACCAATCCGCAGTTGGAACCTCCGCATTTCTCTTCGAGTAAAAGGAAGGACACCGCTTTTTTCGGTGGAGATATCCATCCCCGCGTTCAAGAAGAAGTTGTTAATGGCATCCAGTGCTCTTTGCAACCGATGTTGAATTGCCGGCCGGGACTTTCCGACAGTCCAGATACACACATCGTCCGCATATATGGAGAGATTTACTCTCCTCGGTAGACATTCCTTGAGGTCAACCATGTCAATATTAAATAGTAACAGGCTTAGGACACTTCCTTGCGGGACACCCTGCGGAACAGCAGTCTTTTCTGTATCACCGTCGCCTGTTCTGACAAAAATTTTCCTTTGGCTCAGGAAGTCGGAAAGCCATGCAAGCGCTTTCCCAGGCACATGCGACCGGAGTAACGCACGAAGAACACCGGGGTGACTTACCGTGTCATACGCCCGCTTGACATCCAGGAAGACAGCCATCACGATTTGCCTCCGGGCTTTCGCTTCCTCAACAGCAGAGACCAAATCCATCACCGAATCCATTGAACTACGATGCCTACGGAAGCCTGACATTTCCTGGGGGAAAACACATCTACTCTCAAGCCATCACTCCAGCCTGTGCAGCACCATGCACTCCAGGACTTTGCCTAGGCAGCTGGTAAGCCTGACAGGCCGAAAAGACGCCAGGTCCAAGGGGTGTTTTCCAGGTTTCTGTATGGGAACCACTAGGGCCTCCTTCCACTCAGCAGGGACTTGTCCATCCCTCCATGATTTATTGTAGATCTCTAAGAGGACCAGAAGGCAGGTGTCATTCAGGTTACGGAGCGCAGCATAGGTGACCAAGTCCGGACCAGGTGACGACTTTTTCCGAGAAAACGCCAGGGCCGCCTTGAGTTCTGCAATCGTGAAGTCTGCATCCATGTCGGGGTCCGATGTTGGAGGAGCTTGGCTGATAGCGCGCTGTACCTGCACAACACATTCCTGAAAGCCTGAACATTTCGCTGCCTCGGAGCTCGCAGCTATGGTCTTGCAAAATTCGTATGCAACTTCCTTCTCGGGCTTGGAAATCGAGAGAGACAGAGATCGCAGGGGGTTCTTCGCCGGAGGAGCTTCCCGGAGACTTCGAGCAACGCGCCATACCTTCGCAGTACTGGTAAAAGGGGTCAGAGACGCACAGAACTGCCGCCATCTACGTACATCCACGGCCTTCAGGGCCTTTTGTACCAATACGTTCGCGCGACGTGCATCCTGAACATCCGTGAGTTGGCCAGATCGCCGAGCCTTTCGCTCCGCCCGTCTCCTATAAGCACGCAAACGCTCCACTACTGGATCCGTAGCGGCATGACCAGCAGCGACCTTAGCAGTCGTGGTGGACGACGTTATGCACCGCACAATGAGATCAGTAATTTCTTCTGCTGTCATTCCCGCCTGCACATCTTTCTTGCTCAGGTTGCGAAAGGAGTGCCAATTGGTCAACCGAGCGATCCTGTGGCCTGCTCCGGGCGCGTACTTGGAATACGAGAGGAATATGGGGAGATGATGGCTGACTCTGCCGTCCAAATCCGTACTCCAAGTGACATGTGGAAAAAGATCCCTGGAACAGAGCGAAACGTCTAGTGCGTCCGTCGAGAAGTCTCGACGCAAGAATGTTGGAGACCCATCATTCAAGACACATAGGTCAAGATCTTCAATGACGTCGCACCACAGAGACCCCTTGCCACCGCGCTTACGGCTTCCTCACATAGGGTGGTGCGCATTTACGTCACCAATTACAAGCGAGGGAGCACCCAATCCACCAAGAGCCGACCGCAAGTCATGCATTGTCACCGGGACGGACGGCGGAGCATACATACTTAGAACAGACAATGTAGTTCTTCCAAGCTGAACTCTGCAATGCACAAGGTCGAACGGCAGTGGCCCCAGCGGGTGTATCTGCGTTGCAGTCAAGTCACGCCGCACACAGAGCACTGTTCTCCACACTGACACGCCAGGTTGACCAAAAACATTGTAGCCACTACGACGAAAGTCCGACTTCACATATGCTTCACTTATGGCCAGAAGGGGAGTCTGATATTTCAACAGAAACAACTTGGGGTCCGGTAGTTTCGTGCGCAGACCACGCGCATTCCATTGGAGGAGGGTTGCCCGCCTATACAGATGTTCCATGCCTCGCTGTTAGCAGCCTTTCGGTCGCAAGCCAAGCCTGCACCTCTGGTAGACCCGCAGCACCCGGAAAAGCGGTCAAAAGTGCCTTGAGAAACGCTAAAACCAAGGGAAGTAGCACCGCTGCCGAGTCATCACGACTCGTTGCCCTTCGACTTGGTTGCTGTCGCTGGGTCGGCGTCACTCGACTCCTACGTGTACTCATCTGGGGGACCGCAGCCCGCTCTGCGACAGCAGCATAGGACTTACGCAAAGGAGACGACGACGACGGGAGAGGAGTCCGGGCATCCAGCTCCAGCATGGGCTCTTGTTTGCGGTTCAGAGACCGCTGAGTCCGACATGGGCGAGGCTTTCTCTTACGGGGCTTTGCCGCAACAGTCGTTTGTTGTTTGCATGGCGCTGTTTCCACTGGGGCATCGTTGCTACTACTGACCACAGGTCGGCCTACGCTGGGAAGTACATCCGTCTGGAAGCGCTGGATCGCCGATCTCTTCCGATGACACAGAGAATGTGAGGCCGCATGTGGTCCACCACAGTTTGAGCACTTTGGCTCACGCCGCGCAGTACAATCCTGAAGGGTGTGCGATCCTGAGCAGGTCTTGCATCGTGTGGGCCAGCGGCAGTTGCGCGCGAGATGGCCGAAACGCTGGCAGTTATAACATTGGACTGGGCCATCCACGTACTCATAAATGTCATGTGTGCCAAATCCCAAGTGTACCTTGTCGGGAAGCTTCAGGGTGGGCTTAAACGTAAGGATAACGCTCCGAAGAGGAATGTCGCTGTCGGTACCGTCCTCGTGGTAAACATGACGGACTTGCCGGCGTGCAGAGATGACACCTTCTCTCTCCAGGTATAAGGCAAGGTCTCCGTTGTCATAGTCCAGAGGGACATCATAGATCTTACCCATATTGGACACGTAGGAGGACGGTATTGAGACAGATACCGCAATCCCTGCTACAAACTGAAGCGCCAAGAGGTTCGATACAGCTCCCTCAGACTTCACGAAAACACACAAGCTGCCATCCTTGTTTATGCGATGGTGGGGGATTCCCTCTTGCGCAGCAGTCCAGATGTCTCTAGCCACATCGTTTGGGTTTACTTTCCAGAAGGAACGGCTGACGTCGACGGGTTTGAACAGCACAGGTATTCCTTTTGGCCGATTCTTTCCATATGTGACCAACGTAAAGCGGTCCCCCGTCTCATCATCTTCAGGGTCCCTCCCGGGGATGTATGGGATTGTGGTCTCCGACCAGTCACGGTGCGAAAGCTCAGGATTATGAGAACCACTTGCCTCTGCCATCTGACAATCAGCAGCTTGTGGCGATCGAACTTGCAGCAGGTGGATTTGCAGCGGGTGGACTTGCAGCAGGTGGATTTGCAGCGGGTGGACTTGCAGTAGGTGGATTTGCACCAGTTGGACTTGCAGGAGGGTAACGCCCAACAGGCGATCGACTTCTGGATCTCCGTAAGACTCTTGCCTGCCTTGCCGTAGCTTGCGGAGTCTCTCGCAGCCCTCCATGGGCAGGCTGGAGACCCCGCAGGCCCAAGGGTGGACCGAAGGAAGACCTTAACGGTGCAGTAGAAGTATTTCAGAACTAAGCCTAGTTTACAGCTTGAGCGATAGAAAGCGACGTCCCACCATAGAATATCAATCGAGTGAATACCTGAAACAAAGTCAAAACAACAATTAATTCAGACAAATCATTTCTAAGCAAGCAGCGTGAATACACCACAGAATCTGTACAGAAACTTGTCTTTTTCAATGAATAAACAGGATCTACTAGTGGATTCAAGCGATAAAGTGAATGATGAAAGCCGATGACCTCAACACCAACATCAAGTTAGGGAAGGGAGGATTCTAGCGCGGTCTTGTACAGAGAATCATTGAAAGCACACGTTTTTTCTTACTCATGACATCTTTTTGTATATCAATTTCCGTAATTCGCGGGGCAGGTGGATATTAATAACATCCTAAGCCAGATAGCATAATAAATTTTTAAAGAATAAAATTAGCATAGATATGCTTTTAATTAAGTGTAGACGCGTACCTGAAAACAGGACAGACAATTGCTCTACATTGAAGAGATGGACACATTTTGTACGCGTTACCATAAGTAATGGGAAGATGTGATAAAAAACTGCTTCGAAAAAGAAGAGCCGCGAAACGATTCCATTATCACCGCATTTCAATACGTCCTAGACATGGTCGTATTTGGAGATATGGTACAAACTACAGAATTGTAGGTGCAAGAATTTGTATGCCGAATCTACAATAGTTATAAAAATATCTGCGCATCAACAACGGAAGGACAACTGGGAATGATGGCAGAGTTTTTGAGGTTTGCTAACGAAGAATTGAAATACACTAGACCAGATGTAATTGTAATCATTGCAATGGGCATTGCATTCATCAAGAAAGCAGTGAGATCAAATTATCATATACAAGCGGTCTATGTCCCACGATTCATTACGAATTTGTTGAAATTACACCTAACTATTGAGATGGAAAGTACACAAAAATCTTATCACATGATATGTTCCACTACCACGGCTACCGCAATTATTTTCTTCTACCAGTTCTTGAAACGATGTCGAATGAGCAGAAGGTCAATATTGTTGTACAAGGTCTGATGTATCATCACTTATTGAAACTCAACGAACATATTAACTGCGGTGGACCACCGGACGATTTTCATCTAATACTGTCTTGTACGCCATTCAACAATCTTCATGCAAAGAAAGGAAACATGAATAAGAGATTGTGCAAGTTCGTCGCAACAAAGTGCATGTTGCTGAGGCGATACAAATACCGCGACAACATATCGGTTGCATTAATGAACGCTGGATTCAAGCGACCAATAATAAGACATCCTTATATAATGCATTCCGAATTCATCAATCAAGACAACAAACGAAAACTTCAGAGTTTGGAATAGGACAATTGTAATTTATCGAAATAAACAAGCGTATAACTGAAATAATAAATGTAATCTTTGTCATCAATATAATGAATTCTACGCATCACAATGAAGACAGTTTGTATTTAGCATTGTTAGATTGAGAACAATCATCGCTAAGGAAACGAATATTCCACACTATGTGCAACAATTCTCATATGGAATCAGAGCTAACCATCAAATAGGTTTTACCCGACTACACTCTGTACAACTTCAACACCAGAAGGATAGAATTGCCGGGAAAGGATCGGTCATTGAAATATAGAGGCGTGATACATCAGTCTTTGATTACAAAAGAGAATCACTAATCTTTTGTGAAAACTTATCATATTTCATGAATTAAATTCCACTCTGCATGTATATTTCTCAAACAGTTGGACTAGCCCTCTTATGCATGAGCAAACTACAGATGTACAATCAAAGTATGTCTATAACATCTTTTGACAATATACGTTGAAAGGAATCTATTATCAGATGCCACGATGCAAATGGAGGATTTTACAAACTTGACGTGCAGGCGAAGTCTACATTTCTAATCACGTAATCTTTGTAACACACGGCATACAAACGTATATGAGATAAATTCTAAGTGTCAATCAGATTTTGGGAGAAGTGAATCACACAACTGTCATCAGAATTGTTTAACCAATTTACCTTGAGGATGAGCTCTATGCATAAACACAATGGAAGATATGTAATTTTAATTATAATAAGCAGATCAGCACAGCCCACACATAAACGTAGATCCAATTCCCAAAATGTACTCTATGTTTCCCGTAGCCATAGTGAAAAACTATCACCCTATTCTTAGTGTCATAGCATCCGGGCACCACAAATGGAAAGGTTATACTTTAATTCTATACGTTTTTAGCTCATAATGAGGTAAAAACGCAAACTCCACACTAAAGATGATTTTCTTGTTTAAATTTTCGAAGTCAAAACTTAGATTCTGTCCGCGTTTCTCGTGTTTCTTGTTTTGATAGATTGTGTTCTGCCTGCGCAGCTTGTATTTCTGATGTTTTCCTTTGTTTTCTTTCCTTTGGTGGCGCCACCAGTTCTTGTGCTATTATTGCTAGTGTTTTCACTGCTACTTCTTCGTTTTTTTCGGGTTCATGAACATCGAGAGGTCTCGTGTTCTCTTTTTCTTCGTTTCGAATTGAGCGACCATGAGGGCTGCAAGGTGAATTATAGCATCATTTTTTCACCTCTTGTTACTGGAGTTTTTCAATTGGTTTAGCTATCTGACAAGTCTTCAGCTTGGAAGCATTCAGACGAGGTCAGAATAGTGAAAAAATGGCTACAAAAGGTTGTCAACTCGGCTGCTGGTCATCGCCCCAGGGTCTTCCATCACGGTCAGCATAACGCCACTTCATCCTTCAGTGAACTTTCACCTTCGACGCTGTTTCCAGAGGACACCACGTCATCTCCAAACAGCAGAAGCAGGACGCATCCGAGGTTGGTCGGCTCACGTATTTTCTTAGAACGCACTGCTACGTCTTCAGAACTCCGGCTCTGCGCGCATCCTAGCCAATGGAGGTTAAAGATGCTGGTGAAGTTTTTTCGAGACCTGAGAGAGAAGCTCTCGACAGATCGTCTACAACGCCGGTCGCCGACGTGCAGGGAGCAAAGCCTAAGCGGAGACTAGCTCTGTCCCAGAAAGCCCAGCATAACTACGAGTTTGAGAGAGACGAACATCGCACCCGATTGGAGAAGGCGTGGGAGGAAACCGAGCAGGAGCTAGAGAAGATAGATGTTCGTGAGGCTTCGTCGCAAGAGCTAGCAAACCTCAACGCTTGCTACAAGCGCTATAAGCTCCGAGCGGCGAAGTTTACCACGTTCCTGACGAGAACAAACATTGAGGAAAGCCTTACTGAGAGAGATGTACAGAACGCAATATACAAGGATAGACATAACCTTGTCTGTGGAATACTCACTGGGATCGAGCATCAACTCGAAACAGGCACCAGACGCGCTGATGGCTCTGTGAGTTCATTTGGCTTATCAAGACAATCTTCTGCGTCCCATGCAAGTTCCTCAACGAGCGTTGCAGCAACTAAAGCTCGAGCGGATGCTGAAGCGGCACGCACGCTCGTGTCTTACAGCCAGCGAGAAGCTGCCCTGAAATTGGAAAAGGCCCGTATAGAAGCTAGCCTGGAAGCGCTCGAGAAAGAGAAAGCGGCTGCAGCGGCAGATGCTCAAGCAAAGGTTCTGGAGGCAGCTCTAAACGTCTCAAGGCTTCCAGAAGTTGAACTCGCCAACACCAACCACAGAAGATGACTGACTCACCCATTTACGACATCGCCTGGACGTAACCTAGGAGAAAATACAATGTATTATTGTGTACAATAATACACTGTATAATGTATACAATCCAACAACAGAAATAGCTGGCCTGAAAAACGTGCCTACTTGCTTGTGTAATCCAGGTGTAAAGAGCAATATAAGCTTCTAATACACGCATCAACGTTCGTGCATGAAGCGCAAAGTTCGTTGTCTCCGACCCTCAGTCGTTGTGTCCAGCCTGCCGGTGATCAGGACCACTGGGAATCAGAGCGAAGATGAACGAAAATGCGTCGTGCGGACGAATAATTACTTCATAGATATAATACACACCTTAAGTGACTCCAATCTTGAAAGCGTCGAACGAGTTTCTTCAAAGACCGAGCAGACTCGTCCTCGCTCCACGACGTTTCAAAACAAACTGATTTGCCAGCGGTTGCAAGAAACGCATTCTTCCCAAACGTGCGATCCCTCACGGTCACAGGTTCTAGTTATGGCACTTGTTTGATAGAATGATAGTGCTGATCCATTACGGCACTGCTGCATAAGGGAATTTATAAACTGGTATTCGAAATCACGCGAAATATTTTTGCAGCGCATGAGATCGTGAGAAGGCGTTCGTACTCATGCGCCGGAAACACGCGGTACACATGAGGTACAGCTGCTACAGATCGCACTTAAAAGGTACCTAGCCGGTACGGATGGGTCTCGGAGCCCTTGTACCGTTTGAATTTCGCAGTGGTCGCGAACTGTACCTGCTGGTTGAGGACTGTACCTCATGTGTACCGCTTGGCCCAGGTGCGAGTCCTCTTTCATGCGGTACATATCGGGTGCCGGATTTAGAGTGCAGTCCGTGCCAGTCACAATATTAAATTTGTAATGTTTTTGTTTTGATATGGTATTGTTTAGCTATTATTTCCCTACATGTTGGATGGTGCGCAGGTTTGGCTCTCTATTAATACTAGCTGTTGATTGTGTTGTTTCTAATTATTTCCTTATGTCTATGCTATTCACTTAATAAGAAATCGATTAATAAAAAGTTGTGTTATGTTGGAACAAAACATATGAAGCGTAGATTCCCTATTGCGCTTGAAATGTTCATAACTGTCACAAAACAGGCGTACGCCTCCCGTCTTCAACAAATCGGGGGGCTTAATCGTTTCACACGTTCAACTTAAAGGCAGGAGACAGCTGGACGAGTCGTTCAGACTAACGAAACGAACAACTTTATAGATGCTTTGCTGTGGTCACAATCTGTGCTCCTCGTGAAGCTTCTGCTTTGTGGTTATTGTGCACGTTGCGAGCGCTCACGTGTTGAGATGTCATCGCCCTGAGCGAAGAGCAGGCTGGCAGCGAGGCTGCATTTTCTACGACCAATAGGACTGTTTCATTTGTTCCGATAGCTCGCATTCTCGTGCTCTCATACATGCTCGTTCCGTTCCAATGTTCGTTTCCATGCTCGTTCATCATCTTCTTCTTTTTCTTTCCGTCTGAATATGTGGCTTGCTAGTCGTGTGAAAATAATGAACAAACATGTCGTCATGATAAAAATGATAATCGTCGAGCAATACGCAAAAAAATTGTAAATCATATTCCTGCCCTGACGGGTGAGAATGGTATGACACGAGAAGTAGTGTGTGCTGAGTTCTAGGGCACATGGAAGTCCGAGGCCAGAAAGGGAAGACGTAGTGGTATCAGAAATATCAAAAGAAGAAAGAGGAAGAGGCTGCCCTTTGTCCTCAACGTATACACTTATTTGATTACCTTTATGTAAATTTTTCCTTCAAGGATGGAAGTACAACGCGCAGCCTTACTGCCAGGCTTCATAAATAGTAGACTTAAAATAAATTCGCAATGCAATAAAACGTTTTTCTAATGAGCTTGAACAGAACGTTAGTGAACTGTTTTAATTCCCTGTTAGAACCGCGAAGCAAGAGAATGTTATGGAACTATTCAAGACAATCTTCCGCAGGAAATGTATAGAACGCTTTGCTCTTCACATTCATTACAACATTAACACTATGTCGCAATGTGCTATTAAAGAGAAGAATTCGAAAACTACTATAGGCATCAATTTCGTCTTTGTTGTTCATCACAACACCCATAGATATCAAGACGGCGCGAAGTATATGGTCGCGAGTCCTCACAAACGGCGCGGACAGCGTTTCTTGGCGGACGGAGCAACTTGACAAAATCTGTCTCGTCCAGTTGAAAGGCATCCTGACGCCATCACGTCCATGAGGCACAGTTAGCAGCTTGTGTGATCGCCCAAGCGAAGAATCCTTCCGCCATCTTTCTTTGGCAGCTTCAACGTCAGCGAGTCGTTAGGAATAACAAAACGAAGAACCTTACCGACGCTCTGCTGTGGCACAATCTCTGCTCCTCGTTTAGCTTCTTCGTTGAGGCCATCGTGCTCGTTACAAGCCCTTACGTGTTGTGATGTCACCGCCCTGAACGAATTACAGGTGGTGGTGGTGGTGGTGATAGGGCTTGCCGTTGTCGGCCTCACGTATGTGGGCAACGTCACGACTCACGCCCTGGGGGAATGTGCGTCCTGGGCCGACTTCTAAGGGAACTGTGCCGACATATGTCTGAAAGCGTCTGAGGAAAACCCAGGAAAAACCCCAGACAGCACAGCCGGCACCGGGATTCGAACCCGGGTACCTCCCAGTCTCGAACGAATTACAGCTGCCAACGAGGCTGCAAGCCTTTCGACGAATTGGGTTGCTCAATTTTGTTTGGATAGCGCGCATGGTTTGCCTATGGTTTGTCTACGGCTTGTCGTTGTCACTTCTTCCTCTTCTTTCTCGTCTTGATCTGCATCTTCTCGAGAATATCTCACAGCCCTCATGAAACCATTGGTGTGAATACCATGAAAGGGACAGGATGTCCTTTTGTACACAGTCGTATAGCAATACATATCCGTTTCTGTAGAAATTCTGTTTCTGCAAATCTCCAAACGAATATGTTCAACATTCTAACGAGTGGGTAGAGCCACTCGTAAGGCAAACGATCCCCTTCGATCGTTACTGGACCGAGAGATTGCGCCCTTGTCACATTAACGAAAAGAGCGTGTCATACACCATGTGCTGGAGTTCACGAGTGCCTCGCGCTTCGCTAGATCATGAGCCATGCAGGCGATGAAGCGTGTGAGCACGTGAACACATTCGTTAGGCAGACGACACCGTTGGTCGTTACGCAAGCAAGAGATTACATCTTAGTCCCATTAACGAAAAAAGTGCGTCACGCGTCACGTGAAACGTGTTCATGTTAACGAGAGCCCCGCCCCTCGTTGGCTCGCCAGTGATGGAAGTGATTAAGCCCCCAGGGCAGATATCATTAGAGCTGGTTGTTGGCTAGGAGCGTGCTATGCGGTGAAGTTCATTTTTACATATCTATTTTCTGTGTTGGATTCATAAAACATTGTAGTGTCTCCTAGAATGAAAATTGTATCGAGTTCGATTAGATTAAGTCACGAGGATGATTTTATGATATTTAAAATGATAGATTATTCTCCTCTGTTGTTTGATTAAGAATATCTTCTTTGATTCAATGTAGTGTTATATATTTTATTTCCTCTTGTGTTCGTGTCGTTCGTGTCCTATGGTCTATGTCTATGGTCGGTGTCCAGGGTCTCTAGTGTTCACAATTAATTACATACATCTGTCGGCACTTGTAATTAAAATCCCGCTATTGCAATGATGGTGGTCACATATAGGAATATTAGAGTTTTTATAATACAACTTGTAATTTTGATTGTAAGCATATTGATTAAGAATATCTTCTTTGATTAAATGTGGTGTCCGTTTCTCGTTTTGATATGGTATAGTTTAGCTATTATTTCCCTACATGTTCGAGGATATGTCGGTTTTGTTCTATATTAATGCTATCTGTTGATCGTGTTGATTCGAATTATTATTTTCTTATGTCTGCACTATTCACTTCATAAGAAACTGATTAATTAAATTTATGTCATGTTGGAATATTAAACGTAGCTTCCATATTGTGCTCGAAATTACTTATATCTATCAGAACTTGTAATTAAAACTCCACTGTTGCAATGATGGTGCCCACGTTAAAATGTATCTTTTTCAGATTATCCAATGTGGCCTCAGTGTTGTATGTATTATTGAAAGTAGAATATGATATTAAATGAGATTCTCTTTCAGATGATAGGGGTCCACCGCCGCCGCCGCAATGTATGTATTATTGAAAGTAGAATATGATATTAAATGAGATTCTCTTTCAGATTATTGAGGTCCACCGCTGCCGCCGCCGCAATGTATGTATTATTGAAAGTGGAATATGGTATTAAATGAGATTCTCTTTCAGATTATTGTTGCTATAATGGAAGTATGATTGTTGATATTAAATGTGTCTTTTTCAGATTATCCAGTGTGGCCGCAGTATTGTATGTATTATTGAATGCAAATGTAGTTTCCTATAATAATAAATAGTCTTTCAGGTCGTTGGTGCGGGGCTCCATAAGTGAACAATTGCATGGCAAGCAATGTGATGAATGTTGATATTATGTTTTCTTTCAGAATCTGACGACTGGAAATATTAATAGCGAATAAAATATGTATATTTCTTTACACGTACTGTCTTGTGTTTTGTTTCTTCTGTTTCAGGTGGTGAAGGTTTTTGGGCTGGGTTTTTCTCCTTCACCTGAGTGGCATCACAATTGGCATAATTCCCAGCACTATTGGCTTTAATAAATATATTTTAACTTGTACTTTTTGTGTATGACTCCTCTTTGCATGTATATGCATGTTATAACCGCGCGGACAACCCTCCGCACACGTCATCTTTGGCGGCTCAACGCCGGCAGAAAGACGTTACCACGCGTCAAAACTGGCTTCCTTCCTTCCTGAGGGATACCAAGCTGATATATCGTCTCTAAGAACGCATCACAAGTGGCCCTTTCGCCGAGTAGTCTTCAACACCTTAGTCAAGCATCCCCACAGTGATTTTTATTTTTATTTTCATTTTCATTTTCTGGTGTTCTACCGCTCATCGCTGCTCATCGCTTATCGCTCAACCCCTGATTGGACTTCACTGCAAATCCGAATCTACAGTCCTGCCTTTCCCGTTTCCTTTTTTTTTTTATTTTTTTTTTTACGGACCTCCGTTAGTCGTGACGTTGCCCGCCTTGCGAGGCCGACTACGGCAAGCAGTTACACCACCACCACCACCACCACCACCGCACACGCGCGGCCCGCCGATAAGCGGGAAAAAATACGCGAAGGACCCAGGGGTCAACGGCACAGGGGTCAGGGGTCCATGTTGCTAACTCCCATTGTTCTTCTCTCCCAACCATCTATTACTTCTAACTTAGTTAAACTTTTAAACAGGAATGTAACTTGTGACGAGTTCTTTTTTTTTAAACTTAACTTCCTTATCTCTGCACACCTCCCACGTCTATGTGGACTTATGAGTTCTCCTGCAACATTCTGAATAGCAATATGAGGCCTCCGTTTTACTCTACTATTGTTCATACACTTCAACAGCAACAATAAACCTTCCGCCATTCTGATATCCGAAGTCTTTGCAATCCGCAGAGCATTCAATAGACACAAGCGACATCCGGGAAGGAACAAAAGCTCCTCCAGTTTCATATCATCATTAAAACCAGCGCACTCCTCAGTACTGTATTAGTCATGTGAACTCAAAACTAGATGTAAATATGCTGCGAAATATGCTGATTTGAAATGCGAAACCTGATCTCCGAGTTCGTGTTAAAGTCCACAAAAGTGAACGCGTGTCATTGTGAGTAGTGCGCCAAGAGCGAGGAACACGTTCTTAAGCATCTCTTAGAATGAAGAAATTTCAGCTTCTTGGGGCAAAGACATCATTATCTTTACGAAGCTAAGGAATACTTTATGGGCATTTACTACGCACCAACAATAGGGCGAAATAACAAAGGAACAACGCCAACAGGGTCTCGTATTTCAAACAGCGACATGTCGCTAGGAAATGATGAAAAGTTTCGACATCCTTTCGCCGTTGATGTGATGCGGATGTATGCAATACGCACATGACAGTAAAGAACAGACGCTAGAGGAGCACGCTAATGTGCGTGTCTTATTGCTGCCTGTGGTTTATTGTTCGTGCCGCGGCTCGATTTCTCCAAACAGCCAACGTACAGTTAAAGCAGTCAGGGAAGTTCTCTGTAGAAAATGCAAGCATACATGTCTGGTCAGAGGTGTCGTCGGAAATAGCAGTACTACATTTTCTGTTTAAAGGGGTTGTGACACTTCGGTGTTCGTAGTGAACCACAGCATGTGCACACAGTACTGCACTCCAAGGGAGTTAGAAACAATAATTACTATTCGTCTGTGCGACGTAGTTGATAATTGAGTGAATTAAACAGCGAAAGAAGAACTAGCGGGGGCATATCTTTACTGTCTCGCATATTTTACGTAGCACCACGACTGGGTGGTGCGAGAAATAATGCAACAACCACTTATTGAGTGACAAATCATGGCACTCTACAGATTGAGCCACACACGGCAAGCATACGGTGATGATATGCGAAGTACGGCATCCGGTGACTGCATCGCAAGCCGGTCCAATTTCGCACCAGCCGCCCAGTGTGATTGCCGCCGCTGTCGAGGAGAGCCAGCCTACAATCAAACGTGCCGCGCATTAAATCAAGGAAGGCAGCTTTCTCGCTTTGTTGCTCGGATGAAATCGCCGGTGAGAACGATGTCATGGCAACCTTCTGCTGATCTAGCCTATGTTGGAGGGGCTGTACGCGGTGAGGTAGTAGTATAAGGGATATTGCACATCGTGAACCGCCCTCGTCCGCTTCAGTATGTATGCTGCGGTCAGGGGCGGATCTAGGATTTTCCCGAAGGGGGGGGGGGGGGGGGTCCGCTTTGGACAGGTGCCACGTGCAATGCTAGGATTGGTTCATTGAACACTACGTTCAAGTCTAGAATTGAGGGGGTCCGGTCCCCTGGATCCCCCCTCTAGATCCTCGCCTCACTGCGGTTCAGTATAACCGCATTCGGCGTATCACACAGAGCCTCATCTGGGTGTTCAACTCTCGATCGTCTCAGTAGCCATTGAAATGTGTCGACAGATTCGATGGCGCATTGGACTCGAATCGCGGCGACGGTGTGTCTGTTACCGTCGCCATTGGGATGAAATGTCACACGGCGCCTGCCACATATCCTGGTGCTGGGTGGTACCCGGGAACTCTGCTCACACTTCCGCACCGCCGGTGTCTTGGCCGGTTTCTTTTGAATTCCAGAGACCGCATCTTCCTTCCGAATGCTCGTCGATCCCGTTAGTACATTTTTGTTCTCTGTTAGCGCCGCGAAACAACTGTGGCTATGTGCGGCGTACAGACATGAACAGATGAAGAGAAGATAGCAGAAGGAAGTGGGGGACACGTGGGGTTAGTATGCGTCCTGTGCCGACATTTGTCTGGAAAGTCATCGGAAAACCCAGGGAAATCGTCAAACAACACAGGCGGTGGTAGGATTCGAACCCAAGACCTCTCATTCTTCAGCACTACCTTGCCTACCACCAAGGAGCTAAGCAGCTAAGGCGTCCCGCTCCTTGGCTACCACCATAGAGCGGGACGCCTTAGCCCGCTCGGCCATGCCGTTGGTGTTAGCACTTTGCGTCGTGTTGAACTTGAGAATTTTGAAGTCGACGATAGGGCGTCGGATCCCTACTTCAGTCTAAATTTAGAATTTCCTCCGGCCGCCGTGTTGCATTTCTATGTATATGCCCAATTCCCAAGTTACCTGCACAATGCCTGGTGAGGAGAAAGACGCTGGCCCGTTCGGGGCCTGTTCAGAGCGTTGTTCAGATTTTCCGTGTGGTGACTGTAACTGTGTGATGTGTCACTGGTAAACCTCGACCGACGGTTTACCATAATATCACGGTGTTCTGCTTGAAACATTTCTGTGACAAACTTATAACTGTTCCTGTTATCGCGTGTTGGCGAACATATGCTGCACCATCGGCTTCAGAAGACCGACACCCTCTTGATTGCCGCTGATCCCAACATGCGAGGGAATCCACTCCAGTGAAATCCCGAAGCCACACGATGATAGTTGAGCACATAATCTGCTGACGCAGCGTGCCAGGATTTTGTCACGCGCACTGTTCATATCATTTTGAATTGCGCTGCTTGAGTCGGTAAGAATGACTGGCTTGTTGATGGCTACGGCTTGTATGACCGCGGCTGCAGGCGGTACTGGAAGGAATTTTCAAGTCGTGGAGGATATTTTTGATATCCTCCAATGTTTTTCGTCTAGTCCACAGCTAAGTTGGTGCTCTCCTGTACACAGTAAATCATTTTACGCTCGCTTTTATTCGCTCAAAACAGGTATGTTCTTTTAAAAAAGAGAGAACAAGCAATGCAAGTCATTACATTGTTGGCGATAACCTGAGTTAAACACACTGTATTTGACAGGGAAGGGCGTTACAAATTTAGCTGGTATCACTGACCCGTTGCACGCGTACGTGTTAATTGGACAAACGCATTTCCATCACCGTTACAAACGTTTTCCGCCCCAGTACACATACACCCCAACAAATTGTATTTTAGTACATACATGATCCATCCGATACGCCAATATAGGCTCGGTCGTCGGGGCAGCATCGCACTGTTTCCGGGAAGATTTTTTCCTAAAACACTCACGCTGGACCCACAGTGTTACCAAGCTAACGAGGCTTGTTGTGACGCCTTGCGCTCCGGTTTAAGTTGTACGATGGAACTACGGCTGCAAGTCTGCCGTGTTCAGGGTGCTGTAACGTCGAACTGTATGACTCGGCATGCTGCTGTGGGAGCTTGTATTACGCAAACAATCTCAGTCCTAAAAGGTGTTTTCAATGGAATACTCCCTTTTAAGGGTGTTTCTTTGTTTTTAAATGCCTATTATAATAGTTCAGTTTGAGTTTGATTATAGAACGTATCATAATAGTGTTTTAATATTATATGTGTGATTTTATGACTAGTGTTTTATGACCTAATTAACTGGTGTTTTAGAAAACACCCTTCATTCAGGTGTAAAGGCAACATCAAAAAGGTGTGCGCCATGGGACTAGCCATTTACACATGTAGAGGGGGTGGTGTTCCTCTACATGAGTCCTGACCGGCGATGATGGAATGTCCCAACGGGCAGATGGACGTGGCCTTACGTTAGGACGGTGCCGGTAGAACCGGCTGGCAAGCGCAGTGGTGCGCGCCAGAAGAGGCACGTCTTCATCGTCTTCCACGGGCTGCCACATCACTCCCCCACTTAGACGCGGAGCGTTGTAGAGCTAGCATTGAGGTCCGCGTCGATACGTGGAGAGGAGAAAGAAGGGCGACACGTGGAACAGGGACGGCTGGACTTGCGTCTTGTGCTGAGTGGGCAGAAGTGGCGGGATGAATGGTGCGGACAAGAGCTGGCCGTACACCGGAATGACGGCGGCGTTGGCATCCTTCAAAGAGAAACAAGGTTGACGGTAGCGATGACAGTGCCTGGGTCGAGGAACAACGCTGACCTCAGCGCCGGTATCCACCAGGAATCTTCTCCCGGAGGCGCGGTCAACTATATAGAAGAGGCGACTGTCGTATCGGCACGACCCACATGTCGCCATAACCGTTTGTTTGGCCATCACCGGCCAAAACCGTTTGTACATGCCGGGGAAGTCGTTGTAGAAAGAGTTCCCGGAGGAAACTGTCGCTGGATGACACAGAAGCTGCTTCATGCGGCGTAACAGCTGGGTAGGGCGCCGGTCTCCGAATTCTTCGGCTGAGAGAAGTTGTTGAAGCTGAGAGCGGTCGGAACGGGTCGTGCGCTTGAGTAGAGCAGACTTCAGCTTGTCATAAGGTAGCTCGGAGGGAGGGTTAGCGATAACGCCATATACTTCTTCAGCAGCAGATGGAGATAGTGCCGATATGACGCGGTAAAATTTGGTCTGCTGGGACGTAATGCCGGAAAGATGGAATTGAGCCTCGGCTTGGATGAACCAGGTGTCAGGGTTCCTGTCCTAGAATGGCGGTATCGCAATGGCCGAGACGGATGCAGCAGAAGGTCGGTCAGAGGGAGTCGGGTTGTCGCCCATTAACATGGTGTAAATGGAACGTTCGGGTCACCAGCAACAGGTAAGCAACGAGAGACAGAGAACCGTTGACCGTGACAGCCAAAGCAGACTGATCAGTGGCTTGCGCCACATCGTTTATTATCCGCGCGCCAGGCGCTGATGGCGTTGACGATGGTGCCTCTACACACACAAAAAAAGTGTGAAAATGTTTCCTGTGTTGGTGTATCCAGGAAGCTTCCCCGGTCTAGCGCTATTTAATCCGTATAAGCCGAAGCGCTATGCATGCATTCCGGATAAATGAGGGCAGGTTGCTCCCTTGACCCTAGATGTGTCTGTGTGACGCTATAGGAAAGCTGGGTCCCAAGGGATGTTCTATTACCTGCCCGATGGAGTCGCTCTAAGGCCTGCTGTTGCTTGGACAGGTCGACATACGGAGTCGCGTAGAGGACTTTAGATAGTATCAGGGCTCGGTGAAGTGTTTGTATGAAACGGTAGCAGCAAGCCCATTCCTGACTCGTCATTCTACTTCCGCGAGAGATTATGTTTCGGCCCTGAGCGCAATGCAACGTCCACTGTAATGTCGAGTTGCACGCAAGATTTGCACCTCGGTACGAGGATGGCATTGACGCCGAGATCCGGGAAGTAATTTCCAACATATTTCCCACATGGAATGCAGATAAGGCGCGGGGACTTCTCGGGTACCGTACTGATGGAGATGAGAACGACTTTCGGCTAGTCACAGATTCTTCCCATGTAGCAAATAGCATTCTGTCGTTAATTCCAGTCATGATCAAATTGAACAGTGTTGGAGAGAGCACACAAGCCTTCAGGGACTCCAACCTGAAAAGGTCGCCTGGAGTTTATGTGTTCGCGGGTACAGCGACGTCGCATGTCCTGTTTGACATGAAGTCTATTTGACATGAGGACATATGTATACCGCAACAGACGTCCGTTGATCCTTGCGTCTGTTATGACCTGTAGGCATGCAGACTGAGTGATAGAATCATAGGCCTCCCTCACGTCCAGGAAGAGAACCAGCACGAAAGAGCTATATTCTCTTGCCTCTCGCAGTTTCGTTGTCACTTGAGCTAGTGCGTCCGTAGTGCCTCTGCCTTTCCGAAAGGCGGCAACGCATTCCGAGAAGTAGTGGACGTGCTGCATTAGCACATGCTGCACGACCAGCAAGTGGCTGCACGTTGATCATACGGTTATAATTTGATCGTGCACTCCCAGCCGACGACAGCTGTTCCAGTGTAGGATCAAATTATAAACACATGCTCAACGTGCTGCCACAGAGCATAGGCTATTTTTCCTTTGTACGCGTATATGTACTTGCTCGCTTGCACTGCGGCCTCCACAGGTGGCGCCGTCAGCGTGAGACACTGGTGTATCGCCGACCCAAGATCGTGTCACTTCCCTGCGCCAGGCTGACGAGCTCCAAGTAGAGCGAAACAGCTGTTCTCGGCTGGGAGTGCATGATAAATTACAAACATATGCTCAGCGTACAGCCACATATAGCTTCGGCTATTTTTCATTTGTATATGTACTTGCTGGCTTGCACTGCGGCCTCCACAGGTGGCGCGTCACTGTGGACAACACTGATGTCTCGCCGAGACACACTGTTAACGGCGACCCAAGATCGTGTCACTTCCCTGCGCCGGGCTGACGAGTTCCAAGTACAGCGAAACAGCTGTCCTTGGCTGGGAGTGCACGATCAAATTATAAAATTATGCTCAATGTACAGCCACAGAGCGTTGGCTATTTTTCCTTTGTGTATGTACTTGCTGGCTTGCACTGCGGCCTCCACAGGTAGCGCCGTCACCGTGAGACACTGATGTCTCGCCGAGACACACTGATAGTGCCGACCCAAGATCGTGCCACTTCCCTCCGCTGGGCTGACGAGCTCCAAGTAGAGCGAAACAGCTGTCCTCGGCTGGAAGTGCACGATCAAATTATGAAATTAGCTAGACGTCCAGCCACAGAGCTTCGCTATTTTTCCTTTCTATATGTACTTGCTGTATTTCACTGCGGCCTCTACAGGTGGCGCCTTCACCGCGGAACACTGATGTCTCGCCGGGACACACTGTTAGTGCTGACCCAAGATCGTGTCACTTCCCTGCGCCGGGCTGACGAGCTCCAAGAGGAGCGAAACAGTTGTCCTCGACTGGGAGTGCACGATCAAGTTATAAACATATGCTCAACGTGCAGCCACAGAGCTTTGGCTATTTTTCCTTTGTATGTATGTATATATATATATATATATATATATATATATATATATATATGCATTATGCATTTATATGTTTTATATATGTGGTGTATCTATATAGTATGTGTATATGTGTTTGTATGTGTAGTAGATTTATATAGTGTATTCCTATTGTACATAATGTATGTATATGTATCGCAGTGCATTTTTTTTTACATTTGACCTGTTGTATAGCTATTATATTGTATACCTCATAGAGCTGCTAACAAAAACATGATAATCACTTGAGGTCCCAAAACTACTGTGAACTATGGGGCCTGTGTACAAACTAACAAAACCTTGTACACATAAAAAAGTTAAATAAATAACATGTAATGGAATGACTGATGATATTTACAATGCAGAATTAACTGTACCGAGCCCAATGAAGTAAGTACACAATGATATGTACAAATATTGCGAAGGACAACGCTCATAAGCATAAGTTACAAATGAAACTGAACAAGGTATACGTACCATTGAGAGAACAGAACAGAAGGAGGCTTTATGACAATACCAACACAGCTCAGCAAGTGTAATTGCCATGTGGGCAATTTAGGAGAAAGGAAGCCGAAGCTAGCGCACAAAATGACGTAAAAGCCCAATAAAAATCCACTCCACGCGTAACTTTTCCTGGCGTCTTTCCTCGAACAAATGCGTTGAGGTCATCACAGTTAGGATGGAATAAGAAACTGAAGGAAGACAGAACATGTTATCTTGTTTCATCGCAGCTGAGTTGTTATAGGTATTTTGAATCGCACAGCCGTGTCAAGGTTGGGTTAGTCTAGCAGTAAAACGCAGCAGCGCAGGGAGCACGTAGCTTTCAGTGTGCACTGCAATGCACCGTGTGTCGTGAGAACCGCCTATGGGTATGGTAGAGTTACCTTGTTACGAGACGTGGCCGGCATACCACGTTTGTGTGGAGAGGCCATGAAGCCACAACTGGTGCCTCTCATCCAGCCCACAGCTGATGTCCCCAACGTCAGGCGTTTCCTTTAGCTGGATTACGCGTAGTTAGCTTCGTATCCTTCGGGAGTACCACCGTATATAGGATGTAACGAAGACAAAGGCCTAGAGCTGCCGACTTTCTTTTTTTTTTTTTATTGTCCGGGAGCATGTAGTCTGCATCTCAAATGCGTTAGTGTTCATGTTTTAAGTCTTTGGCGAGAGTGCAGACATCTAACCTAATTTGATCTTACATACGTAGAAACCACACAATCTTTTACAAACCTGTAAGTAATTCTGTGTTCCTTTGTGTTCCGTTTCGTTGGGAAGGCGCGGTAACTGTACAAATGCTCACATTGTTGCTGCCTTCCGCGGCGACGAATAGCATCAATTCGAAGACTATATACTTGACTTGTTGCACGTTCTGACTGCTAACGTTCGTTGTTATGCCATAGCCGAGGAGGCATCCTGCACTTCTGTGTGTGGGCTTTTCTGCCTTGTGGACCTCTCAGGCTCTCGGCTAAGACAACAACAACAACTTTATTGCGAGATGATGATTGCTCAACATGGTATTGTTGAGCCAATAAAGTTGCATTCATTCATTCATGTCACGAGGTATATCAATGAGACCTTTGACCAAAATAAATGAGGCTTGGGCAATACAATGAGACTACGCAGAGCTAACTAATTCAAACTCAAGAAACGACACAAATATACAGATGCGCGAGGTACTGTTTGAAGTAAGGAAACTCATACATCATGAACGCAAAAAAAAAAAAGCACAGTCCACGCACTCAAAAAGGAAAACTTTTTTTTTCTTGTATATTATTTACTTCCTGGTGTCTTAACAACGAACATTGCAACTGGACTAGTGAAAAGTGGGCAACAAAGCAATTGGATATCCATTCACAGCTGCTACGAGGACTATGAAAGATCGAGCTGCCGAAACGAGTTGAAAGAAAACCGTGTCTAATACTAGGGTATGTGATTTAAGAGAACCCGGCACTGCTTGGAATTCCTCTTTTCCTTATGGCGGGTGAGGATCATCAATCAAAGGAAGAAATTAAAAAGGAAGCTCAAGCTCACGTACAACCCATCTAGCCATCCTCTGTTGGGAGGGGTTCTTCCGGGAGATTTAGTCGCACATCTCCCTGCCTCATGTTATAATATTACGTTTTTGAACACAGTGTTATAACAGTACTCGATCAGCGGTGGATCCGTAACAGTACCCTCATGAAAAGGAAAACGAGAATTCTACACAGTTACTTGCAGGGCAAGGTAAGGGAAGTTCTTTACGTATTTCTCATGATAATTCAACCTATGGAGAGTTCCTTTTGAGGAGCGCTGAAAGTTCGTTGAGGTTCTTTGTGATCCACATTATCTGAACAGTAGCTCCCTGTTTGTAGGATGAATATAGCAGCTTCGTCTGTTACAATATCCGCCATTTTCCGAAATGCAGCCCGTGCTGTACTCACAAAGCTATGTACTACACTTGAGAACTAAGTAAATAAATAGCAAAAAGAAAAAGAAAAATGAATGTAAATCTACTCAAATTATTATTTTAAAAAGTTGGTCAGAGCGAAACACAACCGACCGAAAGCGTCAAACTGGCGGCTTTCGCTTCTGCAAAGGGTGACACCACCCTACGCAGAGGGAGCTAATGTTCAAGCATCCACAGAGAGATTTATCTTTCGGTATGGCGGCATATTGCCTATAGCAATATATATATATATATATATATATATATATTGAAGAAAAATAGCATAGGCTCTTTGGCTGCACGTTGAACATATGTTTATAAGTCCCAAACGTCGCCACACCTGCATTGATGCTGGTGTGGCGGCGTTTGGGACTTATAAACATATATATATATATTGCATATAGCAAATATGCACTCACCGTGAAGTAAAATTTCACGAGGCTAAGATATCGCAAAGTATTCCTGTAACCAATGCTTCTGGACAAATTCCAAAAATTAAGTGCTAGAAACGTTGCGATTCGACCCAGTTCCGGAACACGTGTTTGTATTCTTTGAATATGAAAAATATATGAAAAATATATGAAAGGTAGAAAATACTGGGCGGCGAATTACGGAACTAAAATTATTACAGAATGCAACTCTCTCTCCACATTTTGACTAGTAAGCACGACGTACCAGACTTGTACGTATCTTAAAGGGTCTATCGCATCCATCCCGGTCGATTCCGAAACTTCAGTACCAGGATATTTCTCGGTGGTCTCTGACTAAATCAGCGAAAACCCTGCAGAGCAAGGGACCACGACAACCGTACTCTACAATAGAACGATGTTTAATGCGAGATGAAAGTACGTGCACGAATAATGAAACCTCGGTAAACAGTCGAGAGAGCGTGCCACAGAACATGATGGTGAAGTTGTGGCTGGATGTCCAGGCGTGGCTGCGGCACAGCGGCTATAGGGCTCCCCCGCCCTCGGATGATGCGGGTAACCAATGCGGTGAAGGGTGAGGGATGACAGGCGAAGAATGATGCCGACCAAGAGGACGATGAACGGATGACGATGCGCGGGAGGGCTGTCTGTATTAGTGCAGTAAGCGGAACAGGCCCGTGAGCTATGCCACCCTGCGTGCAGTGCCATGCCATGAAGAGAGTGGAGATGGCGAACACATCCGATTACGGGGAAGGACCGTATGCTACCTGCTGAGGTGCCCAGTGGACCTGGCGATGATGAACAGGGGTGGCAAGTGGCGAAGCGTGCTTGCCGGAGTCGACGGGGGCGAGGGGTTTGTCAGGAGCGACGTCCATGTATGCCGGCTTGAGACGGTCCAAAGAAACCGTGTCGGAGAAACACATAACACATGGGTAACGCGTTCCTACAAGTTTGCTGCTCATAGTCAAACAAAGGAATGCTTTGCCTTGTTTATTATTCTTTCACACAGGCATCTACGATTCACTAGGAATTGCTCCTTCACAAGCTGGGCTTCCCAAGCAACAAACAAAGGTTGAGCCAAGTTTGGCAATAGCCAGGCTGGCCTACTTGACCGTTGGTACATCATCTGTAAACAAGCTTGTTTCTTGATACGGATCTGTACCCTGGCCACTGACTTGCCCAGCACTGGCCAGCCTGCATTGTGCCAAGCTTGTGCCAAGGCACAGACCAAAGCATCATCGCGGTGTCGCTCATATTCACACTCAATTGTCTGACTGCGTAAGATACCGATATATCATTCTTTGTTTGTTGCTCGTGTTTCCCACAGCGGAGAGTAAGTAGACGGCGTTCTGAAGCACAAAAAATTCCCACGACGGACAGTGTGCACGGCGTTCAAGGTGCAAAGAAAAATAGACACAATAAAAAAGGAAGGGATAATCATAAAAGCTCGCAACATGCCCGAGACAGCTAGGACCAAACAGATCACAAAGAAAAACAATTGCATTTCTTTCCTGAGGAAGAACAGATACCAGACACAGGTTGCCTCGCGAGCTTCCACAAATTCGAGAGTCCTCTTCGCCTGTTAGTCAAAATGAAGGATGAGGTGTCTAAGTTTAATTCGATGCGTGCACAAACAACACTGAAATGATGAATTGCTTGTTATATTAACTCACCATGGAGGTAACGTGTCTGTTTCTTACTGCTTTTGTTTGAGGCATTAATTTGTTCCACCCAAAGTCGAACATATGCATTACTACATCATTCCACGTTACCTTCTCCGCAAGGCGGCATACCGAGATTGTAAGCTTGGCCAGAGCTTGGTGTGCCAACCTAGTCGTGCTTGGCAAGTGCTTGGCCAACGAGCCCGTTTCTTGGGACGGATCTGTACCTTGGCCGACAGCTTGCCAAACATCGCTCTGCCTATCAAAATGCAACATTGCGCCAACGTTGGCTGGCCGAATGACTCGTTGACCAGCTGTCATCCGACTTTTTGCCAACCGTCGGCCATCGGCCATTGCTTGGTTGGGTTACGGATACCTTGGCATAAAAAACCGAAGGCAGATTCCAGGACGTGCTGTGCGCAGAATCAGGACGTCATCAATTTCATATCGTGGTGCTATGTATCGTTTCCTTCCTAGAGTGAAGGCAATTCTAGTTTTACTACATACATTTCCTAGGTTCATGAAATCTACTTTGCTATTGAGAAGCAATCAAAGCAATCTAGATGATGCCTGCCTTCCATAAACATATGCGGTGCAGAAATGTTGCAGTGTGAAGCCACAAATTACTGAGCGTTTATATTAGTCGTACTGTTACTCATATGTGCATGCGTTGACAGTTTTAAAGGTTTGAACCCTTTGTTTCAGTTCAAGAAGCATGTCTCACAACCAGTGTTGAAACTTGTAGTCAGATAATGCAAGTACAATCGAATGTGTAAATAATTTTCTTTGCAAATCGTTCTGGAATACAAACCAAACTTATCATACGGCGAGGACAAGCACCCAAGATTGCCCTAGAGATGTCCAAAATCGCGGACACAAACGTAAAGCGTGCTTCGCCTGCGTTACACCCCTAGACGCTATGCATAAGAAGCGTATTGTTTCGTATTCGTGTTTCGTTCGCGTATTGTTTCATTTTTGGGGAAAATGACGACACTTTTCACTGGTGCCACACTGGATTCTGTGAGATCCATATACAAGGGATTTTGCTGAAAAAGAATTATGCGTATACCTGTAAGGGCTTTTGTTCCCCCGGCGTTTGAAATCTTACATATTGTACTCAATGGGGGAGAAGTAGAATTCGCGCTCCATCGTGGTTTCACAGTCTTATACATCACAAGCTATCCGCTTTAGGTGCTTTCGCAGTTAAGTGATTTCACAGGCAGTTTCACAGTTAGGGGGACTTTGTTTGGAACCTAATGTGAATATCTTCGTTATGTAGCGAGCAAATTTTGTTCCTGAGGGCATCAAAGTGCGACTAGAATGTGAGACATCACACTTAAAGGGGGCTTAGCCTACCGACACTGTTGCATGTAGGAAAGCCAACTGTACGTTTGGGCACGTGTAAATTGGAGGAATGAAACTCGAAAGGGAGGGGAATTATTAGAGTTCAGCGCGCATTCTCCTCTGATAACGAGCACGGAAGACGGGTTTGATAAACACGTCTACAAAATAAGGGTGTGCTTCCACAGCTAGAGAGACTGAAGAAAATTTCCGGTGACATCTCTTTTAACGAAAGAAAAGACAACGCTGCAGATACTGTGCTCCCATAAGGTTCTCGTTTCGGGAAATCGAACGCTCCCTTCTTCGTGTCCATTTTTTAAAACTGTTATTGTACTTATGTCGTAAAAAGATGTAGAAAAATACTTATGGCTGTAGTGTATCGTTATTGCCAAGTGATCTGTCCGCCGACGATTACCTGTTAACCTTTACCTTATCCGTGACAGTCATGTTTTTTGCATGTATATAATGTATGCTTATTTTTATGTCCCAGACTTTTGTCTTGTGCATTCTGTTTTCGACACTTCTTATATTAATCCGTTAATAAAGACATGTTTTGTGACGAGATTTTCAATTTCGAAGCCGCTGTACATCATATGTATTCGCGGAACCAGGTTTTATTTGTATGCGTATAAATGTTCATTTCCAGCTGCACAGTTCCAGCAAGTGTTCCAGCTGCATTGAAGTTTCTAGGTTCTCCGTGAACACTGCAGTTCGAGCTCATGTTTTGCGACAAATGACTTGAGCGGGAGATCGGTGAAATTGTATTGCAGACTGCTTTTCACACTTTTCACTGGTGCCACACTTATAGCTAGTGCAGTGCACAACAAAGGCCTATTTTTGCATACAGTATTGTTCTACTTTGTGACGGGGTAACTGAGCTTCAAGTTTAATTTTTTTAAATATATGTACATTCTAACGCCATCTTTCACTGATATATTCATTTGCGTGGTGAGCCTGGCTTCTATTGCAGAACAGTGCACTAAACTAAATTCACAACCATTTAACATCTTCAACTGGAAGAAACCCATTTAACAATGCCTTAAATCTCGATCAAAGCCAGTGGTTTAAACCAAGTCTGTATTATAACTCAAGTAAATTACAAGTATATTGCAAAGAAATCACTGTTAAATACAATAAGAAAGTCAGAAATCGAAATGAAAGCTTTAATCGTAATGTTAATTTGTGTTTCTCGGTTACGGAACGTGTTTGTTTTACTAATTCTTCTATGACATGATGTGAGCTGACATGTGGTGCGTTCACAAGTCTCGTACCCGCGTAAAATGCAAGGCTGGGTCGACATTCGGTCAAGCCGTTCTTGCGGACAGTTCACGGTGATAACGGGCAAGCGAGGAGAGTGACAAGGAGGACAATGGACACAGTAGAGTGGGCTAAATAGGGGTACAGAGTATCGCATTCCTTTTCCGCGCCGGAACCGCCGTTCGGTGTCCGCGATTGGGCCCCATCGTGTCACGTGGTTTCTCCTTCCAATAACGCGCCGTCCATGTTGAGTCCCCTCCATCCAAAACCGGTTTCCTCGGTTGCGAGCTGGCTCGACTGCGCGCTGTTCTCCGGCGGAGAAAGGGGAGATTGGCGTCCCATTGCTGGGCGACGCAGCGGCGCCGCACCCAAGATGGCGGCCTCGTTCGCCGGTGTGGCTCAGTGTCGCTACTCTGCTCCCTATTGAGTGACTCTAGGACAACATTTAATACAAGGAATGCAGGAAAACGGCGCGAATGCCGAGCGAGTGTCGGCCGAGTCCACTACCAAGTCGGCCAAAGGCGCACTTGCTCGGCCATCCGCTCGACCAATATGCTGCCAAGTCGACCATGCAGATCGTTCGGTAATAATGACACACCTCCGCAGTTTGAAATTAATAACTATGAAGGAAAAGAAAAAGAAGCGGGGTCTTGGGTTCTGTCACCAATAATTATGCAGCTCCTACCTGTTGTTCTTTTCCTGGCTCCGAAAAAAATACTTTCCGAATTGAAAATTACTACGCGACACCGCGCTACGGCGTATCTGATCCGCCGCCCCGCTAGCTTTCCCATTATATTCTGAATGAACGAAGATATTACTTCTTTCCGTGCGCGTCTGTGTTGCTGGCGGGCGATATTTTGAAACTTCAGGCGCGCTTTTTTTAAACCGGGGGAGGGGGGAAGAAAAAAGAACGGATAGGAGGAACATAATCACCTGTAGGAGAATCCAAGATCCCCCGCCCCCTCTACAACTCCGCCGTTGGCAGTTTTGCTGTATGGTCCGCGCAGTTAAAAGGATCACCACTTAATTTCAATTAACGAACTAATTAATTACTGAGGAAACAAAAACAGACTGAGTATCTCTGGACCCTTATTAACATTCGTACTAAGTCTCGTTCAAGTGCGATGCACCATTTAAAAAAGTTTTAACTCATTTTAAATGAAACAACCTGCAATAATAGAGAAAACAGAAGACGGCTGGTATATGAATTGGCACTGGGAATGGCATTTGTATACCAGCAATCCTCGTCCACAAAGAAGTCTGAAAGCGACCAAACAGTGTGAAGAAGCCCTACCAAGCCCGTTATCATCAATCAAAATGAAGTGACCCCTGACAAGTGTTCGCCCTCTCGTGTTTTCCTTCTTCCTTTCAGCTTTCATGCCTCCTCTCACCTGTACACGTGTACAAACACGTGTAGTACACGGCACGTAAAAACAATAGCCACCAAGACCAGCGGTTTTGTAAATGCTCTATGTTGCATTGCTGGATCGTCGTGGGGCCCTTCATGCGCTGACATCCGTCACGTGCACAGAGCGTTGATTCCGGGCACATTGTGGTACAGCCTGCCTATAAACCTCTACCCGAGAAACGTCATCATGACGTTGGTAGACACACCGAAACCAAAACAGATCGGAAGAGGAGAGCTGGGTTCCACGAATGGGCAATTGTTCCCTGCCTCCTATTGAAAGAAAAGTATGACCGAAGGTCGCGTTCTTTTCAGAGACCATCGTAATCCCCTCAAGACCGTGGCTTTCGGGCGCGACCTTGTTCGCCACTAGCTTTGAACGTAGTTCAACTCTACGAAACTCGTGGCGCTGTCGGACATTATGACGTCATTTGTTTACAAACAGGTAGAGGTCTATTCTACACGGTCTCAGCGTATCCGGAGAGCGTGAGCTTCTCAATATTCAGCTTCAGCGGGAAGCTATATTCAGCGGGGAGCTTTTTCAGTCCTTTCTACTCAGAACTTTAATTAGTTTGTGTTTGTGTGTTTGTTTTTAAATCATGTTCCGTTTGACAACTTCTTTGTGCGGCTCCTTTCACTCCGCTTGACCTTTCTTTGGAATACGTTTTCTGGTACTGCGTTCAGACCTCAAATTTATCAAGCGATTCCTGTCCAGGTGTTCTTGCCTAGTGTCTGACCTTTTCGGGTAAAATGTCTTCCCCAGAGTCGAGAGGGAAAAATCGGTGCTACGTTCATATCTGTAATTCGTGGTAAAATCGGGTGCTATTGATACATCCGTGTGTTATCTGGTTATTTTTGTTCCTATCCAGAAAGCAAACCACAGTTAAAAGTGACATGTATTGTTGAACGTGCGTCCCCCGAGAATTATAGTCACAAAGCATCACATGTTATAACATCAAATGTGCTTGGCATTCGTTTACTGTTTCAGTAAAATAATATTTACGTCAGGCATGCGTTCAGGGTATTTATAAACAGTAGATGTGATTGGAATTTGGGAAGAAATTTGTTTTAACCCGAATTGGTCCGAAGCTGATTCGGTGCGGAATAATCGGGAGGAATTGAGTTTAACCTGAAATAGTCCTGCACTCCCCTCTGAACCATCTGTGGAGTGGTGGCTGATATCCCCGAGTGCACCTTACACTGCCGGCAACACCTTCTCCACCGTGACGCCCCCTGTCGTCGTGTATACTAACTTGGCTACAGCAATATAACATTGGCTACCCCACTGGGTCCCGTTCTTCACCTTACCCAATGGACTGTCACCATTGCATCCTCCGCGTCCTCAAAACTACGAACCTTATCATCGCCCCGTGATCGTGTGTGTGATTTATCTCGTGTGTTATCGTGATTTTATCGTGTTTTTCTTTCTTTTTTTTGCTTTTCCTTTCTTTCGTTTCTCTTCTTTCTTTTTTTGAATACCAAGATATCTTATATACATGCTTTGACATCTGCCTGGTTGACCTTTTCCTTTAATAAACCTTCCTATCCCCCACCCCGACATAGTCAAATCCTATTTATGTACCACGAGAGTAGGAGGTCTCTCACTCAAAGGTGCCTGGTTGACCTTTTAATAATAATTGGGTGTTTACGTCGCGAGACAACTGAGATCATGAGCGACGCCACAGCGTGGATTGCTGTGGATTGCTTTTGCCCACCTGAGGGTTCTTTAACGTGCGATGAAAGCTCATCACACGGCACCCCGTATTTAACGTCCCTCGCGGAAGACGGCGTGTGTGAGCAACTTGTACCCTGCCACCAAGTTGCTGGCGCCCTCGAACTCGCGATCTCGGGATCACAAGGCGAACACGCTACCGACTGAGCCACCGAGGCCGGTGGGTGACCTTTTCCTTTAATAAACCTTCCTATCCCCCACCCCCACCCCGACATAGTCAGATCCTATTTATGTACCACGAGAGTAGGAGGTCTCTCACTCAGAGGCACAGCGAATTTGTAGCTCATATTCTGTAGTAACTAGGACCCTTGGCGTTGGCAAGTGGATAGCTTTGAACTCCAATTCGTTTTTGAAAGAGAGACGTCGATCATCTTTGAAGCGGTACAACTCACTGGAGAGGTCGAGTACTTCCACATATTGACATCGGAAAATATAATCTAGAAGGGAAGCACCCTCTATTCTATAGGCATTCTTGTTTGGAACACACCAGGC